>NC_141615.1:52252096-52852096 GCF_047967505.1 Dipteris shenzhenensis
AGTAGTTTGAGCTGATGTGATTGCGAGTTATCTTGCATTTTTTTTGTTTTGTAATTGCTACATAGTGTCGTTGTTGCCCTAAATATAAATGTTAGCCTTACTATTTAGTGACAAACTACATTCTCATGACAAATGAGTACTAGGCCACGTACATATCCTCACTCGCTTGAAGGAGCAAAGGCCTGAGTGCATACTTTATTATTTTGGAAAATTGATGATGTTCCAAATAACTTTTGTTAACAATAAGAAAATTTTGCAAGGTAGCCTATGAGCATCTGTACCCATACCAAAATAGAGTCCCATTCAAGAGGTGAATGATAAGAAAGCAAGACTGAGTGGTCTAGCCACATATTACATGTGAAATCAACATGAAAGTCATGAGCACCTATCAAGTCAGCCCCAATACTAAGAATGTGGCTTTGACGTGGTGTTTTAGGTGCCAACAAAGCCTCAGTGAGATTCTAATAATGGATGGTGAGATAGCTAGATTTTCTTGCATTTACATCACCAAGTTGCCTCTCATGCTCTGCTCCACCCACACACCCACACACATGTATACACATACATACATACATACATATGCATATATGTATGTAGAGAGAGAGAGAGAGAGAGAGAGAGAGAGAGAGAGAGAGAGAGAGAATTTTAGGTTAGAGCTTTGGTCTCTTTGTGGAGATCTTAAATGACTTTGTCACTTTGTTTTTGGCCTTACATGAGTGGTAGTGAATTATTTTATCATTTAGCTTGTATGATACCACCTTTATTAAAAGCATGTGATATTATTACCAGAGGGGCCACTTCACCACTCATATTTAATGGTCTATTCTGTCTTTCATCTCTTTTCTCTCTTTTTTCACTCATCTACCTTTTCCCATATTCCTTAGAGTTTTCTCTTCTCCTTTGCTTCCAGTTTACACCTTCCGTTTCCCTTCTACAAGTTATTGGAAATCTCTTGGAAATTTTCCTTGTAAAAACTATCCTATTCACTTTGCATTTTCGCTAATAAGGACTTAGTGATTGTGTTGCCTTGTTGAAAGCAAGGCCATAGTGGTGACTTGCAGAGCATAGATACCTCTCAAAGATCACCACAATCCGAACAAATCTATACATCATGATAGACTACTTTCGCTTAACTTAGAATTCAAAGAACCACCAACTTAGGACTCTCATTTAGACAATACATGGGGCAATCTTGACTCTAAGCAAGTACCTCATTTGCATATTCGATAGACCATTCCAATGCATACATAATACACACTAGGACTTACAATAACATTCCAAAATGCACGGCCTTAGTGAATCCCCACCTTGTTTGTTTAGTTTCAATGAGTTAGAAATTCTCTATATAGGCTACGAGTTGAATTCTGTTCAAAAGGACGGATTACCTCTCGTCAAGAGAAGCTACGAGCTGTCTAGCGTTGCGCCCAAAAGCTCTGAAATTTTGCTGATCGAAAGTATAAATCGTTCATTGTCGTCCGGCGACCGAGGCATGGAGGTCAAATGTAGGAAAGACTGATACAACCTGCCAACATAATCGCAAACAGTGATTCACTACAATTCATTGAGTCGAGGCGATAATACAGTGACGCTATGTACAACAAGACCTGAACTCGCAAGTCCGGAAAGAGATGTGGAAGTGCACCGCTCACCTTAGAGCCCACGTTTTCCTTCTAAGTGAGGTCATTAAGAGAGCGTCACCCTTGCAGCCTAGTGCGTGTGCGACCGGGCAACGATGATGAAGTCCGAATTCGGATCCCTCATATTGACGTTCTTGAGACTGGTACGACAACTCAATTAGATGAAGAGAGACACATGAGGGAAGCTTGGTAACCTTTGACAGAACGACCCAATTCCGGATTGCCTCAAATGCTCTGATAGTGCGACGACGACTCGACGAGCTGAATGTAAAGACGCAGAAATGCGCTATTAGCTCGCAGGCCACGGGGAAGAGAAGATTGGTAGATTTCGCCCTGCTTTGTGAACCGATCCTGCACAGAGCATCCCTTCTGACGAAACAAAAAACAAAAAAGTGAAAGTTTGCAGCACCTTGTGATCAGCAGTGAGATCTTCTCAATAAATATAATTGGGAGCTGCTAGTCACCTTCCTTGAAAACCGGTGCGCAACCATCACTTTTGACAAAAGTCTCTGATCTAGAATCTACCTTTGGAACGCGGAACACGAACGAGCTGGCTGCTGTGGAAAGGAGCTTGACATGCGAATCTCGCGCTCCTGCTGGCTCCTATTACACTATATAGTATAGCAGTGAAAACACACACGTTTCAAAACGGTCGTGCTGGTACTCGATGGCTGGCTTCAAAATCAGAACACCCACACTAAAGAAAGCATACCGATCGAGCATCGCCTTTCGATTGGTCTGCCTGAACCTGAAAGTATTGTATTCTGATCTCTCTCTCTCCTGATCTCTCTCTCTCCGTGAGACAAGATAGATGCCCCCTCTACACCGAAAAGTCAAAGTATGAAGCTCCAGCTTTGCATTTGCTGTCATTTACCACGTGCTTCTTGGGCTGTTTGTTAGCAAGAGGTAGTGCTATCATCTATGAGAGCATTCCCGCGTACTAAAGGAAATAATTTAAGAGAAAGTCCAAAAGAGGAGGAGAACGAGAAAACAATTCTTCGTGACACTTTATGCATTTCTTTTCGATCTTGAAGCTGCCCTCATGCAAACAACGTTTACTATTTCCAGCAATGTCCCGAAACTCTAGCATAAGTGATTTCCGCGATTATTTCACCTCAGAATTTTGATGTTAGCGGCAGGTCCGGAAAATATGGCACAAAGGCTAGAAACTTCGATTTTTGGGTGCTTTGGGAATGGTCTCTATAGTGGAGAATTGGATCTGGCTTTGAATTCCCATGTGCAATTTTTAACAAGCTATAAATGATGAAAATCATTCATAAGGCCTGCCCAAGATCCAAAATAAGGAAAAAGAAGATGAATTGGATGGGTAGCATGGAAAAGAGGGCGGAAAGCTCTGTGTGTGTGTGTGTGAGAGAGAGAGAGAGAGAGAGAGAGAGAGAGACAGATTTCCACCCAAAAAGTGTGTCTGTGTGAGAGAGAGAGGGGGTGAGAGACACACAGAAAGTAGAGAAAAAGATGGAGCAATTTAAGGGATGAAAATAGCAACTAAAACTTGTACCAATCATAAAAAAGCCCGCGTGGAGGACACATTATTTTCCCTTTCCCCAGGGAAAATACCTTTACTAAAGCCTTCCCTCCTCGGGTCTAAGCATGGTTAGGTGACCTGCTTTTTGTGCTTTATGAAAGCACATAGCACATTACTTATAGCACAAATTGTGTACCTTAATATATGAATTTTAAAAAATATCAATGTTCTTTAATGAACTTACAATATTGTAAGAATCAAAAAGCACATTTTATCATTGCAATATATTTATAAGGTTTGAAATAGGTGTCCTATACCACTAAAAGCAGTAAATGTCCCGGACAGTGTTTTTTGTGTCACCTTCCCATGCTAAGACCCCCTCAGGGTAGGCCAAAAAAAGTTAATTGAGTTGAGCATTTGTTAGCAATGCCTCACAGAGCAAAGTTGACTTCAAAACAAAACAATGCCTCCTTATTGGGGAAGTGAATCTTCCTTTGTGAATTCTTAAGTGAAGTTTTTGGCCTGAAGGTCTAATTGGAGGTTCTAGTTGGAGATGAGAAAAAGATTGTATTTTTGAAATTAGCATTTTGATTTTTATGATTGGGCTAACTTGCACTTGCTATTTGCATCCCATTTTTTTCTCCCCCTTTTTCTCTCTCTTCCTTCTCCTCTCTCACTCTCTCTCTCTCTTCTTCTCTCCTCTCTCTAGGCAAGCCACATGAATAAAATTCATCTTGTTTCAAACAGTTAATTTAATTAGACTCCTTTTAATGGAGATCATTCTTCTACCTACAGGTTAAAACTGCCTTTTAATAGCCCAATGTGCCCAAAAAATCGATTGGTTCCTCTTTCCATCCAAAAACACTGTTTACCACTATATGAAGAGGCAATGCTCACAAGCATTATGCACTCGATCTTGTTCATCTCTCTTGTGCCTAGACATAGATGCACAGACACCAAAGTGCATTGATGAAGGTATCAATGTTTTACTAAAAAGTAAAATTGTGAATATCCCTTATTGTAATAGACTACACGCACCACTGATGATAAACTTCTCTCATGATCAACCACACATGCATGGCCATAAGCGTCACTCACACTTGGACATGCACATAGTACGTGAAGAGGCATTCCCCAGCCACACACCAACCACACCCACATACATGCATACATACATACATACATATGTATATATATATTCATTCATTCAAGCACAAATGAATGCATGCATGCATAACATACATGTGTACAAATGAACACATCCATGCACACACATAGAACTATACGTTTATACACATGGAAGTACAGTCTGTGCACACACGCACGTGCACACACACACACACACGTGCACGTGCACAGATGCATCCTCCCACACACATGCCTGCACGCATGCGTGCACGCACACACACACATTAGCCGATTAAGCAAGTAGTTAGCTGTAGCTATTGCTTCTGCCCAATACTGATTTGGAAGATGCTTTTCACTAAGCATTGCTCTAGCACTGTCTGCTAAAGTCCCATTCTTCCTTTCAGCTCTTGCATTCTGCTGAGGAGTATCTGTAGATGTGAATTGTCTTCAAATTCCATGATTTTTGCAAAAGTTCATGAATGCTGAAGACATGTATTCACCTCCTCTGTCTGATCTCATGACCTTGATCTTTCTGCCTGTCTAGTTTTCTACCATGGCTTTGAATTCTTGAAATTTGGAAAACACTTCAGATTTCTCTTTCAAAAAGTAGACCCAACAATATCTGCTGTAGTCATCGATGAAAGTCAAGTAGTAAAGTGAACCATTGATGCTGCGGGTCTAGGCATAATCCCATACATTTGTATGTATCAAATCAAGAATACCTCGTGCACGAGAGGTACTTCTGACAAAGTTGGTTCGCTTTTGTTTGCCGAAGCAGCATGCTTCACAAACTTTTCCAAGAAAGTGTAGCTTCAGAATCCCAATTGCCATATTCTGATTCCTGAGATCTAACAAGTACTTGGAGTTGACATGACCATATCTCTTGTGCCATTTTGTAGATAGTGGCATCTGTTGTGGTGGAGCTGACATGGCATGCTTATCTGGTATTGTAGCTAGCATTCTGTATAAGCGTCCTTCCTTGACACCTTTTTGTACTAGCTCACATCTTTTGGATTTATCTCTGATAGTGCATTCATCACTGTCGAAGATGACTTTGTAATTGTGTTCCGTCATTTGACCTACTGACAAAAGGTTCTTGCTGAGCTTCGGAACATAGAGTACATCTTTCACTAATCCTTTCGTACCAATGAAACTGTTCATAGGGATAACGCTTGTCCCTTAAACTGGATTCGGTGTATTGTCTGCTGTGTAGATGACATTTTTCTATCCTTCTAATGGCTTCATTTCTGTGAACCATTCCTGATGATTTGTCATGTGAGATGATGCACTGCTGTCGATGTACCAAGGATCCTATTCCACTTGGTCGACTTGATAGCTGAAATCCTCTTTGGGATTGAAATCAGTATCTAGGTACACTGTATCAGTCTAATGCAATTTCTCGCTTGCAAGAAACATATTTCCATGTTCATTTGCAAAATGACTGTGACTAGAATGTCCACCACGATGATTTCCTCTGCCTCGAGAATTCCCTCGATTACTGCTGGATTGACCGCTGTTATGGATAAATTTGTCTAAGGAAAAAGGCATAAATATGTGTGTGTGTTTGTATGTGTGGCAATAGTATAATAAAATATGGAGTGCATAGGGCCTAGGGTTGACGTGGCAGGGCATGACCATGTGCCACCCTTCCACGTAAGAGGACCCATAAGGTGTGTTGTACATAATCCATGGTAGTAATATTATAAAAGGTAAGCTGGCATGGTTCCTCCATGTGCCACCCCTCCACCTAGGCGGTCCCATGCCTGCATTTAGTGAGATATGGCCTAAAGTCCATGAGAGAAGTAATATAAAATAGGTGGAGATGGATATTATATTGGATTATTACCTCCATGTAGGATAGGCCCATGTGGGGGAGGTATAGATAGTCCAAGGATGCAAGTTAAATAATGGGGAAAGTAGGATGAAGTGGCAAGATTCCTTGTGCCAACCCTCCACTTGTCCTCCTAGATGTTTGAATGTATTATAAAATTGGGAAGAGACCAAGGGAGTATCATAGACTTGAGATATGGGGCTTGATTTATGTGAAAAAATGAGGCAAAGGGTTGTCGCACACAATTGAGAGTGCGTAACTGCCTAGCCCACATGGGAGACTTTTCCACACACACCATGCATGTGGGAGGATGCATTTATTGGGAGAGACCCCCTCTCTTAGCTATAAAAGGAGGGGGCTAATCCTTGATGGAACACGCTCATTCTTGTAAAGCCACCTAGCTAGTACTTTGATTTCCCCCTTCCCTTCCTTTCAAATAAAGCATGGCCCTCTTCCCTTGATGTCTCCATCTTTACATTCCTCCTCCCATCATGTACATGCTTCTCTTTCCCCTCTCACTTTCCCCTTGTGCCATAATCTCCCTCTTCATTCCCTCCCCTTCTAATCCCTTTTCCCCACCCATGATAATGTTTTGCTCTCACGTTCTCCTTTCCTCTATGGCCCTTGAGCGTTGCCATGCTTAGTGTCTAGCCTCTTGTCCTGATTTCTTTTCTAGGTAACAGAAATGGTGTGGCTGCTGGGATCGAAATCTCCATGGCTAGTGGTGTAAAATCTATTACTCCTACGACTAGGTGCGGCTCTACGGCCTCTTCTGTGTGCAGTTCTTTGCTTTTGCCCCTCCAAACTGTGTGCCTTCCCTATCTCTACGGCTACAAAACCTCCCTGCTTCTGTGCTTCTAGTCCGCTTGCTTCCTGCTCACGGTTCCTACGTGTATTCTGGCTGGCGAATCTTCTACTCATACCGGTCGCATCTATAGAACTGTAACATCCATGCTCCCTCTGCGTTCCTGTGTGCACATTCGTGCGTCCACTGTGTACACCCGTGCGCATTATCGCGACGGTTTTTTGGGCTCCTACATCTTCTAGTTGCGGACAATTTTTCTGGGCTTCTGCAAAATTGTAACACCACCTTGGTCGTACTACTTTTTGCGGAAATCTCTTTCATAGTGTCCAAACTTGTGACAGTAGTTGCATTGAATGTTTGACACATTGGTGGATGCATTCCCTCATCCTTGAAATCTTCCTCGGTTGGAATGATTTCCTCTTTATTGATTCTGATGTTGCTGAGGATGATGCTGATGCTGATGTTGATGCTGACTTTGATTTTGTTGCTGATGATGACCACTTTTCTGATATGATCTACCTCTGCCTCTACCTTTTCCTCTACTTCTGTCTGAAGCTGTGAATGCGTGATCATTAGAATGACCTTTATGTGCTTGAATGGCCTGAGTCCTGAGTTCTTCACCAAGTAGGACTGACTGAAGTTCTTCCAGTGTCGAAATTTACCATTGGATGGAATTACTCTGGACTAGATTCTTGTATCCATCTCCTAGTCCATTTAGAATGACTTGAACCATTTCTGTGAGGTTCATAGTCTCTCCTGCTGCTGCAAGTTGATTGTTGTAGTCTTTTATGTGGAGTACATAAGCATGACCGATTTCACTGCTGTTGTAGAAACTCTGGTTGATCTGGTTTCTCAAGGTGAGAATCCTGGATGTGTTCTTGGACTCATAGAGAGCTGTGAATATATCCCATGCTTCTTTTGATGTCTTGACTGTGTTGAGCTATCCTAGCATGACATCTTGCACATTCTGCTTGATCAGGTGATAGGCATACTTGTCTTTCTTATCCCATTCTGCCTGAGCTTGAGCAATGGCAGGATCTACTACTGGTGCAAAAACTATTTGTGTAGATGTAGATCCCAATGTAGATCCCATTGCTGGTGCTATGAAAACAGATGGAGTAGAGCTACTGGTAGCTGGATCGGCCAATGGTCTAGGTGTAGACCCATCGACATACTCCCATTTGTCTTGAAGTATAAGAATGGTCTCCATTCGGTATTTCCATGTACCGTAATTGGAGTTGTCTAACTTAGCAGATGCCTCTAGATTGAGGTTGCTAGTCGTAGATATGGTGCAAGAAATGTACTCAAAGGTGTCATGAAAATCTCTGTATGAATCAACTACAAATCCACTCACTATGCCAAGTGAAATCTCTGAACTGTCGGTGAAGATAGAACTACAATATATAAAATATGATATGTATTACAAGGCTTGTGGCAATGATGTCGGGAATAGCCAAGAGGCTTTACAAGGCTAAAATGATGTGCACGATGCCGTGAGATAGCCAAATAGGCTTTACAATGGTGGCATGTGTGTGTGAAATCAAATGCTATCTGCCCATTGAAACAATCTACAATGCCTCTGTACTCTCTGAAGTCTGCTCACTGAACTGATGAACGTAAGGTTTCAGGTAATGTAATGATGTGAAACTGTATGTGAGCGTATGGATTGACTCTGAGTAGGTACTAATCGGGAATTTTGGGCATGGCTTAGATTGGCAACTTGGGGAAATTGAAAGCGTCCCCTATATGGCGATCTAGTCTACTCTGATCTAGATCTAAGCCAACCGTCGATCGATAAAAGAACATCAAATAATTCCTTTTCTTTTGTTCTTTTTAAGTGCTAGGTCAGATGCGTCGATGTAGAGGCAAATGTGCATGAAGGAAGTGATTTTGTTGGTGAGGCTCAAATGTGAGTGTAAGTTGCACCAAAATGTATGCATGATGTGACGAGGGCGTAGAGCACAAAAAAATGAGCGACTTTCCTTTTTGGAGCACCCTCAAATTCTTCCTAGATCAAGAGATATGACTTGATCTAGGTGGAGGGGCAAAAGGAGTGCAAATGTGCTCAATGATGATGTGTCACTGTGAGTCACATGTAATGATAATGTGGCACTGTGCCTAGCAAGAGGTGTGCTTGTGAAGCCCTATGTTGAGGTGGCAGGGGTGGTCACATGCAGTGATTGTGAAGCATTGTGTGTGCGTGAAGAGGTCAGTGCTGACTGGACAACTGAGGTGGCACAAATGATGATGTCAACAGATGATGTGGCACTAATGATGTGGCTAGATGATGTGTCAGTGATGATGTGTCCCTGATGATGTGGCAGGTGAGCTGGTAGGGGTGACATGGGACAGATTATGTGTCTGCTGATGTGTCAGATAAGGAGATAAGGGTGCCACGTGGCTAAACTCTGACCACCAACTAAGCTTGGGTTAGTTGTCAGCTAACCACGGTAAGTGCTTATCTGCCACATGGTAGATAAGATGATGTGGCACTCGAGCCACGTGTCTCTAAGAGACACACCGAAATCTTTATGATTTTGACCCTACCAAGTTCTGCTTGGGAGTTGCAAGGTAGGCAAAGGAGCCTGCGGACATCCTGTGCTATGGCTTGGAGCCTGTAGGCATTAGTGGGTGTGAAGGAGCCGAAAGATGAGGCTTGGAGAGGCAATGCTTGAAGCTAGAGCTGGTTGGCCAGCTTGGCGGTGGCAAGGAGGTCTTTATAAGGGTCGTTGATGGAGTGCTGGCATGCAGAGGTTGAGCGTGAAAGAGCACGACTGTAGGAGCTCGTTGAGAAGCTAGAGGACGCTAATGTTGGAGGCATCATTTGGAGGCACTAAAAGTCGACGTAGTCATCACGGGATGGAGAAATTGTAGAAGCATAGGGAGCCAGAGATGAATCACTTTAGGGCTTGAGTGCGAGGAGCTGCTGAAGGCTTGGAGTCGAGGCTCAATAGCCAATTGTTGAG
Source organism: Dipteris shenzhenensis (assembly GCF_047967505.1). Classification (NCBI taxonomy): domain Eukaryota; kingdom Viridiplantae; phylum Streptophyta; class Polypodiopsida; order Gleicheniales; family Dipteridaceae; genus Dipteris; species Dipteris shenzhenensis. The sequence continues at coordinate 52,261,950 of NC_141615.1, forward strand.
GATAGTTGGGGCTCTATTGAGGTGTTGTATGTTGCTGTTATTGTAGGTAAGGCACTTCGAGTAGATAGTTTGTTGCTGGAGCTTTGGAGCCCATAATTGGTGGCGCTTCATTGCAGAGTTTGTTGAAGGAGTCGCGATTGGAGGTTGATGAAGCTTAGGCCATTTGCTGAGACTATGTAGTCGGTCGGTCTGTGTGCTAAAGCATGCTATTGGAGAGGCATGCAAGTTGTTGAAAGAAAATCTCTTTTTGTGAACCATGAGAGAAAGAAACTCTCTTAGCTACTATGTAAATGAACCTCCCAGTCGGACCTTTCAAAGCAAGAACTCTCTTAACGAATACTCTCTCAATAGATTTCTCTCAGAATGAAATTTCTTATGTTCTTAAGTTGTATGCAATTCCCTTACACCATGCCTTATGTTTCACCATCAAATTGACATTCCGTCATTTGACCTACTGACAAAAGGTTCTTGCTGAGCTTCGGAACATAGAGCACATCTTTGACTAATCCTTTTGTACCAGTGAAATTGTTCATAGGGATAACACCTGTCCCTTGAATCGGATTCGGTGTATTGTCTCCTGTGTAGATGACATTCTTTTGACCTTCTAATGGCTTCATTTTTGTGAACCATTCCTGATGATTTGTCATATGAGATGATGCACCGCTGTCGATGTACCAAGGATCCTGTTCCACTTGGTCGACTTGATAGCTGAAATCCTCTTTGGGATTGAAATCAGTGTCTAGGTGCATTGTATCAGTCTGATGCAATTCCTCACTTGCAAGAAACATATTTCCATGTTCATTTGCAAAATGACTATGACTAGAATGTCCACCACGATGATTTCCTCTTCCTCGGGAATTCCCTCGATTACTGCTGGATTGACCGCCTTGGTCATACTGCTTCTTGCGGCAATCTCTTTCATAGTGTCCAAACTTGTGACAATAGTTGCATTGAATGTTTGACACATTGGTGGATGCATTCCCTCGTCCTTGGAATCTTCCTCGGTTGGAATGATTTCCTCTTTGCTGATTCTGATGTTGCTAAGGATGATGCTGATGCTGATGCTGATTTTGACTTTGTTGATGATGACCACTTTTCTGATATGATCTACCTCTGTTTCTGCCTTTGCCTTTGCTTCTGTCTAAAGCTGTGAATGCCTGATCATTAGAATGACCTTTACGTGCTTGAATGGCCTGAGTCCTGAGTTCTTCACCAAGTAGAACTGACTGAAGTTCTTCCAGTGTTGGAATTTGTCGTTGGATGGCAATACTCTGGACTAGATTCTCATATCCTTCTCCTAGTCCATTCAGGATTACTTGAACCATTTCTGCGGGATTCACAGTCTCTCCTGCTGCTGCAAGTTGATTGTTATAGCCTTTGATGCGGAGTACATAAGCATGACCGGTTTCACTGCTATTGCGGAAACTCTGGTTGATCTGGTTTCTCAGGGTGAGAATCCTGGATGTGTTCTTGGACTCGTAGAGAGCTGCGAACATATCCCATGCTTCTTTTGATGTCTTGACTGTGTTGAGCTGTCCTAGCATGACATCTTGCACATTCTGCTTGATCAGGTGATAGGCATACTTGTCTTTCTTATCCCATTCTGCTTGAGCTCGAGCAATGGTAGGATCTGGTACTGGTGCGAAAACTGTTTGTGTAGATGTAGATCCCGATGTAGATCCCGTTGCTGGTGCTGTGACAACAGATGGAGTAGAGCTACTGGTGGTTGGATCGGCCAATGGTCTAGGTATAGATCCATCGACATACTCCCGTTTGTCCTGAAGCACAAGAATGGTCTCCATTCGGTATTTCCATGTACCGTAATTGGAGTTGTCTAACTTAGCAGATGCCTCCAGATTGAGGTTGCTAGTCGACATGGTGCAAACAATGTACTCAAAAGTGTCTTGAAAAAACTCTGTATGAATCAACTGCAAATACACTGAAGATGCCAAGTGAAATCTCTGTACTGTCGGTGAAGATAGAACTGCAGTATATAAGATCTGATCTATATTACAAGACTTGTGGCAATGATGCCGGGAATAGCCAAGAGGCTTTACAAGGCTGAAAAATGATGTGCACGATGCCGTGAGATAGCCAAATAGGCTTTACAATGGTGGCATGTGTGTGTGAAATCAAGTGCTATCTGCCCACTGAACCAATCTGCAATGCCTCTGTACTCTGAAGTCTGCTCACTGAACTGATGAACGTAAGGTTTCGGGTAATGTAATGATGTGAAATCGGATGTGAGCGTATGGACTGACTCCGAGTAGGTACTAGTCGGGAATTTCGGGCATGGCTTAGATTGGCAACTTGGGGAATTCAAAGCGTCCCCTGTATGGCGATCTAGTCTACTCTGATCTAGATCTAAACCAACCGTCGATCGATGAAAGAGCAGCAAATAATTCCTTTTCTTTTGTTCTTTTTAAGTGCTGGGTCAGATGCGTCGATGTAGAGGCAAATGTGCGTGAAGGAAGTGGTTTTGTCGGCGAGGCTCAAATGTGAGTGTAACTTGCACCGAAATGTGCGCGTGATGCACGAGCACGTAGAGCACGAAAAAACAAGCGACTTTCCTTTTTGGAGCACCCTCAAATTCTTCCTGGATTAAGAGATACGACTTGATCTAGGTGGAGGGGCAAAAGGAGTGCAAATGGTGCTCAATGATGATGTGTCACTGTGAGTCACATGCAGTGATGATGTGGCACTGTGCCTTGCAAGAGATGTGCCTGTGAAGCTCTGTGCTGAGGTGGCAGGAGTGTGCACATGCAGTGTGTGCACAGTGTGCCTGCAGAGGGTCAGTGCTGACTGCAGTGCTGAGGTGGCACAAATGATGTCAGCAAAGTGACGTGGCAATGATGTGTCACTGATGACGTGGCAGGTGACATGGCAGTCGGTGGTGACATGGCAGTCGGTGATAATGTGGTAGTCGGTGATGATGTAGCAGTGAGGATAGGCTGATGATGTGGTAATGGTGACGTGTTAGCTGACGTGGTAGATAAGATGACGTTGCCACGTGGCACAATTGTGATCAAACCACCTAACTACGGGTTGACTGAACCTAACCCTGGTTAGGTCCTATCTGCCATGTGTCAAGCGACTGACCATTGGTGGCTAACCAAACCTAGGTTGCTAACCAACCCTATCTGCCACGTGTTGCTTCATGGGCAGTCGGAATCTTTTGAAGATTCTGACGGAATCTTCGGGATTTCGTCCGCCTGCGGATTTTCGTCGATGTCGTGTAGAGGGAGTCATTGGCGGAGGTCGCTGTTGCTTTCACTCGTTGTTGTTACGGGAGCACTTATGATGTGGAGCAGCAAGCCTTAGGCAGGCATCAGGATATGTGGAGCAGAAGTAAGGCTAAAACGTTCAGCTGCTACAATCTTTCATTCAAGATTACTTTCAAGTCCGTCGAAATTGAACTCAGAAATATAATCCTCTATTTCCTCACTTTGCAGTATCATGAACCAGTCAGCCACATATCCTCCTTCGTATTCCCGCATCCAAAACTCACAAAACTCTGGTGATGTTTGGACCAGATGCCACCATTCAGGAGAAAAGTCCTCCACATCCCACTCAGGCATTATCGCCGTCATCACCTGCAGAGACGAGGGAATGAAAAAGCGGAGCATCAGGGTTGAGCGAGGAAGCCACAGAAGCTTGTGCCGCAATGCCTAGGACGTTCCAAAGGCGATCTGCAACGAGAACGATCGTATATGAAGAAGGGCCGAAGTCAATTCTCCAGTGTTGTAGTTTTAGCGACTCAGTGCACCTAACAACAAAAAAGCGGTGCTGCTTCTGCTACTTCGTGTTTAAAGATAGGCCGTGCTTAATCTCGATCTGTGGTTCTGCTAAGTCTCTTAAACTATGCTTCTTCCGCTCCTCCTATTCCTCCCCGAATTGCTCTCTCCCTGATCTTGCTAATTGCAGCAAATAATCTTGCGTGAGACTTCTCGATAGGGAAGGCGGCTGTTGAAGGAGCTTGTGCTAAGGAGCTAAGCGTGGCCGTGGCCTCATCAAGATCAATGGTTGCCCCATCAAACTCGTTGAGCCCGAAATCCTTCGCCACAAAGCCTTCGAGCCCGTTCTCCTCCTAGGCCGCACTCGTTTTGCCACTGGAAACAGTCTCTACCAGCAGTTTGTGAACTGCTGGGTCTCCTCTTGTGCTTTGGAGCTCACTGCTAGTGAAGTAGCTCGAGAGTAGAGAGAACCTCCTCCTTGACATAGAACCTTACAAGAAATCTCGAGCTCTAAACTCATGAATGAACCTCTCATGAAAATAACCATATCTGAGTCTCCACAGCTTGGAATGATGAGCTTCTTGAACCAAATCGGAGAGGAGAAGGAGCTCTACGATGAGAGCTAGCTGAGAGATGAAGATGCCTCATGAAAGAGGGCTTGTTGCCTTGATGGAACAAGGTCTTGTGCCTTGACGGAGCAAGGGCTTGACTCTCTCTCGACGGAAAATCTCTCTCAATGGAAGTGAAGGGAAAAAAATCTCACAATCACTCAAGAGAACTCTCAATCTCATAATCTCTCTCACACTCTCAAGAAACTCAATGTCTCAGTGGAAGACAAGGAAGCTCTGATACCATGACAAAATATGAAGAGGGGAGAGGAGAAGAGTGGAGATGAGGAGAGAGGGCACAGCTAGAGAGCACACCACAAATGACTAACTGTATACTAGAATTAGTTGAAAAAATAGAATATATACAAACCCTTTTAGGGTTAGGGTTAGGGGATCTAACCCTTTCCTTTATAGCACTCTATAAGGTTAGTGCTATGCACATATGATCACATGATGGTGCTATGCACACATGATCACATGATGTTGAGCGTGAACTCTCAACAATGGCTGCTCTTACGGTTGCCATCCTTGCAACCGGACTGAATGTTTCTTCATAATCAATGCCATATGTCTGTCCATATCCCTTGACAACTAATCTTGCCTTGTATCTATTCACAGAACCATCTGCATTGTGCTTCACCTTATAAACCCATTTGCAGCCAATTGCCTTCTTGTCTTTAGGCAAAGGCACCAATTCCCATGTAGCATTTGTTTCCAAGGCATCCATTTCTTCATCCATGGCTTTCTCCCATTTTTCTTTTTTCATGGCTTGCTCAAAAGAAGTGGGTTCTGGTTCATGTATCACTTTGACCATATAGGCATAGTGAATGGCTATAAATCCATCATATTTCAGCCTATCCATAGGATACCTAGCTCTGGTAGACCTGCACAAAATAGGCTCACTACCAGGCGCTCTCAAAACATCCCTTCTCTTCCTTACTATAGATGTAACAACAGAAGGAATACCCAACTCATCATCAAGGCTCTATTTAGAGCCATTGGATTCACCATCCACATAAAAGTAACCTACATTCACATCAACCATGGGCTGATCTACTTTCTCTTTTCTTTTCGTGATACTTGCATATCACTATTTGCATTTCTTTGAGGAGATCCTCCTAATCTCAATCTACCTGTCCAAGGCGAAGTATGTGAACCATTGCTAGAGGACACTACAGGTCCACTAATATTTTGTGATTGCTGCTGTGAATTCTGTGCAGCATTACCATTTTGTGCATCTACATCATCAATCACATTTACTGGTTTATACCAGCTGCTCATCTCATCAAAAACATCTCTACTCACTATAAGCTTATAAGTAGAAGGGTTATAGCATCTATACCTTTTCTGCTGTGTAGAGAATAACCAATAAAGATGCACTTCTCAACTTTTGGATCCAACTTGGATCTCAACTCATCTGGCACATGAACATAGGCAATGCAACCAAAAACTTTCAAATGAGAAATATTTGGTTTCCTACCAGTATACCTCTCCTTTGGCATCATGCCATGTATTGCTGCAGTGGACCGTTCTGCTGCTTCATCCCTTGATGCCTTCTGCCACTCCCCAACCTCCTCCAAGTCAGTGAGTTAAGTACTCCCCAACCTCCTCCAAGTCAGTGAGTTAAGCACTCGTTTACTCCATGTGCTCCTGACACTAGTTGGTGGCGAGCTCAACTGGTGGCACACCTTTCCATGTGCACCACCTTTGCTCCCTTAGCTGCTATAGTCCAGTGTGCCAATACTTTACTTTGACCAAGAGTGGATTAGCTTTGACCAAGGTTAGTCGAGGATCTTCATGCTAAGACATGTATTGCTCCAGTCATGTCCTGTACCACTCCAGTCTTGGACTCTGAATGAACAAAGTGTGACCAGATGTGACTAAAGTGTGACCAAGATTCATCCTTGACATGTCACTCCACTGACCAAGATGTAAACAAGGTGTGACCCAGGTATGACCCAGGTGTGAACAAGGTGTAACCATGGTGTGACCCCTCGTGACTGAGGTCCACCGACTAGTAAAAGTACAAGAGGGTTCTAGTCTTGAGTGTGTATTATTTTGGGTCAAATGTACCTCTAATTTTTAGCTTGCACTAAACGTTTAATATTTTCTCTTCTCATGTAGTTATTTTCTTTGTGGGTTTTCTATTTGTGATCTCCACTAAAAGAATGAAAGATTATATTGATTGTTTCACCTTGCTATGCAATAGGTAGCATTGTGCATTTTTTGTTATCAAATTGATATCTCTTTTAAGCTTGCACTAAATCTCGCCTTTTCTTATATTTACCTTGTGAGTGCCCCTACATGCCTCTGACACTTCTACTTGCCACATATTTTTTATCCTTTATTGTTCCTCCTTAAACATAGCAATGCTATAATGGTTGTAGCATGTTTATTTTGCCAATGTGAAGCTTATTCTAATATGCACTAATATTGAAGAATTTTGGATGTAATCCCAATGTACCTTTTCAATGTTCATCTTGATTTTCTTATCATCCATTGCATATTATTGTTTATTATCCTTTGCAAACAATCTTCCATTGTCTCATCTCCCATACGTAAGTGAAAGGAGAGGTAATATATGTTGACACTACCTAACAAGTAAAGAAAGGTATATAGAGATAGAACTCACTCTTTCATAGTTCATTGCTATTGTGGTGCACTTCTAAGGTTATAGGTTTTCTCTTCCCTTCTCTGACAAACACTATATTGGAGAATTTGGGAATCTCCCAAGTCCCACCACTTTCAAGTAAGGGTTAGATTTGACCATGTGGCCAAGCTTGAACCCTTATTTGAAAGTGGGACTTGGGAGGATTCTCTAATATGGTGTTTAGGATGGATTTCACTTCCAAGTAATGGATTCAGATTTGACCATGTGGCCAAATCTTAACCATATTGGGCCTAATGTAGTGTTGACAGGTTGCTGGAAACACTAGCCGATCATGTTCTATACTCCTTCATGGACGGATACAATGGGTACAACCAGGTTTGGATCAAAGAGCAAGATCAATTGAAGATCACCTTCATCACGAGATGTATGCCTACTGTATGATGCCCTGTGTTCTATGCAATGCACCTTGTGGCCAAACTCTTCCAGGAGAATATTGGAAAATTTCTTGAGGCATTCTTGGATGACTTCTCGGCTTTCAAAGGTAAGAATACTTCTCACCTCGACCCTGCTGTAAAACCAATCACATCAATACGTTGAGGTAGGTTTTTGATAAGTGCAAAGAAGCCCCATTATGCTTAAATCCCTACAAATGCTTCTTCCTTGTATTTTGAGGGATTCTCGTTGGCCACATTGTCTCGATTGAGGGAATGATCATGGACCTAGCAAAGGTGGAGGTGATACAAACCTTGCCTATTCCTCGCACACCTCGAGAAGTTAAGTACTATTTGGAACATGTGGGTTATTTGTGAAGATAGTGGGAGAGAGGGAAGGAGTCTCACTTGAGGCTTTCTCACATGCACAATGGGGGAATACACACGAAGGTGGAGGCTGAAAACAGTTTTCCTCTTCTTAGTTGTGTAAGCCAAAAGAACTCAAGTACAAAGAAATAGAAGAACCCTATATGTGGGTCTCAAACCAAACTCAACTAACTAAGGTGGCATACTAACTGAGCCACGAACTAGTGTAGATAGGGATAGTTGTCATCCAGCTATTATTCGTGAGCGATGTACCAACCGCATCTTCAGCTAACAAGTCGGTGACATAAATACACAACGGTCACCCTGGCATATCGCGAGTGGAGCTCGATATCTCAACACTCCCCCTCGAGCTCAATCCCAATTCCTGCACACCAAGCAAGTCTCTGAACTTGTGCAGCTTCTCTGTGCCCAATGCTTTCGTGAAGATGTCAGCTACCTGATCCTCTGTGCTGACATAAACTAGATCAATAAGACCTAGTAAAACCTTCTCCTGCACATAGTGATAATGCACCTCAATGTGCTTTGTTCTGGCATGAAAGACTGGGTTCTTTGCCAAGTGTATGCTGCTCATGTTGTCACAATAAATGACAACTGGCCCATCTGTAGACTGATGCATATCATAGAGTAGCTTATGCAACCAAGCTACCTCACATGCAGCCATTGTTGCACCCCTGTACTCAGCCTCTGTGCTCGACAAGGCAACAGTAGGCTGTTTCTTACTACTCCAAGTGACTGCAGCACTCCCAAAAGAGAACACATACCGACTGGTAGATCGTCTATCAGAAATACTACCAGCCCAATCAGCATCAGTGTATCCATGCAATTGTATCTGAACCCCAGCCTCATAAAATAGTCCATACTGCAATGTGGACTTCACATACCTGAGTATGCGTCTAGCCGCATCCAAATGCGGTTTCCTTGGAGCCTGCATAAACTGACTTACCAACCCAACAGCATAGCTCAAATCTGGCCTGGTAATAGTCATGTAAATCAAACTTCCTACTATGCGTCTGTACATAGTAGGGTCCTCCAAAAGCTCACCTGCATTTGCGCTCAGCTTCACATTCTGCTCCAAAGAAACTGAAATAGGCTTACAGCCTGTCATCGCATATTTGGACAGCATGTCCAATCCATACTGCCTCTGCAAGAGCTGTATCCCACTTGGTGATCTAATCGCCTCAATGCCCAAGAAATAACGCAGCTCTCCCAAATCCTTCATCTCAAACTTCTGCCTCAATAGCATTTTCACATGAAGAATATCTTCATCACTATCACCTGTGATGATCAAATCATCAACATAAATGACCAGCAGCATAATCCCTTTCTCGAGTGAGAAATCTGCCTTGGGAATCTGAAAGCCAATAGTGAAAGATACTGTCCTATCTTGTCAGACCATGCTCTAGGTGCTTGCTTCAAGCCATACAAGGCTTTCTTCAACCTGCAAACAAACTCAGGATGAATAGCATGAACATAACCTGCTGGCTGCTCCATAAAGACCTCTTCTTGCAAATCACCATGCAAGAAGGCATTCTTTACATCCATCCGATGTAAAGACCATCCCTTTGATGCAGCCATAGCAATGGCTGCTCTTACGGTTGCCATCCTTGCAACCGGGCTGAAAGTTTCTTCATAATCAATGCCATATGTCTGTGCATACCCCTTGACAACTAATCTTGCCTTGTATCTATTCACAGAACCATCTGCATTGTGCTTGATCTTATAAACCCACTTACAGCCAATTGCATTCTTGCCTTTAGGCAAAGGCACCAATTCCCATGTAGCATTAGCATCCAAGGCATCCATTTCTTCATCCATGGCTTTCTCCCATTTTTCATTTCCCATGGCTTGCTCAAAAGAAGTGGGTTCTGGTTCCTGTATCACTTTGACCATATAGGCATAGTGAATGGCTGTAAATCCATCATATTTCAGCCTATCCACAGGATACCTTGTCGCGATATGCCAGGGTGACTGTTGTGCATTTATGTCACCGACTTGTTAGCTGGAGATACGGTTGGTACACCGCCCACGAATAATAGCTGGATGACAGCTATCCTTATCTACACTAGTTCGTGGCTCAGTTAGTATGCCACCTTAGTTAGTTGAGTTTGGTTTGAGACCCACATATGGGGTTCTTCTATTTCTTTGTACCAACCGCATCTTCAGCTAACAAGTCGGTGACATAAATACACAACGGTCACCCTGGCATATCGCGAGTGGAGCTCGATATCTCAACATTATTATCGAAGAATCATCTAGTTCTATGCCAACATAGCAGTGGTACTGACAGATCTCCCTCACTGGGAATAGTCCTTTGTCTGGTCCACATCTCAGCAACAACTGGAGTTTGACAATCTCAAGGACCGCCGTTTGGTGAAGGCGCCCATCTTGCAACAACCCCAATGGGATGTCATTTTTCATGTACATGTAGATGCCAGTGGGCAGCCATTGGCACAATATTGGCCCAACAGGATAAGGAGCACAAACTGGACCTACCTGTGTACTTCATAAGCAGGCAACTCAATGGAGGAGAAAGAAGCTATATCACCACTAAACGTGAGGGCTTGGGCATGGTTTATTCCTGATAAAAGTACCAGCACTATCTCTTGGGCCATAAGTTTATTATGATTACTGATCATCGGGCTCTAAAATATTTGTTGAAAAAACCCACGCTTGGGGGTAGGCTGAGAAGGTGGTACTTCTTTTTCAAGAATTTGACTTTGACATTGTGGTTCGAGCACACCAATTGCATCAATCTACAGATCATCTGTCGTGGATCTCTTCGGGGGAAGCAGTAACAAGAGGGATAGAGGCTGAATTGCCAAATGCAGGCCTCTTCGGTGTGATAGTGGTAAGGGATGAATGCTTGTTTGCTGTCGATTTCTTTCCAACATGGTATGCAAACATTGTACATTTGTTGTCCAAAGGTGAGTTCCTAAAGGACTAACCCCATCACAAAAGAGGAAATAAATCATTTAGGCTGCTCCCTTTAAACTGATTGCTGGGCAGTTGTACAAGCTAGGAAAAGACCACATCTTGAGGCGGTGCATGCTACCTCATGAAACACAAGCCATCCTTGAAGAGGCTCACTTGGCATGGCCATCAAAACCGCTAGATCTAGAATTACGGAGCTGAAAAGAAACACATGCAAAAGTGGGAGATCCAGGAGCCACTGCTTGCTAGATGAAAGTAAGGTAGGAGGGGGGGGCAGTGGATGTGTGGAGGTCCTGGGGTTGGGCTTCTCTTCCTCCTTGATCATGTCCATAAGGTTGCACAAGTCTTCATACTTTGACTTTTAGAGCAATGGTAGCCAGACCTGTAATGATCATTCTTGGATCTAAGAGCAAAAATTTCAGCCTATATATCTCCTTGCAACCTTGAATGTGAAATCTGGAGAGTGTCTTTCTCCTCTAGAAGCTGCTTCTAATTTTGTTCCATAGTAGACAGGTGACTCTGTAACTCCACTACCTGCAGGTCAACACTACATGTCATTTGAGGAAGGTCCAAAATACTAGTAGGCTAAAACCGCCAAGGCCATAGAGCAAAAAATAACAACCATTCATGAGGTTGATGAAGCCATGCACAACGTAGCATCCCTATAGGAGGAGATCAAAAAGTTGAAGAGAACAACAATGGAAAGAGAAAGACATGAGCTCCCTCTGAATCTCAGCCTAGTGAGTTGAGTGAAGGTCCAGACTCCACCTTTTTGTTGGCTGCCCACTTTGCCTCCTTCACCCAAAGACACTGCCCGAGCTCATCTTGCTGAGCTTTCCACTGAGCTTCCCTGTGTGTAAGGTTGTATCCCAGTGAACTTCCTTTGCCTCTCACATTGCGTCCCAGTCCCTACATTGAATTGCAACGGATTTTTCATTTTCCAACCGAAGATGTTTTTGGGACAATGATTTGCAAATGTCGCCTGTAGTATTAAACAAGACAACACCCCTCTGAATGAAGCTGTCATCCATAATGTGTTGTGCCATGTGAAGCAATCTTTTGGCCCACACATACCGATCATGAAATGTCATGCAGTCAGTCATGTCAAGGATCTCACCATACTATTCAAAGGCTGCCCAGATGCCTTCATCCTCCTAGGTGTCCAAAGCTACCACCGGAGTGAGTGTATCTATGTCAACGTGACAGATACAAGCCCTAGATGCTTTCTTGTTGCAAGCCAAGGTGTCGTGCAAGGGGATTGTGAAGAGTTGGTCTAGGTACTCCTCTTCCACACAAACAGGAAACCTCTTGCGCTTTAGGGCATACAGAAGCCTCTTGTGATCTCACTCTACTCCTGAATCTGTACTTTATGGGAGAATAATTCCAACATATCATTTTCTAGCAATGGAGGACAATCAGTTGAAAAGGGTAACTAACCACGCGCGAAAATATGTCTAGGCATGATGACCCTAGACCGACCTTGGTCAAATCTGATCTGCCCTTGGTTAAAGTAAAGTTAGACTATAGCAGTTAAGGGAGCATAGGTGGTGCACATGGGAAGTTGTGCCACCAATTGAGCTCGCCACCAACTAGTGTCAAGTGCACATGGAGTACTTAACTCACCGACTTGGACAGAAGCCATCAAGGGACGAAGCAGTGGAACAGCTAAGGACACAGGATGACAAGACAACCAATAGGAAGGAGGGATGAGGATTTCCAAGCAGGAGGAGCGGACGAGGGAAAGGTGAAGAGGGGCAAAGGAGGGAGGATTGGCTTCCATCATAGTTGCCTTCGGACTGGAGCGTAGAGTGGGAGTAGTGTATCTTCTCCTTGGTGTATCAGTCATGGGGTTAACTATGATTGGTGTATGGTTCATTCCTCCTAATGAACTATGCTTCTTCCCATCTTTGCTCGCTACTCTAATACTTCTCCCTGATGTTTTCTCCTCCCCTCATCTCCCTTTACTTGGTATAACGGACCCTGTGTCATGTGGCTTCAATTATGTTCTATTCACGTCAAGGGTTGGCTCTTGTGATTTCGTTCTGCTTTAGTCTTTCGCTTCTCTTACATCACTCTTGCACTCGTACCACTCGCACATCCGTACCATCGTCCAGCACTCGCATCACGCACCATCGATGACACCATTTGGCACATCCTACTTGCTTTTCGTACTAGTGGCCCTAGGCCTCCGGTAACACTTCCGGAAGTGGTAGGAAACCCCCCACCTCCCCCCCTTTCAGACAAACCCACACCCTATCTCTCCATTACTTCTTCTATTGCAGTCCCAAATGGGTACGACTGTAGAAGAGTAATCTCTAAGGAAAGTACTACTCAAGGAAAACCTAGGGGTGTGTTGGTTTCTTCCCATGTACCTACTTTTTTGGAGCCTTCTCTACCTCTGCTCTCTACCTCTGCAATACATGATATTACTATTACCTTCTCTCTGTAAGCACATTCGGTTTGGTTGGCACTACCCTCCTACCACCATTCTAGCTTTACATATTTTCGTTGTATTCCACCACAAGGGATTTTGCCCTTGGCTTTCATGTAGCTTTGGTTTGCAAAAATTTCAAGCTTAAAGTGCAACACATATTTTATTTGTAATATTTTCTCAACTGGAAGATTTGCAGTATCTTTATCCTTATATCAATAACTTGTGAAGGAGTCGTCAAGTTAATTACTTCTGCATATGTACGATACATTCATAAGGTAATCTTTGACAGCACATCAACTGAAGCTCTATAAAGAGAGATGATTCACAACAAAAGGGAGATACTCTTCAATAAACGTCCAGAAAATTATTAATTTACAAGGCATAGATCAAAAAAATTCAAATTTGATATGGAGTAAATGATACAGTCTTTGACAGGGATTGTATAAGTTTTTCATCATTCCTGGACTTGATAATCTTAGTAATCGACTGCTCTAGCTCAAGACCAATCTCACAAAGTTGCAAATCAAGGTAACTGGGGAGTTTCACACCATCCTGCACCTGTAGAGAAAACGTGACTGTTTTGAGTGACTCAAAATCCTCAAAGTTAGAGGCTGAAAGAGGAAGGACATCATGAAGAGACAGAAACCAAAGGTGGCATCCTTCTCTATCATATGATATCTGAATGAATTAGAGCTCCACGATATTGTGTTAAGAATATATTATTCTTAACACAATATCGTGGAGCTCGAATTCATTCAGATATCATATGATAGTCATTCAATATTAAAAAAAGAATAATGTTAAAACTGAAGTCCCTAGCATGTTAGTCATTCTTATGATTAAGGAATCAAGTGGATCTTCACTTCCTAAACAAGCATATGAATGTGATAACATCTTTAGCTTTGATACAAATAGCATCAAGATTTCCTGTCAAAGATCAATATGGATGTCAACTGATATTGATATAAAGTCAAACAGACAGGAAAGCATTAAAACAACCTTAAAGGCACACAGCTGGGATCCCATTTTTTAAATGTTAAAGGGTGGATTATGAAGATGCAAGACATGGAATGGAACTGATATTGATATAAAGTCAAACAGACAGGAAAGCATTAAAACAACCTTAAAGGCACACAGCTGGGATCCCATTTTTTAAATGTTAAAGGGTGGATTATGAAGATGCAAGACATGGAATGGAAAGGAAAGTAGAAAAGCAAGACTAGGCAAACATAATGGAAATGAAAGAATGCTAGAAAGAAATGTACAACCAAGCAAAGTACTTACATGATCAAGAAAGGCTTGAGGCTTTATTGATTTGACATGAGAAAGTACAATGCCTTTATAGAATTGGCACACACACTCTAAGTGTCAAATGTATATGGGATAAGTCCCATAGTGACACGTGGCACTCTAGGATATAAAGCAGTATAGTACTACTCTAGAACTCAATAGAAACACACTAAAAGTCACTCAAATTGACTCCATTTCCTAACACCCCCCCATTGAGGAAAGGTAAGGGACTACTAGAATGGAACCAAGAACAGGACATGACGGTCATCAAAACTGTGCATGCCGGTCTAAAACTAGACATGGCTCCCACACAATCTCAGAGGCTAGTGAGCACAACATAGAAATCTCATCTAGCATGGCTCAGAGGCTCATCATGCATGGATGCATGATCAACTCAGAGGTCTAGGAGACCAATGCACCAACAAATAGACCTATCAAAACCAAAAAACACATGGCTCCCACAGTACATCCCCTCCTGGCTCCAAAGACTAATGAGGAACATGGAGCCACACACCAAAAATAGAAAAGAAATACATCATTTTAGGAGGACTATCCAAGGCAAAGTACCTTTATTGACTACACACATATGATTTATTGCATTCATTTTTTGGAAACACCCCCAAGGCAGAGTACCCAAATATATCATGCTTAGAAAGCAAAATCATGATCTCCATCATCCTCTAGATGAGAGCATGATCCTATGTCGGATGGTCATCTTCGTCTGCATCATCACTAGTGGCGGATGCCACCCAACTGGCATGATCCTTCAATTGTTGTTGAGCAAGCTTCTGGTAGCACCTGTCCTCAGTATGACCGAGCTTGTTGCAATAAGTGCACTTGAACGGCTTGAATGTCTTTCCTCGTGCTGGTGGAGTCGATGGCCTAGGTCTCCATTTGCTGGTGGAGGCAAGAGCCTGTGTAGTATCCGATGAGTAGGATGGAGATTCTTTGTTGCGGTGATCCTTTTCAAGAAGAAGAGACACCATATCTTCGAATGTAGTCGATGCAATGCGAAGTACTTCAAGGGCATTCTCAAAGCAAGAAATCCCTTCCATACTTGTCATGAGGACAGCCATTTTGTCCTCGTCATCCGGGCAACACTTCTAGTTAGAGAATTGTTGAACTAAAGAGTGAATTTTTGCTATATGTGCACTCAAGGTATCAAACTCTTCCATTTTCAACTTATAAAATTGCATTTTCAGGAAAACCTTGGAGTTGGTGATCTTGTTACCAAATATATTCTCGAGGCGTGCCCAAATCTCCTTAGCCTTGGACTTGAAGTCGATATGATGAATCGATGAAGGCAAAGCCCGATGATTGCGATGGCCCTTGAATTGTGTTGCTTCCAAATCTTGCATATTTGAGGCTCCCTTGATGCCTCAAGTACTTCATCATCTTCGATGGCATCCCAAACATTTTCCTTCATGAGAAGAAGTTGAACTTTTGTTTGCCATGTTGGGAATCCGTCCCCCTTGAATTTGTCCACAAGGAGAGAGTTGGTGGAAATCGAACCCATGAAGCTGACAGAGCTAGGAGAGATAGCGGGATAATGAGAGTGATGGACGGAATGAAAGAGTAGAAGAGGAGATGGCGGGCAGAAGCAGGAGAGTGTGGGCAGCAGTGCTATGATGTTTGGAGCAGCATGGGCAGCAGCATTACGTGGGCAAAGAGGCGAGCAGAGGATCAACAGGATGGCGGGCTGTTTGCAGGCAGGGATGCGAGCAGGCAAGATGGTGGGCTATTTGCGGGTAGAGAGGCGAGTAGAAGCGGGCAGAGAGGCGAGCATAATAGCGGGCTGTTTGCTGCTTGCTGCGGGCTGAACCACAAGCTGAATGGCGAGCTGAATAGCGAGGAGATCCCGAGCTGAATGGCGAGGAGATCCCGAGCTGAATGGCGAGCTGAATGCCACGAGCTGAAGCACGATCTCTTGTTGGTGAAGCTCTCCAATGGTGAGGCTCAGGGTGGAAGAGAAGATTGAGCTCAAGATGGAATTGGAGAAGGCATTCCTCCAAGGGGAATGAGGGAGAGAGGCTTCAATCTCTTACCTCAACCTCTTGGAAAATAGCCTAGCTCTAATACCATATGAAGATGCAAGACATGGAATGGAAAGGAAAGTAGAAAAGCAAGACTAGGCAAACATAATGGAAATGAAAGAATGCTAGAAAGAAATGTACAACCAAGCAAAGTACTTACATGATCAAGAAAGGTTTGAGGCTTTATTGATTTGACATGAGAAAGTACAATGCCTTTATAGGATTGGCACACACACTCTAAGTGTCAAATGTATATGGGATAAGTCCCATAGTGACACGTGGCACTCTAGGATATAAAGTAGTATAGTACTACTCTAGAACTCAAGAGAAACACACTAAAAGTCACTCAAATTGACTCCATTTCCTAACAGATTAAAGGTGGATTACGAGCAAACAGATTGATTCTCTGCTTTACAAGTGAAACAGTACATGAAAGAAATCATAATCCATTAGGGCGTGCAGCCGCTTTGCCTAAAAGACTTCATGGCAATCTTGTGAGCTGACAAAAAATCCAAATGTTAAAGACACAAGCCCAAAAAAATAACTACAATCATGAAGAATTACAGCCTACATAATCATATCCAGAGCAGGGAAATGCTTCTTGACATATTTGAAGTTGGATAGTCTCCAATGTAAATGGTGAGAACGTCTATCTCGCCCCTAGGCTAATTGAAGCATTGATCAGTCTCACCCACATATTGTCCCTAGGCAAAGAGGGTGGCTCAAAAAAAAAAAAATTGGGATAAAGTGTAGAAGTGGCCACAAATCAAAAGATAACACACTGTGAAAATACTGAGAAAAGAATTGGCATTTTATAGATAAAACCCTTTATTTTACACCACTAGTTTAAGAGGTGTAGCACTCACCATGCTTGAATGGAGTAGATCCCCACCCTTGCTACCGATGGAAGGGTTTGCTGATATATCGAGATACAAGAGGGGTGACCGAGAGGTGCTGATTAGCCTTCCCAATGCAAATGCAGTGTCCTCTCCAACTCCACAGCTTGCGAGTCCTAATCTCTGAACAAAACCACACCAAAAAACTGTGAGGATATAATTTAAGATCTGTTTCAGTGCAGGATATTCTATAGTGTGAAGCGTTTTGCATTTTCCTTATTTCTACAGAACTATAAGAAAAAACCCAGATACATCAGAATCCATGCCACAAAAATTTAGAGACATTTGATTGGATATGGATAGTTGACCCTATTTATCCAACACCTCATTCACGGTGTTACATGGATTAGATCTAGCAAGTGATGTAAGGCATCATATAATCTCTCAAATTCAAGTAGTAAGCTGGCTTTGACCTTGTTTGGTAGGTTAAGTGCATAAACCCTTTGGGATTTACGTCGATGTGCAAGCTTCAGGTCGGGAATATATCGCCTTAGTGGCAACGCTCTCTCATTGTGAGCCACATGAAAGGTGACACCTCAATATTTCAAATGTTTAAGAGGTCTGAGCTTGGTGGTCACCACCACCCCTCCTATCTGCAGTTCCAAGTCTAAAAAGGGGTGAGTGTTAGAGATGGTACAAGGTTTAGACAAGTTGTGGAGTGGAGAGTAGAAAAGGGATAGAAAGGAGGCGAATACCCTCTTCCTCAGCTGAGCTGGACAGCATGTCCCGAGTGACTTTTGACAAACAGATTGAAACTCCAAACGCATAATCATTCACTCTTGGAAGTTTGTCCCTTGGATGAAATCATGAGCTTGGATTGCTTCACTCCCTTAGATGTCCCATCTGAGGTAAGTGCTGAGGAAGAGGAGGAAGTCCGCTTGGACAAACTGTCCACTGAGCCAGTTATACCATTGTTCAAATTAGAAGTGGATGAAGTGCTTGGATGAGTTATCTCCTACTAATAACTCGTACCATAGTGAAAAGTAGAAGTGGAACAGTGTCACTTGGTTTACCATCTTTTACTTATGATCCTAAAGCCAAGCAGAGAGTGTACAACTTTCACCTAATCAAAAGCAGCCATATCATCCTGTGAGTAAACGCATTATCATCTGCAAAACTTTAGTCCAAACGATCGTCCTCTCACACCTAATAGGCAGTGTGCCTAATAATCTTGGCTCCTAACATGCAATATAAGCCCACATGTATCAACTACAAATGTATCACCTACAAAGAGGGAACGATTAGGGGTAAAATTGTTGACCAATCTAGTGATCTTGAAGGAAAAATTGTCTGCACTCCCAGAGGCAACATTGAATCGACTGAACATTGAATTTGAAGAGACAAGGAACGGAATGGAAATATGGGAAAGCATAATGAAAGGCAAAAATGGACGGGCAAAGAAGCGGGCTATTTGCTGCTTGCTGCAAGCTGGGCACTAGGCCAAGAGAGTGGCGCCTATGAGCAGAGCATGGAGCTGCCATGAATCAAGCTAACGAATTGATGTTTGCTTCATTTTTTCTGGCCCTTTTTAGGAGGCTTATGGTTTTTGCTATTGCCTCTTGCTAGGACTTTCCTACTGATCTGTTCTCTACAAAAATTGATTTTTATTGCAAAACATAAAGATTTGGTTCAGTATGAGTGTTAACAAAGCCCTCAAAATCTGATGTACACCTAACTCTATGAGCTTCCCATGTTCTTCAATAAAAATAATCCAATATATTTAGTACCTTTGAATCAGACCATCTACTAGACCATATCTTGAAGACAAATCTCTATAACCTAGATAGGATGCTAGATCTGAAGCAATTTCCTCTGCCTATCGTTTTAAAAAAAGCCTCCCATGCTAGGATTTCTCTTCTAGATATGAAGCTAAAAGACCCTTGGTCCTCCTAGTCCGCAAGTAGATTGAATATGTTGGATTTGTCCCACAATTCATAAATCTGCTAAGTGGAGATCTATAAAAGACCCTTGGTCTCCTAGTCCACAAGGAAATTGATTGTGTTGGATTTGTCCCACAATTCATAAGTCTACTAAGAGGGAGATCTATAGAAAGTGCAACAATATTAAATATCTAAATACCACATTTCCGATAGAGCTAGGCTTGAGAAACAAAGTTTTTGGAGGAGGAACAAAAAATTTCGTTAAATTATAAAAGTCACCCCCAATGTGGACATGTCATTGTATGCAACCCTACTGTGCAACAAATGACATCATAACTTACTACACAAACATAAACAAAAAGCATATTGCCATCATGATAAGAATAAGTAGACTCTAGATCTTCTCTTACTTGTAAAGCTGTGTTCGTTTGCAGGGCATCAAAAATTATTCTACCTCCTTCATCACCTAATTTGTTGAATACCAAATTCAAGCACACAAGAATTCCATTGCTTTTTAAGGCTTCTGCCAATGACCTTGCACCTATAATAAAACAATCAGCACAGTTTTGTTTTTTAAAGGGATTACATAATAAAGACATAATATTGCTTTCTTGGGTTTTCTTAACAGTTTCAAGTCCTCTTTGCATGCCATTCTCTCTCTCTCTCTCTCTCTCTCTCTCTCTCTCTCTCTCTCTCTCTCTCTCTCACACACACAATCTATAATGGTCTTGATAGATGGCCCGCTTCAGGTGGTATCAATTTCCATGAGTTCGTACTTGCCCTGGTTTATACACCATGAGTTCATTCTTTCCAATGGTTTATACATCGTGAGACTACACCATCCATTCACAAGGGTAGCCCAAAATGACATTTTACATGATGTACAGCCATTCGCATTCCCATGATAGACACATCATTTGGAGTTGATGTATGACCCATAGTGTTATCCAGGTCTGTAGGAATTCGTATTAGTTTACTTATGAGATCATCCTCCACCGGCTAGCATGCCTCACGAGGTTGGGATGCTCTATATATATCCAATGTTTCTATACCCATGCTAATGTTTATACACCCTTTTGATCCTAGTACCTTCATGTGGGGCTGTGAGGATGAAAGCCTTGGTGTGCCAGATGATAATGTTGGGTTTAACGAGGATAGAATGAGATTACATAGATTTTAACCTAAGAGTAGGTGGACATAATCTCCAGAATTAACAACAAAAGGGGTGGTAGGGAAGGTGGCATTCACTCCCTAGAGAGAGCAGCGTGTGTTATATCGAGATCATGCAGGACTAGCTATGTCCAGTCACTTAGTCAGGGGATGACATGGTCACAAGGATGACACAAGTCAGGGGATGGCATGGTCACAAGGATGACACAAGTCATGGTGATGACCATGGTCGCAAGATGACACAAGTCATGGAGAGGACATGGTCACCAGGATGGCATAGTCACATGGGGACATAGTCATCAAGAGGACATATGACCCAAGCACATGGTCATGCATCCTCTTCTTCAGTGGCGTGGTCACATGTGTCCATTTTTTTCAGCAACATTGTCCCATTACTTCATACCCTCGTCAACTTTTATAAAACAAAGTGTTAGCTTACCGCGATAGATCCATGTTAATTTTTTACGGAAATGTTTAAAGATTTTAAAAACAAAGATTCTTACAAGTTAGTTATGAGTTTTTAACCACAAAATCTTGCAGCCTACATAAGTCAACAACGATACGTCCATATTTACTGCGATAAGTCCATGTTTATCTGGATCACTCATACCTCCACACCATGCATCCACTACAGGGCATAAATTTGGAAGATCTTCCACAAACATCATCTCCATTTCTCCTCTCGTAGGCTCCTGCTCATTACTTTTTCTTGGATTAGCCAACTTTTTCCATTCTCTCTTGAGCTTCGGGCACAACCCAAGTAACTGTGCAAAAGTTATATTGGCTGTCCTCCCCTTCAAATCATTCATCAGTGTATATTTCTCCTGGCCTTGACCAATGTGCAAATCTGAAGTTTTATAATGTTTCCTGGGCCTCCGACTCTTCTTTTTAGGAGACTGAGGACTGAGATCAAACTCCACATGCTTTCCTTTTTTTGTAGAGGATCCATTTTCTCCTGTTGCACTCCTTGTTCTCTTTGCCACTGGCATGATCTCCGGAATAGTCTCTACCCTAATTAGGCTGATTGCCTTCCTATTTGATCACACTGGTAGAGGGTTGATTCAGATCCTTCACTTCCATAGAAAAGTCTCCTAACTTGTCATTTGTCTTTTGCATTACAGGATAAACTTCTCCAGGTACTCTTGCTGGTTTATCACAGTGAGGGCTGATATGTCCCCACTCTCCACAGTTCCAGCACTTCACATTGCTCATGTATCCCCGTCCTCTACCTATTCCAACTGAATTTCCTTTACTCCCAGCCTGTGCATCTCTCCTATTATTTTGTACACCTCGGCCTCTTCCTCTTCCTGCAGTCTCCATCCAGTTCAGGCTGAGTGACTTCATAAGCTCTACAGCATCATGCAAGTCCTTCAGGGAATCATCCTGCACAGGAACAAACGCCGGCTCCCTCTCTGCATAAACCTTTATTACTTCTGTACTTCCAATCAAATTCTTAGGCTCTTCTTGCATGCCAAGCTGCCTTAGCCTCTTGATCTTCCATTCCTTCTCCCTGGCCACTCTGACTGCATCTTCAAAACTATGCAAATTCTTCAACTCCACTTTCAATCTGAGTGTAGGCTTCAGGCCAGCTATGAAACGATCATGCTTGATCATCTAAGGCGGTACCTATGGAACAAGAGCTTCACACCATAAACTCCGTAATCTCCCAAACTGAATTAGATATTGATTCACATCTTGCTCTTCCTCCTGCCTCACTTTGCACAGCTCTTTCCAAACTTCATTAGGGCCCTTGGCTTGTACAAACCGTGCAAGGAAGGCTGCTCTCACCACTGTATACTCCGGATTTTGCCACTGAGGATGAACAGTCCTGAAGGTAGCAACTTGAGTCTGCACCCATGCTTTTGCAACAAGCACTAATTCATGATCTAAAACAAAATCTCAGGGGTTTCCCTATCTTTCATAAGTGCTATAAATTCCATCTTTTTCTGGAACCTTACTGCATTCTCATACGGCATCCCCCAATACTCTGGGAAGTCTTGTGCCATCCTCACAATCCTACAACTGCCACACCCTGGCATATCTCAACCACAACAAAACTGGAAAGCAACAAAGCGAACACACTACTGAAGAAGCTCACTCTGCATCTGAAGAGCATTCTTTTTCCTGCGGGCAAGCAATTTCAGAGCTCTTTGCACTCTAGCACGAAGTCGGATCACACGTAGCTGGACTTCAATGCATCTGTCCTTCCTGTGAGCACACCCTCCGCACCACTCACAGTGAATTACTCTCATATGCGGATTTCTTCCCATTGCTTGCAACACGCTCAGAACATCTACTCTTTTAGTCTTGTAAACTAAAGTGAACTCCTCCGTGGAGGCACCAAAACGTGGGTGGACAAAAGCAGTAGAGCATAGTCCACCTTCACAGCCACCCTCATCCACATTTAAAGCAAGTGAACAACACCATCAAAAGGTAAAAGGCATTCATTCAATATTCTTGTCTCTGCACACCTCTATATACAACTCAAACTCTGGCCACATTTCCTTCGGAAGCCAAACAACCTCAAAAAAAACCCAATGGACTATACAGCTGAAGACATTTCTCCTACTAACTAAGATCAAGCTCAGAAAGTACATAGAAGACCCATGAAACATAAACCCCAAAAAAATGACAACTTCAGAACTGCATAACTGCCATGAACACTTCCTGACAGCTCAAGGTATAAACAACCATGCTCATATCTCCCTTGACAAAATCCGTCGAGAACAACCTCGGATTTCTTTGACTTCAAGTAGCATATGCTCAAACTACCACCCTGTAAGAGAATCTACACTATGAGCTATACAAGCATGTTATGTAATAGACCTTGGACTCCATGAAGCCCACTTTTCATCACTTACATGCTGCCTATAGTCTCATCATCACAAGCAAGGCTTTTTCTATAATCAACAATAGACACCGGGTTTGCTATAAGCAGCCACCCTCCAGCTCCTATCAAGATCCTTGAAAACATGAAGTGAGGAAAACACCGGACACAGCTTGCCATAACTAGAGCTCTTCATTGTTGAGGTACTCGCAGATGCATCAGTCACCCGTCATTTTCAAGAAATTATAGTTGCCAGTCAACTTCTCAACTCACAGAGCTCACATGCGATCGATCAAGGCACTCCCGATCTGCTTCTTAGCGACACCATAGCTAGGTCTCTTCAAAATTCCAGCAAGGGCAAACAGCCCAACCTCTTCTTTGATCAATTGGCTTCACACAAGTCAAGAACGACCTATCTGCCTTCACATTTAGCCACGGAACTGCCAGCAACCCATTGGCAATACCATCTACCACCCACAAGCTCCCCATGGATGCATGGAAGTCTAAGGTGAGCTACGCTCCCGTATCATAGCGTCGAGATTTCTCCTAAGGACTTGTCACTTTCTCTCTCTAAACACATTCTCTCTCTAGATGCACTCTCTCTCTCTAGCGACCTTTTTCTCACTTTCTGTCTCTAGACACACTCTTTCTAGATGTACCTTTATCTAGAGAAATATTCCCACTTTCTCTCTCTAGACATACATTCTCTCTAGATGCACTCTCTCTTTCTAGAGACCTTTTTCTCACTTTCTCTCTCTAGATGCACTTTCTCTCGAGAACTTCTATCACTTTCTCTCTCTAAATGCACTCTCTCTCTAGACTCACCCTCTCTCTACAAGCCAACCTAGTGCACAGGACCCTTCTCTCTTCTAGTGCACACGTACACAACCACCTTCTCCTTGTGTGCACAACCACCTTCTCTCTCCTGGTGCAGAACCACCTTCTCTCTCCTGGTGCACAACCACCTTCTCTCTCATGTGCAACAACCACCTTCTCTCTCCTGGTGCATAACCACCTTCTCTCTCTAGGTGCACAACCACCTTCTCTCTCCTGGTGCACAACCACCTTCTCTCTTTTGTGTATAACAACCTTCTCTCTCCTAGTGCACAACCTTCTCTCTCCTAGTGTATAACAACCGTCTCTCTCCTGTGCACAACCACCGTCTCTCTCCTGTGCACAACCACCTTCTCTCTCTCGGTGCACAACCACCTTCTCTCTCATGTGCAAAACAACCTTCTCTCTCTTGGTGCACAACCACCTTCTCTCTCCTATGCACAACCACCTTCTCTCTCCTGGTGCACAACTACCTTCTCTCTCCTGTGCACAACCACCTTCTCTCTCCTATGCAAAACCACCTTCTCTCTCTAGATGCACAACAATCTTCCCTCTCCTGTGCACAACCACCTTCTCTCTCCTAGTGATGCAGAAGGTCCTTCTCTCTCCTGGTGGTACAAAAGACCTCTCTCCTAGTGGTGCAGAAGGACCTTCTCTCTCCTGTTGTAGAAGGACCTTCTCTCTCCTGCTACACAAGGACCTTCTCTCTCCTGATGGTGCAAATGGCCCTTCTCCTAGTGCAAACCTTCTGGTGATGCAGAAGGCCCTTCTCTCTCCTGGTGCACAGAAGGACCTCTTCTCTCTCTGTGGTGCAAAACAATCTTCTCTCCTGTGGTTCAAAACAACTTTCTCTCTCCTAGGTGAAAAGAACACACCATGTCCTTTAGCTTCGGTGATTGGGAGAACAAGGAGGCTCGGTGTCCTTTAGCTTTGGTGGAGGAAGGAACAAGGAGGCTCAGTGTCCTTTAGCTTCGGTGGTGGAGTGAACAAGGAGGCTCGGTGTCCTTTAGCTTCAGTGGAAGAGGGAACAAGGAGGCTCGGTGTCCTCTAGCTTTGGTGGAGGAAGGAACAAGGAGGCTTAGTGTCCTTTAGCTTCAGTGGTGGAGTGAACAAGGAGGGTCGGTGTCCTCTAGCTTCGGTGGAGGAGGGAACAAGGGGGCTCGGTGTCCTCTATCTTCGGTGGTGGAGGGAACAAGGAGGCTCGGTGTCCTCTAGCTTCGATGAAGATGGACAAGGAGGTTCAGTATACTCTAGGCTTGGTGGATGATGCAAAAGGTACACTCATGTCCTCTAGCTTCGGTAGTGACTTGAACCCTCCTCTCTCTAACAAGCACACTCTCTCCACCCCACCACCACTCTCTTTCAAAGCCTTTCTCTCTCCACCCATCACCTCTCTCTAACTTCATCCCCCTCTCTCCCCTCTTTTCCACCTCTCTCTAGATCCCTCACCTCCCCTCGTGAGCGCTTCTCCTCCACTATTTTTACCAAGCTCCACTAAATTTACCAAAGTTGCTTTTTTGCAACTTTGGCTGCTCAGAACCTATCCTCTACCTCGGCTCCCCCTCACTCCTTCCGTCGCACTCCTCCTTTCAAGCAAGCGTGCCCTTCATCCTCCAATACCTGCCTCCTCTCTTGCAACCTCACTGCCTCCATCCCCTCTACTGCCCTTCTTCCAGCTCATCCTTGAGTGCCCCTTCCTGCTCCTCACTGCTCCCTCCTTGCTGCCTCCTCTTCCTCGCTGCTACCTCCTTACTGCGCTTCCTCCTCTGCTCCTCCTCCCTGCTCCTCCCACCAGCCTCCTCGCTGCTCTCCCCCTTCAGTGCACCTTCATCCCCCTCCTCCTACTGCGCCATCCCTTCTCCCTCAGCTGCTCCCTCTCCCTCCCTACAGCGCAGTCAGCCCCCCCCGTGCAAACAGGCCCCCCCCTCCTGCACAATCAGCCCCCCCCTGTGCAAACAGCCCCCCCCCCTCCTGCGCAATCAGCCCCCCCCTCTCCTGCGCATTCACCCCCCTCCGCAGTCAGCCCCCCCCCGCAATCACTCCCCCCCCTCCTGTGCAATCACTTCCCCTTCCCTCCGCAATCATTCTCTGCAGCCCCCTCCTGCACAATCACTGCTGCTCTCGCACTCACTCCCTACAGCCCCTCCTCTGCAATCACTCCAGGCAGCTTCCTTTATCCTCTCCTCCCTTCGCGCTCCCTTTATTCTCTCCTCCTGTATGCCAGAGAGGCACTTCAAGTACAAACCTCGACTCCCAAAATACTAACTCTTCACTCTCTTTTATGCAAAGATGACTTCTCAAGGGTCCCCTTCACATCCCTCTCCAGTGCCACAGAGTACTCCGGCAAGCAGTTCCATGAGTCCCCCTACATCTCGACCGCTCCCCAAGAAGACCACTACTTCTCCCACAGCACCTGGTGAATCTACTGCCCCAGATTTTCCTATAGGTCCAACAGCACCGGGTGCAGCTGCTGCCCCGAATTCTCCTGCAGGCACTTCTACTTCAGTATCTGCTCCATTGGGTATTTGTGATGTACCTGCTCCATATGCTACTCCAACGGGCCCCAGCATCACAGTGAGCTCTGATGAGGACCAGGATCATCCTACAGCTCATTCTCCCACTTCCTCAAGCGACTCTAGTCTGGACCATGGCGGCTCCGATTATTCACTCTCTCTTGCTGCACGACGAGTGGCACCTCGGGATGCACCCACTGATGGTGGGCACTCCACCCTCACGCAGTTTGATGGTATTGATTTTCCTCCAGTGGACATTTCCTTGTGTACAGCTTTCATCCGGAGTTATGACGTGTCCTCTGACACCTGGTGAGTCTCCGCTCCTGACATCCTTTCTCATGGGCTGTAAGTGGCACAGGCGGGGAGAAGATTGCCGACAGCAGTGGAGGGACAGAGAAGAGAGGAGATACTAGCGAGGTATTTCTTTGCACGTTTATATTCAGCGCATGGCCATTTCTTTATCTTAAGGAGTATTCGCCCTGCATTGAACGCCCTCTTCACCGCGACTCCTTTTGACTTCGCCTCTCTGTTTCAATCCACTTTCCGTGCCATTGTGCGAAAAACGTCGCAGAAAGACATATATATGAACGAGGTCGTCTTTTTGACTGACCAATTCTTGGATATCATGAACAAATTTACTTCCTACAGGATCAAGTGAGAGAGCTGAGGATTCAGCTAACGGATGCCATAGCTAGAATTCAAGTCTTGGAAGGACTTGGTAAGAAGGAAGTCATTGACGAGGTTATAAAGTCATGCAATGGTTCCCCCCCTACCCCCCAACTAGTCTCTGCAGTCAAGTTCATACTGAAATGCAGACAGCCAAGCAAGAAGTGACTGTGGAGTTTGATGCAAAGGTCAACAAAGCTGATATTCAGGAAGAGATTAAAGAACATGTAGCTAGAAAGGATAATGCTTTGAAAATCAGAATTGGGGGGCTTCCAAAGGATGGTATAAAGAAGATGAATCTTTTAGTGATACCTTAGCACATGTCCAAACAGCCATGCCTACTGTTGACTGGACAGCAGATGCAGATGACAATCCTGACAACCCAGATGATGACGGTGAAGCTCGAGTAGTTCATATCACTCAACGTAATGGCTATGCTATCATTACGTTCAACTCACGAGACATACATATAAAAGTTCTGTGACAATCTCACAAGCTGAAAGGGACAAAGATATGGATAGCCGAGGAACTGACCAAGGCTCAACTGAAGGATAAGGTAAAGGAATTAGCAAAGGTTCGGGCTGCCAGGAAGGATGGTGAATGGGCAGTCTACCGGGACGGGATAGCACTCATTAGAGAGTTTAAATCAAAACCAAAAGACTCTCAGTCTTAAACTGATGTAAGGCTAACTATATATATGTGTGTATGTTTTATCTAGGCTACAATATAGGTACTTTCTAAGTCCGAGCATGGCGACAACATGCCTTCATTTGTGGTGACTTTAATAATGCCCCTCAATCGGGTGACAACACCTTAGGCCACACTCATATGTTGGCTTCTGAAACACAGGCATGGTCTGATTTTTTGCTTCAGTTGCGCCTGGTTGATCTCTGGAAGGAATTACAGCCCATGCTTCCGGGTTATACCTTTCAGCATAATGCTCAATCTTCTTATTGGGCACGCTTGGACAGATGGTATTAGATTGATCCACAACATTGTGATGCCTTTACTTGTCAAATTTGGGTTGATCATGCTTTCACACGTTCGGATCATGCTCCTCTAATTCGCGCGCAGAAACAAATTTCATCACTTCTTGCAAGGCCTATAACTTTTCACAGAATACTCGGATTGCAATGATGTAAAAACGAAATTTGTAGTACTCAAAGTCCTCTACAACTTTGCTGAAGACACAAAGCCGTGATTTTGCTTCTAGATCCTGATAGAAGCATACACTATATAGTGTGACACTAGACTCTAGAAAGCCATAGTGTGAAGTGAAAATCCAATAGGTGTGAGCTGCTGCTCCTCCCCGCTCCCTTGCTGGCCCCTCTCCTTCAGCCCCTCCCTCAGCCCCCTCCCTTGCTGCCCCCTCTCCTTCAGCCCCTCCCTCAACCCCCTCCCTCTGCCTCAGCCGCTCCTCCTTCCCCGCCCTCAGCCTCTCCCCTCCTCCCCCTTCTCTCCCTCTCAGCCCGCCCCCTCACCTCTCAGCCCACTGCCCCCTCCCCTCCTCTCCATCTCAACCCGCCCCCTCCCCTCTCAGCCCGCTCCTCCCTGCCCTGCTCCCCCGCTCCCTCTACCCCGCTCCCTCTACCCCTCTACCCCGCTCCCTCTACCCCTCTACCCCGCTCCCTCTACCCCTCTCAGCCCGCTTCTCCTCTTCCCTGCTCCCCCGCTCCCTCCTTCCTACTCCCCACTCCCTCTACCCCGTTCCCCTCACCCCCGCCTCTACCCTTGCCCCGCCTTTACCTCTCCCCTGCTCCCTCTACCCCGCTCCCCTTTCCCCCGCCTCTACCCTTCCCCCCGCCTCCTCCCTCCCCCTACCCTTCTTCCGCCTCTACCCCCTCCCCCTGCCTCTACACCCTCCCCCACCTCTACCCCTTCCCCCTGCCTCTTCCCCTCCCTCGCCTCTACCCTTCCCCCTGTCTCTACACCCCTCCCCTCTACCCGCTTCCTACCCCCGCCTCTACCCCCTGTCTCTACTTCCCTCTCCTCTACCTCCTTCTTCCCTCTCCTGCTCAGCTGCCCCCTCCCCTCTCAGCTCGCTTCCCCTTCCTCGCTCCCCCGCTCACTCTACCTTGCTCCCTCTCCCCGCTTCTGCCTTAGTCCTCCTTCTACCCCGCTCCCTACCCCCGCCTTTTTTTCCTTCTTCCTGTCTTCCCCCTCTTCCTTCTCCCGCAGCATTTTTTGGAGCGGAAGCAGCCCCAAAAATGTCAGAGTTGGCCTCCTCACCTCGATTAGCGATGGATATTCTGTCAGCCAATCCTACTCCACCTCCAGTAGCCGCGAAAACTATTACTTTTTCTAAAGACGAGTTGCAGCAGCTCAAGAAGGACGTAGAGATTGAATGCTCTACCACGTTGCTACCATGCACCTTCGGGTCTCACCCTTCCAGATCCCAAGCCAGAGACTAGATGCTTGCGGCTCTCCCCCCAGACCTCACTCTACGATTGTTAGATGTTCGTCTTCTAGGACGAGGTTTTTCCCAGGTTGTTTTTGACACTCCAGAGGCTGAGTTTTTACACCTGGGACACAGAAAGATCTTCTTTGACGCCTTTGATATTAGTTTCGACCCAATGGAGGCAGATAAGGAAATCTTTTCGCTCTTCATCAGATTTTCCGAGCTTCCCCAGGTTTACCATCGACTTCTTTCTATTATTGGGGAGCATTTTGGTGCGGTTGCTAAGATCCCACCCCTCCCTGGGTTGCCATTGACTACAGCAGAGGCAACCAAGGCTCATGGGGTACCTAGAGTTAGGGTCCTCTATAAGGATCCTAACCTCACGATGGACCATGTTATGATCTAGCGCCCGGATGGTTCCTTTTTTTGCCAGAGAATAGAGATTACACGCAGGCGGAACTAGTGCAGGATATGCAGGACCATTGGACACTTTGCCAGGGATTTCCCCAGAAAGAAGAAAAGGCCCAAGAAGCCCGCTGGTACAGCTACCGTCCCACGGCCTTGACAGGGGGGTAGTAAAGGCCACCACCTGCTCCTCGGCCTCGACAGGGGGTTGGTACAGGTCCAGCACCCGCTCCTCGACCTCCGCATGGCGGTCCTCCTTAGGATGGTGGTGGTACAGGTCCAGCACCTGCTCCTCGGCCTCGACAGGGGGGTGGTACAGGTCCAACACCTGCTCCTCGACCTCCACATGGCGGTCCTCCTCAGGATGGTGGTTTAGCTCCTACTCGCCAGAGTGCTCCTCCACGGAGCGCTCCTTTGATACCGCCACCTTCTACCTCAGTTGCCTCATGACCTTCTACCTCAAGGGCACCCGACGCATTCCAATGGCTTCCGGTTCGTGTGCAGATCCCTCCTTCAGTTCACGAGGGTACACTAGTGGACTCTGCTTCACCTCGGGCTGTCCCTCCAGTCTCACCTCGCACAGTCCGAGATGCTGAAGCTTCGACCTCCTCCCCAGTTGCAGCTTCTCCCCTAGAACCAGCAGTGCCAGACACTCTCCTTGAGGCACTAGAGGTCTCCGCGGCTGGGCAGACACACGATCGAGAGCAGTCCTCACTTCCTTCCTTGGATAGGGGAAGGGGATGGTTTACACTATTGATCCTCTTCCCTCAGAAGGGATCCTTCGTACTCCGGTGTCTAGATTGCTTCACAGGAAGTCATTTTCAGCCCTGGCAGATGCTTCAGATTTCCCAGAGGAGGAGTTTATGCCCTCTACTTTTGGTGAGCCAGTGATTGGGTTTCCTATTGACAGGGCTTCTTCTTCAGGTGGCAGGGTTCTTTCCCCTGTTGATTTTTCGCCACTTGGTTCCATTCCTCGCTCCTCGAGCAGGAGGTCTTCCCTTGTTGAGGGGTTTGTTTCCGCCACTAGGTCAGGTGAGGTGTTCCACTCTACATCCTCCCGTCGATGAGGATTATTAGTTGAAACATACAGGGCCTAGGTGGCATCCCACATCACCGCCGTAGACAGTTGATACAGGATCATTTTCATCCAGGTGTTACTGGGGGTTCCATTGATATCTTATTTATTCAGGAGCACAACCTGGATTCTAGAGATACTGCCAAGTCAGGCAAGTTGCTTTCTGGCCATACTTTTTGGTCGCCTGCCTTGGGCACCAGGGGGGGCACTTCTATTTCAGTTTCGCAATCGGTTCTCCCCTTAGTTGTTGGACAGGGAGTCATTATTCCCTCTAGAGCTCAGTGGATTATTCTCTTGATTGGAGGGCGTAAGGTTGGTTTCCGTAACCTGTATGCCTCCAACATTAGAGGGGAACGTGTCATTATGTGGAAGGATTTGCTCTCCTAGGCCCCCATTGCGGATTCATGGGTGATTGAGGTGACTTTAACATGGTTGAGTTACCCTCAGACAAAAAAGGAGGTAGAGAAGGAGGACTTCACTCTTTGGAGAGAGCAGCTTGGGATGCCTTCCTTTTTCACTACTATGGCAGAGATACTTGGTTGGATGATGCCTTTCTTATTCAGCCACAGTCCCTCCTGTTCTCTTGGTCGAACAAGAGGTAGCCGATGCCTATTCATGCACGCATTGACAAATTCTATGTAGATGATTGGGCACTAGACAGAGGTGGATCGGTATGCATTGATGCTGGGGTTTCCACTTCAAACCACTTTCCTGTTGTGCTGGCTATCTCAGAGCCTCACTTGAGAGGCCGGTCTGCCAGCATCAGGATTCAAGATGCCTTATACACAGAGGAGGACCTTACAGAGGCAGCCCTGCAGATATGGGTTTCTCATGTCCAGGGTGGGTAGCCATTGCCATCACATGTAGCTGCTACCCTTTCTGCTATTAGCGACTTCTACCTCTGAGTTGCTTGTACCAGGAGACGAGATATTCTCAGACGTGAGATTGGTGTTCGCCAGCAATTGGCAGCTTTGCAGAGGGAAGAGCAGAAATGGCCTTCAGATGCTTGGATTCAGGAGCGCCTTGTTGCAGCAAGGGCTCATCAGTAGGTATTGCTTGATCAGAGAGCAGAGTATGCCTTTCATGCACGGGAGTCCTTATGGATTCAGATGGGTAGCAGAGTTAATAAACACTTTTTCTCTACTCTGGGCCCTAGACATAGTAGAGAGAGTGTATCCCAGCTTATTGACTCACATGGGGTTTTAAAGACAAATCCAGATGATGTCTTGCGCATAGCTTCAGATTTTATGCCGCCCTTCTTACTGCTGATGATCCTGAGACACGGGATAGAGAGGATGCTAGACAGGTTATTTAGCAAAGCATCCCTTTGTTGGTGAAACCGGATATGCATGTTTTGCTTGATGCACCTTTCACCAACACAGAGTTCAGGACTGCACTTTCAGCCCTTCACAAGGGCAAGTGCCCGGGTTCGGATGGCCTTACCCCTTCTTTTTTCATTGCATTTTCTTTTTGGTATTAGCGACTTCTATCTCTCAGTTGCTTGTACCAGGAGACGAGATATTCTTAGATGTGAGATTGGTGTTCGCCAGCAGTTGGCAACTTTGCAGAGGGAAGAGCAGAAATGGTCTTCAGATGCTTAGATTCAAGAGCGCCTTGCCGCAGCAAGGGCTCATCAGCGGGTATTGCTTGATCAGAGAGCAGAGTATGCCTTTCATGCACGGGAGTCCTTCTGGATTCAGATGGGTGGCAGAGTCAATAAACACTTTTTCTCTACTCTTGGCCCTAGACATAGTAGAGAGAGTGTATCCAAGCTTATTGACTCACATGGGGTTTTACAGACAGATCCAAATGATGTCTTGCGCATAGCTTCAGATTTTTATGCTGCCCTTCTTACTGCTGATCCTGAGACTCAGGATAGAGAGGATGCTAGACAAGTTATTTGGCAGAGCATCCCTTTGTTGGTGAAACCGGATATGCATGTTTTGCTTGATGCACCTTTCACCAACACAGAGTTCAGGACTGCACTTTCAGCCCTTCACAAGGGCAAGTGCCTAGGTTCGGATGGCCTTACCCCTTCTTTTTTCATTGCATTCTAGGATATGATTGGAGACTACATTACTTCAGCCCTGCAAGGCATTTGGGACTCTGGCGAGATGCTTGGGTCGCTTACAAAGGGTCTCATCCACCTTATCCCGAAAGGAGGTTGCAGAAATCTAGTGTCCCAGTGGAGGCCTATCACACTTCTGGGGACTTGTTGAAAGACTCTGGCCAAGGCAATCAGCCTCCTATTGCAGCCCCTTCTTCCAGATCTCATTCATGAGACTCAGACGGGATTTGTGCATGGCAGAAGCATTTTTTATAACATTTTCTCTTTCTAGGAAGCTTTAGAGTGGGCCATGCAAAGCGGCCAAAATCTAGCCATTCTACTTTTGGATTTTGAGAAAGCTTATGACAGAGTAGATTGGGGTTTTTTGGAGGGCACCCTTCTACGTTTAGGCTTTACTGATGCTTGGATCAGAGGTGTTTCCTCTTTGTACAGATCAGCCCACAACCAAGTACTTATTGGTGGGATAAGGGGTGAGAGATTTCAGATTTCTAGATCAGTCCATCAGGGATGCCCCCTTGCTCCTTTTCTTTTTTTGTTCGTGGCCGAAGCTATGAGTATCTATGTTAGATCTCAAGCTGACATCTTTCGGCTGAGACTTCCCATTAGAAGGGAAGAGGAGTTACTTGACAGTGAGTTGGCAGATGACACAGCAGTTTACTTGGATGCCACTCCACAGACGCTCACTTCTTTCAGGACAGCATTGGATTTATTTTGCTTGGCGGCGGAGGCTCAGATAATTTGGCATAAATCCAACGGCCTTTGGATTAGTGATCAGGACACTCCAGTTTGGGGGCTTGACATAGGATTCACTTGGGTTCAAAGGGGTGTGCCTGTCAGGTATTTGGACTGCCAGGTCGGCTTGGATATTTCTTCTACGTAGCAATTTGCTCCCGTGTTGGAGAGCATCAAGAGGAAGCTCCTTTTTTGGAGCTCAGCCAAGCTGGATCTTGCCTCTAGAGTTGTGGTGGTTAACCAGGTCCTCTTGGCCACGGCCTGGTTTGTTTGTTCATGCTGGTGCCGTTCTAGGGACTGCATCACTTAGCACAGGAGACCGATCAGAAATTTTCTTTGGAGTGGGCTTGATGGCACAGTAGATGCCTTAGCCAGGGTGGCTTGGGAGACCCTCATGCTCCCTACACAGGAAGGGGGTCTCAATATTATTGACCCAGATTTACAATGCAGAGCTTTACTATGCAAGATGGTGATGCGGGGACTTATGCCAGGGCAGGAACCGTGGAAGGCCTTTCTTATTAGCAGCATATAGAGGTACACACCTTCTTCAGGAGGAGACTGGATGAGCAGTATTAGGTGGATCTTCACCACAGCACAACTCCAATCACCTTCGTCCCCTCTCATGGTTGCCATTCTGAAAGCATGGGCCAGTTTCAAGAGCACTCTTCGGAGGATTCCTCCTTCCTCTCGTGAAGAGATTGATAGGCAACCCATCATGTGGAATGACAGTATTTTAGATGATCATGGCAGACCACTTGGTGCCTCACTCTACATGCAGTGGTCTAGGTGGGAGAGGGAACCTACATCATCTTTGGGGTCTTGGAAAGCTTTCCACAGGCTTCCAGAGGAGACCAAATCTCAGGTTATAGGACATCTCAGAGGGAGTGCAAGGAGGATCTTACAGATTGAGGCAGCCCTTCCAGAGGATTGGGTAGATACAGATGATATGCCACTCACTTGCTCCACTTGGGCAGGTACTTTTACGAGAGGCGATGTTTCGCTTCAGGTTTTGGCTTTTCGAGATGCACAGGAGGATGCTTTAGTTTTTAGTGTGCAGGATGGTGGCAGATTGCTCAGGTCCACACAGGACATCTTGCTTGAGTCTGCTTTTCAGCCTATCAGGGTTGTAGGTCTTTTGGTGCAGGGATCTGATTCAGAGTGGTTCCTTGACCCAGACCCCCAGCTACTCTCCACTGGGTCTTGGAGGCTTTGGCTCTATGGGGGAGTTCCCATTAGGTATTTGCAGTGGGACCCTGGAGAGTAGGAGTGGATTGACGCAGGGCATCGAGAGAAGAGCATCCCCTTCTTTCGTTACACGGTCAGTAAAGCCAAGAGATTTCAGCTCAGTAGTAGAGGTTGGAAACCTCCTAGAGTTCCTTATTGGGAGACATTTGATATCACTGCGGATCTGCAGAGGTGCTTCTGGAGGAGACTTTGGAAATCCCACAGGAATGGAAAGATCACTCTCTTCTTTTGGCTCTCTATCCATGGTGGGATTGCAATGAATCTTTGGAGAATCTTTGGAGATCCAAGTTCGGAGCCGACCCTACTTGCCCTCGTTGCCTCTCTGCTTCGGAGACTATTCAGCATTGTTTATGGGATTGCAGCTAGGCGAGGATGATTTGGATGGGGGTAGCCAGGATTTTCAGTCACTTTGCCCACTCCCCATTCTTTATGACATGGGGCTCAATGGCTTGGCTTTCTCTTATAGGGCCTCAAGTATTCTATGAGAGACTTGACTCCTCTCGGGCCATTTTGGTTCGACGTCGTCAGATTGAGTCTTGTTCGTTGGATGTGGTACCACACCTTCCTTTTACAGCTATACATGCCTCTGTGGATACTTCTTGGGAGATTCTAGCGAGCATAGCATCCTGGAATATCTGAAGAGCCAGATGCACAGAGGCTTTGGAGGGTACTCAGGTTCATGCCTTGCACACATTGGCTAGTATCTGGACAGACATATCTGGACAGACACCGTACATACTTTGATGGCTGTATGGACGAGTATGCAGGGAGACTCCCGTGCAGCCTCAGCTAGGAGGGCTTCTTTCTTCAAGGAATGGAAGGATTCTCCTTTCTTCTCTAAGACTCCTACAGGGTTGAGGTGGCACTTTCAGCCTCAGCCTTGGTTGTCTTCCACCTCACTTTGAGGGAATTTTATTTATCCTCATGATTTCATGATGTATTCCGCTTTGAGCTTGCTCTCACGGGTTTTTTCTCTTACTTAATAGAAGTCTCTTTCTTGAAAAAAAAGAAAGAAAGCCATAGTGTATATGGGATAACTCCCAATATGACACGTGGCACGTCTAGGACTCACTAGACTATAAAACACACCTAGACCACCTAGAACACTCATTTTAGACTCACTTTGGCTTTATATTCCAACAAAGTTATAGCCCTTGCAAGAAGTGACGAAATTTGTTTCTGTGTGCGGATTTTGTTCTAGAGCTCAACGATTTGACAGCCCAAGCATGATGCAGCCAGCTTAACGTGGAGCTTTCCATCCTCTTCATCATTGACCTCTGCTCCAGCCCACCATTTGCTCCTTCTGCCTAACATTCTCTTGGAACTGCTGCCCACAAGTTGGTGCCCGTATTCTGCCTGTCATTCTCTTGGAGCTGCTATCCTTCTACTTCTGTCTGCCATGAAGCAGTTCCAGACTTGCTCTAGCTCATGAAGAACTTATCAAGGTGATCTTTCGATAGTTACACTTGCATTTCTACTCTTTTCCAACCATGGAGTCTTCCAAATCAACTACCATTTTGTTCTAGAAGTTTAATGGTAAGAATTTCCCTAGATGGCAAACAAAGATGCGTCTTGTACTTATGAAAGATGGAGTGTGGAATGTTGTGCATAGCAAGGAGAAAAAGCCACAATCAGATGAAAAGAAAATTGCACATTGGGAGAATCTGAATGACAAATCTCTTTCTCTCATTGGTTTGGGGTTGGGTGATGACGTTATTCATCATTTTGATTTTGACTCCACTGCTCACAACTTATGGGCTAAGTTTGAAGAATTGTTCGGCAAAAAAATCATCAATTCAAAGGTATTCCTCAGACATGAATTCTTCAAGCTGCAAATGAAGCATGAAGACTCTCTGCTTGCTCACTTGAATCATATGGAATCCCTTGTCACTCAGCTTGCTAGTTTGAAGGCCCCTGTAGGGGAAGATGATCAAGTTGTTGTGCTCCTCTCGAGCATTGAGGAAAATTCTTAGTACCGGGAGATCATACCAACATTGCATGTGACACAAATGGGTTATCATGATATGGTTGCTATGCTCATTGATCATGAAAGACGATATGCAGACACTCTGGACTCCACTGTACTGTACTCCAAGGGCAAAGGCAAAGGCAAATTCAAGCCTTTCAAATGCAATCACTGTGGGAAGCTTGGTCACACCGAGGATCGCTGCTTTCAGAAGCTTGCCAAGCAACAACACAAGGATCATGTCAAACTTGGTTGGGGCTGCAACAAGTGAAGACGAAGAAGAAGATGATGCTTCAACACCGACTCATGCTCTTACTGCTGACATCAGAGATCTCTCTCTCTATTCAGAGGTCTATGTACCTGATGATCGGGACTTTTGTTTCTGATCTATTTTTATTATTCCTATAGCTTGATGTATTTTGGGGTCCTCAGCCTTGGGTCTCGTCCCCCAAAAATGATATGTATTGAGTGTTTTGTTTTCATTGAGTCTAAAGGTCCTCTGCCTTGGATAGTCCTCCTAAAAATATGTATTGGTTTTCCTATTTTGGTGTGTGGCTTCCTAACATGTCCTGTTATGAAGCCAAGGGGGGATGTACAGTGGGAACCATATGTATTGGCTTTGATAGGTCTCGTTATCAGACCTGGCTGAGTTCCTAGACTTATGAGCTGGTCATGTAGCCATGCTATAACGTGAGCCTCTGAGCATGTTGAGTCTCAAGCCATGAGAATGCTTGGATCAACCTCTGAACATGCTCATACTTTAGCCTCTGAGTTACATAGGGTGCACAGTTTGATGATTGTCATTGTCATGCTCTGTTCTTGGTTCCATTCCAGTAGTCTCTCACCTTGCCTTCATGGGGGGGTGTTGGAATATGAA
Organism: Dipteris shenzhenensis; assembly: GCF_047967505.1. Classification (NCBI taxonomy): domain Eukaryota; kingdom Viridiplantae; phylum Streptophyta; class Polypodiopsida; order Gleicheniales; family Dipteridaceae; genus Dipteris; species Dipteris shenzhenensis. The sequence goes on from NC_141615.1 coordinate 52,299,961, forward strand.
GCTAAAGTGAGTCTAAAATGAGTGTTCTAGGTAGTCTAGGTGTGGTTTTATAGTCTAGTGAGTCCTAGACATGCCAGTGTCATATTGGGAGATATCCCATAGACATTGTAACTTTCTAGAGTCTAGTGGCACACTATTAGTGTTGTACTTGTCTATCATCTATCACATCAGTCAACGTCAAGCTCTTTGGTATCATGTGAGTACTTGTTTCCATTTCATTTCCATTATGCTTGTTATCTTTCCTTTCCATTCCTAGTGTTAGCTTGCTTCTCTCCCTACCACTATGATCTTTTACTCCCAAGATGTGTCTACAAAAGCATGGGGAGCTCTGAATGGAGTAAACGGAACATCCCGGAGGGAGCATGACTCCACAAGGTGTCATCGAACAAAGAAAGCTGTGTCCATCTCATGTCCCCCGAAGAAAACCTGTGGACCAGTGAGTGACAACCAAGCAACTAATCCCCAGGGCAAGAAGAAGGGTGCTCTATGAAAAATGCAAAGTATCCTAGCAACACCCTTCCAAATCGTCCTCGCCTGAGTGCACTCCCAAAGGCAGTACTACATTGACTCAACCGCTGAGCGGTATCGAGGACATGTAGGGTCAGCCCCGAACCTAGATCTCCACTGGTTCACAGCAATCCCTCCATGAATAGTAAGCCAAATGAATAACATGATTTTCCTATTCTTGAGGGATTTCCAAAGTCTCCTCCAAAAGTTTTTCTGCATCTCTGCAGAAATCTGAAAAGTATCCCAATGAGGAGCTCTAGAGGGCCTCCAACCTCTACAACTGAGCTGGAATCTCCTGGCAATTCTGATCGTGTAACGAAAGAAGGGGATGCTCTTCTCTCGGTTCCCTTCATCTATCTACTCCCATTCCCCTGGATCCCACTGCAAGGATCTAATACGGGAACCTCCATACAACCAAAGCCTCCAAGATCCAAGAGCCAGGAGAACAGGGTCTGGATCAAGATACCATAGTGAGTCTCTACCCATCTCCATGTATCCTGCAATCCTGACAGGCTGAAAAGGAGCCTCGAAGAGAATGTCCCTCGAAGATCTGTGAATTTTCCTCCTGCATGAACTTGAAAGACAAGGGTATTGTCATGTGCATCCCGCAAGGCTATAACTTGCAGAGGGATACTTGTCCTCATAAAAGCCCCCAACTAGATGGACTTCGAGATAGGCAAATGGTCTATATCCATCCACTCCACTGGAATGGCTGCATCTATCTGCTGCATCCAGGCTGCACTTCCTCTGAGGTGACTAACTAAACGAACTCTTTGATCCTCTGGAAGCATCTTGAAAGCTTTCCAAGCACCCACCGTGGAGGCAGGGCCCAACTCCCATCTAGACCACTGCATGTAGTGTGACGTGCCCAGTGATCTGCCATGCTCATCTAGTATGCAATCATTCCACATGACGGGCTGTCGATCAATTTCTTCACGACAGGAGGGTGGAACTCTCCGAAGAGTACCTCTGAAGCTGTCCCAATCTTTCATAATGGCAGCCATGAGAGAGGAGGTAGGAGATCTGAGATGGGCTGATGTAAAGATCTATCTAGGGCTGTCCATCCAATCTCCTCCCTGGGGTGTGCATGTTTGTATACTGCGTAGGAAAAATTCCTTCCATGGCTCCTGACCAGGCATCAAACCTCTGACCACCATCTTGCAGAGCAAGGCTCTACACTGCAAGTCTGGATCAATAATATTGAGACCCCCTTCCTCAGTGGGTAGAATAAGAGTCTCCCAAGCCACCCTGGCTATCACATCTGAAGTGCCGTCTAATCCACTCCACAAAAAATTCATGATAGGTCTCTTGAGCTGAGTGATACTACTTGTAGATTGGCACCAACAAGAGCAAACAAACCAGGCGTAGCCAACAGTACCTGGTTTACAACCACCACTCTGGATGCAAGGTCAAGTCTGGCCGAACTCCAAAATAGGAGTTTCCTCCTGATGCTCTCCAACAAGGGAGCGAACTGTTGTGCTAGAGAAATGCCCACCCCAACTTGACATCCAAGATACCTGACGGAGACACCCCTCTGAATCCAAGTAAAGCCAATATCAGCACCCCAATCTGGAGTGTCCTCATCACTAATCCAGAAACCATTGGATTTGTTCCAATTAATGTGAGCCCCTGCTGCAACGCAAAACAAATCCAAGGCTGTTCATTGGATTTGTTCCAATTAATGTGAGCCCCTGCTGCAAATGCAAATCCAAGGCCGTTCTGAAAGAGGTGAGTGTTTGTTGAGTGGCATCCAAGTAATCTGCCAGCTCATTGTCCAGCAACTCCTCTTCCTGTCTCAACGGAAGTCTCAGCCCAAAGATATCAGCTTGAGCTCTAATATAGAGGCTCATAACTTCAGCCACAAATAAGAATAGAAAGGGGGCTAGAGGGAATCCATGGTGGACTGATCTGGAAATTTGAAACCTGTCTCCCCCGACTCCACCAATGAGTACCTGGCTATGGGCTGACCTGTAAAGAGCAGAAACCCCTCTAATCCACAAATCTGAAAATCCAAAGCAAAGAAGGGTTCCCTCTAGAAAACCCCAATCTACCTTGTCATATGCTTTTTCGAAGTCTAGGAGTAGAATTGCCAGTCTATGGCCCTTATACATAGCCCACTCAGAAGCCTCCCAAAACGAGAATATGTTATAAAAAATGCTTCTGCCATGGACAAAGCATGTTTGCGTGTCATGTATAAGATCTAGCAGGATGGGCTGCAATCGCAGAGGCTGATGGCTTTTGCCAAGATCTTATACAAAGTGCCCAGTAAAGTGATCACTCTCCACTAAGACACTAAATTTCTACAACCTCCTTTCAGTATAAGATGAATGAGACCCTCCGAGAGTGAGTCCGGCATCTCACCCGAGTCCCAAACGCCTTGCGATGTAATCCCCAATTTGATCCCAAAAAATTAAAAAAAAAAGAGGGTGTAAGTCCATCTGACCCTGCAACTACCCTTATGAAGGGCAGTAAGAGCAGTCTTGAACTCTATGTTGGTGAAGCGTGCATCAAGTGAGGCTCTCATACCTCGATCCACCAACATAGGAATATGCTGCCAAAAACAACCAGTCTAGCATCATCTCTGGCCTGTGAATCAGGATCTGTAGTCAAAAGGGAGGCACAGTAATTTGGAGCAATCTGCATGACGACATCTGGATGTGTCTAAAGTACCCCATCTTAGTCAACAAGCTGCAAAACACTCTCTCTACTATGTCTAGGGCCAAGAGTAGAGAAGAACTGCTTATTGACTCAATCTCCGATCTGCGTCCAGAAAGACTCTCTAGCGTAAAAGGCATACTCTGCTCTCTGATCTAAAAGTGTCTGCTGATGAGCCCTTGCTGTAGCAAGGCGCTCCTGAATCCAAGCATTTGTAGGCCGTTTTTCCTCTCTGGAGAGTTGCCAGCTGCTGGCGAATGGCAATCTCTCACCTGCGAATCTCATCTCTCCTGATACTGGCAACAAAATGATAAAAGTTGCTAATGTCAGTAAGGGCTGCAGCCACATCTGACGAGGACGACTACCCACCCTGTAGGTGAGAAACCCAAATCCATAGTAGTGCCTCTCTAAGGCCCTCCTCTGCATACAAGGCATCTAGAATCCTGATATTGGCAGAGCGGACTCTCGCTCCAGGCTCTGAAACCACCAAAACAACCAGAAAATGATCTGAAGTGGACATCCCAGTGCTGATGCATACTGTCCCACCTTTGTCCAGTGCCCAATCATCCACATAAAATCTGTCAATCTGTGCGTGGATAGGCATCCATACTCTCCTGTTCAACCAAGAAAACAGAAGAGATTGTGGCTGAGTGTGAAAAGCATCATCATACCAAACATCTCTACCACTGAACTGAAAAAGGAAGGCATCCTATGTTGCTTTCTCAAGGGAGTGAATGCCACCTTCCCTACCCCCTCTTTTGTCTAAAGGCATCTCAACCATGTTGAAATCGCCCCCAATAATCCAAGAGTCTGCAATATGGGACCAAGAGAGCAACTCCTTCCAAAGGAGGACATGATTCCCTCTCAAGTTGGGCGCATAAAGGTTAAGAAAGCCAACCTTACGCCCACCAATCAGCAAAATAACCCGCTGTGCTGTAGAGGGGACTATGACTCCGTGTCCAATGACCAAGGGGAGCATCAAAGAAGAGATATAAATGCAAATGCCTCCCTTGGTGCCCAAGGTAGGTGACCAAGAAGTATGGCCAGAAAGAAGCCTACCTGGCTTGGCACAATCTCTACCATCCAGCTTATGCTCTTGCAGCATAAGGATATCAATGGGGCCACCTGAAACACCTGGATGGAGTTTGGTTACGAATCAGCTGCCTACGGCCGCGATGAAGTATACCACCGAGGCCCTGAATGTTGCAACTAACAATCCTCATCGACGGGAGGAGGAGGCCAGGTGAAAGGCCATACCCGACTTGGTGGTGGAGAAAATCCTCTCCTGTGAAAGAGTCCTCTTGTCAAGCAGAGGGAAATCAATTGGTGAAAGAAACCCCACTCCAGCAGAGGGGGAAGCCTTGTCCAACGGAATCCCAATAACCGGCTCCCCAGGGTAGAGGGTACAAACTCCTCCTCTGTCTCAAACTCTACCAAATCTACCAGTACCTGCAAAGGAGTTCTTGTAAGAGGGAACTGGCATAGGAGTGCGAAGAATCCCTCCACTCAAGGGAGTAGGAGAAATAACCCCCTTACCTCTATCAAGAGGTGAAGTGTGACTAACAGAGGGAGGGGGCTGCTCATGGAGACTGAGAGGCTAATCAGGAACATCAGTGATAGGCCCTGAAGAAATGGCTTGCCCCTCTTCATGAACAAGTGGGGAGACTGGGGCAACCACATCTACGCCTAAAACAATTACATGAATATCTCCTTCCTGTAACCAAGAATGGTCCCACGTGCCTCGTAGAGGTGGCGGAGTGTCAGCAATCCTCACAGGCACCCAATGGGGGATGACAGGAGCAGGACATGTTGATCTTTCTGTGCGCACTGAAGAAGAGGGTCCAGGTCTAGGGGTTGGTCCCGAAGGTCCTAGGTGAGAAGGGAGGTCTCTGGTAGCACGTGTAGAAGAAGTAGGACAAGAAGCCGGAATAAACCATTTGGGCCTTTTCTTCTTTCTTGGGCAATCTCTGGCGAAGTGCCCAAGGGTCTTGCAAATCCTACACTGATCCTGTCTCCTAGCAACCTCGACTCTCTGTCGAAAAAAGGAACCATCTGGTCGCTGAAGCATAATGTGATCATCTGTAATATCAGGGTCAGAGACGATGACCCTGACTCGTGGCACCCCATCCGATCTAACAACCTCTGCCAGTGAAGAGGGCATGCCAGGGAGGGGGGGATCTCTGTGACCAACCCAAAAGTGGCTCCTATGGACGGTAAGATCGATGGTAAACCTGAGGAAGATCGGGGAATCTGATTAAAAGTGAGGTAACCCTGCTATCTTCCTCTACCGGATCGAAACCCAAAATGAAGGGTGTCAAAAAGATCCTCCTAGAGCTTAATGCCAAAGGACTAGCCCTAAGTATTGAGCTTGCTGACTCTGGAGATTCAAAGACCACCTGGAAGAACCCTCATCCAAGCAGACGAACATCGGTGAGATGCCCTACGAGGTCTCTAGGTAAAGCCGAAAGCATCCAATCCCTAGCCTGTAGCCTAGAAGGGTGGGAACCGTGGATGCGAGCAAAGAGTGAGGTAGCGTACTCATGCTCTGAATCTGTCTTGAGTTGTTGAAGCTCATCTTTGGAAAAGGTAACCGTTCTTGCGGCCGGTGGAAGCGGTCGAGGATTGGCTAAGTGGGAACCCATTCGTCAATCAAAGTGGAAAGGCTGACGCAAACACAAAGACGCTATGTCCGTTCGAAAACCTGCGGCCGGCGGGAAGAGAGGTTCTCTCTCTTTATCCTAGAGGGGGCTGAAAAGGGGGGGGAGGGTGGCGGGGGGGGCAGGCAAGGGAGCGGCAGGGTAGGGAAGGAGGGGCGCAGGAGAGGGAAGGAGGGAGGTGCTGAGGCTGGGGGAGGGGCTGAGGAAGGGGAGGAGGAAGGGAGGGAGAGGCGGGGGGTAGGGGTGGGGGAGGGGAAGGGAGGCGGGGTACGGGGCAGCGGGGGGTAAGGAGCGAGGGGCAGTGGGGGGGTAGGGAGAGGCGGGGAAAGGGCAGCGGGGGTAGGGAGGGAGGGGCGGGTAGGGGGAGCGGAGCGTAGGGAGGGAGGGGCAGCAGCGGGGGGTAGGCAAGGGGAGGGAAGGGGTCGAGGAAGGGAGGGAAGGAGGGGAGCGGGAGAGGGCAGCGGGAGAGGGAGGGAGAGGAGTGGGAGAGGGCAGCAGGGGAGAGGGCAGCGGGAGAGGGAGGGAGGGCAGTAGGAGAGGGCAGCGGGGGAGGGAGCAGCAGCTCAGGAGGAGGGGCTGGCAGGGAGAGGAGGAGGGAGGGGAAGGGAAGGGAAGGGAGGGAGGGGAGAGGGGTGCAGGATGGAGGGCAGCAGGGAGTAGCTCGGACAGGGAGCTCAGCAGTTCATCAGTCGTTTGGTACAAGAACAATCAAGCATTCCATCGATTTCAAATCAATCGCCAACGCAATATGGGCGCGTCTTGAGAATCTTTTTGCGAGCAAAATCACAAACTCCAAGGTTTTCTTGAAGTTACAATTTTATAAATTGAAATGGATGACAGTGATAACTTGAGTTCACATTTAGGAAAAATGCAATCTCTTGTGCAACAACTTTCCAACCTGAAGTGTTCCTCGGATGACGAGGACAAAATGGCTGTTCTCATGAAGAGTATGGAAGGAGTCACTCATTTTGAGCATACTCTTGAAATACTTGGGCTTTCCACTGTTAGAATATGAAGCCAAGTTGAGTCAGTTTGGTGTGTTCTAGTGTGAGTTCTAGTCTAATGTGTTCTATGGATGCCACGTCTCATATTGGGAGTTATCCCATATGCATAGGTGTTCATATGTGTGTGTGTGCTCTTATATAAGAGTTGTACTTGTCTAGTGTCAAATCAATCAAGTATCAAGCTACAAGCTCTTTAGTCTACATGTGAGTACTCTCATTTTTGTTAATTGCTCTAGTCATTTCATTTCCATTTCATTATGTCTCCTTTTGAGTATCACTTCTTCTCTCCCTAGCCTACCCTCACTCTCTCCCTCTTTTCACCATGTTCCTTCATGTGGTATCAGAGCCTCCCTTCCTACCTCTCCCCTTCTTCTTGCTCTATCTAGAGGATGAGAGAAGCCCGCAAATGGAAGCTCCCCTCTCCTCTAAGGTAGAGCCTCCCTTCCCTTAGCCTCACCATGGTTCCTGGCCATCAAGTACCCCGGTGTCCTAGTGATTGCTCCTGGTCCTCGTTTGTGAGTTCAGCTCACTCCCGCATCAGTTCGTGGTTCTCCCTCAGCATTGGCAGACATTCCTTGTCAGTTGGTCGCCAAAAACTTGTTTTGGAGCAGTCCAGTGGCTGTTTTTTGACCTTTTGAGGTCCGATTTTGACGGTTTTTGACATTTTGGCACTGCCTAATATAAACGACCCTGTCCCACACCATTGAGAGAGAGAGAGAAAAAAATTCGGTTTTTTTATCCGTACGTCCATACGGACCTTTGCAGGCGGATGCGCGACAATGCCAGGAGTCCGCACAAGTCATTCCGAGCAGTTTTAGGCTACTTTTTGGCATTTTTTGCTCAAATTTGGACTCTCGTGACCTCCACGAGTGATTTGAGCTTCTCGAGCTTACCCACAACTCATTTTGACTGTACCAACACTCCGGTACATTGACTTGAGGCTTCCGACAGTGGGGAATACACTTTTCACACCTCGTCATCTCCTACAGTGCATTTTCACTCATTTTTCTGAGCACTTTTGCTCATCTTTTTGAGCCTCTTCTGCGCATTCGGTGACTCTCATCGGCATCTTGAGAGTCGTCATGTGATTGCCCTTGGTGGCTGCTTCCATGGTCTTCATCGACACATCTTTCAAGGCATCCTCGACATGAGCATCTTCGACACATCATCGACGAGCAGGATGTGCACACTTTTGTGTGGCAGCTACTTCGGGCACATGGGTTCTCTGCCCTTGCTATGCATAAAATGAATGAAATATATCTTTACTACTTTCTTGTTTGAGTCAAGGGTACTCTGCCCTAGGTTATCCACCAAAATGAATGCAAATAAATCATGTGTGTTGAGTCAAATGTTCTCTGCCTTGGATAGTCCTCCTAAAAAGATGTATTTTCCTATTTTGTTTTGGTGTGTGGCTCCATGTCTCTCATTAGCCCCTGGAGCCAAGAGGGGATGTACTGTGGGAGCCATGTATTGGCTTTGATAAGTTTAGAGGGGAATGTATTGTGGGAGCCATGTATTGGATTTGATAGGTCTCGTTATTAGGCCTGGCCGAGTTCCAGGATGTTGGTGTATTCCTAGACCTATGAGTTGGTCATGTAGCCATGCTATAACGTGAGCCTCTGAGCATGTTGAGAATCAACCCACGAGAGTGCTTGGATCAACCTTTGAATACGCTCAGACTTTAGCCTCTGAGTTACATAGGGTGCACAGTTTGATGACCATCATTGTCATGTTCTGTTCTTGGTTCCATTCCAATAGTCCCTCACCTTAAACCTGTCATTGTCATGTTTCATCCTTGGTTCCATTCCAGTAGTCTCACACCTTGCCTTCATGGGGGGATGTTAGAATATGAAGCCAAGTTAAGTCAGTTTAGTGTGTTCTAGTGTGTTCTAGTGTGAGTTCTAGTCTAGTGTGCTCTGTGGATGCCACGTGTCATATTGGGAGTTATCCCTTATGCATAGGTGTTCATATGTGTATGTGTGTGCTCTTATATAAGAGTTGTACTTGTCTAGTGTCAAATCAATCAATTATCAAGCTACAAGCTTTTTGGTCTACATGTGCGTACCCTCATTTTTTTTCATTGCTCTAGTGATTTCATTTCCATTTCATTATGTCTCCTCTCTCCCTAACCTACCCTCTCTCTCTCCCTCTTTCCACCATGTTCCTTCATCCACGACTATATTTGATGATACAGTGACTCTTCTTCTAAAAAAATTCGATGACCGTCATTGTCATGTTCTTGGTTCCATTTTAGTAGTCACTCACCCTTCCTCTATGGATTCCCTGTGTTACATTGGGAGTTATCCCATATACATTGGTGTTCATATGTGTGTGTATGCTCTATATAAGAGCTGTACTTGTCTAGTGTCAAATCAATCAAGTATCAAGCCTAAAAGCTCTTTGGTCTACATGTGAGTACTTTCATTTTGTTCATTGCTCTTGCTATTTCATTTCCATTTCATTATGTCTCTCTTTGAGTATTATTATCTCTCTCGCTAGCCTACCCTCTCTCTCTCTTCCTCTCCACCATGCACCTTCAGTGAGTCCTTCTTAGCAGGGGCGAGCTATCATTGTGAAGATAGGCGAGCCCATCGCCACAGCTCATGAGTTGTGGACACCCAAACTGCCTACCAAGAGAGCTATTGAGCCCTTGAGCCCACATCAAGAACTGTGCATCATTCATGCTCGCCATCGATCATCAACCAACCAGCAATCCCGTTACGTTTTGAGTGGCCCTTTCTCCAACGCCTTATCCATTCACAGCCACTGAACTGGGACTGACGAGCAGTTAGTAGCTAGCACTTCTTAAAGTACCCCCTGGTCTCTTGATATCGTTGTTGAAAATCGGAGCCTCGCACGGATCAACAGCTCTTTGTACCACTCCTTTCTTACCCCTTCTAAGAGCTTGTGCTTGTCTTCTTCAAGATAGGGCAGTTACATGCAAGATAGTTGGTCTCACTCCCTCAAGGAGGTAGATCATGGATTGGACCCAGGCCCTCATGGTGACCACATTCAAGAGGTCACTATTTATGGATGGGGTGTCTTCCTCCTCCAGCTTGGCTCCCTGGATACTGCTCTGGCTCACATGGAGAGGGGCCCTATTCTCCTGGGTCCTCATTTGGTGTATCTTATCCCTTGGTACCATGGATGGATGGTGGAGGACATGGATTTGATTCACCATGTCCCCCGTTTTCCTATGACGCTCCGCTTCTAGGGGCTTCCGAGGGAGTACAGGTTCATACTTCCTTCCACAGGGAGGGCCTTTGGCACAATCTTAGAGTACCCATCAGAGTCAGAGTCGTCGGAAGTAGTGACTAATGATGGAGTCCCTCGACTCAGGCTAGTAGTTGAGAGCCCAGACACCCTTCCGGAGGTGATTCTCCTGCAGACCTTGGAGGGAGGAACATTGCACCAGCATGTGGAGGTCTCCGGTTTACTAGGACGATGTTTGAGATGCAAGTAGATGGGGCACCTAGCCATAGATTGCACGAGAGGCCTGAGCAGGGTGCATCCCTCCTCACAGGAGTCACTGGGACAGCATAGCGACACGAGAGAGGGTGGGACCACCCAAGCAGGCACAACAGTAGTTTTAGCGGCGGTAGCAGGTAGAGTCTCAGACTCCTTGGGTCGATCCTTTAGTGGGAAGGTGGACCAAGGTAGGGAAAAGGAGTGGAGAAAATGGGCCAAGAAAAATCAACATTAACGAGCCAACCACAAGAGATGAGCACAGAGAGCCAAGCCCTGAGATGGAGAGCTTCCCTTTAGGAGCGGGAGCTGGCTTTGCACAGAGATGGAGGAGGAGACAAAGGTGGAGTTGGAGGACCTAGAGTGGCAGAGGGTTAGGATTGTGGGCTGCAGAAGGACATGGTACATCGAGCCCTCCATAGTCTTATCGACCCCAGAGGAAGCGGTGTGGCACTAATGGATATAGGAGGGCAGACCTTTATGTGACATTCAGTGGGATCCAGGGGAGTGGTTTTGGCCTGTCCGCATAGGGCATTCTAATTGGGTGGAGGAGGTCTCCTTCTTTTTCGTACATTACGCGCATCGGGCGTCGTTTATAGCTTGAGGCAGCAACGTGGCCCCCCACCAGGGAGCACCACTAGCTAGAGCAGGATGTCTTGAGAGAGGTCATAGGCCACTTTTAGCCCTGAATTTGGACAAGTTTCACCCGCGGAATATTTTTCATTTCTTCTAGCCATTGGCGCATGGAGGCCTACCCATCGGCCCCTGGCTAGAACAGATGTGGATAGATGGCAGATGCACTGGTTGTGTGGATGGAGTTCTGGAGACGATCTCGCACTACCTTTGCGGCTGCCCTGTTGCACAATAGATATGGCCGGCGTCCTTCATGATTGTTGCTAGCACACAGAGGACCAGTAGGAACTTCACGTGGGGGATGGTGGCTTGGCTCAAAAGGGAGGCCATGCTTTTGCGATCGACCTTGTCATGCTAGCTTACATGATACATGGACAGTAGGTTTCTCAAATTGAGATCCATGACGCAATTCAGCCTTCCCATTCACGCCCATCACCTCTCCCGGAGGATGGTGTTTGGGAGACTGTTTCCAACATCATTGCTTGGAACGTTTGGGTGGCTTGTTGTTCCAGCAATTGATGGGAGGCCAAACGATCTCTCTGATGGCTACCCTAGTAACCATTTGGTAGGATATCATCTTCACCTTATGTGCCATTTGGGAGCGTGATACTCCAGGCTTGAGTGTGGCTATCGAGAGACGGGTGCATATAAAGTGAGTGATTTTCCACATGTTTCATGCGAGCATCAAAAACAGGATTGTTACCAATCTTTATGCAACTCTGACTGTCACACAAGATAGAGGTGGCCTAATCATCTTGTGAATGATGCAAGTCTTAAAGTAGCTTCCTTAGCCATAAGCATTCTGTAGTAGCTGCATTTGCTGCCTTATACTCCGCTTCACTAGAAGAAAGAGAGACCCTGGCCTGCTTCTTACTTAACCAAGATATGCATACGGAACCCAAAGAGAAACAGTAGCCAGAAATGGATTTTCTATCATCAATGTCCCCTAACCAATCAGAATCTGTGAAACCACATAGATCAAGACGACAAGCATTGGTATAATTCATTCCAAGAGTAATAGTGCCATGCACATATCTGAGAACATGCTTGGCGGCATTCCAATGAGTGATAGTGGGACAATGCATAAACTGACTCAATATTCCTGCAGCATAAGTAATATCAGGCCTTGTGGAACACAAATAGATAAGACTCTCCACCAACTGTCTATACAAAGTGCCATCAAACTTTTTAGCCTTATCATACTTAGACAGTTTGAGACCCTTCTCAAGAGGTGTAGCTGCAGGCTTACTATTCTCCATGTGAAATCTCTGTAATATACTCCTGGCATACTTAGTTTGGGACATGAAAATACCATCTCGAGTTTGCCAAAACTCAATGCCCAAACAATAGTGCAGTAAACCCAAGTCTGTCATATCAAATGACCGAGACAAAGCTGATTTTACTGATGCAATATTTCCCTCATCACTGCCAGTAAGCATGATATCATCCACATAAAGAATAAGAATGATGATTTCTGATTTTTCTTGAAGCACATAGAGATTTGGCTCAGTATGAGTGCTAACAAATCCCTGTGATAACAAGAACTGATGGATTTTATGGTACCAAGCCCGAGGTGCTTGTTTCAGCCCATATAAAGCTTTGCGAAGCTTGCATACCTTTTGTTCCTGTCCCTTAACCACAAAACCTTGGGGCTGCTGCACATAGACCTCTTCCTTTAGGTCTCCATTCAAGAAGGCCGTCTTCACATCCATCTGATAAACAGGCCAACCGTAACTTGCAGCAAGAGAAATGACAGTCCGAATGGTTGTCATCTTGGCTACAGGAGCAAAAGTCTCCTCATAGTCAATTCCTTCCTCCTGACTATACCCCTTGGCAACTAAACGGGCTTTATGTTTCTCAATTGTGCCATTAGAATGATATTTCAACTCATAAATCCACTTGGTGCCAACTACATTCTTCCCAACAGGGAGATCGACCAATTCCCAAGTGGCATTCTTTTCAATGGACTGAATTTCAGATTTCATAGCATCTTCCCATAATGGGTGTCTCTGAGCATCCTCAAAACACTGAGGTTCAATTTCAGCTTCCATAACTGTGCTCATCAAGGCATAATTGACCTGATTTTGTGCTTGCCTTGTACTAGTCCTTGTTCTCCCCAACACAGGCTGATTTTGTCCATCTTGAATGGTAGCCCGAGCCCATCTAGGAAGGGGCTGACTAGCTGCAGCAGGCTGATACTGATCTGCAAATTTTACCCTCCTCCTTTCATAAACAATAGGTTGATTTTCATAGACTGATTTCTTCTCCAGATGTAGTGGGGGAAGAACTTGGTGTGTTAGACACATGTGATGGCATATCTTCTGACTCAAAATGAACAATATCCAAAGGTGTAGTGTCCTCAATGGGCATATGTAAATCATTAGGCATAAAGCAATCATTTTCATTGAAAGCAACATCTTTGCTTATGATAATTTTCCGTGCTTCAGGATTGTAAAGCCTGTAGCCCTTGCTTTCAGTACTATAACCCACAAATATGCATTTCATTCCCTTATCATCAAGCTTGAATCTGTGTTGATCTGGTACTAATGCATATGCCACTGATCCAAAAATTATGAAGTGGCTAATTTTTGGCTTATATCCATAGAATGCCTCAAACGGAGTCCGATTCACCAACGCTTTAGTTGGACATCTATTTTGGATGTATGTGGCTGTAACTACAGCCTCACCCCAAAATACTTTAGGCATCTTTTTGTAGCTCAGCATGCATCTGGTCATCTCCATGAGAGTCCTATTCTTTCTTTCAGCAACATTATTTTGAGCTGGTGTGTAAGGGCATGTCTTCTGATGATGAATGATGAGCCAGATAATTCTTATAGGCATGAGACATGTACTTCTTTCTTTCAGCAACATTATTTTGAGCTGGTGTGTAAGGGCATGTCTTCTGATGATGAATGATGAGCCAGATAATTCTTATAGGCATGAGACATGTACTCCCCTCCTCTATCTGTCCTGAGTGTTTTGACCTTGGCATTAGTTTGATTCTCAACAAGTGCTTTGAACCCCTGAAACCAATGAAACACCTCAGATTTCTCTTTCATGAGAAAGATCCATGTAAATCTGGAGTAATCATCAATAAAAGACACATAATACTTGGCACCACGATGTGACCGCACATTCACCTCACATACATCACTATGCACAAGCTGCAGTATATGTCTGACTGATCCATCCTTTCTGAAAGGCAAATGGTGCAACTTTGCCATAATACACCCTTCACAAAAAGAACTAGATGGTTGCTGCAATTTTGGCATCCCTTCAACCATTTGATTATTCTGCAAGTATGCCAATGCTCTATGATGTGCATGACCAAATCTAGCATGCCATAAATCACATAAAGGCATGCTGCACATGGGGTTTAGCATCCAACTTTTAAAGACCCTTATCATAAGTGCCAGTGGCAACCACTGCATATCCCTTTCTAGGATCTTTAATTCAGCATTGATCATCCTGAAACTCCACAAGCATGTGCTGATCATGAGCTATGGATGGAACTGAAATAAGATTCTTCCACAACTCTGGAACATACCAAACATCACGAATATACTTGACTTTGCCATTATCAAGCTTAATGGGAATATGTCCCACTCATGTGATGTCTTGAGAAGCATCATTGGCACAAGTAACCTGCCACCCATACACAGGTTTGATGCTCTCAAACCATTCCTTATGAGGAGTCATATGCTGTGAAGCACCGCTATCTAAATACCAATTCTCATTCACATTAAGTGAATAGGCATCATCATTATTGCTGTGAGCAATAGCACGATCACAATCACAATCCCCCCTGGAAGATATCTCAGAGAGTGTGGCTGCAAATACAAAATCCTGATCATCCTAAGCAAAGTGTGCATCCTGAAAAAGGGTGGAAAAGGAAAAAAAGAAGGCCATCCACTGTCTTGGGGGGCTGGCAAAAAAGGAAGCTTTCTTTGGGGGAAGAATGGGTTCCAAAAAGCCTTCAGGGGAAGACCAGCCAAGGTGGAGGGAAGCCACTCTGCTGGCTGTGCAAAAAGACAGTAAACAAGGCGTTAGAGCCCTTGGAAACCAGGCTGCCTTTTCTCCAAGAAAAAAAAAACCCGGCCCTTCAGTGCCTAGGGGGGTAGTCGACCTGTCCACCAAGCACCTGTAGAGGCACAAGCTGAAAAAAAAGGGGGTCTCCAAGGGGGGCAGCCTTGCAAGGGAGCTGTGGGCTGGTTGGGGTAGCTGCATAGCAGCCCTGGCTCCAAAAAGCACCAAGAAGGCGCTTTCACAGCACCAAGTTGGTGCACCCACCCTTGGCAGCCAAAAACCAACGGCGGAAGGGGGGATGATGGTGCAAGCAGGGCAGGGATGCATGAGGATCAGGAAGAGGGTGCGAGAAGGGGCGGAGTAGGAGGAGGAGGGTGCAAGGAGGAGAAGGGGAGGGGTTGAATGTGTGGGAGAGGGCGGAAGAGGGGAGGAGCGCTATAGCGGAGTAGGAGGAGGAGGGGAGGGGATGAAGGTGTGGGAGAGGGCGGAAGAGGGGAGGAGCTATAGCAGGGAAGGGCAGCGGGCTAAGCAGGGTATATTCTTGAGAAAATAATGTTGGAATTATTGCGGTCCTTCCATAAGGTCCATGGTGCCCAATAATGAGACCAATAAAGAGATCATCATATACTTGCCTTATAGGATACAACCAAAATTCTTCCCAAAGGAAGCACCCGGGAAATAAGCCTAAATCTGTTGTTGTAGCAATAACAAGGAATCATGAGACTCTAGGCAAAATACCAAAACAGATGTGGCTTAGACAAGAGTATAGGCACGCATTGTCGACAAGTGGCAAGAGCTACATGATGACAAGCTAAAATCTGTCCAAAAGGGAGAACCCCAAGCCTCAACCACACACTTTTTTTTTGGGTGAAATCCATGTGTGTTTATATTACAAAAAGCAGTCCCCAAAGAGGAGACATGTAATCAAAATATCAGAAGATTTCAGTCTTAAACAAGTAAACAAAGTCTGACAAACAGACACACGATCATAAAGGGATTAACTAAGTGACATCCGGAAATAGTGAAACATGGAAAAAGTAGAATCTGCAAAGACTCTTTGATTTCTGTCTTTCCATTGACTCCAGAGTACCCAATGTCAAACCCAACCCCCCCCCACACACACAATTTTTTTGGGTAAAAGAACATTTCATTAAGAGAAATGTAGATTCATAGCTGTCCCAAAGCAAGACAACTACTACTCATAAACTAGAAGAAGAGGAAAAGAAGACCAACATAGCTGCTCTAGTGAAGAAAAGCCATCACAACAAAACTAAAAACAGTGAAATAATACTTCTAGCTGGGCCGTAGGAAGATGTCCCATGAAATGTGCGTCCTAAAGGGAGTGATGCAGGGAGGAACAAAAGAAACTATAAATATCCACAGAGGAATGCCCATACCTCCGATAGTTACAGGCATGATATATAGACCACAATGCCCAAACAATACCAGATGAAAAACAGAACATAGTCCAGTGTAGAGACATATCTGACAAATAGCCAAAACTGCCTGCCAAAAGAGATGCTACGAAATCGAGCTTCAAGATAAGTCCACACACACTTTTTTTTTCCCAAAGTCCACACACTCATTTTTATTTTTATTTTTGGGTGAAAACTTTGAATGCTTTTATATTACAAGGTAACTATCCCAAAACTGGGAAGCTGAAAAAATACATCTGTAGGACAGATATACATCGTAATCTATGTTGTGAGTGTGCAGACCATAACGACGAAAGAAAACAAAAGGAGAAAACATAGATCACCAAAGACTCTATGGTTTCTATCTTTCCAGAGAGCTCAAAGTGTCCAATAGCAAACCCAGGTAAAGAACAACTCAAAATCCGGCCGTCGAGGATATATCCCAAAAAGCCAGAAAGCTTCCCAAAAGAAGCTTGAGGAAATCTCAGTCGCAATCTCGGCCGAAGGATGCCCAAGAAGTCATGTGTCTCAGGGCAGTGCCAAAAAATATGAGACATAGACTCTCTTGGAGCCAATCATTGACGACAAATAGCCGGGGCAGTACGTCTGCATGATAAAAGTCCACACACACACTTTTTTTTTTGGGTGGTAAAATTCTTGATGTGCACACGTGCGCGTGTGCACACACACACATGTATGTGTGTATGCATGTATGCATGTATATGTATATACATGTATATGGAAGTGTACATTATCTAGACACACGCATATACGTGTGACTTGTGCACCCTTTTTTGTAACCGAGCAAAAAAAGTGACACATAATAAACTTATTGTGACGATACTTTGTACATGCAAATATAAGCTGCACAAAACTTTCCAATCTGAGAACTAGACATTCAAATACATCAAGCCTGTCAATCACACAACAATAAATAATCTGTCATCCTCATTCAGCAAACTTACCATGCAATCTGATACATCACCATGCAACCAGTTTATATTGTAGAAGAAGAACTTGACTGTCTGCAAAATGTTTACGTTATATGTTGCTATCTAGATTTAGAAAAACCTATTATCTCATTCATCAGTATAATGAAATTCCTCACACCACATAAAATTCACTGTGAATTCTGACCTTCTGTAGAGAAACAATTGTCCCCAAGGTTTAAACCACCAAGAACACATTTGTCACTCAGTAGGTATTTTGAGAGCTCTTCAACACCAGAATTTCCTATATGATTGTGAGATAGATTCAGGTGTACAAGGATTGGATTTAGTATCACTCCCTTCAGTAATATCTTTACCTGCACAACCAAGTTTGACATGGGTAACAAATCGTGTTGCTTTGCCCAGGTAAAAATTGCATTAAAAAATGACTGACTACATTCTTAATAAATCAAAAAACTACTTTACCTTTTCATCATTTAGAAGGTTACATGAAAGATCAAGATCAGTCAGAGTCTTTGAAATAGAAAGAGAAGCAGAGAATGACAGGCAGTCTGAAATCTTCATGCCAAACTTGGCAGGGTCGTACAGCATCTGCGCATTCCTCCACCCATATTCCAACTTTAGTGCAGCCAGCTCCCTATTTTAATCCAACAATAAAATTAGAAATTTCCACCGGAAAACCTTTATTTTGGCTATTGAGGAAACCCACACTAGTTAGAGCTCTTGGCACAGATGACAACGGAATTCCAGGTGTTTGAGAAAGCAGAAGAGAAGAGAAGAAGCACTGTTAAGTTTGAAAGTGACAGACTGGAGAGTCACGAGCCCCTAGTCCTCACATCTCGTTCACTAAAAGATACACTGATATGGTTACCACTCAAATAAATCTCTTTATTTAAGATATTCCACATGCTGATCACATTGGAAAATAACATTTATCCCCACCAAATGCCTACATTGCAAATAGATGGGACACTTAGCAAGGGCCTACCCTCGGGGGCAGGCTACGCCACCACCCACCGCAGTCTGACCTTGGAAAGCAACTTTAGAGTCAGAAAGGATAGAACCCACAGGCCAGCGAGACAACAGCAGGAGTCCAAAACCCCTAGGTGGAGTCTTTTGAGGGGGCCTAGAATAGGGTGGACTAGAAGAAGCCAGCCAAGAGATCCATGAAGGATGGTAGACATCCTGCTTGCCATTGATAGTAGGTGAGTTGAGGCCCTCCACTATCTATACCTTCCCACGCAAAGCAATCACAGAGAGGCCCCTTAGGACGTCCCTAGACACTCGAGGGAGAGATCTTCTTCGACCTTCTAGTAGACCTGCCTTGAGGCAGTGTCACAAATTTCCAAGGCAGCTTCCCAAGGGTAAGTCATAGGAGAACCTCTCCTCCCTAGCTGTCTCATAGCTCCCATCCTCCCCACCCCTCCTCAGCCACCACCCCCAGATTCTCCCTCCCCTCCCCCCGTCGCCCCCAGCCATTCCTTCTCCAGCTCTTGCCTCCTCTCCCCCTCCACCCGTCCTCCCCTCCCCTTCTCCACGCCCGCCGCCCTGCTACTTTGACACAATGCAGCCAATGATTACCCTCACCACCCACCTTGCCTATCTCCCCCCTCCACCCATTGTCCTTCCCCCTCACTATTCCCCCTGCCCCTTGCCGTTGCAACCTCTCCTACTCCCACCTCCTATGTAGCCTCTCCAATGCCTCAGCAACTTTCAATTCCAAGGCCATCGTCCGTGTGGCCACAACTTCATCATCACAGTCCTAGACCAGCCCTCACCAGTTTAGGACTCACTTCTACAAAGCCAATAAAAGCAACGTTCTCTTTCTCCCAGTCACTAGGATCGAAGCCTCGCCCAAAGAAAGCCCCTCCCAAGGGAGATCTGGAGGCTAGGGCCCTAGAACTACCTAGATGTATCGGATGATTACCCCACTGCGATGGAGATCTCAGTCATGATATTTCAGCCGTAGAAAGGGGATGGCAGTTGGTAGCCCCTCCCAGCCTTTTTGGAGTTTCAACTTTTCTTCCATAGGAGAGGAGCAGTGGACCCCCTTCTCTTTGAGCTCATGATGAGGGAACAAATATTATGCATGTTGAAGGAGTGGATAGGACAGTAGCGTGGAGGAGTTGTGGATCACCCATGGATACGTGCAAAGACGGTATTGGTGCCCTCAAGCTCCACATCCTTTTGAAGATGTTGCAACTTGTCTTTGGAGAAAATGCATGTTCTCATCACTAGTGGAATGGGACGAGGGCCAATTGCCAATAAGGAGATGGAAGGCTAATTTGAAACCATTGGAGGTCTGTCAGGAAATTGTAGGGGTCATCGAGAAAAAAGGAATAAAAAAACAAAATGAGTTAGAGAAGAAAGAATGTGTGAGAGTGAGAAAGTGAAAGTAAGTGTAAATGTGAATGTCTAAGTATGTATGAGTGGTGTGTGCATGTGGTGAGAAAGTGTGTGGTCTTTTTTATTTGCCTCTTCTTCCTTGGTCTTTCAAGCATTTGGCTTCCTATATGTCCCAGGCTATGGAGATTTTTTGGAAAAGCAAATCTCATAAAAAAGCTTTGCGACTACTACCTATGCAGTCTATTTGTTCACCCAAGACTCATGGGGGGTTGAATATTCTCAATCTCCAGGTTCATATGTTGGCAAGAAAGAGCACTATGATTCCTGATTTTTTTCAGCAAAAACAACCATGGGCTATTATGTTAGCAGCTATGTTTGGAAACATGGCCTCCCATGCATATGGGCACTGGATTACAGATCACTGGGAAGCAGTTTTGTCTACCTTTCAGGGGAAAATCCCTGGTTGCCCTGTTTCTACTGCTTTTATTCATGATTGGAAGAGAATTCTTTCATATGCAAAATGGACAGGTGCTTCCTCTCATCATGGTAATTCTTTTCGATTGGAAAGCATCCATTGGAGCAAGGTGTTTGCATCGCCTCTCGCTTTACAGGCACCTATTAAAGCATACAATCTCATGAAATTGGGCATAAGATTTGTTGGTGATGTTGTGGATCAACAAGGTTATATGCTTTCATTTCCACAAGCTTGCAGGACATTCTCCTTGGGTCTGCATCATAGATCCATTTGGAGAACACTTTCAACTATGTTGCAGCCATTTGTTCCGATTCCTCCACTGTTTGCACAGGACAGATTAATGGACTGGAATTTGACTTCCTTACCTCCTGCTACCCATACGCTCTCAATACACAATCTGACCTCCTCGAAGGTTTATAGATTTCTTCTTCCACAGCCATGGATTGACAAGCATGCCAACACTCTTTGGAATTTGGATAGGCCTTTATCTTGGTGGCAATCACGACTCATGAAAATCTGGAAAGCCAAATTGCCATTGAAACAGAGGCTTTTCTTTTGGAGATGTATAGTGGGAGCCTTTTCCATTGGGGTGAAATTGGCAGCACGCCGCATTGCTTCCCCTTTCTGCCCCCGTTGCTTTCATCCCTGCGAGACAGTTCCTCACCTATTATGGTCTTGCCCACACTCTCGCACATTGATCACTCATGTCTCTCATTTACTGCGGCTTCGGTTCCCTTCTATCAGATTTGGGAAACTTTTCTGGATGTTTGGATGCCTCTCATCTCAGATGTCTCCATTACTCCTTTTCTTTCACTGGACTCGCTTTTGGGTATTATGGACCATTTGGACACAGAGACTGCATTCTAGGATGGGTCAACAGTTTCCTCAGGTATATATTTTATTCAGAATGTCCCTCAAGCAATTCTTACATGACAGTCTTGCTGCAAGGGACTTGGATGCTACTAGCCTTGAAGTGTTCTCTACTTGTTTTTGAGTTCTTCCATTGGGCTCTCTTTTGGAGTCCATTGCTAGTGTGTGGGAGACTTCCCATATTGTAAAAAAAGCATGTGGTGAGAAAGTATGTGTGTAAGTGATTA
The DNA here is from genome assembly GCF_047967505.1 of Dipteris shenzhenensis. Taxonomy (NCBI): domain Eukaryota; kingdom Viridiplantae; phylum Streptophyta; class Polypodiopsida; order Gleicheniales; family Dipteridaceae; genus Dipteris; species Dipteris shenzhenensis. The sequence continues at coordinate 52,321,191 of NC_141615.1, forward strand.
TTATTATTTTTTCATGAAAGAGAATTCTATTAAGTATGAAAAAAACACGCAAGAGCTAGCTCAGAGCTGAGATACATCATGCATGGCATAGACAAAAAAATCACCAGAACGGGTCAACAAAAAACCTCATTACTCCATTCTCTGAGAAAATTATCCCTTCGGGAAGAGGCTGCCAGGAAGAACCTTGCATGGTCTCCCAACTGGCCACCAAAGTATGTATGGTATCACTCCAGATACTAGCCATGGTGTGATAGGGCTGGACTTGAGATCCATCCAAAGCCTCTGTGCATCTGGCTCCCCAGATATGCAACACTGCAATACTCGACAGTATCTCCAAGAGGTATCGACATGAGCATCATTCAGAGAGCAATACTCAACTAAGTATCATCGAACCGAGATAGCCCAAGGAGAGTCCTGCCTCTCAAAGAAGGATGGCCATTTCTGCTCTTCCCCCTTTAGGGCTGCCAACTGCTGGAGAAGACCAATCTTTTGTCTAAGAATCTCATGTCTTTGGTACTCGCAATCGAGTTTTAGAAGTCACTAATACCAAGAAGGGCACAGGTGAAGGGGACAGCATCCTACCCTGCATATGCAACACCCAAATCTACCAAATTGCCTCAGTGAGGTCCTCCTCTATATAGAAGACATTTGGAATCTTGATCTGGCATAGCGACCTCTCCTATGAGGCTCGGAGATTATTAAAACCACTAGAAATTGGTCTAAAGTAGAAACCTCGGGAGCAATGCATATTGAGCCACCTCAATCCAAAGCCCAATAATCACTGTAAAATTTATCAATGTGTGCATGAATGGGTATCTGAGGTCTCTTGTTCGATCATGAAAACTGGAGACTATGACAGAGTCTGAAAGGCATCATCCAACCAAACATCTTTGCCTCTAAACTGAAACAAGAAGGCATCCCTGTAGAAACAAGAATGGAGAAGAATTGTGAACACAAGAGAACAAGAAGTGAACTCCGACTGAAATGTTCAACTGAAAGACATACAAGTACTTGGCATATATAGTCCAAGTACTAATGCACAAAATAGACTTACCATCCCACACCAACATATCATTGTATATCTCTACAAATCCCCCCTCAATGATATGGCTGAAGTACTATGGAATGATCTCAGAAGAACCTGAAGTACTTTTTTTTTTTTTGGCAAAAAGAGACTTCTATTAAGTATTAAAGAAAAACCGTTAGAGCAAGCTCCATACGGGATACGTCATGCAATGCACGAAAAGCTCAAGAGCCAAAAAGAAAGGATTGAGGCTGATAGTGCCATCTCAATCCAGTAGAAACCTCCGAGAAAAAGGGAGAACCTCTCCAAACTCGAAGAAATATAGTCTTTCTAGAAGAGGCTGCCCATGAGGGGTCCTGCATGCTAGCCCATATGGCTATCAAAGTATGAACCGTGTCAGTCTAAATACCCGTGAACACCTGTGATGGGTGTATCTAGGTGCCATCCAAGGCCTCACTCTGAAGGGAGTAAGTGGCACATCCTGCAGAGAGCACGGCTCTATCACCTGCCGGCGGACCGAGAGTGCCCAAGAAGAAGGCTCACCCTCATAAAACACCTAGGGCCCGGTAAGAGATAACCATGCGACCAAGCCCCAAGTCATGAAGAAAGGGGAAGTGTGAAAGATGCTGAGTATCCGAGCAACCCCTTTCCAAACAGTCCTAGCCTGACTGCAGTCCCAAAGGCAATGTCGCACTGACTCCTCTCCAGAATGACATCGAGGACAAGTGGGATCAGCCCCAAACCTTGATCTCCATAGGTTCACTGCAATCCCTCCATGAATAGAAAGCCAAAAGAAAAGAGTGATCTTTCTATTTCTGAGGGATTTCCAGAGCCTCCTCTAGAAATTTCTACGCAAATCTGCGGTGATAAAGAAGCTTTCCCAATGGGGGGCTCTAGAGGGAATCCAACCCCTACTGTTCAGCTGAAACCTCCTGGCATTACCAACCGTGAAACAAAAGAAGGGAATCCCCCTCTCTCGGTGCCCATGATCTATCCATTCCCACTCTCCTGGGTCCCACTGTAAGCACCTGACTGCAAGCACCTGATAGGTGCACCTCCATATAACCACAACCTCCAGGATCCCAAGGCCAAAAGCAGAGGGTCGGGGTCTAAGTACCACTGCAAGCCGGCTCCATGGTCCACAAAACTAGCATCCTGACAGGCTAAAAGGCAACCTCAAGAAGAATGCCATCCTTGGATGTAGAAAGTAAACCTCCATCCCCAACATCAAAGACCAGTGCGTCTTCCCCGAGACCTCGGAGAGCGATCACCTGTAAAGGAACTGATGTCCTCGAAAAAGCCCCCATCCAAGTGGTGGAAGTAATAGGCAACTCAACTGTCCATTCCACCGAGGTGGCTGCATCTATTGGCTGAATCCTGCGTGCTACCCCTCTGAGGTGACTCATGGACTGCAGTCTCTGATCCTCATGTAGCCTGATAAAAGATTTCCAAGTGCCTACTGTGTAGGCGGGGCCTCTCTCCCATTTAGACCACTGCATGTAATGGGAAGTGCCCAGTGGTCTAGCATTCTCGTCAAGAATACTATCATTCCAAATGATCGGCTACCTATCAATCTCTTCGACGGTAGAAGGTGGAATCCTTCGAAGAGTGTTCCTGAAGCTCCCCCAAGCTTTCAGGATGGCAGTCATAAGAGGAGAGGTAGGAGATCTGAGAGGGGCTGATGTGAAAATCCAGCGAGGGCTGTCCACCCAATCATCTCCCAAGGTTGGTGTGCAAGCCTGAATGCGTCCAAAAAAGAAATCCTTCCAAGGTTCTTGCCCAGGCATGAGTCCCCTCACCACCACCTTACAAAGCAATGCCCTGCACTACAAGTCCGGGTCAATGACATTAAGGCCCCCTTCACATGTAGGGAGAATAATGGTCTCCCAGGCCACCCTTGCTACAACATCTGCTGTGCCATCAAGTCCACTCCATAAAAAATTCCTGATTGGTCTGATGAGCTGAGTGATGCAATCCCTAGACCGGCACCAGCAAGAACACACAAACCAGGAGGTGGCCAAGAGAACCTGGTTCACTACCACAACTCTAGATGCAAGGTCGAGTTTGGCAGAGCTCCAGAAAAGGAGCTTTTTCCTTACACTTTCTAGTACTGGGGCAAATTGCTGTGCTGGAGAGATGTCCAATCCTACCTGGCATCCCAAATACCTGATAGGAACACCCCTTTGAATCCAGGAAAAACCAATGTCAACTCCCCAGCCTGGAGTGTCCTCATCACTGATCCAAAAGCCAAAGCATTTATGCCAGTTAATGTGTGCCCCTGCAGCTGAGTAAAAAATATCCAAGGCTGTCCCGAAAGAATCAAGTGACTGCAAGGAGGCCTAAAAAAAAATAGCAGTGTCATCAGCCAACTCACAGTCAAAAAGCTCCTGCTCCTGTCTCAAGGGCAATCTCAGCCCAAAAAGCTCAGCCTGGGATCTAAGGAAGATACTCATAGCTTCTGCCACAAAAAGAAAGAGGAAGGGGGCTAAAGGGACCCCTAACGAACTGATCTGGAAATCTGAAACCTGTCACCCCTTACCCCTCCAATCAAAACCTGGTTGTAGGCTGACATTTAAAGGGAGGCCACCCCTCTGATCCAAGCATCTGAAAATCCAAACCGTAGAAGAGTGCCCTTAAGAAAACCCCAATCTACTCTGTCATAGGCTTTCTCGAAGTCCAAGAGTAAAACTGCTAGCCTCTACCCACTCTACATAGCCCACTCTGTGGCTTCCCAAAAGGAAAAGATATTATAAAAAATGCTCCTGCCATGCACAAAGCCTGTTTGAGTATCATGGATGAGGTCTAGAAGAAGGGGCTGTAGACGGATGCTGATCGCCTTGGCAAGGATTTTGTAAAGAGTGCCCAAAAGAGTGATGGGTCTCCAATGGGATACAAAATTTCTATTGCCACCTTTCGGGATAAGGTGAATGAGTCCCTCGGTCAGTGAGTCAGGCATCTCACCCGAGTCCCAAATGCCCTGCAGGGCTGAAGTAATATGATCACCTATCATATCCCAAAAGGCTATAAAAAAAGGAGTAAGACCATTGGAACCAGGGCATTTGCCCTTATGAAGGGCAGAGAGCAGTCTTGAATTCTGTGTTGGTAAAGTGTGCATCAAGTGAGCATAACATCTCTGGTAAACTCTGCCAAACTTCATCTCTAGCCACCTCTCTGGCCTGTGAGTTCGGATCAGCGAAAAGTAGGGAGGTATAGAAAGTTGTCGCTAATTGCATGACGGTTTTCGGATGGGACTGCAAAACGCCGTCAGAGTCAAAAAGCTGCCTGACACTCTCTCTACTATGTCTGGGACCAAGTGTAGAGAAAAAGTGTTTATTGACTCCCCCTCCCATCTGTATCCAAAAGGCCTCCCGTGCATGGAAGGCATACTCTGCTCTCTGATCAAGCAAGGTCTGCAAGTGAGCCCTTGCCGCAGCAAGGCGCTCCTGTATCCAAGCATCTGATGGTCGTTTCTGCTCCTCATTTTGCCCCACCCATCGTCTGTATGTACATCTCTAACTCATCGATATAGAGACCAAAGAGTGTCGGAGACAAAGGACACCCCTGCTTCACCCCTATCGTACTGCGTACTTCCGCCGACAGCCCCGCCCGTGTCCTGACTCTACCTGTGACTCTCTCATACAAGGCCATGATCGCCCATTGAATCTCCCCATTGAATCCCAAGTCACGAAGTCGCTGGAAGAGTCTGAAACGCGGCACAGTGTCAAATGCCTTTCTGAAGTCCACGAAGCAACAATAGAGCCGTTGCTTACGTGACTCCGCCTCCTCAATCAAAGCCCTGAGTGTGAAGATATGATCTAGAGTCGAGTGCTCTGCACGAAATCCTGCCTGCCCTCTAGCTCTCATGCCTGTCGCCTCGGCATGGTCATTTATATGTCCTTCTAGAATGGTCGCATAAATCTTGGCCATGACATGGCCAATCATAATGGTCCTGTAGTTCGACGCCTCCAAAGGATCCCCCGACTTGTGTATGGGTACTATGGTATTTTCTAGCCAACTAGGTGGAAGACCTGTACAAATGGACTCGTTAAAAAGACGGGAGAGGACTGTAGCTAAGGCATCAATCCCATGGATTACATACTCCGCTTGCAATCCATCATGGTCCTTAGCTCTCCCAGTCTTCAAACGATGAGCTGCTGCTCGGACACTATTGGATGAGAATAAGGCAGAGGAGGTGGGTCTAGGCACATGGGATAAGTTGATCTGTGGCTGGTCTGGAATATCATATAAAGTGGAAGTATAGGCAAGCCAAACCTGCGGGTCTGTAAGAGGAGTTTGAGATTTCAAGCGAAGGAATTTCTTCCAGAATTCCTTGGAATCACAGCTGAGAAGTAAACTTCTCAGCTCCTCCTCATTCCGGGCTAGAAATTGGCACTTTTTGCGTCGCACCAAACGCTTGTAACTCTTCTTGGTCTCAATGAGGAGGGGAGACTTCTCCTGTGTTTCAAGGCGAAGCTTCCTGCGGAGTTCTTTACACTCCTCATCATACCATCCATTACAAGGCACAAGACCGACTGGTGGAGGACTGGATGTGTGGCAAGTGACGGGGAAGGACTTGTGGGCTGCTGAGATGATGGAGGTATGTACAAGGTCCCACCGATCCTGTGTGGAGGGTAGGGCATCGAGAAGGTGCGGACGGAGAAGACCACTCAGGTGCTGGCTATAAATATCATCAAACTGGTGGTCAAAATGAACTTCATAGTATGGCTGACGCTCATGATGTCTAGAAGGGAGGGCATGAGGAATCTGGGTAAGAATAAAGTGCAGACGTGCATGATCGGTTGAAGGCATAAAAGGGTCGACTGTGAGGTTATGTACAAAAGGGATTAAAGTCGGGGGACCCAAGACGTAATCAATGACGCTCGTACCACCACCCGCAAAGGGAAAACATGTGGCTGTGGATGAATGCGGCCACTGTCGAAGTCCATTATAAATGACCATGCCGTGCGATGAGAGAAGCTCCAATAGGCGATGTCCCTGATCTGTTACCTCTACCCCTCTATCTGAAGATAAGCGTGGAAAACTCTCATCTGGGGCAGCTGGAACTAAGACTGGATCCTCAGCAAAGTCCAAAATCTCTGCCTGTCTGTCTGATGTCCTCGCGTTGAAGTCTCCTAAAAGGATGACCTCTCCGCGGCGTGAGTACTTAAGAAAACCCCAATCTACTCTGTCATAGGCTTTCTCGAAGTCCAAGAGTAAAACTGCTAGCCTCTACCCACTCTACATAGCCCACTCTGTGGCTTCCCAAAAGGAAAAGATATTATAAAAAATGCTCCTGCCATGCACAAAGCCTGTTTGAGTATCATGGATGAGGTCTAGAAGAAGGGGCTGTAGACGGATGCTGATCGCCTTGGCAAGGATTTTGTAAAGAGTGCCCAAAAGAGTGATGGGTCTCCAATGGGATACAAAATTTCTATTGCCACCTTTCGGGATAAGGTGAATGAGTCCCTCGGTCAGTGAGTCAGGCATCTCACCCGAGTCCCAAATGCCCTGCAGGGCTGAAGTAATATGATCACCTATCATATCCCAAAAGGCTATAAAAAAAGGAGTAAGACCATTGGAACCAGGGCATTTGCCCTTATGAAGGGCAGAGAGCAGTCTTGAATTCTGTGTTGGTAAAGTGTGCATCAAGTGAGCATAACATCTCTGGTAAACTCTGCCAAACTTCATCTCTAGCCACCTCTCTGGCCTGTGAGTTCGGATCAGCGAAAAGTAGGGAGGTATAGAAAGTTGTCGCTAATTGCATGACGGTTTTCGGATGGGACTGCAAAACGACGTCAGAGTCAAAAAGCTGCCTGACACTCTCTCTACTATGTCTGGGACCAAGTGTAGAGAAAAAGTGTTTATTGACTCCCCCTCCCATCTGTATCCAAAAGGCCTCCCGTGCATGGAAGGCATACTCTGCTCTCTGATCAAGCAAGGTCTGCAAGTGAGCCCTTGCCGCAGCAAGGCGCTCCTGTATCCAAGCATCTGATGGTCGTTTCTGCTCCTCATTTTGCAGAGGTTTTCCCCATCAGTTCAGGGGCTTTGCCTGAGATCCCTTGCAGTCTCTCTCTCTCTCTCGCGCAACAGCTCCCTCACCCGCTCGCAACAGCTCCCTCACCCACTCAGCCTCTCTCGCTCGCAACCTCACCCTCACCCGCTCGCAACAGCTCCCTCACCCGCTCAGCCTCTCTCGCTCGCAACCGCTCCCTCACCCCCTCAGCCTCTCTCGCTCGCAACAGCTCCCTCACCCGCTCAGCCTCTCTTCTCCCCCTCGCAACAGCTCCCTCACCCGCTCAGCCCCTTCCCCCTCCGCCTCTCTTCTATCCCTCACCCGCTCAGCCCCTTCCCCCTCCCCCTCCGCCTCCTGTCTCGCAACAGCCTCCTCGTGCCACCTCAGCTTCGCAAGCTGTCTCTCGCCTCCTGCCTCGCAAAAGCTCCCTGGTGCTCAGCCCCGCAACAGCTCCCTCGCAAGCCAACAGCTCCCTGCGCAAGCCTCTGTTGGAAGGGAAGTTTAAGGAAAGTCTTAAACTTCTCTTTCCCCCCCCCCCCCGTGTGAATAGACTTACAGCAAGTGTCCTTAAAGCGCAGGAAAAACAGAAAACAGTGCAGGAAAAACAGAAAACAGAGCAGTTTTGAGGGCAAAAGGAGGCAGTTCTGAGAGCAGAGAATTCAGCAGCTCCACCATGGCCCTTAGAGGCAGTTTTGAGCAGAGAATTCAGCACTTCCAGGAGTAAGGAGATGCCACAAACAAGGAGCTCCACCATGGCCCTCCAAGGAGCAAAAGTAGAGAAAGATAAAAGCATAGGCAGCAGTACAAGAGCCGAAGAGGTAAGTTCTTCTTTACCCTTCTCCTTCCCCACCACCTCCAACGACCTCCCTTGCCTCCACCCCAACCCTTTCCTACCCATCTACTTTACTCAATCCTCCTGTGGCTCCGATCCCATCTCCTTTACTTCCATCTCCCCCTCCCCCATCACTTCCGGTCACCTCCCTTGCCTCAATCCCAACCCCTTCCTACCCACCTCCTCTACTCAATCCTCCTCCTCTCCCTCCTTCAGTCTCACCTCCTCCTCTTGCTCCCGTTCATTCCTCCCTAGCCCTTTCCCTTGCTTATTCCTCCCCTCTCCTAGTCCCTACCCATCCTCTTCCTTCCTCTTCCTCCCCTCCCCTAGTCCCTACCCATCCTCTTCCTTCCTCTTCCCCCCCTTCCCTATTCCCTACCCAGCCTCCTCCCTCCTCTTCTTCCCCTCCCCTAGTCCCTACCCAGCTTCTTCCCACCTCTCCCCACCGACCCTCCCTTTCAGCCCCTTCCTCCCCTAGTGTAGGCTCTTCTTCGGTCCCTGACTCCCTACTTCCTTCTACCGGATCTCTCTCTTCAGGACCTCCATTTTCTGCACCCCTCCTTTACTCACCTTCTTACCCTCTTACCCCCTCATCCTTGTACCCCCTCTCCCCTTCACCCTCCACAGCGGAAGCAGTCCTGGCAGATAATCTGCGATTGAGAGATTTAGTTATGCAGTGCATGGAGACTTGCAGACTTCAGGGCGCTGCGATTCAGTCTCTCACAGCACAGATACACACACTGACTGATCAGTTATCGACAGTTGAGAGTCATAGATCTGATCAGGACTCCCATATTCGCCAGCTTCATACCAGAGATATTGATCGGGATATCCAGTTACGGACACATGCTGAGCGCATAATGCAGCTGGAGACACGCATTCAGGAGCATGTTGTGGCATGCGATGATCGCCTCCAGCAGCTGCATGTAGCTCCTCCAGCTAGTGCAGCAGTTGAGGAGAGGTTGGCCACACTGCAGACAGAGGTACAGAAGACCTCAGAGTGGGTGGACGTTGTGCGTAGAGCCCCACAGGCCCAGCAGACCACAGTCTCTGAGACTATTGCCGAGAGTCAGCGGCGAGCTCAGAAGGTCCTCAACATCCGCATCCGCGGAGTTGAGCGATCAGATACGAGATCAGCCATGGATCAGGCGACAGATTTCATATCTGGGACACTCGGAGTTCAGGATCATGGCATAGTAGCTGCATATCGAGTGGGCCGGGATCCAGCACGGCACCAGCCACTTATCATCAGATTCAGAGATGCTGAGGCCCGTCTCGCAGTATTACGAAGGAGATCCAGATTGAGGGACCATCCACAGATTCACATGGATGAGGACCTTACAGCTCTTCAGTGGGAGGAGCATAGACGTCTCATTGCACAGAGGGATGTTGCCCGTCGTGAGGGCAAGTGGGCCGTGATCAGAGAGGGCAGACTTTTGATAGGAGCTATGCGATCTAGACCGGCTGGAGCCCACAGTTGACGACACGAGGCCTATGGGACACGTAGTCTGCCAGATAGCTTGAGTTTCGCAGTTTGGAACTGTAATGGTTCCCTCACAGCTCAGCCTGGCAACTTACGAGAGGCCTTTTTTGATCAGGACATCGTCTTCTTTACAGAGACCCATGAGAGCCCAGAGAGAGGCTTGCCGCAGGTGACAGGGTATGCCTGGGAGTCTGTCTTTCGACAGCAGACTAGACGATCAGGAGGAGTCAGAGGATCTGGCGGTGTGGCAGTTCTTTATAGAGAGCATCTCAGATCGATACTCACAGTCATGAGCAGAGACCATCGGGCCAGATATCTTTGGGTAGGGATCAGGAGACCCCCCCTGAGAGACTTGTTTATTGCAGTATGCTACTTTCCCCCGAGACAGTCTCGTTATGCCTCAGATGGACCAGGACAGTCACCTTTTGAGGATTTGTCAGCCGATGTATTGGAGTACTCACGCCGCGGAGAGGTCGTCCTTTTAGGAGACTTCAACGCGAGGACATCAGACAGACAGGCAGAGATTTTGGACTTTGCTGAGGATCCAGTCTTAGTTCCAGCTGCCCCAGATGAGAGTTTTCCACGCTTATCTTCAGATAGAGGGGTAGAGGTGACAGATCAGGGACATCGCCTATTGGAGCTTCTCTCATCGCACGGCATGGTCATTTATAATGGACTTCGACAGTGGCCGCATTCATCCACAGCCACATGTTTTCCCTTTGCGGGTGGTGGTACGAGCGTCATTGATTACGTCTTGGGTCCCCCGACTTTAATCCCTTTTGTACATAACCTCACAGTCGACCCTTTTATGCCTTCAGCCGATCATGCACGTCTGCACTTTATTCTTACCCAGATTCCTCATGCCCTCCCTTCTAGACATCATGAGCGTCAGCCATACTATGAAGTTCATTTTGACCACCAGTTTGATGATATTTATAGCCAGCACCTGATTGGTCTTCTCCGTCCGCACCTTCTCGATGCCCTACCCTCCACACAGGATCGGTGGGACCTTGTACATACCTCCATCATCTCAGCAGCCCACAAGTCCTTCCCCGTCACTTGCCACACATCCAGTCCTCCACCAGTCGGTCTTGTGCCTTGTAATGGATGGTATGATGAGGAGTGTAAAGAACTCCGCAGGAAGCTTCGCCTTGAAACACAGGAGAAGTCTCCCCTCCTCATTGAGACCAAGAAGAGTTACAAGCGTTTGGTGCGACGCAAAAAGTGCCAATTTCTAGCCCGGAATGAGGAGGAGCTGAGAAGTTTACTTTTCAGCTGTGATTCCAAGGAATTCTGGAAGAAATTCCTTCGCTTGAAATCTCAAACTCCTCTTACAGACCCGCAGGTTTGGCTTGCCTATACTTCCACTTTATATGATATTCCAGACCAGCCACAGATCGACTTATCCCATGTGCCTAGACCCACCTCCTCTGCCTTATTCTCATCCAATAGTGTCCGAGCAGCAGCTCATCGTTTGAAGACTGGGAGAGCTAAGGACCATGATGGATTGCAAGCGGAGTATGTAATCCATGGGATTGATGCCTTAGCTACAGTCCTCTCCCGTCTTTTTAACGAGTCCATTTGTACAGGTCTTCCACCTAGTTGGCTAGAAATTACCATAGTACCCATACACAAGTCGGGGGATCCTTTGGAGGCGTCGAACTACAGGACCATTATGATTGGCCATGTCATGGCCAAGATTTATGCGACCATTCTAGAAGGACATATAAATGACCATGCCGAGGCGACAGGCATGAGAGCTAGAGGGCAGGCAGGATTTCGTGCAGAGCACTCGACTCTAGATCATATCTTCACACTCAGGGCTTTGATTGAGGAGGCGAAGTCACGTAAGCAACGGCTCTATTGTTGCTTCGTGGACTTCAGAAAGGCATTTGACACTGTGCCGCGTTTCAGACTCTTCCAGCGACTTCGTGACTTGGGATTCAATGGGGAGATTCAATGGGCGATCATGGCCTTGTATGAGAGAGTCACAGGTAGAGTCAGGACACGGGCGGGGCTGTCGGCGGAAGTACGCAGTACGATAGGGGTGAAGCAGGGGTGTCCTTTGTCTCCGACACTCTTTGGTCTCTATATCGATGAGTTAGAGATGTACATACAGACGATGGGTGGTACAGGTTCTTTACTGGCAGGATCCACGATACCGATTCTCCTCTATGCAGATGACGTGGTTCTTATTTCTTCCTCCCAGCAGGGTTTACAGGCACATCTCCATGCACTCCACAGCTTTTGTCAGGACAGAGGGTTGTCTGTAAACCTTGGGAAGACCAAAGTCATGGTCTTCAACACGTCATACCAGGTTTATAGGAGAGGCGAGTTCTCTTTCACATTTGATGGGCAGGAGGTGGAGCTAGTTAGGGAGTATACATATTTGGGTGCCACATTTAGAGGTCCAGTCTTCACCATGACGCATGCAGCACGAGATAGGATCAGTAGAGGGTATGCCGCCTTGGCTCTTCTCGAGAGGCAGTGTGCACAGTCACATTTTCAGCATCCCGACACGAAGTCCTTACTTTTTGATACGCTGGTGAGACCTGCAGTCATGTATGCTAGCCCCTTTTGGGCAGGAGATCTCAGGGTTGCAGATTGGAGACGAGTAGAGAGGTTACAGATCATCATGTTCTCCAGATTGATCAGAGCGAAGCCCACGGTACCGCATCAGATTACGTTCGCAGAGTTCGGAGATACACCCCTAGCGCTAGATGCAGCATTTCAGTCAGTTACGTACTTGCATAGGATCAGGGCGCTCGGAGACTCAGCAGCAGGCAGAGCACGATTACCGTGGCTAGCACTGACATCCTCGCAGATGTTAGCGGAGAGAGGTCATACTTTTTGTTGGTACCACACACTCTCCACATGGCTCACCTCGCTGGGCTTGGATATGGATAGGCTGCCACCATTTCGATACAGCATAGATGCCCCTCGCCTCCCTCTCACTCGACATGAGCTCAGCCAGGTTATCAGGGCAGATTTGTTGCAGCTACACACGTTTCGCACTTGGGTTCATCCCACGGAGCTTCCTACGAAGATGGCCACATATCGTGACCATTTTCTCAAGATTTCAGAGGATGGCTTCATCATATCCCCAGGATATATCGGCGTTCATATGTCGCACTCACTCAGGATTGCCTTGGGCCAGCTCAGGGTATCTTCCCACAGATTAGACGTTGAGGCCGGCAGGATGCGTCGTACAGCTACCGGACATAGACCCAGGCGAGAGACTAGGATATGCCCTTGTTGCACTATGGGGGAGGTGGAGACTGAGGAGCACTTTGTTTGCAGATGCCCTTTATATTATGAGATCCGTGGCAGATTTCACTGTTTATTTAGGCACGGATTTGGACCTCTCTCTCGGATTATGGAGTATGAGGATCAGTATTGCTTAGCGTTGTTCATCAGGGAGATCACCAGATACAGAGAGAGATTCCTCAGAGAGCACCGTCGCATCCCTGCCAGAGACCTGGTTATTCATGAGGAGCAGGACGAGGCGCAGGACCATGAGCACAGAGATAGCCCATCTTGCCAGAGAGCACCGATGGTTCCACCCCAAGGATGTACATATGACATGATCCGGCAGCACCGCAGGATGATCTTACACAGAGGCCGTACCCGTCGCTTTATTTCTAGACGACGGAGGATGATGGCAGATTTTCGGAGGAGATTGCTCCATGGAGACTTGGCACCGCCAGCAGCCCATTTGACACTTGCCCAGATCTTCACACTCATGGCAGGAGGCATGGTCGATGGCCATGACTTCCATCATTTCTTTGGATCACAGACCCCTTAGGGAAGACGATGTTCCTCATATTTCATATTTTACATTTTGTATCTAGGCAATTTTGGTACTCTATTTCATTTCATTTTGTATCTAGGATTTTTGTAGCCATTTTTGGCATCTTAGCGGTATTACGATGAGGCCACCTAGTTGGCGCATCGTTGATGATGTATTTTCCTTTCGGATGATTTTGTGTCCCATAGGCCATGTATGGCCTTCCGTGGACCTTTAATAAAATTTCTTTCTTTCTTTCTTTCTGTAGGGCTGCCAACTGTCGGCGGATACCGATCTCTCGCCTGAGTACCTCACCTTGCCGAGCACTAGAAACGGAGTGATAGAAGTCACTGATACTGGCAAGTGATGTGGCCACATGTGAAGGACCGGCCACCCCCCCTGCATATGAGAAACCCAGATCTCCAACACTGCCTCTGTGAGAGTCTCATCCGTGTATAAGGCGTCTCGGATCTTGATACTGTGAGACCGTACTCTCAGATGAGGCTTTGAAATGGACAAAATTACCGGAAAATGGTATGAAGTGGAAACACCGGGTGCAATGCAAACTGTCCCCCCTCTATCAAGAGCCCAATCACCCACATAGAATCTGTCAATCCGAGCATGGATAGGCATCTGCACCCTATGGTTCGACCATGAAAACAAAAGTGACTGAGACTGAACAAGAAAAGCATCATCTGACCAAACATCTCTGCCACTGAACCTGAACAAGAAGGCATCCCAGGTTGCTCTCTCAAGGGAGTGGATACCACCTTCTCTGCCCCCTTTCTTATCAGAAGGTGCCTCAACCATGTTGAAGTCACCTCCAATAATCCATGAATCCGCAATGTCAGCCCATGAGAGCAACTCTTTCCAGAACAAAACACTGTCCCCTCTGTTGTTCGAAGCATAAAGGTTGAAGAAACCAACCTTACGTCCGTCAATCAGAAGTAAAACCCACTGGGCCCTGGAGGGGGTTATAGTACCGTGTCCAATGACCAGAGGGAGAAAAGAGTCTAAAACTGAAATGCAAGTACCTCCTCTGGTTCCCAAGGCAGTTCGGCCTGATACCAACTTACGTGACTTGGAGCAATCTCTGATATCCAGTTTGTGTTCCTGAAGAAAAAGAATGTCTAGGGAACCACCTGAAACACCTGGATGGAGCTGATTCCTGATCAGCTGTCTGCGACGGCGATGAGGGATGCCGCCCAATCCCTATATATTCCAACTGGCTATCCTCATCGGTGGGAGGAAGTGGGTTGGAATACCTTACCCAACCTGGTGGCGGAAACAAAAACCTCTACCGGAGCAAATCTCCTGCCATATACACGAGGTCCAAGGGGAGGAAAATCCACAGGTGAGAGAGAGAAGGATCTCTCAATAGGGATGCCGATAACTGGCTCTCCAAAAGTAGAGGGTACAAAATCATCATCTGGGAGGCTAGAGAGGTCCTCCAAAGCAGAAAACGAGTTCCGCTGCGCCAGTCCTGGGGAGGGGGTACGAAGGATTCCTACCGAAGTAGGGAGAGAATGTAAAACCCCCTTCCCTCTGTCCAAAGAGGGAGGCACCTGTACTCGATCCTGATCAAAAGGTGGTGCAGACGAGGTGCCAACAACCTGCGCTGCTGAGGAAGGTACAGCCTGATCCAAGGGTGGAGTCGAACAAGGCTCCTGAACAGTAGTCTCCTCTTGAGGCTCCAAGGGGTAGCCTCCGAAGAGATGGAGGAGTGAACTAAAGTAGAGGGCCTAGCCGCGACCGGAACCCACCGTGGGCCAGAGGTGGCGCGGGGTGCCGAAGGGACTCGAGTAGCCCTAGGAGAGGGGGGAGCCCGTTCTGAGGCCGTGTCTGTGGAGCGGTAGGTCTTGCTCCAACTCTCTGTCGTAAGCTAGTACGAGCTGGTTGCTTTGTGGGCTTCTTTTTCTTCTTTGGGCAATCTCTGGCAAAGTGCCCCGAGGATCTGCAAATCCTGCACTGGTCCTGCCGACCTGCAACCTCAAATCTCTGGTGGAAGAAAGACCCGTCGGGTCGTTGTAGCATGAAGTGGTCATCTGAAATATTGGGGTCCTGGACAATGACCCTTACCCTGGGTACCCCGTCCATCTTGATCGCCTCAGCAGCCGAAGACGGCTCGCCAGGGAGAGGGGGGATCTCTGCCACCACACCAAACCTCTCGCCAATAACTGAAAGAAGCCGGTGATAAACTGAGGGAAGACCAGGGAATCTGATGAAAACAGAAACTCCCTGCTTGTCCTCTTCAACTGGGTCAAATCCCAGTTGAAAAGGAAACAAAAAGATCCTCTTGTACCCTAGAAGTAGAACCCTGGCCCGGTAGCAGGTCTCTCGTGACGTCCGGGGAATCTAGGCACACCTGAAAGAAACCCCGTCCCAACAAACGAACATCCTTGAGGTGGGGGGCGAGGTCCTGAGGAAGCACCGACAGCATCCAATCTCTAGCTTGTGACCTAAAGGGGTGTGAGCCATGAATGCGTGCAAAGAGAGTCGTGGAAGACTCATGCTCCAAATCCTTTTGCAATTGCTGTAGCTCGTCTTTTGAAAAAGTGACAGTTCTCGCGGCCGGTGTGAGCGGAGACGGATTGACTGAATGGGAACCCATTTGTCAATCGAGGTGTGTTGGCCGATTCAAACACAAAAAATAAAAACTCCGTCCGCTTTCCTGAAACCCAGAAGACCCCTATAAGAGAATAGGGGTATTCATCTGTGGGTGAAGAAGAAGGGAGAGAGAAGAAGAAACCAGGGGAGGAGGGGAGGATAGAGGAGAGGAAGAGTGGAGGAGAGGGGGAGAAGAGGAGTAGAGGAGAGGGGAAGGAGAGAGGAGGGGAGGAGAGGGGGGAGAAGCAAGGAAGAGCAGGGGGGAGAGGAGGGGAAAGGTTGCAGCGGGGGGGGGGGGGGGGGGGGGAGCAGCAGGCTGCAGCGGGGAGGTAGCAGCAGCAGGTGCGGTGGGGGAGCAGCAGGCTGCAGTGGGGGGGGAGCAGCAGCAGGTGCAGGGGGGGAGCAGCAGGCTGCAGCGCGGGGGGAGCAGCAGCAGGCTGCAGTGCGGGGGGAGCAGGCTGCAGCGCAGGGGAAGGGGGCAGAGCGGGGGAAGGGGGCAGAGCGGAGAGGGCAGGTAGGAGGGGGCAGTGAGGAGGGAAGGGAGGGGGCAGCGAGGAGGGAGCAGGAGGAGCAGCAGGGAGCGGGGAGAGAGGCAGCAGGAGGAGCGGGGAGAGGAGCAGCAGCAGGGAGGAGGAGCAGCAGGAGGGAAGGGAGGGGGCAGCAAGGAGGGGAGCAGGAGGAGCATCAGGGTGGGGAGAGGAGAGCAGCAGTCAAGCAGGGAGAGGAGGGGAGCAGGAGGAGCGGGGAGCAGCAGCAGTTGTATGTTCGGTCGAACACTTAATTCTGACACCTGAAGTACTTAAAGTACCATGGTTACACAAATTCATCCACATGTGAATATAGCAACCTATGGGAGTACAAAGAAAAACAAAGTCATTTTACAACCCCCCTTGACATTGTTTGAATGTCTCTAATCCCCAAGCCATGTCAATGACGTGTGAAGAGAGGTGTTGACAGGCTTTTCGTGAAGATATCCACCACATTGTCCTCAGTGGAACAATATGTCAGGTCAATGAAGCCATCCTGAATACAATCCTGCACATAATGATAGTGATTCTCAATGTGTTTCATGTGAGCATGCAAGACAAGATTGTTGCCAATGGCGATGCAACTCTGGCTGACACAAAAGATTGGAGATGTGTCACCATCCTGAGCATGATGCAAATCATGCAGTAGCTTCCTTAACCACATACATTCCATACTGGCTTCATTTGCCACTTTATATTCAGCTTCACTGAAGGAGAGAGAGACACGGCTTTGCTTCTTATTGAGCCATGATATGCATGCAGAGCCCAATGAGAAGCAATAACCTGAAGTGGACTTGTGGTATCAATGTCCCTTGACCAATCTGATTCTGAAAAACCACTCAGCAATACACCACCATGTGGAGAATAATGCAGCCCATAAGAGAGTATACCATATACATACATGAGAACCCTTTTTGCTGAGTTCCAACACATGACTATGGGACAATGCATGAACGACTGAGTAACCCTATGGCATAGGCAATGTCTGGCCTAGTGGAACACCAGCTGCCTGTAGAGTGTTCCATCAAACTTTTCAGTCTCATCATGCTTACTCAGCTTGATTCCCTTTTCCAGTGAAGTGGCTAATGGTTTACAATTCTCCATGTTAAATTTCTGCAAGAGGCCCTTTGAGTACTTCGTCTGTGATATAGATATGCCCCCTTGGGTTTGGCGAAATTCGATTCCAAGACGATAGTGAAGCAACCCCAAATCTGTCATGTCAAATGTCTGACATAAGACGGACTTCACTGCTGAATTTTCTGCAAAGTACTGTCAGTGAGTATAATGTCATCCCACATATAGCACAAGAATGACCAAATCTGAGTTTTCTTGTAGAACATAAAGATTGGGCTCCGTAAGTACATTCACAAAGCCCTAGGACAACAAAAATTGATGTATCTTGTGATACCATGCACAAGGTGCTTGCTTGAGTATAATGCCTTTTTCAGCTTGCATACTTGTGCTCTTGTCCCTCCACCACAAAAGCTTAGGGCTACTCTACACATAGACCTCCTCTTTGAGATCCCCATTCAGAAAGCAGGCTTGACATACATCTGGAAGACTGGCCAACCATAATTTGCAGCTAAGGAAATGACACAACCAATGGTAGTCATTTTGGCTACCGGAGCAAAGGTCTCCTCATAGTAAATTCCTTCTCCCTGAGCATACCCCTTGGCAACAAGATCGGTGTTGTTTTTCTCAACAGTACCATCTGCATGATACTTGACCTTGTAGATCCATTTGGTGCCCACAACATTCTCGCCTATGGGAGGATCAACCAAATCCCATGTACCATTTTTCTCTATGGATCTAACTCCTGATTTCATGGCTTTCTGTGTCCGTGTCATGTCCCTCAAAGAAAGCCTATGGACCAGTGAGTGACAACCAAGCAACTGATCCCCAGTTCATGAAGAAAGTGCAAAGTATCCTAGAAACACCCTTCCAAACCCCCATCCCCGCCTGAGTGCACTCCCAAAGGCAATGCTACACTAACTCAACTGCTGAGTGGCATCGAGGACATGCAGGGTCAGCCCCAAACATGGATCTCCATAGGTTCACTACAATCCCTCCATGAATAGTAAGCTAGATGAATAACGTGATTTTCCTATTTGTGAGCGATTTCCACAGTCTCCTCCAAAATTTTTTCTGCATCTCTGTAGAAATCTGAAAAGTATCCCAATGAGGAGCTCTAGAGGGCCTCTAGCCTCTACAACTGAGCTGGAATCTCCTGGCATTTCAGACCGTGTAACGAAAGAAGGGGATGCTCTTCTCTCGGTGCCCTGCAATGATCCACTCCCATTCCCCTGGATCCCACTACAAGGATCTAATAGGGAACCTCCATACAACCAAAGCCTCCAAGATCCAAGAGCCAGGAGAACGGGGTCTGGGATCAAGATACCACTGTGATTCTCTACCCATCTCCATGTATCCTGCAATCCTGACAGGCTGAAAAGGAGCCTCCAAAAGAATGTCCTTTGAAGATCTGTGGAGTTTGCCTCCTGCATGAACCTGTAAGACAAGGGTATCCTCATGTGCATCCCGCAAGGCTATAACCTACAAAGGGATACCTGTCCTCGAAAAAGCCCCCAAGCAGGTGGACTCAGAAATAGGCAAATGGTCTGTATCCATCCACTCCACTGGTATGGCTGCATCTATCTGTTGCATCCTGGCTGCACTTCCTTTGAGGTGACTAACTGAACGAGCTCTCTGATCCTCTGGAAGCATCCTAAAAGCTTTCCAAGCACCCACCGTGGATGCAGGTCCCAAGTCCCATCTAGACCACTGCATATAATGTGACATGCCCAACGATCTGCCATGCTCATCTAGTATGCAATCATTCCACATCACGGACTGCCTGTCAATTTCTTCACGAGAAGAGGGTGGAATACTCCGAAGATTACTTCTGAAGCTGTCCCAAGCTTTCAGAATGGTAGCCATGAGAGGGGAAGCAAGAGATCTGAGACGGGCTGATGCAAAGATCCATCTAGGGCTCTCCATCAAATCTCCTCCTTGAGAAGGTGTGCATGTCTGTATTCTGCATAAGAAAAAATCCTTCCAAGGCTCCTGACCAGGCATCAAACCTCTGACCACCATCTTGCAGAGCAAGGCTCTACACTGCAAGTCTGGATCAATAGTATTGAGGGCCCCTTCCTCAGTGGGTAGAATAAGAGTCTCCCAAGCCACCCTGGCTATCACATCTGAAGTGCCGTCTAATCCACTCCACAAAAAATTCCTGATAGGTCTCTTGAGCTGAGTGATACTTCTTGTAGATTGGCAAACCAACCAAGCTATAGACAACAGTACTTGGTTTACAATCGCCACTCTGGATGCAAGGTCAAGTCTAGCCCAACTCCAAAATAGGAGTTTCCTCTTGATGCTCTCCAACACGGGAGTGAACTGATGTGCTGGAGAAATGCCCACCCCAACCTGGCATCCAAGATACCTGACGGAGACACCCCTCTGAATCCAAGTAAATCCAATATCAGCACCCCAATCTGGAGTGTCCTCATCACTAATCCAGAAACCATTGGATTTGTTTCAGTGTCCTGAAAGAGATGAGTGTCTGTGGAGTGGCATCCACAAAAATAGCCGTGTCATCTGCCAGCTCACTATCCAGCAACTCCTCTTCCTGTCTCAACGGAAGTCTCAGCCCAAAAATATCGGCTTGAGCTCTAATATAGAGGCTCATAACTTCAGCCACATATAAGAATAGAAAGGGGGCTAGAGGGCATCCCTATCGGACTGATCTAGATATCTGAAACCTATCTCCTCTGACTTCACCAATGAGTACCTAGCTATGGGCTGACCTATAAAGAGTAGAAACCCCTCTAATCCACAAATCTGAAAATCCAAAGCAAATAAGGGTTCCCTCTAGAAAACCCCAATCTACCCTATCATATGCTTTTTCGAAATCCATGAGTAGAATTGCCAGTCTATGGCACTCATGCATAGCCCACTCAGAAGCCTCCCAAAATGAGTATGTTATCAAAAATGCTTCTGCCATGGACAAAGCCTATCTGTGTGTATGTATAAGATTTGGTAGGATGGGCTGCAATCGCAGGCTGATGGCTTTTGCCAAGATCTTATACAAAGTGCCCAGTAAGGTGATCGGTCTCCACTGAGACACTAAATTTCTGCAACCTCCTTTTGGGATAAGATGAATGAGACCCTCCCAGTGAGTCTGGAATCTCACCCGACTCCCAAATGCCCTGCAAGGCACAGGTTATGTAATCCCCAATTTGATCCCAAAAAATAATACAAAAAGAAGGTGTAAGCCCATCTGACCCTGGACATCTACCCTTATGAAGGGCAATAAGAGCGGTCCTGAACTCTATGTTGGTGAAGAGTGCATCAAGTGAGGCTCTCATACCTCTATCCACCAATATAGGAATATGCTGCCAAATAACCTGTCTAGCATCATCTCTGGCCTGTGAATCAGGATCTGCAGTCAGAAGGGAGGCATAGTAATCTGAAGCAATCTGCATGACGGCATCTGGATGTGTCTGAGGTATCCCGTCTGAGTCAACAAGCTACGAAACACTCTCTCTACTATGTCTAGGGCCGAGAATAGAGAAGAACTGCTTGGTGACTCTACCTTTGATCTGCGTCCAGCAAGACTCTCTCGCGTGAAAGGCATACTCTACTCTCT
Source organism: Dipteris shenzhenensis (assembly GCF_047967505.1). Classification (NCBI taxonomy): domain Eukaryota; kingdom Viridiplantae; phylum Streptophyta; class Polypodiopsida; order Gleicheniales; family Dipteridaceae; genus Dipteris; species Dipteris shenzhenensis. The sequence continues at coordinate 52,342,112 of NC_141615.1, forward strand.
GATCCAAAAGTGTCTGCTGATGAGCCCTTGTTGCAGCAAGGCGCTCCTGAATCCAAGCATCTGTAGGCAGTTTCTGCTCTTCTCTTTGAAGAGCTACCAGCTAGTTGCTATCAAATGGCAATCTCTCTCCTGCGAATCTCATCCCTCCTAATACTAGCAACAGAATGATAAAAGCTGCTAATGTCACATCTGACAGGGACAACTGCCCACCCTGCAGGTGAGAATCCCAAATCCATAGCCCTGCCTCTATGAGGCCCTCCTCTACGTAGAAGGCATATAAAATCCTGATACTGGCAAAGCGGCCTCTGGCCCGAGGCTCTGAAACCACGAAAACAATCGGAAAATGATATGAAGTGGACACCCCAACGCTGATGCATACTGTCCCACCTCTGTCCAATGCCCAATCATCCACATAAAATCTATCAATCCATGCGTGGATAGGCATCCTTACTCTCCTGCTCGACCAAGAAAATATAAGAGACTGTGGCTGAGTGTGAAAAGCATCGTCATACCAAATATCTCTGCCACTGAACTAAAAAAGGAAGGCATCTAGGCCTGTACGAAACTTTTTATGGAGTAGTCTAGATGGCACAACTGATGTTACAGCCAGGGTGGCTTGGGAGACCTTGATTCTTCCTACAAGAGAAGGGGGTTTGAATATCATCGACCCAGATCTACAGTGCAGAGCTTTACTCTGTAAGTTCATTGTGAGAGGGCTTATGCCAGGGCAAGAGCCTTGGAAGGATTTTTTTATCAGATGCATACAGTCTCGCACGCCCACTTCAGGAGAGGATTGGACACACAATACTAGATGGGTTTTCACCACAGCCCACCTCAGGTCTCCCTCTTCCCCTCTTATGGTTGCTATCCTGAAAGCATGGGCCAGCTTCAGGAGTACTCTTCGCAGGATTCCCCCATCCACCCGTGAAGAGATTGAAAGGCAGCCTATCATGTGGAATGACAGGATTTTGGATGAGCTTGGCAGACCACTTGGAGCTTCTCCTTACATGCAGTGGCCAAGATGGGAGAGGGGCCCTGCATCTACAGTGGGAGCATGGAAAGCCTTCAGGAAGCTTCCTGCAAACCGACAGGCCAAGATGGTTCTTAATCTCAGAGGGAGTGCAGGGAGAGTCCAACAGATTGATGCAGCCTTGCCCTTGGATTGGGTGGACACAGATGACATGCCTATTACTTGCTCCACCTGGATGGGCGCATTTTCCAGATTGGGAGTTCCTTTACAGGTGATTTCTTTTCTTGACCCACATGAGGATTAAGGAAGCCAACCTTACGTCCACCAATCATCAAAATAACCCACCATGCTCTAGAGGGGACTATGACTCCGTGTCCAATGAGCAAGGGGAGCATCGAAGAAGAGATAGAAATGCAAATACCTCCCCTGGTGCCCAAGGCAGGTGACCAAAAAGTATGGCTAGAAAGAAGCTTACCTGACTTGGCACAATCTCTACCATCTAGCTTATGCTCTTGGAGCATAAGGATATCAATGGGGCCACCTAAACCACCTAAATGGAGTTGGTTACGAATCAGCTGCCTACAGCAGTGATGAGATATACCACCAAGGCCCTGAACATTCCAACTAACAATCCTCATCGACAGGAGGAGGCCGGGTGAAAGGTCCTCTGCTGTGAAAGAGTCCTCCTGTCAAGCGAGGGAAATCAACTGGTGAAAGAAAACCCACTCCAGCAGAGGGGGAAACCCTGTCCAACGGAATCCCAATAACTGGCTCCCCTAGGGTAGAGGGTACAAACTCCTCCTCTGTCTCAAACTTTGCCAAATATGCCAGTACTGCAAAAGAGTTCCTATAGGAGGGAATTGGCATAAGAGTGCGAAGAATCCCTGCACCCGAGGGAGAAGGAGAAAAAACCCCCTTACCTCTATCAAGAGGTGAAGTGTGACTAACAGAGGGAGGGGGCTGATCAGGAACATTAGTGATAGGACCTGAAGAAATGGGTTGCCCCTCCTGATGAGCAGGTGGGGGGACTAGGGCAACCACATCTACGCTTGCACGAATATCACCTGCCTGTAACTGAGAATGGTCCGAGGTGCCTCATAAAGGTGGCGGAGTGGCATCTAATGGGGTACTGATCGTACTGTGTGTGCTAAAGAAGAGGGTCCACATCTAAGGGCTGGTCCCGAAGGTCCTGGGCGAGAAGGGGGGGCTCTAGTAGCACGTGTAGAAGAAGTAGGTCAAGAAGGCGGAATAAACCATTTAGACCTTTTCTTCTTCCTTGGGCAATCCCTAGCAAAATGCCCAAGGGTCCTGCAAATCCTGCACTAATCCTGTCTCCCAGCAACCTCGACTCTCTATCGAATAAAGGAACCATCTGGTCATCTGTAATATGTGATCATCTATAATATCAAGGTCAGAGACGATGACCCTGACTCATGGCACCCCATCCGATCTGACAACCTCTGCCGCTGAAGAGGGCATGCCAGGGAGGGGGGGATCTCTATGACCAACTCAAAAGTAGCTCCTATGGATGGTAAGAGTCGATGGTAGACCTGAGGAAGGCCGGGGAACCTCATGAAAAGTGAGGTAACCGTGCTATCTTCCTCTATTGGATCAAAACCCAAAGTGAAGGGTGTTAAAAAGATCCTCCTGGAGCTCAATGCCAAAGGACTAGCGCGGAGTACTGAACCTGCTGACTCTGGAGAATCAAATATCACTTGGAAGAACCCTCGTCCGAGCAGACGAACATCGGTCAGGTGCCCTGTGAGGTCTCCAGGTAAAGCCATGGAAGTGTCTGCAAGATTCCGTGGTGGGTGTGGTGGTGGCGGATGAGGCACTATCCCCGGTGTGGGACTGCTCATGTGGGACTGCTCACTAGTGCTCATGGTGTCCTTGCCGGATCTTGTTTGGACCATAAAACAATAGAGCTGCCCCTAGCGTATGCAACGACTGGTACGGATATTACAACAAATCGTACGACTGTATGAAAGAGCGTATGATCAATCTCAGGGCAGTTTGTATGACTTCATGACAAAGCGTATGGTCAATCGTGCTATAGTTCCTACGATTGTATGGCTGATTGTACGTCTGTACAGCTCCTTATGGACGAGGCTTCTGGGATGATGTTTTCAGCTGACGGTGAAGCTTACGGGCTGATGGAGAGGCTAAGCATATGAGTTGATGTAGCTCTGTCAGCTCCCGAGGTGAGGCTAAGGATTGGAAGGGAGCTCTACTTTTGAGGAGAGGGGAGCTTCCATTTGTGGGATTCTCTCATCCTCTAGGTAGAGTGAGAAGAAGAGGAAAGGTGGAAAGGAGGCTCTGATACCACATGAAGGCGCATGGTGGAGAAGGGAGACAGAAAGGGCAGGCTAGGGAGAGAGATAGTGATACTCAAAGAGAGACATAATGAACTGGAAATGAAATAACTAAGCAATGACAAAAACGAAAGTACTAACATGTAGACCAAAGAGCTTGTACCTTGATGCTTGATTGATTTGACACTAGTCAAGTACAGCTCTTATATAGAGTATGCACACATATGAAACCAATGCATATGGGATAGCTTCCAATGTGACACATGGCATCCATAGGACACACTAGATTAGAACTCACACTAGAACACACCAAACTGACTCATCTTGACTCCATTTCCTAGCACCTGACCCAAATACCCAAATGCCTCAAAATGCCTCCTATCAACCAATGCTTGTGTAGGGCATCAATTCTGAATATATGTGGCTGTAACTATTACCTCACTCCAAATGCTTTTGACATTTTCTTAAATTTCAGCATACACCATGTCATCTCCATGAGAGTCATGTTCTTCGTCTTTGCAACTGGATTGTGTTGAGGCATGTATGGCAGTGTTTTGTGATGCCTTATCCCATTCTTTTTTAAGTACCCTTCAAAGGCATTTGAAGTGTACTCTCCCCCATTATCGGAATTGAGTGTTTCAATTCTGGAATTGAGTGTTTCATGTCAACAAATTTCTGCCTTTCTCTTCTCTACAGATCACGGGAGTAGCACCTTTCGTTACCACCCAGCCAATTCTGCCAAGTCTTCAAGCAAGAGAGAGAGAGCTATATCGAAATTACGTAAATCCACACATTCTTCACTTCTCTCACTAGCCTTGACAGACCCCAAATCCCTAGATAGATCTAGATGCCACATGTCATCCATATAGGGCCTTCCTAATGCAACATTTCACCCCTCTCTTGGGATGCATTTAATTCCTTGCCCCTAGGCACATTCTTTGCACTAGGCCCTTGGTCTCAGACCTATCTAGTCTGGTGCTATCAGCCCTCACCTAGGACCTTGACATTAATCCCTCCCGATCATTTACATAAAGCGCAAACACATATATTACAAAGATAGATCCTATAAGGGAAATGTCGACTGATTCTTCCGAGGTCATGCTACCTCGGCTAGAGCGTAACATTCCTTCCCTCTTCAGACATCAGCGTCCTCGATGATAAAGTCTGGGAACACTCTCCGCAACTGATATACGGATTCCCAGGTAGCTTCGGATAGAGGCTGACCATGCCATGCAACCAACACCGTGGGTATCGTCCGATTTCGTATTTGCATTGTTCCTCGGTCCAGGATTCTTGTTGGTTTGCGCCTTGCAATATCCTCTATCTCCTGAAACAAAACCACACCTTCGATTAGTGAGTCACCAGTATGTAAAAATTTCTTTAAACGTGAAACATGAAAAACCGGGTGCACCTTACACCCCTGTGGCAATTCTAATTTATAGGCTACACTGCCTATTCTCTTTAGAATTAACCACGGCCCACAGTATCGAGGTGATAACTTAGCACACTCTCCTGAAGTCAACGACTTCGAGTGCGAAGGAATTCTGAGAAAAACTTTTTCTCCTTCTTCAAATACTCTTATAGACCGATTTTCATCCGCATACACCTTGGCTCTATCCATAGCCTGGCGGATATTAGCTCTCGCAAGTGCTAGCATCTGCCGCATCTGAACTACAAAGTTCGCGGCACTAGGCACTTTCTGAGGTACTCCAACTATAGTTGGATTGGCTGGCCTATAACCATAGTTCAACTCAAACGGACTGAACCCAGTAGATGAATGTTTCCTATCATTGTAGGCAAACTCCAACAATGGCAACCACTTGTCCCACGTATGTTGCCTCAATGACACATATGCTCTCAGCATATCCTCTAAAGTCTGGTTAACTCTCTCCGTCTGACCATCCGTCTCAGGATGATCCCCACTACTCATTCCCAACTCAGTCCTTAGTGTCTCGAATACCGCTGTCCAAAAGTGACCGGTAAACCTGACATCTCTGTCTGACACTATGGATCTAGGCAATCCATGCAGACGAAATATGTGTCTAATAAACAAATCCGCTACTTGCGGGGCACTAATAGACTCTCTAGTCGGAATGAAGTGAGCCATCTTGGTTAGACGATCAACCACCACAAGGATAGAATTATACCCTCCTTGTGTTGCAGGTAGTCCTACAATAAAATCCATGGAAATGCTCTCCCACTTGCTTAGTGGTATTTCCAAGGGCTGTAAAAGTCCGGGTGGCTTCACCCGCTCGGCCTTACTTACCTGACACGAGAAACACCGTGTCACATATTCATGAATATGCTTTTTCATCTTTGGCCAAAATAAATCTCGCTTCACGAGATCATAGGTCTTCTCGACTCCTGGATGTCCCGCACACGGGCTATCATGGCATTGTCGAATGACTCTCTGCCTGAGATCATTCTGACCAGGTACTACAACCTTGCCATTTCTAACTAGCATACCATCCCTTATGGTATATCTTGCATAAGTTTGGCCTTTTCTGGATGCCAGGTCATCCTTTTCACTTTCCCCGGGTTTTAACACATGAGCCTTAGGCCATAAGCTCTGGACAAACTCGTCCACCTCCTGAGTTTCTCTGATCTCGGTCATTAGAGCACTCTCTAATACCGTGAAACTCAGGTTGTGCATAATGCGAGACAACGCATCAGCTACCTTATTATCTTTTCCTCTTCGGTACCGAATCGTTAGATTAAACTCCTGCATGAGCTCTGCCCACCTAGCTTGGCGGCCCCTCAAGTCAGGCTGTTTACAAAAATATTTCAGAGTATCATGATCTACATCCACATAAAACTCTGAACCATACAGATAATGCCTCCATGTTTTCAAAGCATGGATAACAGCATACAACTCTAATTCATGAGTTGGCCAATTCCTTTGAGAGGGAGAAAGCTTCTTGCTTTCAAAGGCTACTGGCCTTCCCTCTTGAAGGAGGACTGCTCCTACCGCAATGCCACTTGCATCGGTTTCTAGGAACAACGGTTTCTGGGGATCAACTATTTTTAACACCGGTCCTGAGACCACAGCTTGTTTTATGGTGTTAAAACTTTCTTGTTGATTCTGTCCCCAAATAAAAGGTACTTTATCTGAGGTCAGATCAGTCAAGGGCGATACTATTTCGGAATATCCTTTGATATGCCTTCTATAAAACTGGACAAATCCCAAGAATGATCGCAGCGCGGTCAGACTCTGAGGGATTGGCCAAGTTAGTATCGCAGCCACTTTCTTCGGATCCATTTCTACCCCCTGTGGAGTAATTATGAACCCTAAATACTCAAGCCTAACCATACACAGTATAGTTTTCTTTTTATTCACATAAAGACTGGCTTTCCTCAAAGTACTGAACACTATCCTTAAGTGTTCACAATGTTCAGTAACACTTTTACTGAATATCAAGATATCGTCAATGAAATGTACTACGAACTTTCCGATATACGGACGTAGTAAATCATTCATAAGCATGACGAAGGTCGCTGGAGCATTGGTAAGTCCGAAGGGCATTACCAAAAACTCATAATGACCAAACCTGCTTCTAAAAGCGGTTTTATGCACATCCTCGGCTCTAATCCGGATCTGATGATAGCCGCACTTAAGATCTATCTTGCTGAAAATCACGGCTCCATGTAATGCATCTAGCAAATCATCAATCCGAGCCATCGGATACCTGTGCTTAACAGTGATATTATTCAATGCTCTGTAATCTATACAGAGGCGAAACGTATCATCCTTTTTCCTCTTTAATATCACTGGTGAAGCAAAAGGTGAGAAACTTGGTTGAATCTGCCCCAACTTGAGGTATTCTTCCAGTTGCCTACGCACCTCTGCTTCTTCAGTAAAACTCATTCTATAGGGAGGTCTATTTACAGGTTCTGCCCCCGGGATCAGTTCAATCTTATGCTGAACTTTCCGCTCTGGAGGTAACCCATAAGGTAGTTCATCCCTAAAACATTCAGAGAACTCCTCTGTTATAAGATTAGCCAGCTTGGCCATCTCATCACTTTGCGTAACATCAGTGCTAGTCGAAGAATCATCCACCGACTCTACCGATGCGGTGCAAAGGTACAAAAACTCTACTTGAGCCTTTCTGATTTTCATCACGGAAACCAACGGTCCCTGAGGTATATCTTTTTCACCTCGCAAGACATAAAGCACATCATTCATCTTGAATTGATATATGTGCTTTTTCCAATCAATGGCTGGATTCTTACTAGAATGCCACGCCATTCCCAGGGCTATATCCGCATGAGCAAGCTTGGTCATTTCAAAATCAAGCTTCTCAGTATAGTCCTGAATCCGAAGCTCCAACTGGGTAACCCTTTGGTCCCATACTTCAGTTGAACTTCCGTCTGCCATCCTGACTGTGTACGCATAGTCAGATGGACTTGTCTTTAATTTCAGCCTCTTCACGAGCTTGGAGTTAATCACATTGTGAGTCGACGCTGAGTCGACGCTGAGTCAAACAACTTAGGAAGGCCCCCCTGATCTTTTCGACGATTCTGGCTGCTCCAGCTATTCGCAGGTACGGCCCACTTGGCTCTTTGATGCAAATTCCACGATACACAGTCTTGCAGGCTCACCCCTATGCTTTGGAACGTATCTTCACACAATGAGCCGATTTTTTTTTCGTGTGTCTTGGTTTTGCACCACCCTTCGCAAGCGACCTTTAGTTCCCCACAGTCACAGCGTCTGGCTTCGTCAACAGCGCCTGTGTTCTGGTCCTTCTATTACGTCACAACGGGTCATCGCCCCACTCTACTTGTACGTCGTCAATCCACCAGGGATGTCCAGGCCTGGAATTCATTAACTCCGAATCCCTGTAGGCTTAGCTTCTGGCGTAAGCACTACCCGTCCATATGGTTGCGCCACACTATCACAGTTCCTGCGTTCCGCTCGTTCGTAGCTTCTCTACTGCCGTTGAATCGCTGCTATCAGTTGCACGAAGTCTCGAACTGAACTATAGTCACGACTTAGTTCTCCCAGTCGCTTAAAATCGCGATCAATTTTGCCCCTTCTCGATTCACGATTCCGGTTCTACCCGTAACCAAGCCACCGCACAACGCCTCACGTAAAATTCCTGGGTGAGGTTGAGCCCGTTGAATTCTTCCTTGCCTCGGCTCTGATACCAAATGTCAACAAATTTCTGCCTTTCTCTTCTCTACAGATCACGGGAGTAGCACCTTTCGTTACCACCCAGCCAATTCTGCCAAGTCTTCAAGCAAGAGAGAGAGAGCTATATCGAAATTACGTAAATCCACACATTCTTCACTTCTCTCACTAGCCTTGACAGACCCCAAATCCCTAGATAGATCTAGATGCCACATGTCATCCATATAGGGCCTTCCTAATGCAACATTTCACCCCTCTCTTGGGATGCATTTAATTCCTTGCCCCTAGGCACATTCTTTGCACTAGGCCCTTGGTCTCAGACCTATCTAGTCTGGTGCTATCAGCCCTCACCTAGGACCTTGACATTAATCCCTCCCGATCATTTACATAAAGCGCAAACACATATATTACAAAGATAGATCCTATAAGGGAAATGTCGACTGATTCTTCCGAGGTCATGCTACCTCGGCTAGAGCGTAACATTTCAATTCTAGAATTGGTTTGGTTCTCAGCCAATGCCTTGAACTCGAACCAATTGAACACTTCAGATTCACATTTCATGAGAAAGAGCCACGTGAACGTGGAATAGTCATCAATGAATGTAACAAGGCATCAATACCCTCTATGGGTACTTACATTCATTGGTCCACAAACATCACTATGCACAATCTGCAAAACCCTGTGTGCTCTTTTGTTGAAACTTGGGCCATCCTTTTTGAAAGGTAGGTGATATAACTTTCCAAGTGCACACCCTTCATGAACCTCTTGAGCGGGCTCCTGTAATTTTGGCAAAACTTCAACCATATTATGATTATGTATGTATGCCAAAGCTCTGTGATGCGCATGACCAAACCTAGCATACCATAAATCACCAGGAGTAGCATATGAGACAGCCAAAGAATGCTGATTATAGGGCTGAGCATCAAGCTTGTACAGACCCATGCTGGCCTCATAAGAGCCTATAGCCACAATCTCATATCCTTTCATTGGATCCTTGATCCTGCATTGATCATCCTGAAATTCCACAAGGATGTGGGTCATGGATGGAACTGAGTCGAGACTTTTCCTCAAGTCAGGAACATACCAGACATCATGGAAATACTTTTCCTTTCCTGAATCCAGGAGGATGGAACATCTCCCACTCCTGTGATGCTCTGAGTGGCATCATTAGCACAAGTAACCTATCTGCCATGAACATGCTTTATTTCTTCAAACCACTCTTTCATGTGAGTCATGTGCTTAGATGCACCACTATCTAGATACCAAGTATCCATGGCAGCAAAAGAAGAATCACCAAATGAAGCATGTGAAGCATCATATGCAACTAAATCCCCCCTGGCACCAATTCTTCCCTAAAATGCAGTAAATACAAAATCCTTTCATTCTTCTGTAAAATGTGCATGAAATGGTGAAGCATTTGCATTCTCAGCTGGTGTAACATAATTACTGCTTGTGCCTTGCCTCTTTTTCTCATTGGCAATCCGTTTCTGGCACTCTGCAATGTAATGACTAGGCTTCTTGCAATAATTGCATCTACCTTTCTTCACCCTTGCATTTGTGTTTGCATTTCCCTTCTTCTTGGGCTAATGGGCATGGCTGGTATTTATCTAAAAATGACCTCTTGTAGGCTGAAATCTACCCTTTCCATGGGTGGCAAGTGCTTGCTCCCCCTGACTAGAGGAACGGGCAGCATTGGAAGTCCTTGTTTCTTCCTGTAAGAGCAAGCCAACTAACTCATCAAAAGTAAGTGGCGCAGCCCTGAGCATAATGGTCAAAGAGGTAACAAATGTGCCATATAAAGGAGCCAGGATGTTGAGGGTAATAGAGACCAATTTCTCTTCTATGTCCTCACATCAATAGCTACGAGCTCATCTTGAATGTTAATAATCTTAGCAATGTGCTCTGAAATAGTTTGACCTTCCAGCATAGACATGTCATTGAGCTTATTGTTCAAAGCAATGCCTCTCAACCATGCGCTCCTGTGAAAGAAGCTTCGATGGTGAGTTGGAAACAGCAGAGGACAGAGGCTGGATGCTTCTTGCTTCTTTCTTGACATTCCACATAATTTTCAGCTTGTCCCAAGCATTTTTTGCATGCTTGCATGACTTAATGGTTGACTTCATGTGCATCTTCACTGATAATGCAATCAAAGACAAAGCTTGGGCATCCCTGCAAGCAAATCTCTTCTGATCTTCCGTAGCAGCCACCTGGGTAGTGGCAGTAGAGCCCTGAGTGGTAGTGGAAGATGCATTCGTGCTAGGTGCACCAGGTCTAGTCTCATCACCATTCACAATGTCCCATAAGCCTTTACTAAAATATTATTGAGCGTAAATTACCACAACGCATAGTTGGGTCCATCCAACTTATCTGCCTCAGTCATAGTACCAAAATCCTCATTGAGAGACATGATTGCAAGCTCAAGAATGAGGGAAAAAGTATCTACAAATATAATGCAACTGAAAGGCAACTAACTACTATGCAATCAATGCAATGGCATTCATTGACAGCAGCTGCTCTAAAATAGCAGTGAATCTGCCCCAAACGTATTCGCCCAAAACACAATCCCTTCCAGGATACCAAATGCACATAGACCTCCTCTTTGAGATCCCCATTCAGAAAGGCAGCTTGACATCCATCTAAAAGACTGGCCAACCATAATTTGCAGCTAAGGAAATCACACAACCAATGGTAGTCATTTTGGCTACCGGAGCAAAGGTCTCCTCATAGTCAATTCCTTCTCCTTGAGCATACCCCTTGGCAACAAGACGAGCATTGTGTTTCTCAACATTGCCATCTGCATGATACTTGTGACCTTGTAGATCCATTTGGTGCCCACAACATTCTCGCCTATGGGAGGATCAACCAAATCCCATGTACCATCCTTCTCAATGTATCGAATTTCTAATTTCATGGCTTCTTGCCATGTGGGATGACCCTCTGCATCCTCAAAACACAGAGGTTCATTTTCAACTTCCATCACTATAGTCATCAAGGAAAATTTGACTTGATTCTGAGCACTTTTGGTGCTGGCCCTGGTTCTCCCTAAAGTGGGCTGATCTCTGGCAACTGCAAGAGTCGACCTAGCTCGGAACTGATTTTTCACCTGTACCATTGGGAATAGCAACTGGGAGTGCACCCGGAGTTGCATCCTTTTCACAACAGTGATAGTGCTTCCAAATATTCAGCTGTCCCTCCCCATGATAGTGCTTCCAAATATTGAACTGTCCCTCTCCAAAAATATATGCCCAAATCAAAATCCCTTCCAGGATACAAAATGCAACCAAGCAATATAATTCTGCCCCAAAAATAGTCCTCAATCACAGCCAAACACTGGCTCACCATGCAATGAACTTCTGCCCCAAAGTAGACCTGAATCTCAGCCAAACATTGGCTCACAATGCAACAGCACTTTCTTCATCAACTGGCATCCAAAATGTGCATAACCTTCAGCCAACACTAGGCCTCAAAATGCACACCACCTGAGCAATAGATTGAGCTGAATATGCATCCCCAAAACTGTCCCAAATGCACGCACTCAAACTCTCCAAATACACATGTACTCCAAGTACTCTGAAGACTTTTGTGCAAGGCAACTAAATGCACGAGCTGCAAGTATGAACTGGTGGAGATGCAAGTACCAAGAGGAAGAGGCCGGAAATGAGTTGATGCAAGGACCAAGAGCTAGAGATGGAGCACGAGCTGAAGGTGCCTTTCTTGATGGGAAAATGTGCGGGCAGCAGGTCCGTACAACATTACGAGCTATACGGCCTTCTTGAAGTGGGTTGCATGGCCTGATTTGAGGCTAATGAGCAGAAAATGGCGAGGCCAATGATCTGGGCTGGTGGCAATACTAATAGGGAGCTGGTTTGGGAGCTATACAACCACCAATGCACTCAAGCTCTCGCAAGATGTGGGTGAGCTGAAACGAAGTCACCCAGCAATGCAACCTTCTTCTCCGCGGCAGAAGTGCAACAGGAGCACACAGGATAGTGGGAAGGAGGCAGGCTGGATTGACTAGCTTTGATACCACATGTAGGAACAAGAATGGAGAAGGATTGTGAACACAAGAGAACAAGAAGTGAACACAAGTGAACTCCAATTGAAATTTTCAACTGAAAGAAGTACAAGTACTTGGTATATATAGTCCAACTACTAACACACAAAATAGACTTAGTCCTAGTCTATCCTGCACCACCATATCATTGTATATCTCCACCATCCCAAGCTGCTTGCTCCAAAGAGTGAATGTCTCCTTCTCTACCCCTTTCTTGTATGAAGATAACTCCACCATGTTGAAGTCGCCATGAATCTGTAATGGGTGACTAAGAGAGAAGTTCCTTCTAAAAAAGGACGCAGTCTCCTTGATTATTAGGGGCATAACGGTTGAGAAGACAAACCTTACATCCCCAAATCAAAAGAATGACACACTAAGCTTTGGAGAGAAAAACGATACCATGTCTAGGGGGAGAATAGAATCTGAAACTCCAATGCAAGTCCCACCCCTAGTGCCCAAAGAAGGTGACCAGGGTACGTAAAATTCCTACAAACGAAGCTGGGGAGATGGTATGCACAACCCCCTTCCCTCGACCCATGAGAGGGGACATGGACAAAGAATGGATCTTCTCGAAAGAACCACAACCCTGAAGATCTGTACAGGCTCTAGGATTGGTCCTATTGAAGACATAATCATAAACGATAACGGCTTGGTTAAGGTAAAGAGCTGCAATCGGGTCCATGGATGGAGCTGCAATGAGAGGAATTGTAATTGGGGAAGCACCGGAAGCAGTAGTGTCATCAGCTAAGCAAGGGGTAGTCTTAGGTATAGCTGTGGTCACAACCAAGGATCAAGGGAGTTAGTAGTTGCAACCAAAACATAAATGTCCAAAGCCCCGACCATAGCTGGCTCTGGAATGAGTAAGGGCTCCTCCTGATCTGCAGGTGGTGGAGGGCTGACACTAACCGAAACCCGGCTAACCGGAACCCGGCGTGAGAAGATGGGTGCAGCGAGTGGCGGCACATGTCAGAACTAAAGGCCGGAGCACTCTGTCAAGGATGAGGAGGAGTTGTACTAGAAGGCTTTTTGGGCCTCTTCTTCTTTCATGGGCAGTCCCTAGCAAAATGCCCAAAGGTCATACAAATCCTACACTAGTCTTGTCTACTCGCAATCTTGACTCTCTACTGAAACAAAACCATCTGGCTGTTGGAGCACGATATGGTCATTGAATATATTTGGGTCGTCACAATGACAACTTTAACTTTGGGAACCTCATCTGTTTTGATCGTCTTCTATTGAAGGGGGTAAACCAGGAAGGGGGAGGATCTCTATGACCGCTCTGAAGGAAGCTCCAATTGAGGTGAGGAGCTGATGATACACCTAAGGAAGGCCGGGGAATCTAATAAAAATGTCCACGTTCTTGCGACTAATGGAAGCAATTTGTGATTGACTGAATTCGTCATTCATCAATTGAAGGTGAGCGGCCAAATCAAACTGAAAAAGAAATCTCTATCTCTAGAGGGTTAAAAGAGGAAGCAAAGGGGAGAAAAGGAAGAAGAGGGGGAAGGAGGTGTTGGAATATGAAGCCAAAGTGAGTTAAAAATGAGTGTACTAGGTGTCTAGTAGGTGTTTTATAGTGTAGTGAGTCCTATGGATGTCACGTGTCATATTAGGAGTTATCCCATATGCATAGGTGTTCATATGTGTGTGTGTGCTCTTATATAAGAGATGTACTTGTCTAGTGTCAAATCAATCAAGTATCAAGCTATAAGCTCTTTGGTCTACATGTGAGTACTCTCATTTTTGCTCGTCATTTCATTTCCATTTCATTCTGTCTCCTTTTGAGTATCACTTCCTCTCTCCCTAGTTTACCCTCTCTCTTTCCTTCTCTCTACCATGTTCCTTCATGTGGTATCAAAGCCTCCCTTCCTACCTTCCCCTTCTTCTTGCTCTATCTAGAGGATGTGAGAAGCTCGCAAATGGAAGCTCCCCTCTCCTCTAAGGTAGAGCCTCCCTTCCCTTACCCTCGCCATGGTTCCTCGCCACCAAGTACTCCGCGGTCCTCGTTTGTGAGTTCAGCTCACTCCCGCATCAGTTCATGGTTCTCCCTCAGCATTGGCAGACATTCCTCATTAGTTGGTCGCCAAAAACTTGTTTTGGAGCAGTCTAGTAGCTGCTTTTTGACCTTTTGAGGTCCGATTTCTACGTTATTTGAAAATTTGGCACTTTCTACGTTATTTGAAATTTTGGCACTTCTCTGCCTTGGATAGTCCTCCTAAAAAGATGTATTTTCCTATTTTGGTTTGGTGTGTGGCTCCATGTCTCCTCATTAGTCTTTGGAGCCAGGAGGGGATGTACTGTGGGAGCCATGTATTGGCTTTGATAGGTTTAGAGGGAGGATGTATTGTGGGAGCCATGTATTGGCTTTGATAGGTCTCGTTATCCCGAGTTCCAAGATGTTGGTGTATTCCTAGACCTATGAGCTGGTCATGTAGCCATGCTATAACGTGAGCCTCTGAGCATGTTGAGTCTCAAGCCATGAGAGTGCTTGGATCAACCTCTGAACACGCTTAGACTTTAGCCTCTGAGTCACATTGGGTGCACAGTTTGATGACCGTCATTGTCATGTTCTGTTCTTGGTTTCATTTCAATAGTCCCTGACCTTAGACCGTCATTGTCATGTTATGTTCTTGGTTCCATTCCAATAGTCTCTCACCTTGCCTCATGGGGAGGTGTTGGAATATGAAGCCAAAGTGAGTCCAAAATGAGTGTAATCCCACAGAAATAGAAAGATCACTCTTTTCTTTTGGCTTTCTATCCATCGTGGGATTGCAGTGAACCTTTGAAGATCCAAGTTCGGAGCCGACCCTACTTACCCTCGTTACCTCTCTGCTTTGGAGACTATTCAGCATTGCTTATGGGATTGGAGACAGGCGAGGATGATTTGGATGGGGGTAGCCAGGATTTTCAGTCACTTTGCCCACTCTCCATTCTTTATGACATGGGGCTCAGTGGCTTGGCTTTCTCTTACAGGGCCTGAGGTATTCTATGAGAGACTTGACTCCTCTCGGGCCATTAAGATTCGACATCATCAGGTTGAGTCCTGTTCTTTGGATGTGATACCACACCTTCCTTTTGCAGCTGTACATGCCTCTGTGGATACCTCTTGGGAGATTCTAGCGAGCATAGCAACCTGGCATATCTGGAGAGCCAGATGCACAGAGGCATTGGAGGGAACTCAGGTTCATCCCTCGCGCATCCCTCGCACACATTGGCTAGTATCTGGACAGACACCATACATACCTTGATGGCCGTATGGACAAGTATGCATGGAGACTCCCATGCAACCTCAGCTAGGAGGGCTTCTTTCTTCATGGAATGGAAGGATTCTCCTTTCTTCTCTGAGACTCCTACAGGGTTGAGGTGGCACTTTCAGCCTCCGCCTTGGTCATTTTCCACCTCATTTTGAGGGGGTTTATTTATCCTCATGATTTCATGATGTATTCCGCTTTGAGCTTGCTCTCGCAGGTTTTTTCTCTTACTTAATAGAAGTCTCTTTCTTGAAAAATAAAAATAAAAATAATGAGTGTATTAGGTGTCTAGTAGGTGTTTTATAGTCTAGTGAGTCCTATGGATGCCACGTGTCATATTGGGAGTTATCCCATATGCATAGGTGTTCATATATGTGTGTGTGCTCTTATATAAGAGCTGTACTTGTCTAGTGTCAAATCAATTAAGTATCAAGCTACAAGCTCTTTGGTCTACATGTGATGTTGTACTGAAAGTCTCCGGGACTCCCACCAAGAGTCACACCTGGGTCACATCATGGTCACCTCAGCAACATGCCAAGTTGTTAGACCTTGGTCATACCTAGTCGCATCGTGTTCACATATGTTCACATCTTGGTCACTCTGGAATAGACTTGGACATGACTTGGACATGACTTGACTTGGACATGACTTGACCTGGACATGACTTGGGTATGACGGAAGCAATACATGACTGAAGAGTACCAAACCTCAACCTCGACCCACCATGGTCAAAGTTGATCAGAGGGAAGTACTGGCGCAATGGTACACGGGATACACCTGTTGGTGCACATGGGAAGCAGTCCAGCTGGCGCAATGGTGCACGGGGTACACCTGTTGGTGCACAAGGGAAGCAGTCCAACAATTAAGAGGTATAGGTGGTGCACCAACCCTCGCAACCAACTAGTGTCAGAAGTGCATAGAATAGATAGGAGAACACATGGAGCACGGGATTCACTGACCTAGAACAGGATGGAGTGTTGCGGAAGCCATCAAGTGCAGAGTGGCCCACAAACGGTGGAATGGCTAAGGATGGCTAAGGATGCAAGAAGACACCCAATAGGAAGAAGGAGATGAGATTGGCAGCGGGGGGTGGAGCAGAGGAGGAGAAGGTGAAGAGGGGGAAAGGGGGAACGACATTCTGGCAGGGGCGGGAGGCGTGAGTGAAGGAGTGAGAGGCTAGAGTCAAGAGCTCGCCTCGTGTGTATCTTCTCCGGGTGTATCAGTCATCTCGCTTTCTAATGAATTAGGCTACTACCCATCTCTGCTCGCTACTCTAAAATCTCTTTCCGTTGTGTTCTCCTCCCCTCCTCTCCCTTCACCTGGTACAACGGGCCTGTGTCATGTGGTTGAAGTTCTTTGCCGTTCATGTCGAGGGTTGGCTTTTATGATGTTGTTCCGCTTTGGTCTTCTTCTTGCTCACATCACTTCAGCACTTGTACCGCTTGCACATAGTTGACACCATCTACCGCTTGCACATAGTTGACACCATCGACTAGCACTCGCCTACGTACCATCAGTGAAACTTATGGAATGTCTTACTCGCTTCTCGCACCAGTGGCCCTAGGCCTCCGGTGATACTTCCGGAAGTGTTAGGAACCCCCCCCCCCCCCCCTCAGACATGTGAGTACTCTCATTTTTCCTCGTCATTTCATTTCCATTTCATTATGTCTCCTTTTGAGTATCACTTCCTCTCTCCCTAGTTTACCCTCTCTCTCTACCATGTTCCTTCAAGAGGCTGAATAGAGGAAGTGGGAGAGGGCTGAAGAGGCACGAGAGGCTAAAAAGGGTGGGAGAAGGCTGAAAGGGGGCTGAGAAAAGGATAGAGCAAGCGGAGGCAAGAAGAGGAGGCTACAACCGAGGGGGGTTGCTGATGGGTTGGTGGGCCGGGGGGTTGAGAGAGGGGGCGAGGGGGCTGAGGGGAGGCGAAGGGGCTGAGAGGGGGACCAAGGGGGCTGAGGGGTGAGGCGGGGCAACCAAGCCACCCAAACTGAAAATGCACAACCCAAATCTGAAATAGCATACCCACGAGTGCTCAAATGCATCTAACGGAGCTCAAAGGCATCCACAACTATAAAGTAACTACAAATGCACCCAACAATGCAGAGTATCTGCAAATGCACTTGAGAGTGCAAGAGTATGCGCTGCAAAAACAGTCTCGAAGCAAAATACACAGCTCAAAACACTTACTGAAAGCGCACCTTGGCCGGAACCACCTGCAAAACAGTCCACTGACTGTGTGGGCAAGCTGGAGATGACAAAGGAGCTGAAATGAGCTGCTTGGAGCTGAATGAAGCTGTCGGGAGTACTTTTGAACATAGTACACATGTAGGGAAGAGCCTAGAGAAGTATGGAGACGCCTGGAGCTGAAAAGAGTCCAGATCTGAGCAAAAACGCCAAAAACTGCTCTGATACCAAAAGTATGGAGACCCTGGAGCTGCTAGAACACACCCGGGAGATGCTGGAGCTTTTGACAAGTCGTACGGACTCCCAGCACTGTCACGCAACTGTACGAATAGAGCCGTACGGACGGCCGTGCAATTGTACGGACAAAAAAAACAAAATATTTTTTTCGCCTAAAATGGTGCAAGACAGGTTTGTTTGTATGTGGGCAGCTCAGAAATTTCAAAAAACGTCGAAATTGGACCTCAAAAGGTCAAAAAACAGCAGCTGGACTTTTTTTTTTTTTGGTGGGCTCTAAAACAAGTTTCTAGCCACGAAACGAGGCACCAGACTGAACTAGAGGAGGAGCTGAATGTAGGAGCTACCTCAAACAAAAGCTGGAGGGCTGAATGTGAGAACAAAATACACAGCTCAAAACACTTACTGAAAGCGCACCTTGGTCGAACTACCTGCAAAATAGTCCACTGATTGTGTGGGCAAGCTGGAGATGACAAAGGAGCTGAAGTGAGCTGCTTGGAGCTGGATGAAGCTGTCGGGAGTACTTCTGAACACAATAAATGTGTAGGGAAGAGCCTGGAGAAGTATGGAGACGCCTAGAGCTGAAAAGAGTCCAGATCTGAGCAAAAACGCCGAAAAACAACCGAAAACTGCTATGATACCAAAAGTATGGAGACATCTGGAGCTGCTAGAACACACCTGGGAGAGGCTGGAGCTTGCGACAAGTCGTATGAACTCCTAGCATTGTCACGCAATTGTACGAACAGAGCCGTACAGATGTCCGTGCAATTGTACGCACAAAAAAAGCAAAATATTTTGTTTCACTTGAAATGGTGCGGGACACGTTTGTTTAGGTTTGTTTGTATGCAGGCAGCTCAGAAATTTCAAAAAACGTTGAAATCGGAAATCAAAAGGTCAAAAAACAGCCGTTGGACTTTCTTTCTTTTTTTTTGGACTCTAAAATAAGTTTATGGCGATGAAACGAGGCACCGGACTGAACTAGAGGAGGAGCTGAATGTTGGAGCTACCTCAAACAAAAGCTAGAGAGCTGAATGTGAGAACAAAATACACAACTCAGAACACTTACTAAAAGCGCACCTTGGCCGGAACCACCTGCAAAACAGTCTACTGACTGTGTGGGCAAGTTGGAGATGACAAAGGAGCTGAAGTGAACTTCTTGGAGCTGAATGAAGCTGTAGGAAGTACTACTGAACACAATACATGTGTAGGGAGGAGCCTGGAGAAGTATGGAGACGCCTAGAGCTGAAAAGAGTCCAAATCTGAGCAAAAACGCTAAAAAATAGCCCATAACTGCTCTGATACCAAAAGTATGGAGATGTCTGGAGCTGCTAGAACACACCCAGGAGAGGCTGGAGCTTCCGACAAGTCGTACGGACTTGCAGCACTGTCGTGCAACTCTACGAACAGAGCCATACGTCCGGACGTCCGTGCAACTGTACGGACAAAAAAAGCAAAATATTTTTTCCCATCTAAAATGGTGCGGGACAGGTTTGTTTGTATGCGGGCAGCTCAGAAATTCTGAAAAACGTTGAAATTGGACCTCAAAAGGTCTCAAAAGAGCAGCTAGACCTTTTTTTTTTTTTTTTTGGGACTCTAAAATAAGTTTCTGGCGACGAAACGAGGCACCGGACTGAACTAGAGAAGGAGCTGAATGTTGGAGCTACCTCAAACAAAAGCTGGAGAGCTGAATGTGAGAACAAAATACACAGCTCAAAACAGTTACTGAAAGCGCACCTTGGCCGGAACCACCTGCAAAACAGTCCACTGACTGTGTGGGCAAGTTGGAGATGACAAAGGAGCTGAAGTGAGCTGCTTGGAGCTGAATGAAGCTGTGGGGAGTACTTCTGAACACAATACACATGTAGGGAAGAGCCTAGAGAAATATGGAGACGCCTGGAGCTGAAAAGAGTCTAGATCTGAGCAAAAACGCCGAAAAACAGCTATGATACCAAAAGTATGAAGATGCTTGGAGCTGCTAGAACACACCCAGGAGAGGCTGGAGCTTCCGACAAGTCGGACGGACTGCCAGCACAGTTATGCAATTGTACGAACGGAGCCGTATGGACGTTCGTGTGCAATTGTACGGACAAAAAAAGCAAAATATTTTTTTTCGCCTAAAAGGGTGCGGGACAGGTTTGTATGCGGGCAGCTCAAAAATTTCGAAAAACATTGAAATCGGACCTCAAAAGGTCAAAAAACAGCCACTGGAGTTTTTTTTTTTTTTTGGGCTCTAAAACAAGTTTCTGGTGACGAAACGAGGCACCGAACTGAACTAGAGGAGGAGCTAAATGTTGGAGCTACCTCAAACAAAAGTTGGAGAGCTGAATGTGAACAAAATACACAGCTCAAAACACTTATTGAAAGCGCACCTTGGCCAAAACCACCTGCAAAACAGTCCACTGACTGTGTGGGCAAGCTGGAGATGACAAAGGAGCTGAAGTGAGCTGCTTGGAGCTGAATGAAGCTATCGGGAGTACTTCTAAACACAATACATGTGTAGGGAAGAGCCTGGAGAAGTATGGAGACGCTTGGAACTGAAAAGAGTCGAGATCTGGGCAAAAATGCCGAAAAACAGCTCTGATACCAAAAGTATGAAGATGCCTGGAGCTGCTAGAACACACCCAGGAGAGGCTGGAGCTTCCGACAACTCATACGGACTCCTAGCACTATTGCGCAACTGTACGAACAGAGCCGTACGAACAAAAAAAGCAAAATATTTTTTTTCGCCTGAAATGGTGCGGGACAGGTTTGTTTATATGCGGGCAGCTCGTGTATTGTAGGAGCTATTGTATTGGCTTTGATAGGTTCTCTTTATCAGTCCTGGCCGAGTTCCAGGATGGTGGTGTATTCCTAGACCTATGAGCTAGTCATGTAGCCATGCTAAGACATGAGCCTCTGAGTCATGTTGAGTCTTAGGCCATGAGAGTGCTTGGATCAACCTCTGAACATGCTCAAAATTCAGCCTTTGAGTTACTTTGGGTGCACAGATTAGTAGTTTGCCATTGTCATGTTATATTCTTTGTCCCATTCTAGTAGTCCCTCACCTTTCCTTCATGGGGGGTTAGAACATGAAGTAAAGTTGAGTGTGTTTTAGTGTGTTCTACTAGGAGTTCGAGTAGAATCTTATGTTTGAGTGCCACATGTCATATTGGGAGATATCCCATATACACTTTGGTATTCTAGTGTGTGTCTATCCTATATATGATTGTACTTGTGTGTCACATCAACAGACATCAAGGAGTCTACATCAAGCTTTATCAATGTGAGTCTTTCCACTTTGGTCTATTGCTCATTTCCATTTCCTTTCACTTTCATTATGTTTCCATTTTGAGTATTATCTTCTCTCTCCCTAGCCTACCCTCTCTCTCTCCCCCTTTCCCTTTCCATCATGTTCCTTCACTCAGGACATCACAGGAGTGGGAGATGTTCCCATCCTTCTGAATTTAGGAAATAAAAAGTATATCCGTGATATTTGGTATGTTCCTGGACTCTGACTTGAGGCATAACCTTGTTTCCATTCCATCCATGGCTCATGATCAGCACATGCTTGTGGAATATTCTAGGATTATCAATGCAGGATCAGGGATCCAAAGAAAGGGTATGAGATTGTGGCTACAGGTTCTTATGAGGCCATCATGGGTCTTTATCAGTTGGTGCCCGTATTCTGCCCGTCATTCTCTTGGAGTTGCTGTCCTTCTACTTCTGTCTGCCATGAAGAAGTTCCAGACTTGCTCCAGCTCATGAAGAACTTACCAAGGTGATCTTTCCATAGTTGCACTTGCATTTCTACTCTTTTCCAGCCATGGAGTCTTCCAAATCAACTACCATTTCGTTCGAGAAGTTTACTGGTAAGAACTTTCCTACATGGCAAACAAAGATGCGTCTTGTACTTATGAAAGATGGAGTGTGGAATGTTGTGTGTGGCAAGGAAAAAAAGCCACAATCAGATGAAAAGAAAACTGCACACTGGGAGAATCTGAATGACAAAGCTCTTTCTCTCATTTGGTTTGGGGTTGGGTGATGACATTATTCATCATTTTGATTTTGACTCCACTGTACTGTACTCCAAGGGCAAAGGCAAAGGCAAAGGCAAATTCAAGCCTTTCAAATGCAATCACTGTGGGAAGCTTGGTCACACCGAGGATCGCTGCTTCCAGAAGCTTGCCAAGCAACAACACAAGGATCATGTCAACTTGGTTGGGGCTGCAACAAGTGAAGACGAAGAAGAAGATGATGCTTCGACACCAACTCATGCTCTTACTGCTGACATAGAGATCTCTCTCTCCATTCAGAGGTCTATGTACCTGATGATCGGGACTTTTGTTTCTAATCTATTCTATGTGTGCTTGGGTACTTTGCCCTGGGTAGTCCTCCAAGAATGCTTGTAATAATGAGTCTTGTGTCCTTCAGTCAATAAAGGTTTTGATAGTCCTCTTCAAATGATGTGTTATTTCCTTTATGAGTGTGTGGCTTCCTACCAAGTTCTGTTATGAAGGCAGGGGAGGATGTTGTTGAGAGTTCACGCTCAACATCATGTGATCATGTGCGCATAGCACCATCATGTGATCATATGTGCATAGCACTAACCTTATAGAGTGCTATAAAGGAAAAGATTAGATCCCTTAACCCTAAATGGGTTTGTATATATTCTATTTTTTCAACTAAAGGACAGGCAGGTCACATCACTGTTCATTAGGTTTCCTGGTCTTCCTCAGGTCTACCATCGACTGCTTGCCACTATCGGAGCCACATTCGGAGTGGTCACGGAGATCCCCTCCCTTCCTGGCATGCCTTCTTCCTTGGCAGAGGCAGTCAGTGCAGACGGGGTGCCTCGTGTTAGGGTCATTGTCTCTGACCCTAACATCTCAGATGACCACATTATGCTTCAGCGTCCAGACGGCTCTCTCTTTCGACAGAGAGTCGAGATTTCAGGTAGACAGGACCAGTGCAGGATTTGCAGGATCCTTGGGCACTTTGCTAGAGACTGCCCAAGGAAGAGAAAAAGACCCAAGAGGTCTTCTGGTGCGGCTCCTTCACGTACTACCACGACTGACCTCCCCAGCATCCTGTACCACGCACTCCAGGACCACCAAGAGCAACAGGGTGCCATGCTTCGCGCACCCCAGGACCACCAGGGGCAGCAGGGCGCCCAATGCCCGCAGCACACCCAGTGCCACGATGGAGAGCTATCATAGCGGCTCCCTTACCTCAGGAGGAGACTTTTGATCCTGTTCAGACAGACGCCTTCCAGACTCCAGAGGTGGATGTTGATGCATCAGGAGGGGCCTTTAGATCCACCAGCCCTAGTCACTTTGGTCTCTGACCCCTTGGTTTCTAACCACGAGGGGACTACAGGTACTTCTTCCCCGCAGACTGTTCCTACCACAGTCAGGACAACCGAGAAAGTGCAGGCGTAGATGAGGGCTCCTGATTCCTCTTCACCCCAACCATAGGCCTCCTCAACCCCTAGCTCCAGTTCTGCTGATAGAGGCCTGGCAGGTCCTTCTCCTCCATCTTCCACGAGTGCAGGTCTTCTTCGCACTCCTCGGCCAGACTTGCTTATCAGGAATTCTTTTTCGGCACTGGCAGATTCGACGACTTTCATGGATGATGAGGAGTTTGTGCCCTCCACCTTAGGGGTCCCGGTCATTGGGATTCCTTCTGACAGGGCCTCCCTTTCAGCAGGTGTGGGGATCCTTTCACCTGTTGAGTTTCCTGCCCTCAGCAGGAGTGTTTCGGCCTAGGGGAAGCTGGTCTCCTCTACTAGGTCAGGTAAGTCTTTCCATCCAGCATCCTCCTGTCAATGAGGATAGTCAGCTGGAACATACAGGGCCTAGGCGGAGTTCCACACCGTCGCCGTAGGCAG
Source organism: Dipteris shenzhenensis (assembly GCF_047967505.1). NCBI lineage: Eukaryota > Viridiplantae > Streptophyta > Polypodiopsida > Gleicheniales > Dipteridaceae > Dipteris > Dipteris shenzhenensis. The sequence goes on from NC_141615.1 coordinate 52,366,111, forward strand.
CTGATCCGGAACCAGCTTCATCCAGGCATCACTGGAGGTGCTATTGATATCCTTTCTATCCAGAATCACAAGATGGATGCCAGTGATTGCTCTAAGTCTGGTAAACTGCCTTCAGGACATACCTTCTGGTCGCCTGCTATGGGCACAAGGGGAGGTACTTGCATTTCGGTCTCTATTTCTATTCTCCCCTTGGTTGCTGGTCATGGTATTATCTCCCCTTCTAGAGCTCAATGGATCATTATTTTGATTGGAGGGCATAAGATTGGTCTTCTCAATCTTTATGCTCCCAACAACAGAGGGAAGCGGATCTCCTTTTGGAAGGAGTTACTCTCTTGGGCCCCCATTGCAAATTCTTGGATCATTGGTGGCGACTTCAACAGGCGACTTCAACATGGTTGAGTTGCCTTCAGACAAAAAGGGAGGCAGACAGGGTGGAATTCATTCTTTGGAGAGGGTAGCTTGGGATGCCTTTCTCTTTCAGTTCAGTGGCAGAGACACTTGGTTGGATGATGCCTTTCATATTATGCCACAGTCACTCCTGTACTCTTGGTCGAACAGGAGAATACACATGCCCATTCATGCACGGATTGACAGATTTTATGTAGACGATTGGGCACTTGACAGAGGAGGATCTATATGCATTTCTACTGGGGTTTCCACCTCAGATCATTTTCCAGTGGTGTTGCAGATTCTTGAGCCTCATCGGACAGGACGCTCTGCCAGTGTTAGGATTCCGGATGCTTTTTATGCAGAGGAGAGCCTCACGGAGGATATTTTACAGATTTGGGTTTCTCACGTACAGGGTGGAGCTGTCCATCCATCTCAGGTAGCTGCAGCCTTATCCGGATATTATCATTCAGTCGCTGATTCTAGGAGACGTGAGATTCTCAGATGTGAGATTGGTATACGCCACCAGTTAGCATCCCTTCAGAGGGAAGAGCAGAAGAGGCCCACAGATGCTTGGATTCAGGAGCGCCTTGCTGCAGCAAGGGCTCATTTGCAGACATTGTTGGATCAGAGATCAGAGAGCAGAGTATGCCTTTCATGCACGGGAATCCTTTTGGATTCAGATGGGTGGCAGGGTCAACAAACACTTTTTCTCTACTCATGGGCCCAGACATAGTAGAGATAGTGTTTCACAGCTTGTTGACTCAGACGGGGTGATACAGTCAGATCTTGATGCTGTCATGCGTGTAGCTTCAGATTTTTTTGCATCCCTTCTTACTGCAGATCCAGGCACACAAGCCATTGATGATGCCAGAGAGGTTATTTGGCAGTGTATCCCTATATTGGTGAAGGATGAGATGTATGTTTCTCTGGATGCACCTTTTACCAATGCAGAATTCAAGACTGCATTACTTGCCCTTCACAAGGGCAAGTGCCCAGGTTCAGATGGACTTACCCCCTCCTTTTTTATTACTTTTTGGGAGCAGATTGGTGATCACATTACATCAGCCCTGCAGGGCGTGTGGGACTCTGGTGAGATGCCGGACTCACTCACAGATGGTCTCATTCATCTCATCCCAAAGGGGGGTAATAGGAATCTTGTGTCTCAATGGAGACCCATCACTCTTTTGGGCACTTTTTACAAGATTCTGGCAAAAGCCATCAGTTTGTGGCTACAGGTTTTTCTTCCAGATTTGATTCATGACACGCAGACAGGGTTTGTGCATGGCAGAAGTATTTTTGATAATATTTTCTCATTTTGGGAGGCCTCAGAATGGGCCATGCAGAGCCGCCAGAGATTGGCCATTCTACTCTTGGACTTTGAGAAAGCTTACGACAGAGTAGACTGGGATTTCTTAGAGGGTACCCTTTCTCGCTTTGGTTTTTCAGATGCATGGATTAGAGGAGTATCCTCTCTCTACAGATCAGCCCATAGCCAGTTGCTCATTGGGGGGGGTAAGAGGGGACAGGTTTCACATTTCCAGATCCGTCCGCCAGGGATGTCCTCTTGCCCTGTTTCTTTTTCTGTTTGTGGCAAAAGCTATGAGTATCTACATTAGATCTCAAGCTGATATTTATGGGCTAAGGCTTCCTATCCGTTGGGAAGAAGAGCTCCTGGATAGTGAGTTGGCAGATGACACGGCTGTTTTTTTGGATGCCTCCCCCAGGACAATCACTTCCTTCCGGACAGCCTTGGATTTGTTTTGCACGGCTGCAGGTGCACACATTAATTGGCATAAATCCAATGGTTTTTGGATTTGCGAGGATGACACCCCGAATTGGGGTAATGATATTGGCTTCACTTGGGTACAGAGGGGCTTCTCCGTCATATATTTGGGCTGCCAGGTTGGGGTGGGCATCTCTCCCCCACAACAGTTTGCTCCGGTGTTGGAAAGCATCAGAAGAAAGCTCCTTTTCTGGAGCTCAGCCAAACTTGACTTGGCCTCCAGGGTGGTGGTGGTTAACCAGGTTCTTCTAGCCACAGCATGGTTTGTACGCTCTTGTTGGTGCCACTCTAGGGATTGTATCACTTACCTTAAGAGGCTTGTACGAAGCTTTTTATGGAGTGGTCTAGATGGCACAACTGATGTTACAGCTAGGGTGGCTTGGGAGACCTTGATTCTTCCTACAAGAGAAGGGGGTTTGAATATCATCGACCCAGATCTACAGTGCAGATCTTTACTCTGGAAGTTCTTTATGAGAGGGCTTATGCCAGGACAAGAGCCTTGAAAGGATTTTTTTATCAGATGCATACAATCTCGCATGCCCAGTTCAGGAGAGGATTGGACACACAGTACTAGATGGGTTTTCACCACAGCCCACCTTAGGTCTCCCTCTTCCCCTCTTATGGTTGCTATCCTGAAAGCATGGGCCAGCTTTAGGAGTACTCTTCGCAGGATTCCCCCATTCACCCGTGAAGAGATTGAAAGGCAGCCTATCATGTGGAATGACAGGATTTTGGATGAGCTTGGCAGACCACTTGGAGCTTCTCCTTACATGCAGTGGCCAAGATGGGAGAGGGGCCCTGCATCTACAGTGGGAACATGGAAAGCCTTCAGGAAGCTTCCCGCAGACCAACATGCCCAAATGGTTTTTAATCTCAGAGGGAGTGCAACGAGAGTCCAACAGATTGATGCAACCTTGCCCTTGGATTGGGTGGACACAGATGACATGCCTATTACTTGCTCCACCTGGATGGGGGCATTTTCCAGATTGGGAGTTCCTTTACAGGTGATTGTTTTTCTTGACCCACATGAGGATGCCTTAGTATTTGATGTTTCTTCGGGGGGCAGGCTGTCCAGATCCACAGACGATATCTTGTTGGAGGTACCGTTTCAGCCAGTCAGGATAGTGGGCTTCATGGAGCATGGCTCTATTTCACAGTGGTACTTGGATCCTGACCCGCTTCTCCTCGCCCTTGGCTCATGGAGGCTGTGGCTCTATGGAGGTGTCCCAATTAAGTTTTTGCAGTGGGACCCTGGGGAATGGGAATGGATAGATGAAGGGCACCGAGAGAAGGGCATCCCCTTCTTTCGTTACACGGTCAGTAATGCTAGGAAATTCCAGCTCAGCTCTAGGGGTTGGAAGCCTACTAGAGCTCCTCATTGGGAGAACTTTCATATTTCTACTGACTTGCAGAGAATTTTTTGGCAGAGGCTCTGGAAATCCCATCGGAATAGAAAAATCACTCTCTTCTTTTGGCTTTTTATTCATGGTGGGATAGCAGTGAACCATTGGAGATCCAAGTTCGGAGCTGACCCTTCTTGTCCTCGCTGCCTTTCTGCTTTGGAGACAATACAGCACTGCCTATGGGATTGCAGACAGGCGAGAATCATATGGAAGGGGATTGCAAGACTTTTCAGCACTTTTGTTCGCCTACCTTTCTATATGACCTGGGGATCAGTGGCTTGGTTTACTCTTTCAGGACCCCAGGTATTTTTTGAGAGACTTGACTCCTCTTGGGCTCTTCACATCCGACGACACCTTGTGGAGTCGTGCTCTCTAGAGGATGTTTCGGCCACTCTTTTCAGGGCTGCTCACTCCTCGGTCGACTCTCCATGGGAGATCTTAGCTAGCATTGCAGCATGGCACATTTGGAGAGCCAGGTGCACTGAGGCTTTGGAGGGTTCTCAGGTTCACCCTTCTCAGATCTTGGCTAGTACTTGGACAGATACGATACACACTCTGATGGCCATTTGGGTGACCATGCAAGGATCATCTCGAGCAGCCTCCTCCAGGAGAGTTACTTTTCTCAGAGATTGGAGAGGCTCTCTCTTATTTGCTGAGACTTCTACAGGGTTGAGATGGCATTTTCAGCCTCAGCATTGGTTTCTTTCTACCTCATTCCTCTGAGGTGTTTTTATTACATGCTTAGCATGGTGTATTTCCGCACAGATCTTGCTCTAGCGGGTTTCTTTCTTACTTAATAGAAGTCTCTTTTTTGAAAAAAAAAAAAATCACCTGGGGGCTACAGGTACTTTTTCCCCACAGACTGTTCCTACCACAATTAGGATGATCGAGAAAGTGCATGCACAAATGAGGACTCCAGATTTCTATTTAGCCCAGCCACAGACCTCCTCAGCTCCCAGCTCTAGTTCTGCTGATAGAGGCCTGGTAGGTCCTTCTCCACCATCTTCCACGAGTGCAAGTCTTCTTTTTCGGCACTGGCAGATTCGGCGACTTTCATGAATGAGGAGGAGTTTGTGCCCTTCACCTTAGGGGTCCCGATCATTGGGATTCCTTTTGATAAGACCTCCCCCCCAGCAGGTGTGGGGATTCTTTCACTTCTTGAGTTTCCTGTCCTTAGCACGAGTGTTTCGGCCCAAGGGAAGCTGGTCTCCTCTACTAGGTCGGATAAGCCTTTCCATCCAGCATCCTCCTGTCGATGAGGATAGTCAGCTGGAACATACAGGGCCGAGGCGGAGTTCCATACCGTCGCCGTAGGCAGCTGATCCGGAATCAGCTTCATCCAGGTGTCACTGGAGGTGCTATTGATATCCTTTTTATCCAGGAACACAAGTTGGATGCCAGTGATTGTTCTAAGTCTGGCACCGAGAGAAGGGCATCCGATTAAGTTTTTGTAGTGGGACCCCGGGGAATGGGAGTGGATAGATGAAGGGCACCGAGAGAAGGGCATCCCCTTCTTTCGTTACACGGTCAGTAATGCTAGGAAATTCCAGCTCGGCTGTAGGGGTTGGAGGCCCACCAGAGCTCCTTATTGGGAGAATTTTCAGATTTCTGCAGACTTGCAGGAATGTTTTTGGCAGCGGCTCTGGAAATCCCACCAGAATAGAAAAATCACTCTCTTCTTTTGGCTTTCTATTCATGGTGGGATAGCAGTGAACCAATGGAGATCCAGGTTCAAGGCTGACCCTACTTGCCCTCGTTGCCTTTCTGCTTTGGAGACAATTCAGCACTGCCTTTGGGATTGCAGACAGGCGAGAATCATATGGAAGGGGATTGCAAGACCTTTCAGCACTTTTGTTCGCCTCCCCTTCTATATGACCTAGGGATCAGTGGCTTGGCTCACTCTTTCAGGGCCCTAGGTTTTCTTTGAGAGATAGGACTCCTCTTGGGCTCTTCACATCCGATGACACCTTGTGGAGTCGTGCTCTCTAGAGGATGTTCCGGCCACTCTCTTCAGGGCTGCTCATTCCTCCGTTGACTCTCCATGGGAGGTTTTAGCTAGCATTGCAGCATGGCACATTTGGAGAGCCAGATGCACTGAGGCTATGGAGGGTTCTCAGGTTCACCCTTCTCAGACCTTGGCCAGTACTTGGACAGATATAGTATACACTCTGATGGCCATTTGGGCGACCATGCAGGGATCCTCTCGAGCAGCCTCCTCCAGGAGAGTTACTTTTCTCAGGGATTGGAGAGACTCTCCCTTCTTTGCTGAGACTTCTATAGGGTTGAGTTGGCATTTTCAGCCTCAGCCTTGGTTTCTTTCTACCTCAGTTTTCTGAGGAGTTTTTTATTACATGCTTAGCATGTTGTATTTCCACACAGAGCTTTTGCTCTAGCGAGTTTCTTTCTTACTTAATACAAGTCTCTTTTTTGCAAAAAAAAAAAAAAAAAGCAACAAAGAGGGTTCTCAGATATGTCCATGGCACTCTCTCTCTTGGCTTGCATTATGCTTTAGATTGTGATCTTGAGCTAAGTGGTTTCACCGACTCAGATTGGTCAAGGGACATTGACGACGGACGGTCCACTACTGGCTATTGCTTCTCATTGGGTTCAGCTTGTATCTCATGGCTCACTAAGAAGCAAGAGCGAGTCTCTCCTTCCTCCAGTGAAGCAGAGTACAAACCTGCAAATTCAACCACTACGGAGTTAATGTGGTTAAGGAAGCTTTCGCATGACTTGCATCATGCATAGGATGGCGAAGCAAACTCTATCTTCTATGACAGCCAGAGTTGCATTGCCATAACCAACAATCCTGTCTTTCATGCTCGCATGAAGCACATTGAAAATCATTATCGTTATGTACGGGATTGTATTTCTGATGGCTTCATTGATCTCATCTATTGTCCATCTGAGGACAATGTGGTGGATATCTTCACCAAAGTCCTGTCAACAGATCTTTTCCTACAACATCGACATGGCTTGGGGATCAGATACATTCTCACAATGTCAAGGGGGGTTGTGAAGTGATTCACAATGACAGATACACCTCACTGGCTGAGGATAAGCATACTGTGGATCAACAGGTGGAGGTGGTGCGGAGTCAGATGAAGCAGATTCTCAAGGAGGAGGACCATCTCCAAGCTTCACATTCCAAGTTGCAGGACAACTTCCATGGGCTGCAAGCTGAAAATGCTGCTCTCAAATCTCGATGTGATCATTACAGGTCTAGCTACCACAGATATAAATCCAAATACGAGGACATCCGCAACCTCATGGACACAGTCGAGGAAGAGGCAAGGACCAGCCCCGGAACATCAGCACACCCACCACACCCACCCCCTCCCCCTCCCTGACCTTCATCCAGCAAGCAGTAGCTCCTGGATCTTTTAGTTCGGCATTTCTTTTTGCGAGCTCTGTCCATTTGGATTCTGCAGTCTCATGTAAATAAGGAATTTTGGAGTTGTATGGCCATGAGCCAGTTTTTTTTTTCTAAGTTTTACAGTTGTATGGCCATGAGCCAGTTTTTTTTTCAGTTTTACAGTTCTAAGGCCATGAGCCCTTTCTTTTCAGTTTTGGGATATCAACCACAAGGTCACTTTCTTATTTGTAATTTATACTTAACTTTCTCTCACACAGACCCTCAGTCATTCACCGGGACGGTGAATGTTAGTGGCGGGGGATCTGTTGTACTCAAAGTTTATGGCGACCCACCAAGAGTCACACCTGGGTCACGTCATGGTCACCTCAGCAACATGCCAAGTTGTTAGACCTTGGTCATACCTAGTCGCAGCGTGTTCACATATGTTCACATCTTGGACACATGGAACAGACTTGGACATGACTTGACATGGAATAGACTTGGACATGACTTGACATGGACATGACTTGGACATGACTTGGACATGACTTGGACATGACTTGGACATGACATGGACATGACTTGGACATGACTTGACCTGGACATGACTTGGGTATGACGGAAGCAATACATGACCGAAGAGTGCCAAACCTCAACCTCGACTCACCATGGTCAAAGTCAATCAGAGGGAAGTACTGGCGCAATGGTACACGGGATACAACTGTTGGTGCACATGGGAAGCAGTCCAACAATTAAGAGGCATAGGTGGTGCACCAACCCTCCAACCAACTAGTGTCAGGAGCACATGGAATAGACAGGAGAACACATGGAGCACGGGATTCACTGACCCAGGCTGGAGTGTTGCGGAAGCCATCAAGGACAGAGCGGCCCACAAACGGTGGAATGGCTAAGGATGGCTAAGGGTGCACGAAGACATCCAATAGGGAGAAGGAGAGGAGATTGGTAGCGGGGGGTGGAGCAGAGGAGGAGAAGGTGAAGAGGGGGAAAGGGGAAAGGGAGAGGGACATTCTGGCAGGGGGAGAGGCGTGAGTGAAGGAGTGAGAGGCTAGAGTCAAGAGCTCGCCTCGTGTGTATCTTCTAGGGGTGTACGCGTCATCTTGCTTTCTAATGAGTTATGCTACTCTCCGTCTCTGCTCGCTACTCAAAAATCTCTTTCCGTTGTGTTCCTTCCCCCCCTCCTCTCCCTTCACCTGGTACAACGGACCTGTGTCATGTGCTTGAAGTTCTTGCAGTTCATATCGAGGGTTGGCTTTCGTGATGTTGTTCTGCTTTGGTCTTCTTCTTGCTCACATCACTTCAGCACTTGTACCGCTTGCACATAGTTGACACCATCGACAAGCACTCGCCTACATACCATCCGTCGCCTACATACCATCCGTGACACTTATGGCATGTCTTACTCGCTTCTCGCACCAGTGGCCCTAGGCCTCCGGTAATACTTCCGAAAGTGTTATGAACCCCTCCCCCTCAGACAGTTTATTCCTATGTTCACCTCTCTGTCACCCATGTTCACCTCTCTGTCACCCATGTTCACTCCTAGGTCACCCCTGTTCACCCCTAGGTCACCCCTGTTCATTCCTATGTCAGCTCCCCATGTTCACCTCTCTGTCACCTATGTTCACCTCCAGGTCACCCCTGTTCACTCCTATGTCAACTCCCCATGTTCACCTCTCTGTCACCCATGTTCACTCCTAGGTCACCCTTGTTCACTCCTAGGTCACCCCTATCCACTCCTATGTCAACTCCCCATGTTCACCTCTCTGTCACCTATGTTCACCTCCAAGTCACCCCTGTTCACTCCTAGGTCACCCCTGTTCACTCCTATGTCAACTCCCCATGTTCACCTCTCTGTCACCCATGTTCACTCCTAGGTCACCCCTGTTCACTCCTAGGTGACCCCTGTTCACTTCTATGTCAACTCCCCATTTTCACCTCTCTCTCACCCATGTTCACTCCTAGGTCACCCCTGTTCACTCCTTGGTCACCCTTGTTCACTTCTATGTCAACTCCCCATGTTCACCTCTCTGTCACCTATGTTCACCTTCAGGTCACCCCTGTTCACTCCTATGTCAACTCCCCATGTTCACCTCTCTGTCACCTATGTTCACCTCCAGGTCACCCCTGTTCACTCCTAGGTCACCCCTATTCACTCCTATGTCAACTCCCCATGTTCACCTCTCTGTCACCCATGTTCACTCTTAGGTCACCCCTGTTCACTCCTAGGTCACCCCTGTTCACTTCTATGTCAACTCCCCATTTTCACCTCTCTGTCACCCATGTTCACTCCTAGGTCACCCCTGTTCACTCCTAGGTCACCCCTGTTCACTTCTATGTCAACTCCCCATTTTCACCTCTCTGTCACCCATGTTCACTCCTAGGTCACCCCTGTTCACTCCTAGGTCACCCCTGTTCACTCCTAGGTCACCCCTGTTCACTTCTATGTCAACTCCCCATGTTCACCTCTCTGTCACCTAGGTTCACCTCCAGGTCACCCCTGTTCACTCCTATGTCAACTCCCCATGTTCACCTCTCTGTCACCTATGTTCACCTCCATGTCACCCCTGTTCACTCCTATGTCAACTCCCCATATTCACCACTCTGTCACCCCTGTTCACTCCTAGGTCACCCCTGTTCACTCCTAGGTCACCCCTGTTCACTTCTATGTCAACTCCCCATGTTCACCTCTCTGTCACCTATGTTCACCTCCAGGTCACCCCTGTTCACTCCTAGGTCAACCCTGTTCACTCCTATGTCAACTCCCCATGTTCACCTCTCTGTCACCCATGTTCACTCCTAGGTCACCCCTGTTCACTCCTAGGTCACCCCTGTTCACTGCTATGTCAACTCCCCATGTTCACCTCTCTGTCACCCATGTTCACTCCTAGGTCACCCCTGTTAACTCCTAGGTCACCCCTATTCACTCCTATGTCAACTCCCCATGTTCACCTCTCTGTCACCTATGTTCACCTCCAGGTCACCCCTGTTCACTCCTAGGTCACCCCTGTTCACTCCTATGTCACCTCCCCATGTTCACCTCTCTGTTACCCATGTTCACTCCTAGGTTACCCCTGTTCACTCCTAGGTCACCCCTGTTCACTCCTATGTCAACTCCCCATGTTCACCTCTCTGTCACCTATGTTCACCTCCAAGTCACCCCTGTTCACTCCTAGGTCACCCCTGTTCACTCGTATGTCAACTCCCCATCTTCACCTCTCTGTCACCCATGTTCACTCCTAGGTCACCCCTGTTCACTCCTAGGTCACCCCTGTTCACTTCTATGTCAACTCCCCATTTTCACCTCTCTGTCACCCCTGTTCACTCCTAGGTCACCCCTGTTCACTTCTATGTCAACTCCCCATGTTCACCTCTCTATCACCTATGTTCACCTGCAGGTCACCCCTGTTCACTCCTATGTCAACTCCCCATGTTCACCTCTCTGTCACCTATGTTCACCTTCAGGTCACCCCTGTTCACTCCTAGGTCACCCTTGTTCACTCCTATGTCAACTCCCCATGTTCACCTCTTTGTCACCCATGTTCACTCCTAGGTCACCCCTGTTCACTCCTAGGTCACCCCTGTTCGCTTCTATGTCAACTCCCCATTTTCACCTCTCTGTCACCCATGTTCACTCCTAGGTCACCCCTGTTCACTCCTAGGTCACCCCTGTTCACTTCTATGTCAACTCCCCATGTTCACCTCTCTGTCACCTATGTTCACCTCCAGGTCACGCCTGTTCACTCCTATGTCAACTCCCCATGTTCACCTCTTTGTCACCTATGTTCACCTCCAGGTCACCCTTGTTCACTCCTAGGTCACCCTTGTTCACTCCTATGTCAACTCCCCATGTTCACCTCTCTGTCACCCCTGTTCACTCCTAGGTCACCCATGTTCACTCCTAGGTCACCCCTGTTCACTTCTATGTCAACTCCCCATGTTCACCTCTCTGTCACCTATGTTCACCTCCAGGTCACCCTTGTTTACTCCTAGGTCAACCCTGTTCACTCCTATGTCAACTCCCCATGTTCACCTCTCTGTCACCCATGTTCACTCCTAGGTCACCCCTGTTCACTCCTAGGTCACCCCTGTTCACTCCTATGTCAACTCCCCATGTTCACCTCTCTGTCACCCATGTTCACTCCTAGGTCACCCCTGTTCACTCCTAGGTCACCCCTGTTCACTCCTATGTCAACTCCCATGTTCACCTCTCTGTCACCTATGTTCACCTCCAGGTCAGCCCTATTCTTCACCCCTGTTCGCTCCTATGTCAACTCCCCATGTTCACCTCTCTGTCACCCATGTTCATTCCTAGGTCACCCCTGTTCACTCCTAGGTCACCCCTGTTCACTCCTATGTCAACTCCCCATGTTCACCTCTCTGTCACCTATGTTCACCTCTCTGTCACCCATGTTCACTCCTAGGTCACCCCTGTTCACTCCTAGGTCACCCCTGTTCACTTCTATGTCAACTCCCCATGTTCACCTCTCTGTCACCTATGTTCACCTCCAGGTCACCCCTGTTCACTCCTAGGTCACCCCTGTTCACTCCTATGTCAACTCCCCATGTTCAGCTCTCTGTCACCTATGTTCACCTCCAGGTCACCCCTGTTCACTCCTAGGTCATCCCTGTTCACTCCTATGTCAACTCCCCATGTTCACCTCTTTGTCGCTCATGTTCACTCCTAGGTCACCCCTATTCACTCCTAGTTCACCATTGTTCATTCCTATGTCACCCCCCAAGCTCACTGTCTGTCACCTATTCTCCTCCCTATGTCACCCCTTGTTCCTCCCCTGTTCATCCTAGGTCACTCCTTGTCGCTCCTCGTTCACCCCTCAGTCACCCATGGGCACACCAATGTCACCCCTTGTTCAACCTTGGTTCACCCTTGGTTCATCCCTCCTTCAGCCTCATTCACCCCTATGACACACTCGTCCAATGGCCTATACAGGAGAAAATAAAATTCAAATTCCGATTTTCCCACCGTTTTCATTCAAATATTTCCTCTTGCCCACACCGCTTTTTCTCTCACCTACCACCTCCCACCAAGGCTATATTTAGCCACCAAATTCAGCGTCGGTCATTCATCTCACCTCCCAATTCCGACCAGTGCTATATTTAGCATCTGGCTAAACTCAGCGTGGATCCTTGGGATCAGCTCATCCATTGCATCTTACAGCCCACTCATGCTATTTTTGGCTTACTTTCCTAAATTTGGATCTCTTTGGTTGTGTATTTGTGGCTGTCCCCCCCCTCCAACGAAACCATACACAGCTCCCTTCCCTCTATCGGTGAATCCTCCTGCAGCCCCTTCCATCAAGATAGCAGCCCCCTCTCCCTTCCTCAGCGATTCTCCTGCACCCTCCCCTCCAGCGATTTCTCCTGCAGCTCTCCCTCCATAGCGAATTCTCCTGCAGCCCCTTCCATCAAGATAGCAGCCCCTCTCCCTCCCTCAGCGATTCTCCTGCAGCCTCCCCTCCAGCGATTTCTCCTGCAGCTCTCCCTCCATAGCGAATTCTCCTGCAGCCCCTTCCATCAAGATAGCAGCCCCTCTCCCTCCCTCAGCGATTTCTCCTACAGCCTCCCCTCCACCAGCGATAGCAGCCCTCCCTCCATCAACGAATTTTCCTGCAGCTTTCTCCATCAACGAAATCTGCAACAAAATCTGCAGCGCATCCTCCTGGCAGCCCTGGCCTTGGATCGCAACCCCATCTCAGCAGCCCCTCCTGCTGCACGCAGCTCTCCCTGCTTCACCATCTTACCTTGGATCGCATCTGCACCTCCTGGCAGCCCCTCTTCTAGTGAATTGTGCCAGCTTCCTGCTCCCTGCCCACCTCCACACCCTGTGCCATCTCCCCTACTCTGCTGGGCTGGGCCACGCCCCACTCCCTCTCTCCTGCCAACTTCCTACTCCCTGCCCACCTCCACATCCTCCGCCATCTCCACTCTGCGCCACACTGGGCCAACTCCAACCCACTACGCCACCTCTCTCCTTCCACTTTGCGCCACCTCTCCATTGTGTCCTATCTTTTCCAGCTCCATCTCTCTCCTCTTGCGTTCTCCTTGACTCCATCACCTTGCAGTCACTCTGGTTGCTAATTCCCTTCTCAGCAGACCTCGTCATCAGCTCCCCTCCTCACTATCACCTCGCCAGCTTTCCTCTCTGGACCTTGTCATCGACTCCCCTCCTCGTTATCACCTGGCCAACTCCTTTCTAGCCTCGTCATCTGCTCACCTTCCTGCTTCAGCTCCCCTTCTTGTTATCATCTCCCTTCCTACTTCATCATCAGTTTCCCTCCCTTTCTTGACCTTCCTGTCATCAGCTCACCCCCTGCTTCGACATCAGCTTCCCTCCTTTTCCTGCTTCCTTTCTAGCCTCGTCATCTGCTCACCTTCCTGCTTCAGCTCCCCTTCTTGTTATCATCTCACTTCCTACTTCGTCATCAGTTTCCCTCCCTTTCTTGACCTTCCTGTCATCAGCTCACCCCCTGCTTCAACATCAGCTCCCCTTCCTTTCCTGCTTTCCTTCTTGCCTCGTCATCAGCTCCCCTTCCCTTCCTGCTTCCTTTCTTGCCTCGTCATCACTCACCTTCCTGCTTCAACATCAGCTCCCCTTCCTTTCCTGCTTTCCTTCTTGCCTCGTCATCAGCTCCCCTTCCCTTCCTGCTTCCTTTCTTGCCTCGTCATCACTCACCTTCCTGCTTCGTCATCAGCTCCCCTTCCTGCTTCGTCATTAGCTCCTACTTCACCTCTTGTTTCTTCTTCATGCTCCAGAAGAAGTCCAAGTATAAGCCACGGTTGCCCCGAGATAAGCTCTTCATCCCTTTCTATACCGCCATGAAGTCTCAGGCAGCCTCTGCAGTGCACATGACCTCACCCATGCCTACAGCCTCTACAGCTGGGCCGACTCCATCAGCAAGGCCGACTTCATCAGCAGAGCTAACTTCATCAGCAAGGCCAATTTCATCGGTAGGGCCAATTTCATCGGTAGGGCCGACTTCATCGGCAGGGCCATCTTCATCAGTGATGCATCCCCATCTTGGTCCGGACATCACTATCGTTTCGGATGGAGAGCCACCACAATCAAGACAACAGCGGGGGGCTCGTTTCCACTCTCAGAGCTCCAGTGCCTCTTCTTCCGACCATGGGGGCTCAGATTACACCCCCTTTGCATGAAGACCACATTCAGAAGGGTCGGGTGGGCCAACAGAGATACAGAGCCCTTCGATAACCACCCCTCCTCTCTCCCACATTCGGGTTATGTTTAAACCTCTTCTTGATCCAAACCTCAAACTATCCTCGGTATTGACATCTTCCGAGATCCAGACCCTGGGTCTAACACTGAGTTCGACAAGGTCATCTTCCCTCCTGTGGATGTGGAACTGTGTACAGGATTCATCAGATCTTATGACTCTGTCACAGACACTTTTGAGTTCATGGGCTCCAGGCAGCTTCTCACACCCAATTTGGTCTCACAGTACATGGGGCTCCCTGCTCTCCCTATTCAGCCTCCTTCCGACGATTCACCACATCTCCTTTCATTCCTTTCACAGTGCAAACCCAACAGGAGGGGATATGATTGCAAAAAGGTTTTGCAAGGTGGAAGCAGAGAAGCAGTGATCACACGCTACTTCTTCACTCGCTTCTATTCAGCACCCGGGCATTACTACATCACGAAAGATATCCGTCCTGCTCTCAATGCTCTCTTCACCATCACTCAGTATGATTTGCATCCCTCTTTTATTCAACATTCCGGGCCGCTGTTCGAAATCGCACACGCAGAAGCACACACACCTGTACTTGTGGACCTCACCTCACCTACCTCTTGCACCAGTGGGGGCTGCAACACTTCCCTTGCAAGAGACAATCGCTTCCAACAAGAAATCATCCCGAGCTCCAAGTTGCTACCTAGACATCGACACACTGGCTCCAGTGGCAGCTCTGGAGGACCTAGAGCAAGAAGGGATGAAAGCAGCCTTGGAGGAATATGGCAAACTCATTGACATGGCTGACCGAATGACCTATCGGGACAGGTATGCATGGGTTAAAAGATCTCTTCATATGGCTCAGCGCATTATAGATGACAGCTTCATTCAAATGGGTGCCTCCCTCTTTAATACTACGGGTCAAGTTTGCAAGCTTCTGTCAATGAAGCAACACCTCCGCTTGGAACATGAGAAGTAGGTAGCCAGCAAGGTAGCTAGCATGCATAAAACAATGGGATACAACATTGCAGGTGAAAGAAGCGGAGTGGGGAGCAACTCTACAGACAAGGGAGGCTGCGTGGAAAACTCAGCAAGACGAATTTCAGCAATGTCTTGCAGCAAAGGAGGCGGAGTGGACAGCCAACAAGAAAGTTTTGGAGGACAATCATTCAGCCCAACAGGCTCAGATCCAGAGGGAGCTTGCAGCCCTACAGGACAGATACACCTCACTGGCTGAGGATGTGGATCAACAGGTGGAGGTGGTGCGGAGTCAGATGAAGCAGATTCTCGAGGAGGAGGACCATCTCCAAGCTTCACATTCCAAGTTGCAGGACAACTTCCATGGGCTGCAAGCTGAAAATGCTGCTCTCAAATCTCGATGTGATCATTACAGGTCTGGCTACCACATATATAAATCCAAATACGAGGACATCCGCAACCTCATGGACACAGTTGAGGAAGAGGCAAGGACCAGCCCCGGAACATCAGCACACCCACCACACCCACCCCCTCCCCCTCCCTGACCTTCATCCAGCAAGCAGTAGCTCCTGGATCTTTTAGTTCGGCATTTCTTTTTGCGAGCTCTGTCCATTTGGATTCTGCAGTCTCATGTAAATAAGGAATTTTGGAGTTGTATGGCCATGAGCCAGTTTTTTTTTTTTAAGTTTTACAGTTGTATGGCCATGAGCCAGTTTTTTTTTCAGTTTTACAGTTCTAAGGCCATGAGCCCTTTCTTTTCAGTTTTGGGATATCAACCACAAGGTCACTTTCTTATTTGTAATTTATACTTAACTTTCTCTCACACAGACCCTCAGTCATTCACCGGGACGGTGAATGTTAGTGGCGGGGGATCTGTTGTACTCAAAGTTTATGGCGACCCACCAAGAGTCACACCTGGGTCACGTCATGGTCACCTCAGCAACATGCCAAGTTGTTAGACCTTGGTCATACCTAGTCGCAGCATGTTCACATATGTTCACATCTTGGACACATGGAATAGACTTGGACATGACTTGACATGGAACAGACTTGGACATGACTTGACATGGACATGACTTGGACATGACATGGACATGAGTTGACCTGGACATGACTTGGACATGACTTGACCTGGACATGACTTGGGTATGACGGAAGCAATACATGACCAAAGAGTGCCAAACCTCAACCTCGACTCACCATGGTCAAAGTCAATCAGAGGGAAGTACTGGCGCAATGGTACACGGGATACAACTGTTGGTGCACATGGGAAGCAGTCCAACAATTAAGAGGCATAGGTGGTGCACCAACCCTCCAACCAACTAGTGTCAGGAGCACATGGAATAGACAGGAGAACACATGGAGCACGGGATTCACTGACCCAGGCTGGAGTGTTGCGGAAGCCATCAAGGACAGAGCGGCCCACAAACGGTGGAATGGCTAAGGATGGCTAAGGGTGCAAGAAGACATCCAATAGGGAGAAGGAGAGGAGATTGGTAGCGGGGGGTGGAGCAGAGGAGGAGAAGGTGAAGAGGAGGAAAGGGGAAAGGGAGAGGGACATTCTGGCAGGGGGAGAGGCGTGAGTGAAGGAGTGAGAGGCTAGAGTCAAGAGCTCGCCTCGTGTGTATCTTCTAGGGGTGTACGCGTCATCTTGCTTTCTAATGAGTTATGCTACTCTCCGTCTCTACTCGCTACTCAAAAATCTCTTTCCGTTGTGTTCTTTCCCCCCCTCCTCTCCCTTCACCTGGTACAATGGACCTGTGTCATGTGCTTGAAGTTCTTGCAGTTCATATCGAGGGTTGGCTTTCGTGATGTTGTTCTGCTTTGATCTTCTTCTTGCTCACATCACTTCAGCACTTGTACCGCTTGCACATAGTTGACACCATCGACAAGCACTCGCCTACATACCATCCGTCGCCTACATACCATCCGTGACACTTATGGCATGTCTTACTCGCTTCTCGCACCAGTGGCCCTAGGCCTCCGGTAATACTTCCGGAAGTGTTATGAACCCCTCCCCCTCAGACAATGACCAAGAAAGGATTGAGGCTTGATGATGTGACATGAGAAAGTACAATGCCTTTATAGGATAGGTACACTCACACTCTCAGTGTCAAGTGTATATGGGATAAGCCCCATAGTGACACGTGGCACTATAGGATATAAAGTAGTATAGTACTACTCTAGAACTCAATAGAGACACACTAAAAGTCACTCAAATTGACTCCATTTTCTAACACCCCCCTATGGAGGGAAGGTGAGGAACTAGTATGAAACCAAAGTCATGATAATGACGGTCATCAAAACTGTGCATGATGCCGGTCTAGAACTAGACATGGTTTCCACACAATCTCGGAGACAAGTGAGCATAACATAAAAAAACTCATATAGCATGGATCATAGGCTCATCATGCATGGATGCATGATCAACTCAGAGGTCTAGAAGACCAATGCACCAACAAATAGACCTATCAAAGCCAAAACATATGGTTCTCACAGTACATCCCCTCCTGGCTCCAAAGACTAATGAGGAACATGGAGCTACACACCAAAAAAAGAAATACATAATTTTAGGAGGACTATCTAAGGCAGAGTACCCTTATTGACTCAACACACATTATTCATTTTGGAAACACCCCTAGGGCAGAGTACCCACACACATCATGCTCAGAAAGCAAATGAATCATCATCTCCATCATCCTCTAGATGTTGGCGACAGACATGTCGGATTTGAGTAGTGAGAGCATGATCCTGTGGTGGATGGTCATGTTCGTCTGCATCATCACTAGTGGCGGATGCCACCCAACTGGCATGATCCTTCGATTGTTGTTGGGCAAGCTTCTGGTAGCACCTATCCTCCGTATGACCAAGCTTGTTGCAATATGTGCAGTTGAACGGTTTGAATGTCTTTCCTCGTGTTGGTGGAGGCGATGACCTAGGTCTCCATTTGCTGGTGGAGGCAAGAGCTTGTGTAGTATCCCATGAGTAGGATGGAGATTCTTTGTTGCGGCGATCCTTTTCAAGAAGAAGAGACACCATATCTTCAAAGGTAGTCGATGCAATTCAAAGTACTTCAAGGGCATTCTCAAAGGGAGAGATCCCTTCCATACTCGTCATGAGGACAGCCATTTTGTCCTCGTCATCCGGGGGACACTTCAAGTTAGAGAGTTGTTGAACTAAAGATTGAATTTTTGCTATATGTGTACTCAAGGTATCGCACTCTTCGATTTTCAGCTTATAAAATTGCATTTTCAAAAAAACCTTCGAGTTGGTAATTTTGTTACTAATTATATTCTCGAGGGGCGTGCCCAAATCTCCTTGGCTGTTGACTTGAAGTTGATGTGATGAATCAAAGAATCATCTAGGCAAAGCCCGATGATTGCGATGGCTCTCGAGTTGTGTTGCGTCCAAATCTTGCGTGTTGGAGGCTCCGTTGATGTAGCAATATCTTCATCATCTTCAATGGCATCCCAAACATTCTCCTCCATGAGAAGGAGTTGGACCTTCATTTGCCATGCGGGGAATCCTTCCCCCGTGAACTTGTCCACTAGCAAGGAACTTGCAGATAGTGAACCCATTGTGAATATACAAGCTTGTGAATGGAAGGTAGCTCTATAGGACAGCTCTAGAAGAGCTCGAATGTTTGCTGCTGTAGAACGGGCGATGGGCAGCTGATAGTAGACGAATGTTTGCTATAGAACGGGCGACGGGCAGCTGACAGTAGACAGAGTTGCTGCTGGTGTAATGGCCGGCAGAGAGGCGGTAGAATTGCGGGCAGATCAGACAACAGAATGGTGGGCAGAACAGAGGAAATTGAATGGGCTGAGCAGTATGGAATGGCGGGCAGAGAAGCAGCAGGATGGCGGGCAGAACAGAGAGGAATGAAGCAGGCTGAGCAGAGGCAATGGAGCAGACTGAGTAGAGGCAATGGAGCAGCACAAGCTTCAGTCATCACGAACTGAACAGTCACCTTCTTTGCTTGATGAAGCCATTGTTGGTGAGGCTCGGGTGGAGAAGGAGTTGAGCTCAAAGTGGAATAGAGAAAGCAGCCCTCCAAGGGGAATGAGGGAGAGAGGCTTCAATGTCCTCAACCTCTTACCTTAACCTCTTGGAAGTTAGCCTAGCTCTCATACTAGATGAAGATGCAAGACATGGAATGGAAAGGAAAGTAGAAAAGCATGACTAGGCAAACATAAAGAAATGAATGAATGCTAGAAAGAAATAAACAACCAAAGTAAAGTACTTACATGACCAAGAAAGGATTGAGGCTTGATGATGTGACATGAGAAAGTACAATGCCTTTATAGGATAGGCACACTCACACTCTCAGTGTCAAGTGTATATGGGATAAGTCCCATAGTGACACGTGGCACTATAGGATATAAAGTAGTATAGTACTACTCTAGAACTCAATAGAAACACACTAAAAGTCACTCAAATTGACTCCATTTCCTAGCAAAATCTTGCCCCCATGGGGCCATCCACTCGTCCATCTTGCGATACACCTGATTCCTGATCATGGCACCGAACATCGATAATGTCCACTTCTCCACACCTGTGGAGGCAAACTGAAGCCAATCATACAAATCAAATCCCTTTCAGGGGTTGCAAGATCAATTCTGTCAACTCTAGAGGCATAGGATACCAGTCGAGGATCTCAAGGTAGTCCAACGGCCACAACCTTCAAAAATCCTTTGACATGGGGAGTCCAAAGCGTAGCCTCAGAGCTAGAAGCTGGGAGGATGATCCTCCTGTTAGGAAATCGAGTCAAGATGAGTCAGTTTGGTGTGTTCTAGTAGTCTAGTGTATCCTATGGATGCCACGTGTCACATTGGGAGTTATCCCATATGCATTGGTGTTTATATGTGTGTGTGTGCTCTATATAATAGCTGTACTTGTTTACTGTCAAATCAATCAAGTATCAAGCCTAGAAGCTTTTGGTCTACATGTGAATATTTTTATTTTGGTTGATTGCTCTTGTCATTTCATTTCCATTTCATTATATCTCTCTTTGAGTATCACTATCTCTCTCCCTACCCTACCCTCTCTCTCTCCCCTCTCCACCATGTGCCTTCACCTCCTCCCCCTAGCACCCACAAAGAGGTAGTGTCCTACAGAGAGGGGGAACTGGGCTGCTAAAGTGAGGAAGAGGCCGAAGGAGAGGACACGGCCTTTCCCTTGCCCAAAGGCAGGGGATCAAGGACGGGTCCAAAGGAAGCACAAGAGGAGAAAGAAGCGGGTGAGCCTACTACAGTGGGGGGGAAGAGATGGGGGAAGGGGGAGCGGGTGACAAGGGTGACAATAACAAGGGGGACAGGTGGAGGAAGGAGAGGTGGAGAGCAAGGGGAGAAGGGGGAGGAGGTGAGGAAAAGGGGTGTCAGCCAATGTCATAGAGGGAGCTCGTTGCTGTGCGAGTGTCTGATAACTCTTGACCTCTTCCTCTACAATCGTGGTGAAACAAATAGAAAAAGAAATAGCCACCAAAGCATCAGGAGCTCCTATACCTTGTTGCTGCTCTGCTGTGATGCCGCTTGGGTGTGTGTAACCCCTACTCCGAGGGGGTATGCTAGAGGAACGAAGGTCACATCGGTGGGCATCCTGAAGGGGGAACCCCTGACTGAACCTCCTGGGAGTGAGAGGCTTTCTTTGGCCTATCTGTCTGGGGCTCCCTCTACATGATACTATCTACCTTGGGGAGGGGACTATAACCTCTAGTGCGATCTCAAGCTAGTGGCCCCATCTATCTGCAACAACAAAGACATTGGCCTGGTAATCCACAGATATCCAGTCTCTGTTGAAGCACTCCATCTCGAGGGTCTCAAGGAGAACTATCTCTAGACGGGAATCCGGGTTCTCTACAACCAATCTGAGTCGGGTAACACCATCATCTACCACAATTGAAGATGCATTCTGCGAGGGAGACTCCAACACTGTACCAATTGCTTGTCCGATGGAAGGAAAATGGCCCTATACTGTCTCTGATGCTGCTACCTCTAATGACTGTGATAATACTGGTGACTCATCTGATATGGAATTCAGTTACTTTGACTACTTTACTGATGATGGTACAGATGGTACAGATGATACATTGTTACCCCTCTTTTAATTTTGTTGCTGCTGTGACAAACTCAGAAGTTTCCAAGCTCTTGAGTTTCTATCAGAAATGTTTTGCTGAAGAAACTTCTCCCCATGGGGGCTGGCTTTTCTACTCTAAAGACTATGTATTAATCATATCTTTGATGATATAATATACTACAAACTTTTTTCTTCCCCCCCAAAAAAAAGGCCCTACACTCGCATGGGAGCCTCGGGAATCAAAGCGTCATCGTCGGGAAGCAGGGATATGGTGTGTCATGTCCATGTCCTCCACTATAAACCTCCCCATGTTCACCTCTCTGTCACCCATGTTCACCTCTCTGTCACCCATGTTCACCTCTAGGTCACCCATGTTCACCTCCAAGTCACCTCTGTTCACTCCTAGGTCTCCCCTGTTCACTCCTATGTCACCTCCCCATGTTTACCTCTCTGTCACCCATGTTCACCTCCAGGTCACCCATGTTCACTCCTAGGTCACCCTTGCTCACTCCTATGTCACCTCCCCATGTTCACCTCTCTGTCACCCATGTTCACCTCTAGATCACCCCTATTCACTCCTAGGTCACCCCTGTTCACTCCTATGTCACCTCCCCATGTTCACCTCTGTGTCACCCATGTTCACTCCTAGGTCACCCCTGTTCACTCCTATGTCACCTCCCCATGTTCACCTCTAGGTCACCCATGTTCACCTCCAAGTCACCCCTGTTCACTCCTAGGTCACCCCTGTTCACTCCTATGTCACCTCCCCATGTTCACCTCTCTGTCACCCATGTTCACCTCCAAGTCACCCCTGTTCACTCCTAGGTCACCCCTATTCACTCCTATGTCACCTCCCCATGTTCACCTCTAGGTCACCCATGTTCACTCCAAGGTCACCCCTATTCACTCCTATGTCACCTCCCCATGTTCACCTCTCTGTCACCCATGTTCACCTCTAGGTCACCCATGTTCACCTCCAGGTCACCCCTGTTCACTCCTAGTTCACCCTTGTTCATTCCTATGTCACCTCCCCAAGTTCACTCTCTGTCACCCATGTTCATCCCTATGTCACCCCTCGTTCATCCCATGTTCACCCTAGGTCACTCCTTGTCGCTCCTTGTTCACCCCTCAGTCACCCATGTGCACACCAATGTCACCCCTTGTTCATCCTTGGTTCACCCTTGGTTCATCCCTCCTTCACCCTCATTCACCCCTATGTCACACTCGTCCACTGGCCTATACAGGAGGTATATAATTCAAATTCAAAATTTACCACCTTTTTCATTCAAATATTGCCTCCCACCTTTTTCATTCAAATATTGCCTCTTGCCCACACCACTTTTTCTCTCACCTCCCCCAAGTGCTATATTTAGTGTTGGCCGAGCATAGGTACTTGGTGATCAAGCAACCATTGGGAGCCTCAGTTTTGGCGCACATCTTACCCCCACCTCCCACCTCCTATGCTATTTGTAGCACTTGCTAAATTAAGCACACCTTTGATGCCTCTCTTCCTTGCACCCTTCTCGTTGGTAACTGGTTCCTCTTGCAGCGCCTGGAAGCTCCCTAACTCTCCTTCTCTTTGCTCGCAACTTCTTTGGCAAGTCCCTCCATCAACGAAATCTCTTGGCAGCTCCCTAGCAAGAGCCTCTCCTTGGATCGCACCAACTAGGTGCAGCGCACCTCTCCTTGCAGCCCATCTCGCACCCTCTTCTTGGATCGCATCACTCCCAGCAGCACCCTCTCTTTGATCGCATCTCTCCTAGCAGCACCCTCTCTTTGATCGCATCTTTGATCGCATCTCTCCCGGCAGCCCTCTCTTTGATCGCATCTCTCCCGACAGCCCTCTCTTTGATCGCATCTCTCCCGACAGCCCTTCTTCCAGTTGCGCCTCACTTTCCCTGGCATCCTGCAACAAATCGCCTCTTCCTCGTGGGCAGCCTAGGAAGGTCCTTGGAACGCTTCTCCCTCTTGGACAGCCTGCTGCAAATTGCCACCTTGCTGCCCTCTCGAACTGAGCTCCTTTTTCTGATCTGCCCTCCTCTGCTCAAATTTTATCTCTATCTCTTACTTCGCCATATAGGTCTCTTCCTCGTCTCTACAGTACTCCTGCTTCCTCTGCTCAAATTTTCTCTCTATCTCTTACTTCGCCATATAGGTCTCTTCCTCGTCTCCACCAGAGTACTCCGTGCTTCTCCATCAGCTCCCCCTCTCATCGCCATCAGCTCCCCCTCTTGTTATCACCCGCCCCACTCTCTCGTTATCTCTCAGCAGGCCTTGCGACCACCTCGACAGCAGCTCCCCTTCCTCGTCATCAGCTCACCTTCCTCATCATCAACTCACCTTCCTGCTTCAGCTCACCTCCTGATTCAAAATCGGCTCCCCTTCCTTTCCTGCCTTCCCTTCTTGCCTCGTCATCAGCTCCCCTTCCTTTCCTCCTTCTTGCCTCATCATCAGCTCACCTTCCTGCTTCAGCTCACCTCCTAATTCGAAATCAGTTCCCCTTCCTTTCCTGCCTTCCCTTCTTGCCTCGTCATCAGCTCCCCTTCCTTTCCTCCTTGCCTCATCATCAGCTCACCTTCTTGCTTCAGCTCACCTCCTGATTCGAAATCAGCTCCCCTTCTTTTCCTGCTTCCCTTCTTGCCTCGTCATCAGCTCACCTTCCTGCTTCAGCTCACCTTCCTACTTCGTCATCAGCTTCTACTTCACATCTTGTTCCTTCTTCATGCTCGAGAAGAAGCCCAAGTATAAGCCACAGCTGCCCAGAGATAAGCTCTTCACCCCTTTCTATACTGCCATGACGTCTCAGGTAGCCTCTGCAGTGCACATGACCTCACCCATGCCTACAGCCTCTACAGCAGGGCCGACTACATCAGCCACGCCGACTTCATCAACAAGGCCGACTTCATCAGCAGAGCTAACTTCATCAACAAGGCCGACTTCATCAGCAGAGCTAACTTCATCAGCAAGGCCAACTTCATCAGTAGGGCCGACTTCATCAGTGATGCATCCCCATCTTGGTTCGGAAATCACTATCATCTCGGATGGAGAGCCACCGCAATCAAGACAACAGCGGGAGTTCTTTCCCACTCTCAAAGCTCCAATGCCTCTTCTTCCGACCATGGGGGCTTAGATTACACCCCCTCTACACGGAGACCACATTCAGAAGGGTCGAGTGGGCCAACAGAGATACAGAGCCCTTCGATAACCACCCCTCCTCTCTCCCACATTCGGGTTATGTTTAAACCTCTTCTGGATCCAAACCTCAAACTATCCTCGATGATGACATCTTCAAAGATCCAGACCCTTTGTCTAACTGAGTTCGACAAGGTCATCTTCCCTCCTATGGATGTGGAACTGTGTACAGAATTCATCAGATCTTATGACTCTGTCACAAACACTTTTGAGTTCATGGGCTCCAAGTAGCTTCTCACCCAGTTTGGTCTCACAATACATGGGGCTCCTTGCTCTCCCTATTAAGCCTCCTTCCGACGATTCACCACATCTCCTTTCATTCCTTTCACAGTGCAAACCCAACAGGAGGGGATATGATTGTAAAAAGGTTTTGGAAGGTGGCAGTAGAGAAGTAGTGATCACTCGCTACTTCTTCACTCGGTTCTATTCAGCACCCGGGCATTACTACATCATGAAAGGTATCCGTCCTGCTTTCAATGCTCTCTTCACCATCACTCAGTATGATTTTGCATCCCTCTTCTATTCAACATTCTGGGCCACTGTTCGAAATCGCACACGCAAAGGCACACACACATGTACTTATGGACTGCAACAGTGGGGGCTGCAACAGTGGGGACTGCACCAGTGGGGACTGCACCAGTGGGGACTGCAACAGTGGGGGCTGCAACAGTGGGGACTGCACCAGTGGGGGCTGCAACACCTGCACTTTTTCCTCCACCTTCGCATACTTCATCTTCTCCTCACCGTCCACCTTCCGCCCCTATGGTTCCCCACTTGAGATCAGCTCCATTGGCTCTTAGTGCAACCCCAGCATCCTCGGCCTCTGCTGCATCAGTCTATGTCCCCTCTTCCTCTCCAGTCTCCATACCCACTCTTGCTCCACCCACATTTGCAGCATAGGTTTCTGAGCCATCCCCTCTTGGGCCAGCCTCTGGAGCTTTGTCATCCGTTGCTCATGCAGGAGTTGCCTCTCCATCCATCCCCTTCCAGGCAGATTTTGATTTCCCTGATGATGTTCTTCCAGTCACTCCCTTGCAATGTCACCAAAAAACGTGTTTCGGGGCACCGAAACGTTTCTTCGAAACGCCCGAAACGCGCAGTTAGGGCGAAACGTTGCCTATCCAAAAATCCACCGCGACGAGTTTCTTGCAGATTTTGGCCGCCGTTTTCGTTTTTTCGCTCCTCCCGCGCCGCTCCATAGTGCCTCTACCATCTACAGTCTACTCTACCCTCTACTCCACCTTCTACTCTTCTCTACTCTCTACTCTCTACTCTACCCTTGGGCCTCTACTCTACTCTACTCTACCATCTACTCTAGTCTGTACGGTCTACCCTCTAATTTCCTCTACGGTCTACCCTCTACCCTCTACTCTACCCTACCCTCTACTCTACTCTACTCTACTCTACCCTCTACTCTAGTCTCTACCCTCTACTCTTCTCTAGCCTCTACAATCTACTCTACTCTACTCTCTACTCCCATACCATGGCCTCAAGACGTGCCGGTGGACCAAGTGGAAGCACAAAACGGGATGGCAGGATACCGTTTTTATAAAGAGATATGGCACATCTAGCACGAGGAGGTCAGTATGCAAGTTTTGTGGTTACACTTTGACGGGATCTGCCCCTCGACTTCGAGCACATTTTTTATGGATCGGAGGCCAGGGTAAGAAAGAAAGAAAGAAAGAAAGAAAGTTTATTAAAGTCTTCGGAAGACCGATGGGTCTATGAGACTGTGAAAATCCTGATACAACGAGCTGTGGTAGTGGAGCTACTAAACGAGCGTCCATACCAATGCAAAATGCAAAATGCAAAAAATGCAGAATGGCAGTACTAAGTCCTAAGTACAACATAGTGATGTCGGTGGTCGACTATATATCAATCTCAGCATCATCATCAATATCATCATCATCCCCAGCAACAGCAAGATATCAGGATGGATGAGGCAGTGGAGGCATGAAGTCGGCAATAGAGTGCTGTCGGCCACTCAGAGGTGCGATCCTGGCACGTCTCTTGGTCGTAGCTCTACGTCTAACCAAGGCTACTGTGACCCCCGTCGGTCGGGCTCCAACTCTAAACAAGGAGGGGATGTCTCCAAGTGTGATCTGTGTGTAGACCCTCTGTCTGAGCTGTCGGGTCACGGGTTCCAGGTCACGGTCATGTCGAGGCCTCGTCTCGTTGGGATCCATGTGATCTAGCTGAAAGAACTCCGTGATAGAGCTCTGAGAGGGATCAACCGAGGAAGAAGTCTACTCCTGTCTCCGTGCTTAGAGTATCCTCTCGTGGTGTCTAAGTGCCTCATGAATGAAACCTGCCAAACACCGCTGGTCTGGGTAGGAGAGGAAATGGGCTAAAATCCCATAACTATCTCTGAAGAGGCAGTGGAAACGTCCTCGGATATTATAGTACACAGGACACCTGAAGATGAAATGCTCCTCTGTCTCAACCTCATGTATGTCACATAGTGTGCATATGCGCCGCTCCCTGGGTAGTCGCTTTGCTCTGCCGCTCTCGATGCGAAGTCTGTGTGAAGAGACTCAGAACTGCCCAAGAGAGATCCTCATTGAGTGGGGTAGGTGAATTTGTGTGTATCCTGGTGGGTCAATGAAACCCTCCGCTGTGATATGTAAGAAGTGATCTCTGTAGAAGCTAAGCTTCACTGGGAGTTCACTCGGTTCCAACCAGGTCCGAAAAGTGTGTAGCTGTAGTAGATCCTCACGGATAACCTGGTTGACCTCGTGTGATAAGAGGGGAGAGAACGGAGCATCCATGCTATACTAGAAGGGAGGTAGTCTATCCATGTGGAGCCCCAGCCGCTCAAACCATCTCTCTGTACGTGCATACCAGCACCTCTGATCTCCTCCTGCTGCAAGTGCCATAGAAGAGGATAAAGCTATCCATGGTAGCCTGCTATGCCCTGAGGTATAATCCCCATATTCCCTAACTCGGTACATATATGTGATGACCTAAAATGCAGCATCTATCTGTAAAGGGGGTGACCCAAACTCAGCCTGAATGATCTGGTGAGGAACATATGACTTACCACGAATCATCCGTGATAGCATGAGAACATGTAGCCGCTCCACATGGGCCCACTCTGTATCCGACAAGTCTGGCCCCCAACAAGGACTGCCGTACATCCCCGCTGGGCGAGCCAAGGAGTCAAAAAGCAACCCCTTGGTGCGTGGATCCTGAAAGTGTGAGCGGAAGCACTGCCTCTCTAGCCTGGCCGATGAGGCATACCCTCTATTCAAGCATGCTTGCATCGCGGGTCTCATAGTGAAGCTTGGTCCGGAGAAGATAACCCCAAGATAAGTGTATGATGAAACTATCTCAACAGATGATCCCACAAATGTGAACTGCTCCTGACGCATGATGGCTCGAGATGTATTGAAGATCATGACCTTGGTTTTACCCAGGTTGACTTTCAAATCATGAGACTCACAAAAGGACTGTAGTGCATCTAGGTGTCTCTGAAGCCCCTCTGCTGAGGAAGACAAGAGAGCCACGTCATCTGCATAGAGCAAAATCTGGATCAACGTGCCTACAAGAGAGCAACCTACACCCCCGTGTGTCTGCATCACTGTCTCAAGCTCGTCAATGTAGAGGCCAAACAAGGTAGGCGACAAAGGACACCCTTGTTTGACCCCGATGGTACTCATGATCTCGTCTGTCCACCCGGATCCTACCCGAACTCTGCCAGAAACTCTCTCGTAAAGTGCCATGACAGCCCAAATGATCTCCTGGTCATAACCCAAGTCCTGTAGGTGCCGTATGAGGTAGGCTCTCGGGACTGTGTCAAATGCCTTGCGAAAATCCACAAAGCAACAATAAACCCTCTGCTTCCGTGATCTCGCCTCCTCGATGATACATCTGAGTGTCAAAATGTGGTCCATGGTTCCATGATCACGCCGGAATCCGGCCTGTCCTGCTGCTCTAAGTCCTCGACACTCTGCAAGTCTGCTAACCTCGGAGTCAAGTACTGATGCATAAATCTTGGACATGACATGTCCAATCATAATGGTCCTGTAGTTATCCGGGCTCATGGGATCCCCTACCTTGTGGATGGGAGAGATAGTGTTAATGGTCCAAGTGTGTGGAAATCCCAAACAAACCGCTTCATTAAAAAGATTTGCTAAGATCGGGGCTAGGAGGTTAATCCCATATGGAATGAACTTAGTACATAGTCCCTCATGATCCTTCGCTCGGCCATTATGAAGTTTCATTACAGCATCCTTTACCCCTCCTCTAGTGAAGAGGGTGCAGGATGTGGGATGAGGCATGTGTGAGAGGCTAGGGACTGGCTGATTTGGGATGTCATAAAGTGTGCGTGCATAATCAAACCAGATCTAGGTGTCAGTGAGTGGCGGAGGGGACTGTCCTTCTAGAAATCTCCGCCAGAAGTCCTTAGAGTTGTTACTAAACAAAATGTTTAGTAGCTCCTCCTCGTTTCGACGAACGAAGTCTAGTTTCTTCCTTCGTACCAGTCTACGGTATTCACGTAGCGTATCTGGTGCGCGGAAGACTATTTTTGGTTTCGAATCTGAGTTGACGGCGTAAGGCCTTACACTCATCATCGTACCAACTATTACAGGGTACGGTTCCAGGGGGTGGTAGGCGGGTGGAGCGGGTGGTGTGGGGAAAGGCGTGAATGGCAACCTCGTATAGTGAGCGGGTGACAAGGGCAGCACGATCCTCTAAAAGGGGTATGAAGTCAATATAAGCGAGAAGTATGTACAGACGGCCAGAGTAAGAAGGTGAGTGATCCCGATCAAAGCGTATATCGTGGTAGGTGGAGTAAGCCCTGAGTGGGGTGGAAGGTGCTGTGCGAAGCGAGGTGGAGATGCGAAAGAAAAGGTATGTGTGATCAGCCCCTGGGGGGAGAGGTGCTACAGTGAAATCAGTAATGCGAGATGTGAAGACAGGGGATCCCATGATGTAATCAACAACACTGGAGTCCCCCCCTTTGGAAAGCATGTGAAACCACCTGAAGCGGGCCATCTGTCAAGACCATTATAGATAATGAGATCATGTATTCTGCCCAGGTCTAATAGGGCCTGCCCATAGAATGAAAGTGGACCTCGCCTGTTAACCAAAACCCGTAGCATACCTGCCTCCTCAAGGTCAACATCTGCCAATAGAGTGGAATCATCTCTGAAATCAAGAAGTGGTACCTGACGGGTCCTTGTCCTCGCATTGAAGTCCCCAACTAGAATGACTTCTCCACGGCTAGAAAAGTCAATGATGGACTGATAAAGGGCAGCAAATGGGGATGTCTCATCATCACCGCGAATATCTCTGGCAAAGTGGGAGGTCTCCGGGGGAAAGTAGCAAACTGCGACAAACAGATCCTGGCTATCCATGTGTCGTATCCGAATCCAAAGAAATCTGGAATGTGTATCTCTCTGCTCTACTGAAATGATCCCCCGAAGTGTGGATATGAAAAGGACTGCAACTCCACCTGAACCTCGAACTCCTCCTGTACCCCTCGTCTCATCTCTGTAGGGAGACTCCCATGTATATCCGCTCACTATTGGGAGAGGGCGCTCTGGACTCTGATGTGTCTCTGTATAGAAGACTATGTCGTGGCCTGTATAGGATTCCGAGAAGTTCCCTGGTTCTGACCATAAGGTACCATTACAGTTCCAAATGGTGCAGGACAGGGTCTCGGATATCTGAGTCTCATAGGCCCCGCTTCCCTATGTAGGGGAGGGGGCAGGTGTCGTACGGGGGCCTGTAAGATGTCGTCCCTCTCATACCACTGCCCACTTCCCCTCCTTTCGGGCCTGATCCCGCTACTGCAGCAAAGAGCGCCTCTCCTCAACCTGTAGAGGTGTGAGATCCTCATCCATAGAGATCGTTGGCTGATCTCGAAGGACTGACTTGCGTCGTAGAGTTGAAAGTCGCGCCTGAGTGTCATGAAATCGTATGATCAGGGGTTGCTCTCGGTTGGGATCTCTTCCCACCCGCCATGCCCTCTCTATCCTGTGCTCAGCCACACCCAGGGTAGCAGTCACGAACGCAGTCGCATCTACCATCGATGTAGCCTCAGTGCGTGGGATCCCGCGTACTCTGATGTTAAGAGCCTTACTTGCTCTCTGCTGCTGCTCCATGAGGGTAGCCGAAATGGTGACCCTTGCGGGTTCCCGTTTGGCCACGTCAACCCATCTGGAAGTCTCCTCAATAGCAGATTGCATGCTTGCAATCTGTGCCTCAACCACCGGGGTACTCCCTGGGACAGTGTGTATGGTAATGACCTCCTGTCGGAGCTGCATGATTCCTGTCTGAGTCCCTGAATAAGATCCGCCTGCTCCCGAATGGCCCTAGCCTGCTCCTGTATGATGCGGCTTTGCTCCTGGTTGAAGCGGACCTGCTCCCGTGCGAAGCGAGCCAGCTCCATCTCACGCTCACGAAAATTATGTATCTCCGTGAGTAGGGTCTCACGGGCCTCTGGTGTGTCAGTCCACCCATGTCCATGCTGAAACTCTGGTGCCTGTGGCATGAAAGAGTGGGACTGAGTCCGAAAACTGGACGGTGGCTGAGTGAGGAACGGAGATGACAGTGGAATGGGTGAGGCAGTCTCAACGGGGTGTGGGAGGATGGGCTGACTGAGAGGGAGAGGGGAGAGTGAAGCATAATGCGGCACAGTGTATGACACCTCAGAAGTAGGTGTCAAAAGCTGTGTGAGAGCTGTAACAGGAGAAGGGGGAAAGGGAACAACAACCGGCGCCATGGGCATGAGTATGTCAGTGATCGTAGATGTAGATGGAGCTGAGACTGGAACTAAAGCTGGGCCTGAAGCGGGGACTGAAGTCGAAGTAGAGATAGGGATAGAGGGAGCTGAGGTTGGAGCTGAAAATGAAACTAACACTGTAGCGGGAGTTGAGGTTGAGTTGAGGTAGAGATAGATGCTGAAGAAGCTGAGGCGGGTCCTAACTTTGCCTTGATGTTTACCCCGAGTCCACTTCGGTTGTAACGTGTGTTCACATCCTCCAAATTCAGTTGTGTCGTTTGCTTTTTTTGTTGTTGTTATTTTCGTCTTTCTTGGCTTTGTCCCCCCTTCTCATGGGGTGTGGGTGCAGATTGTAGTGTTAATGTTCAACCAGGAGCGGGAGCAGCAGTTCCCCCCCCATAATGGGAGGCACGTCCAGTGCGAGGTGGTGGGGAGGTAGTGCGGAAGCCTGAAGTGGAGAGGCAGCCAAGAGGTGGAGAAGGAGGAGAGGCTAGTTTTTTTTGTTTTTGTTTTTTTGCCCCTTACGGAAAAGAGAGACCCAAAAAAAAAAAGAAGGTAGCGGGGAGCGAAAGGGGGGGGGGTGCGGTTAGCTGCAGCAGCGCCCAAGCGGGGGTAGCGGGGGGGGTTGTAGCGGAGGGCTGAGCGGGGGGGTAGCAGAGCGGTTAGCTGCAGCGGGGGGGTAGTGGAGGTAGCGGTTAGCAGAGCGGTTAGCTGAGAGCGGGGGCTGAGAGCGCGGGGGGGGGGGGGGGGGGGGGGGCTAGAGCTAGAGCGAGGGGGGGGGGGGGGGGCTGAGTGGGGGGGAGGGTAGTGGAGGGCTGAGCGGGGGGGGGCTGAGAGCGGGGGGAAGCGGGGGGGCTGAGCGAGGGGGCTGAGAGCGGGGGGGCTGAGAGCGGGAGGGCTGAGCGGGGGGCTGAGAGCGGGGGGCTGAGCGAGGGCTGAGCGGGGGGCTGAGGGCTGAGCGGGGGGCTGAGAGCGGGAGGGCTGAGCGGGGGGCTGAGAGCGAGGGGCTGAGCGGGGGCTGAGAGCGGGGGGCTGAGAGCGGGAGGGCTGAGCGGGGGGCTGGGAGGGACAGGGCTGAGGGGCTGAGCAGGGGGCTGAAAGCAGGGGGCTGAGCGAGGGCTGAGCAGGGGGCTGAGAGCGGGAGGGCTGAGAGCGAGTGCTTGCCATGCCATTCCAGAGGGGATCTTCTTGGCATATGGAGGTACCTCATCCAAATTTGCTGAGATTCGATCCCCCCTCCATCCCGTGATCACAGATCAAGTTCTTCAAGCTAATGTGTTGGTTGAGCAGCAAAAGTTGGGCATAGAGGCAACCGTCACTCTCACATCATCCCAGTCAGATACCGGGAATGTGGAGTGTTCTCACTCACAGCAGGAGGGGCATGGGTATACTCCTTCTACATCGACATCACAAGTTCATGGGAGTGCCTCTACTCAGCCTCTACATGGCACCACTCCATCGGCATCCATATCAGTTGGGCTGTCCGCTATGCCATCAGCTCCTCCACAGCCTCCTACCAAGAGGCCGCGTGGTCCAGCAGCTATCACTCCGAGAGTTACTCCTATACAGGCTACTTGGGCACCACGCCTGAAGCAAGAGGCTGCAATTGCAGAGGAGCAGTTTTTCTACGCTTGCAATATTCCCTTCAATGTTGCAAGGACTCCTGCCTACAAGAAGTTTTATCATGCACTTGTAGCTGCTGATAGAGCAGGAGCATCATCCCTTACACCTGCTAGTTCTGAGACTCTCCGCACCACATGTTTGAAGAAGCAGGTGGGATTAATCAAGAAAGACATGGAGGGACTCAAGGAAGCTTGGAGTCGGTATGGATGCACCATAGTCTCGGATGGATGGAGTGACATGAAGAGGAGACACATGATTAATATCTTGGTCACTAGTTGTGTGGGAAGCATATTCTTGAGGGTGGTTGATGCCTCACATGCCGGCCTTCACATCACCAGAGAGTGGATATGGGGTCATATTGAGGCAGCCATCAAGGAGGTTGGTGAGGACAATGTGGTGCAAGTCATCACCGATAATGGCTCCAACTGCAAGAGAATGGGAAGTCTTCTTGAGGAGAAGTATCCCAAGATAGTATGGACACCTTGTGCCTCACACTCTCATGATTTGATGATGGAGGATATTGGAAAGCTGCCTTGGGTGTCTAGTGTGGTCGAAAAAGCAATGCAGCTAGTGACTTATATCACTCGTAAGCCACATGCACTGGCCCTATTCAGAAGGGAGTGTAAGTGGGAGCTATTGAGACCCTCAAAGACACACTTTGGCTACATCTTCCTGGTTCTTAGCAGGTATGATTCATGAATCATGATTCAATTTTCATCATTCAAAGATCAATTCCTCAAATTATTCATTGTTTAAATTTGTTCAAACTTTATCATTTGTAGGCTGGTTAAGACCAAAGAGAGCCTTCGTCGCATGATGACCAGTTCAGATTGGCTGGATTGGAGTGACTCGAGATTACCTGCTGGATAGAATGTCGAGGGGATTGTCTTTGACAATCAGTTTTGACAGGAAGCCCTTTGCATTCAGATGTCCATAGTGCCCTTGTACTTCGTGCTTCGACTCTTTGACCTTGAGGGTTGTACTATGGGCTTGCTATACGAGTTCATGCTGAAGCTTCGAAAAGCAACGGAGGATTGTCCTATTGAGATCCTCAACCAGAGCAGATACATATAAGTTGAAACTTGTAAGTTTAATACTCAGTTCTCCTAGCTCTAGAGTCTAGCCTCTAACTTGATTCCTTTTGGTAAGTTTTCAGAAAGGATGACATATTAGGAATTTGGAGGAAGAGATGGGATTGGTTTCATAGGCCAATCCACACTGTTGCACATATGCTCCATCCCTTGTGAAAGGAGCCTACTAAATGGAATGATCGGGTGCTTGTGAACGGATGGACCCAATACTTGGAGAAAGTATGCGACTCATTGGTCCAGAATAGGTGAGGTAGCATGGCGTACGAGTTTGCAGCCTGCTCACTACTAACTTCTAAGTGCTTTCAACTTTGTATTTACTATTATCATTTATGATTTATCTAATTATTTATATTGTCTTCTTCTGGATTGCAAATTGCAATAGCATTGAAGAGGACATAGTGGAGTTCCGCAATGACATGGGTCATTTCTCCTGTGCAATTGCCAAGGAAAGAGACAACAGGCTGTTGGCTCTTACTTGGTGGGAGAAATTTGGGATTTTAAATCCCTCATTGTAGAACTTAGCTCTCCGCATCCTTTCGCAAGATTGCACATCAGGTCCAGCTGAGAGGATATGGAGCATATGTGCAGACATACACACCAAGAAGAGAAACAAGTTCGTTCTAACTTCTTATAGTTCTTATTTATAGGCTATATAGTATAGCGTCAAGCTTGTAACATTTTGTAAAACAATTCTTAAGTCGTGAGAATTGACTTCTTTATGCTTTGTAAACTATGTCAGGTTGAGCGTGAAGCAGCTCAATAGATTGGTATATGTCAATGCCAATCTACGTCTACTTGAGAAGTACAGGTTTGCAGATGGTACCGGTAGCATCGAGTGGAAGCCCAAGCAAGTCAATCCTGACAAGATCAAGCTAGAACCTATCGACATGTCCATCATCCAGCACAGTCGAGAGAATGATGATGCTTACGAGTTCCTGCGATAGGATATGCTTCGATTCCGATGTCAGACACGTTCGATGGCTCAAGCTCGTGCACCACGAGTACGTGCTGCTACTGTTGCAGAGGATACACGGACACCCCAAATTCGTGGTTATCAATGTCGAGCACGAGCCTCACGAGGGGGATCACAGGTATCTGTTCTTGCATCGTCATCCCGAGGATGTCCAGGCAGAGATGAGCCAGAGGAGGAGGTGGCATTGGTAGACAGTGCGGACTCAGAGGACTCAGATCAGTTGCGAGCCCCTACTTGGTTCAAGGGTGGCACTTCCTCTTCCTCCACAAAAAATGTAGATCCATCTGCTGATTCCAGTGCTGATGATGACAGTGATGAAGCAGCAGATCTTGGAGAGGGCAGCGGCTGTCCCTAGCTCTGGAGAGTCGAGACTAGACTCTAGAGTGTACTATGTACACTGCAGTTGTTAGTAGCTGGCTTGCAGGCAACGGGCTTTGATTATGTATACAGTTTACACCATACAGTTACCAGTATATCATTATGGCATGTTACATGTATGATGTAAACAGTAATACATAATACATTTTGTTATATTTTGAATCTTGAATCTTGAATCTTGAAATTTGATTCTGAAATTTGAATTATAAAGTTAAAGGCATATGCTAGTAGCCATATGCACTTGCAACTAATTAGTTAATAGTAATTTGTAAACTGGAAGATCTGTGTCTTTGTAAACCTCAATCTATAGGCTGCGTGACGCATCTTTTTACTCTTTCAACTGTGTAATATGTGTGTGCAATGTGCATTGTGTGCACAATATGGATATCTGAGAGCTCTTTTGAGAGGAGTCTGAGAGCTCTTTTGAGAGAGAGAGAGAGAGAGAGAATCTGAAGACAATTATTTATGAAGTATATTATATATATAACTTCTATAAAATAAGTATTTTTAGGCGTTTCTAGATGAAACGCCTGTAAAAATCTAGAAACGTTTCTTGTGACACTGCTCCCTTGCCCTCCTCAGGTCTCACCCACCATGGCATGACATTACCACTTACCTCCCCCACAGTCATGACCATTCCCCCTCCGATCATCTCATCATGGTCAGTAGGGTCAGTAGGGTGCAAAGATACGGACATTGGCCCCACAACTCAGGGGGATCCATCGACAGAAGTTATGGCAGCAGGGACCTCTGCCTTGGGATCTCGTGGTGGAGAGGCATCAGAGCGACACAGGTTATTGAACTTGAATCTTACTTTGGGAGCCACGGATGATGCGAAGACACCACCCCGTGTGTCTCGACGACTGACCCCTAACCGAGTATGGAGGCTGCTAAACAGGACCTACTGGAAACTCGACCTAGCGAGGTTATTTTTGCTTGGGGTAAGATACCTTTTCAGGCTGATTGTCCTCCACTTCCTCAGAATGATATGTTGGATACCTACTTCGCATCCTCCTCAAGAGATCTATTCACCCATGAGGCCCAGATAGAGGAACAAAGCCAGGAACACAAACGGCTGCTGTATGCATTAAAGCGGAAGCGGTCTCCTGTTTGCATGGAGGAGGAGGACCTGGACCAAATTTTCACACTTCCCTTGCAAGAGACAATCACTTCCAACAAGAAAGCATCCCGAGCTCCAAGTTGCTACCTAGACATCGACACACTAGCTCCAGTGGCAGCTCTGGAGGACCTAGAGCAAGAAGGGATGAAAGCAGCCTTCGAGGAATATGGCAAACTCATTGACATGGCTGACCGAATGACCTTCGGGACAGGTATGCATGGGCTAAAAGATCCCTTCATATGGCTCAGTGCATTATAGATGACAGCTTCATTCAGATGGGTGCCTCCCTCTTTAATACTACGGGTCAGGTTTGCAAGCTTCTGTCACAGAAGCAACACCTCCGCTTGGAACATGAGAAGCAGGTAGCCAGCATGCATAAAGAATGGGATACAACATTACAGATGAAAGAAGCGGAGTGGGGAGCAACTCTACAGGCAAGGGAGGCTGCGTGGAAAACTCAACAGGACGAGTTTCAGCAGTGTCTTGCAGCGAAGGAGGTAGAGTGGACAGCCAGCAAGAAAGTTTTGGAGGACAATCATTCAGCCCAACAGGCTGAGATCCAGAGGGAGCTTGCAGCCCTACAGGACAGATACACCTCACTGGCAGAGGCAAGCATACTGTGGATCAACAGGTGGAGGTGGTGCGTAGTCAGATGAAGCAAATTCTCGAGGAGAAGGACCATCTCCAAGTTTCACATTCCAACTTGCAGGACGACTTCCATGGGCTGCCAGCTTAAAATGCTGCTCTCAAATCTCGATGTGATCATTACAGGTCTGGCTACCACAGATATAAATCCAAATACGAGGACATCCGCAACCTCATGGACACAATTGAGGAAGAGGCAAAGACCACCCCCGGATCATCAGCACACCCACCACACCCTCCCCCTCCCCCTCCCTGACCTTCATCCAGCAAGCAGTAGCTCCTGGATCTTTTAGTTCGGCATTTCTTTTTGCGAGCTCTGTACATTTGGATTCTGCACTTCTCATGTAAATAAAGGAATTTTGGAGTTGTATGGCCATGAGCCAGTTTTATTTCAGTTTTACAGTTGTAAGGCCATGAGCCCTTTCTTTTCAGTTTTGGGGATGTCAGCCACAAGGTCACTTTCTTATTTGTAATTTATACTTAACTTTCTCTCACACAGACCCTCAATCATTCACCAGGATGGTGAATGATAGTGGCGGGGGATCTGTTGTACTCAAAGTCTCTGGGACTCCCACCAAGAGTCACACCTGGGTCACATCATGGTCACCTCAGCAACATGCCAAGTTGTTAGACCTTGGTCATACCTAGTCGCATCGTGTTCACATATGTTCACATCTTGGCCACTCTGGAACAAACATGGACATGACTTGACATGACTTGGACATGACTTGACATGGACATGACTTGGACATGACTTGACATGGACATGACTTGACATCACTTGGACATGACTTGATAGTACATGACTTATAGGGGACCTGGACATGACTTGGGTATGACGGAAGCAATACACGACTGAAGAGTGCCAAACCTCAACCTCAACCCACCATGGTCAAAGTTGATCAGAGGGAAGTATTGGCGCAAAGGTACACGGGATACACCTATTGGTGCACATGGGAAGCAATCCAGCAGAGTGCACAGACGCAGAGGCGGTACTCGTTGGTGCACAGGGGAAGCAGTCCAACAGTTAAGAGGTATAGGTGGTGCACCAACCCTCGCAACCAACTAGTGTCAGGACGCATGGAATAGACAGGAGAGCACATGGAGCACGGGATTCACTGACCCAGGACAAGCTGGAGTGTCGCGGAAGCCATCAAGGGCGAAGCGGCCCACAAACGGTGGAATGACTAAGGATGGCTAAGGATGCAAGAAGACATCCAATAGGAAGAAGGAAAGGAGATTGGCAGCGGGGGGGAGCAGAGGAGGAGAAGGTGAAGAGGGGGAAAGGGGAAAGGGGCGGGGGACATTCTGACAGGGGCGGGAGGCGTGAGTGAAGGAGTGAGAGGCTAGAGTCAAGAGCTCGCCTCGTGTGTATCTTCTCCGGGTGTATCAGTCATCTTGCTTTCTAATGAATTATGCTACTCCCCATCTCTGCTCGCTCCTCTAAAATCTATTTCCGTTGTGTTCTCCTCCCCTCCTCTCCCTTCACCTGGTACAACCGACCTGTGTCATGTGGTTGAAGTTCTTTTCCGTTCATGTTGAGGGTTGGCTTTTATGATGTTGTTCTGCTTTGGTCTTCTTCTTGCTCACATCACTTCAGCACTTGTACCGCTTGCACATAGTTGACACCATCGACTAGCACTCGCCTACGTACCATCAGTGACACTTATGGCATGTCTTACTCGCTTCTCGCACCAGTGGCCCTAGGCCTCCGGTAATACTTCCAGAAGTGTTAGGAACCCCCCCCCTCAAACACCCACCATGAATAGAAAGCCAAAAAAAGAGAGTGATTTTTCTATTCCGGTGGGATTTCCAAAGCCTCTGCCAAAAAAATTTCTGCAAGTCAGCAGAAATCTGAAAGTTCTCCCAATGAGGAGCTCTGGTAGGCCTCCAACCCCTACAACTGAGCTAGAATTTCCTGGCATTACTGACCGTATAACGAAAGAAGGGGATGCCCTTCTCTTGGTGCCCTTCATCTATCCATTCCCATTCCCCAGGGTCCCACTGCAAAAACTTAATTGGGACACGTCCATAGAGCCATAGCCTCCATGAGCCCAGGGCGATGAGAAGCGGGTCAGGATCCAAATACCACTGTGAAAGAGAGCCATGCTCTATGAAGCCCACTATCCTGACTGGTTGAAACGGTACCTCCAACAAGATATCATTTGTGGATTTGGACAGCCTGCCCCCCGAAGAAACATCAAAGACTAAGGCATCCTCATGTGTGTCATGAAAAGAAATCACTTGTAAAGGAACTCCCAATCTAGAAAATGCCCCCATCCAGATGGAGCAAGTAATAGGCATGTCATCTGTGTCCACCCAATCCAAGGGCAAGGCTGCATCAATCTGCTGGACTCTCCCTGCACTTCCTCTGAGATTAAGAACCATCTGGGCCTGTCGGTCTGCAGGAAGCTTCCTGAATGCTTTCCATGCTCCCACGGTAGATGCAGGGCCCCTCTCCCATCTTGGCCACTGCATGTAAGGAGAAGCTCCAAGTGGTCTGCCATGCTCATCCAAAATACTATCATTCCACATGATAGGCTGCCTTTTCAATCTCTTCATGGGTGGAAGGGGGAATCCTGCGAAGTGTACTCCTGAAGGTGGGCCATGCTTTCAGGATAGCAACCATGAGAGGGGAAGAGGAAAAGAAAGAAATAAATTTTATTAGAGTCTTCGGAAGACCGATGGGTCTGTAGGATCCCGTAGGACAGAATAGATGCATCTTGCAAGAGGTGTGAGAGCACAATGAAAGAAAGATGGTAGATCTCTATTATGATTGTGAGAGAGAGGTCTCTCTCTTATAGAAAGGGGGAGAAGGTAATACCTTCCCTACATAAGTGGCAATCAGCCCCTACATCAGTGGGAATCAATCCCTACATCAGTGGGATTGTCTGTCTTACATCATCACTTAGGTCACACACTAGACACATCATAGCACTTTATGTGCCTTTACAACACACACAAACACACATGTGACTCCCCTAGATGCACACATGCACCATAGAGCAAGGCCTTGATCATACTTACCCCAACAAACCGCCCTCAAGGGATTGCCTCTTGCAGTGTCAAGGATACATCTAGTCTCATAGTTTCTCATGGCATCTCATGGTGGTCAAGGATTAATCTATGGCTAGGATCTCACGCTAGCAAGGGTTCCCAAGGGTGTGAGGTTTACAAAAATGGGATAGTCAAAACACATATCACATGGTCTACATCATATGGTGACCAGAGGTGATTTACATATTCTTTTTGGAGTACTACTCCAGGTAGAGAACCTCAAAATTTGACCAAGTGATGATAAACAAAAAGACAAAGCGCCTAAAAAGCATAGTCTTCATCATGTGGAGACTCATCAAATGAAAGTAGATTGGCAGTTTCTGACTTTGTAGTTTCTTCATTTTTGGCTTTACAATACTTTTCATGGTGATTGTTTTTGCCACAATGTTTGCATGGATTGATCTTGAAGCAATCTTTTGAGAGGTGATTAGTCTTCCCACAATGTTTGCAAGGTGAAAACTTGCCCTTCTTAATTTTTATGGCATAGGCTGTGTCATTGCCTCTCTGGTAAGCTTTATCATTGCCTGTCCGGAGTTCCATGTGCCTTTCTTCTTCTTGAAGAGCAGCAATAAGACCTTCAAGAGTAGGATTAGGAAGATTTTTCAGAGTGGTAACAACATGATCATAATCTTCAGACATACTTCTGAGCAATACTGCCATTGCATCATCTGTAGTGACTGGAGAGTTGATAGAAGCAAGTTGAGTCATGAGACTCTGCATATAATTGACATGGGCAGCCAAAGGAGTGCCACTAGCCATCTTCAATTCAAAGAAAGCAATCTTAAGTGACAATTTTGAGATGTGAGAGCTAGCACCAAAAATAATGTCAAGCTTCTGCCAAGCTTCAGAAGGAGACTCTAAATCAGAAATGTGATGAATATAGTCATCTCCTAAGCCAAGGGCAATGATGCCATAGGCTTTCTCCTCTCTAGCAGGATCACTTGCCGGATGTGTCGGAGCTGAGGATTCTCCAGCATTAGAGGCTGTTGAAGAAGTAGTTGAAGCAGGTTTGACAAGCCCCCAAAGGTTTTCTCTCATCAATGCAAACTTAATCTTCATCTGCCATGTGTGAAAGCCTTTACCATTGAACTTATCCATATTCAAGATGGTAGCCATGAGAGGGTCTAACCCAAAATGGGCAATGTCTACTCTCTTACAAGGCTAGAAAGAGTTGAAGAGCTTCAAAATACAAGCATTTAGAGTAGCAAAGACTTGTAACCAAATTCCATACTACAAAACATAATGGAAATGATGCTTTCACTTGCATGCTTCATAGAGGTGTCTAAATGAAAGCATTCCAAGCAAATCCAAGTGTAGCAACTTAAAGCAAAGCTGTAGCCATAGTTGTACTGAAGCTATTCAACACTTTAAAACATCAGAAATGCTAAAGTGGCATCTAATGTAGCATCAAACTCACAACATTGTCAAAACTGTCCAAAACAGAGACCAGAACTTGGAGGGTGCAATTCTCACAGCTCATAGCTCTATTCAAGGGGATTTTTATGCAAGAAGAAGGGCCTTATACCAAGGAAGGGCTACCAGCAAGCAGAGGCGCAATGTTGCGTTAGGTCGCCATAGCCAAGCTTGAGAAGACCGACTGGTTTTTCGTTTGTTGCGCCTCCATTCCTTGTCCAAATGAGCTCAGATTTCAACAGCAGGTTCCCTTCAGTGTCTGCAGCTCGGGCTCAGAGGAATTGACAGAAGGATAAGCACAGAGGCGGCATTGCGCGAAATTTCGTCAGAGAGTGTGAGTGATGGCGTTTCACGTACAGTCAAAATTTCACCAAAAGCTTGCAGCTGGAAGTTCGCCCATACAAGACGAGTTTGCAGCTCAAAGGGTTTGGGCAATGGTCGTTTGTAGGCAGAGAATAGAGCTCTCAAAGATTTTGGGAAGGAGGAAAATGGAGAAGATGAAGAAACTTGTAGTTTATGCTAGAGATAGCATCTAATGCTAGGCTAGGCTAGATCTAGAACCTAAAGCTCTGATACCATTTGTAGGATCCCGTAGGATAGAATAGATGCATCTTGCAAGAGGTGTGAGAGCACAATGAAAGAAAGATGGTAGATCTCTATTATGATTGTGAGAGAGAGGTCTCTCTCTTATAGAAAGGGGGAGAAGGTAATACCTTCCCTACATCAGTGGCAATCAGCCCCTACATCAGTGGGAATCAATCCCTACATCAGTGGGATTGCCTTTGTCTTACTTCATCACTTAGGTCACACACTAGACACATCATAGCACTTGATGTGCCTTTACAACACACACAAACACACATGTGACTCCCCTAGATGCACACATGCACCATAGAGCAAGCCCTTGATCATACTTACCCCAACAGGGTCTATGAGACTGAAAGAAAACCTGATACAAATCACAGTAAGGGTGGAGCTACTGAAACGAGCATCATCACCCGTGCTGAATCCTAAGTCTGATCATACATAATCAAATACATCTGGATGTAACAATGAAAAGAAAAGGACTGGAGCGGAGCGGAATCCTCCATATGTCATGTCCCCCTGGTTGGTGCATAGCCGATGATGGGACGCTGGTGCCCGTCAAGGGGTGCCGTGCATCTCGGTCTCCTAGACGAGGCTCGCGACGCAAGACCATAGCCACCGTGACTCTCGTGGGATGTATCCCGGGTCTAAACAATGATGGGAGGTCTCCCAGAGTGATCTGTGTCCCTCCTCGATATCTCGTGTGTCATGCTGCGATCGTCGGGTCGAGGTCTTTGTCACATTGGCGGCTAGAGACTAGACGATCAATGTCACTCGATGGGAAGAACTCTGTGATCCTGCTCTGAGAGGTGTCTGATGATGTGGCCAAGCCTCGTCACCTGAGTAAGTACTCTCCATGTCAGACTTCCTCGTGAATGAAGGCCGCGAGGCATCTCTGATCTGGATAGGCGAGGAATCTGGAAAGGAGCCCGGAGCCGTCTCTGAAGAGGCAGTGGTAGCGACGTCGGATCTCGTAGTACACTGGGCACCTAAAAATAAAATGCTCCTCCGACTCAACCTCCTGACAGTTGCACAATATGCATAAGCGATGCTCCCTAGGAATCCCCTCTGCTGTGCCGCTCTCTATGCGGAGGCGGTGTGATGATACCCGAAACTGTCCGATGGAGATCCGTAGTGAGTGAGGCATATGAAACTCAGTGTACCCCAGTGGTGTGATGAATCCCTCCTCCGAAATGCGAAGACAATAATCTCTGTAGAAACTCAGCTTCACTGGCAGCTCCCTCGGCTCCAACCAACAGGTCCTAAAGGTGTGTAGCTGCAGGAGATCCTCTCGAATGACCTGGTTGGTATGTGGCCCAATCGGGATGGTGGGTGGGAGTATCGGAGGGGCATCTAAACTATACTGAAAAGAAGGTATCCGATCGATGTGGAACCCTAGTCTCACAAACCATCTATGAGTCTGTGCATACCAGCATCGCTCGTCTCCCTCTGCTGCCAACCTCATGGAGGAATCGAGAGCCAACCATGGCAACCTCAATCTCCCTGATGTGCAGTCCCCATATGATCTAACCCGGTGTAGATATGTGATGGTCTGAAAGGCTGCATCTAGCTGGAGTGGAGAAGCACCAAACTCGGCCTGAATGATGTGATGTGGTACAGACGGTTTCCCCCGGATCATCCGTGAGAGCATGAGGATCTGCAAGCGCTCCACCCGTGTCCACTCTATCTCTGACATGTCAGGGCCCCAACAAGGGCTGCCATACATACCGGCTGGTCGGACCAAGGAGTCGAAGTGAAGAGCCTTGGTCCGAGGGTCCTGGAAGTCGGAGTGAAAGCACTGTCTCTCTAGCCGAGCCAGTGAGGCGTATCCCCTGCTCAGTCTGGCCTGCATCGCTGGTCTCATCGTGAAGATCGGGCCGGAGAAGATGACCCCCAAGTAAGTGTATGAGGATACGATCTCAACTGGTGACCCACCCAAAG
The DNA here is from genome assembly GCF_047967505.1 of Dipteris shenzhenensis. NCBI lineage: Eukaryota > Viridiplantae > Streptophyta > Polypodiopsida > Gleicheniales > Dipteridaceae > Dipteris > Dipteris shenzhenensis. Next base: position 52,410,063 of record NC_141615.1, read on the forward strand.
TAAAAGTAAACTGTTTCCGTTGCATGTTTGCTCGAGAGGTGTTAAAGATCATGACCTTGGTCTTACCAAGGTTGACCTCCAAATCATGGGATAAACAAAAAGCCTGCAGTGCATCCAGGTGTCGCTGGAGCCCCTGGGGTGTGGACGACAAGAGTGCCATGTCATCTGCATAAAGAAGAATCCTGATGATGATCCCTGCAAGTGAGCAACCGGTCCCTCCGAACGTCCCCATGAAAGTCTCAAGCTCATCGATGTAGAGGCTAGTCGGTGATAAGGGACAACCCTGTTTGACCCCTATGGTACTCAGGATCTCATCTGTCCAACCTGCGCCTGTACGTCGGCCTGAGACTCTCTCATACAGTGCCATGACTACCCAGATGATCTCCTGATCAAATCCTAGTGTCTGTAGGCGTGTGATAAGACGAGCTCGAGGTACTGTGTCAAAGGCTTTGCGGAAATCCACAAAGCAACAGTATACCCTCTCCTTCCGTGATCTGGCCTCCTCAATGACACTCCTGAAATCGGCCTGACCCTCTGCTCTGAGCCCTCTCATCTTTGCGAATAGGTTGACCGATGCATCCAATACAGTTGCATAGATCTTGGACATCACATGTCCAATCATGATAGTCCTGTAGTTACTCGGGTCCATGGGATCCCCTACCTTGTGGATGGGGGTGATGGTGTTGAGTGTCCAAGTGCGGGGGAAGCCAAGGCAATCAAATGGGGTTTATTTGCAGGGGCCTGTTTTGAATGCAAAAAGTTTGGACACATGGCTTCACAGTGCCCACTGAACCCACATAAAATGCCTCATGTCACCTTGCCGGTACACATGCCTACTAAAGATGCTCCTACTCCAGTTGCCAACAAAAATAAAAACAGCAGACAGCATCCTGGAAGTCAGGAAAAAGGCAAAGATTCAGTAGTTAACAATATGAATCTTACTTCACATTCACCTCCTGCTACTCAGTCCATGCCCAAAGGAAAGCAACTTTCAACTGATGGCTGGCAGAGCCCAAGAAAAGTTATTTCTGCTCGAAGAATTCCACCCCCCCGCACTTGGAATGGTGCATCTTCTAGCGGAAACACTCCAGAGATCAATACAGGAATTGGGATTACATGGGCTGCAGTAACAGCCAGCAGAACACTCTTCCCTGAAGAAGAGGTTGCTGCCTTGCTGTCCACTTCTCAGGTCACTACTTCTTCTCAGGGGCGAGGCCTCGACCCTGAGATAGAGATGCAAGGCTGACCTCATACTTTTGCTGCTGTACATAGTTGTTACATTCCTATAAATATCTGTATATATGACTGCTCAAATCACATGTTTTACACTCAATGTACAGGGTATATGTGACAGTAGGAAATGGAAATCTGTGTGGCTGTACATCAACAGATTTCAGCCTGACATAGTGGCATTACAAGAGCACAACCAACATATTTATGCAGGCAAGACAGGACACTTCTGTGGGTATGACATTTTCTATGCTGGGGAGCACTCTTTCTCAGGGGTTGTCCTTCTGATCAAGCATGAGCTTCAACCAGTCATTGCGTTAAATGACAACAAAGGTAGATGGCTTATTCTCCAATGCACTATCAGAGGAGAGGTGTTTGAATTTGCTTCAGTTTATGCACCTCAGTCATCTCGAGACAGAACTGTAATTTGGGATGCTATGCAACAATACCTGTGGAGATATCATGCCTACATATGTGGGGATTTCAATAATGCTCCACAACAGGGAGACAACACTTCCAGCCACGATCATATGTTATCTCCTGAAAGGCATGCATGGTCTCAACTACTTTTGCATTTAAATCTGGTTGACCTTTGGAAGGAATTGCAGCCTTTGTCACCGGGCTACACTTTTCAACATAATGCTCTTTCCGCTTATCAGGCAAGACTGGATCGCTGGTATAGTGTCGCTCCCCAACAAAATGGGGATCTCGCATGCAAAATATGGATTGATCATGCCTTTGTGCATTCAGACCATGCACCACTATGGCTGCGTTTATCTTTTCATAAGACGCCAGAAGATAGATTGCCACAAAGGCGACATCTAATCATCAACAATAGTTATTTGCAACATGTTGAATTCAAGGCAATGGTTACTGAAGCAGCTCATTGTCTTTCCTCTAGTAGCTATCTTCATGCTGATGATGCCTGGGCTTCTTTTATTTCTAAAATGCAAATGGTGATCAGAGCTTATGGCAAGTCTTACATGAGGACTCTGAGGGAAACCATTACTCAGGCCAAGTCTACTTGTCAAGACCTCACTGAACTCAGTCATCATCGTTCGTTGTCTATGCATGAGCAAACCACACTATGTCAGGCTAGACATTGTCTTAAATTAAATGATCACAGGAAACTGGCAAAATGGGAGACTAGAGCAAGACAAAGAGCCTTCACAGATAAAGGTTGCTCTTCCAAAGAATTTTTCAAAAGTTTGCATCAGAGGAGAATCAAAACAGAAATTTGCCGAGTGCTTATGCCCGATGGATCATGGACTACATCACGGTCACAGCTTGCCTCTGTTTGTGTGCATCATTTCTCCCAGCAATTTGGCTCTGCAGCTCCGCCCTCGCAACAGGTTTTGCTTGCTCGGAATTTACTGTTGCAAAATGTTTCTCCAATAATTTCCTCTACTCAAGCCTTGGAGTTGGAGGAACCCTTTACTGAGAGTGAACTGTCAGATGCAATCAAATCATGTGGCAGATGGAAATCCCCCGGATGGGACGGTTTAACAGTCGAGTTTTTTCTAGCATACTGGTCTATTTTGAAGCATCCATTACTATATATGGTGAATGCCATGGTTGTTAAGACACTCGTGTCTTATGATAAGACACTTAAGACACTTAAGACACGTGTCTTACCTTAAGACACTCTCGTGTTTTTTTTTTTTGGTGGGGACTTAGCCATGCTATCATTGATGGTGACTTTGGATCTAGCGGTGGCAGTGACCTCATAGATTCAGATTAGGATGAATCTTCATAGATTTGAGTCTTGAGAGTCGAAAGCTTCCTTTCAATTATATGTATCAAGATGCAGTTTTCATTCATGACAAGATTCAATTATTAGTTTAAAACTTTAAGTACTCAAAACTTGCCAGCTCTTCAGCCGTGAGTCTTAACTTTAACTTTAAGGACTCGAGTGACAAGTCTTGACTCTTAAGTACATTGTACAAGTGCATTGTTTCTTCTTGCATTATTTAAGTGTAGCTTATTGTACTTCTAGAATCTAGCAGCTAGCTATGCTAGCAAGTTGTACATTTGTATACTTATACATATATTAATTAAATATTTATTATTATAACCACAATGGCGTGTCTTACGTGTCTTATCTTTAAGACACTTTCGACACTCGTGTCTGAAGCGTGTCTAACGTGTCGTGTCTTAACGTGTCTTACAACCATGGTGAATGCTGCATGGCATCATCAGAAAATGCCAGACACATGGAAGAGAGGTCTTGTTAAGCTCCTTCCTAAAAAACAAATTTGTGAGTCTTTGGCAGACTGGAGACCTATCACTCTTATGCCGGTAATTTACAAAGTCACTACCAAAATGATTGTTGCTCGGCTAAAGGGGGTTTTACATGATGGGTTGCATCCTGCACAATATGGCTTTGTCCCGCGTAGGCATATCACCAATAACATTGCCAATGCCTACATTGGAATTGAATATGCCAAATACTCACAGCAGGATGTTTTGTTATTGCAAGTTGATATTGCCAAAGCTTTTGATACAGTTCAGTGGGATTTCATCTCATCGACTATGCAGGCTTTGGGTTTTGGCACAAAAATGCAGCAACTCATTAATTGGCTATATCAAGATAGTGAAGCTGCCTGTATACTTTCAGGAGATATTTCTCCATCCTGGACTCTTGCTTGCTCTGTCAGACAAGGTTGTCCACTAAGTGCTTTACTTTTTGCCATAGCCACTCATCCACTGCTTCAATATCTGGATCACCTCTTAGACACTGACCAGCTGCACGGTTTGGAGATTCTTGGCAATCGCAGCATGATTGCTCAAGCATATGCTGATGATTCTTTCTTTACTCCAAAAAATACTCGGGCTGATCTGTCCATGATTATGCATGCTCTTTCTACATATGGATTGGCTGCTGGCCTTCAGGTCAATTTTCAAAAATCAAAATTGCTGCCTTTACATGCACAGGACTGGCACAATCTTTTGTGGCCTGGGGAAATTGTCCCTGCTTCTCAATTTATTCGACACCTTGGTTATCCTCTAGGCTGGGGACTCACCCGTTCACAACAAACTGATTGGGTGTTAGTAAAGTTAAGGGCAAAACTTGAATATTGGAAGCTTGCAACTTGGCCATTACATGTTCGTCTGCGAATTACACAATCCATTTTGATAGCATACATACAATTTTATCTGCCTCTCACTATGTTCACTAAGGCAGATTTGGTTTCATTTATGTCAGCTATCATGGAAATTTTCTGGCGTTCAAAACATGGCAAGAAAAGTCTCAGATTACTCTCCATGCACCGTCTCTGTTCTCCAAAGATGCACGGGGGTCTGAACATTCTCAATATTCAAATGCATTTGCTTGCTCACAGGGGGAAAATGATGATGCATTTTCTACAAGGAAATCAGCCTTGGTCTTTTATGATCCGCTCTCTCTTATTACATCTTCATACATCTGCTTTTGGGAATTGGCAGCCTACTCAGTGGGAATTTTTATTATTTGGCTCTATCCAAGGCAAGATCAGAGGATGCCCTTTTGTCTCTTCTCTGCTTCTTGATTGGAAACATATTCTATCCCACTTGGAATGGAAAGGAAGGGACTCACTCTCGGGCAACTCTTTGAGGGCAGAGAATCTCTTTTGGTCCAAAGTATTCCATCCACCTTTGGCCATACAAGAACCCCGTCGTTCTTATTTTCTCTCCTTCAAAGGCATTTCATCTGTGGCGGATGTACTTCAAGATGATGGCACAATTCTATCTTTTTCTTTGGCTGCTCGCAAATATGGCTTGGGAGCTCATTATCGTCCTTTATGGCATAAAATTTCAGCAATGCTCCAACCGTACTTGCCAGTACCTCATTTAGAAATTCAGCATCGGCTTGAGGATTGGAGTTTATGCTCTCCTTCCTCATATGTCCGTCCTTTAAAGCTCTCACATATTACAGTGTCATCACTATATAAAGTGTTATTACCTCCACCTTGGATTTCCAACAGAGTAAATACTGTTTGGCATATGGATCGTTCAATGAAGTGGTGGAGGAAAAGGCTGCGTCTCCTTTGGCATTACAAAGTCCCTCTTCGACAACAGCTTTTCCTATGGCGAGTTCTCCTTGGCATTTTTCCATCTGGACAGTTACTCGCACGCAGACATATTGCTTCAGCTGTTTGTCACCGATGCTCGCACTCTACTGAATCAGTGCTCCATATCTTTTGGTCCTGTCCAAACACTTCTGCTCTCATTGCTCTCATCAGACAGAGGCTTCGACAACGATTTCCTACTGTCACTTTTGGCAGATTTTTCTGGTTGTTTGGATTTCATCCTCAGAGACAGGGTTTTGATTTATTTTTTGTATGGGTGAGATATTGGACCCTATGGACTTTATGGCTGGATAGAAATCACAGAGTCTTTGGTGATCCACTATTTTCATCCTTTCTTTTTTTCAAACGATCTCTGCAACAATCATTCTACGATTGTTTTCAGACTCGTTTGATAGATCAAGATGTGTATACAGCTTATACTGAGATCTTTTGTTGAGTAGTAGCTACTTCGTTTTGAAGCAGCTATGAATGTAATTATTTCATCGAGATAAAGATTTCTTCTCACAAAAAAAAAAAAGGGAAGCCAAGGCAAACAGCGTCATTGAATAGCTTTGCTAGGATCGGGGTTGACGTGTCGATCCCATATGCGATAAACTCAGTACATAGCCCCTCGTGATCCTGAGCTCGGCCATTGTGCAATTTCAATGTTGCGTCCTTGACTCCCCCTCTGGTGAACAACGTGCAAGTGGTGGGACGAGGTGTGTGTATGAGGTCTGGAGTGGGCTGGTGTGGGACATCATATAGATGGTGTGCATACGTGTGCTAGGCTCTCGTGTCGGTGAGGGGTGATGGGGACCTACGCTCAAGGAATCTCCGCCAAAAATCGTTAGAGTTGTTGCTGTACAAGGTGTGCAGTAGCTCCTCCTCATTTTGACGAAGAAAAGCCTGCTTCTTCCGACGTACGAGATGTCGGTACTTGCGTACCGTGTCTAGTGTGTTAGGGAGGTGACATCTGGTTTCAAGTCGGAGCTGTTGGCGATAAGCCTTGCATCCACATCGTACCAATTGTTGCAAGGTACAGAACCAAGAGGTGGTGGTCTAGTGGACCGTGTGGTGTGGGGAAAGATTTGGAGGGCAGCCTCGTGGAGTCTGCGACTAATCAGGGCAGCACGGTCCTCTATGAGTGGTATGTGATCGATGTAGGTTAGGAGTCTGTTTAGGCGTCCAAAGTAGGCCGGTGAGAGGCTGTGATCAAAGTGTATGTCGTGGTAGGTGTCGTGCTTCCTATGTGGTGTGTGTGGTGTGGCTAATCATGGGGTGGCGATAGTGAAGAATAGGTATGTGTGATCAGCTCCTATGATGTAATCTACTACACTAGTGCCCCCCTCGTGTGGGAAGCCAGTAAAACCACCTGAGGAGGGCCATAGGTCGAGTCCGTTGTAGATGATGAGATCATGCTTCCTGCCCAAATCAAGGAGCGCGTGTCCATATGGTGTAACAGGCCCGTGTCAGTCCGATGAGGTCCTAGTCATACCTGCTCCGTCTAGGTCCATGTCTGGCAGCATGATAGAGTCGTCTCGGAAGTCCAGGAGTGGTGCCTCTCGCGTACTCGTCCTGGTGTTGAAGTCCCCAACAAGGAGAACTTCCCCACGGGCTGAAAGGTCTAGGATATCCTCATGTAAGGGTGCATATGGCGATGTCTGACCCTCTTCTCGTGCCACTCTGGTGAAGTGGGATGTGTCTGGCGGGAAGTAGCATATTGCTATGAAAAGGACACAGGTGTCTGTGCGTCGGATCCGGATCCACATGAATCGGGAGTGTGCGTCCTTCCTCTCAATGCAGACTTCCAGCGAGGGAAGACCTGTACAATACTGCGACCCCGCCTGATCCTCGGACTCCTCCTATATCCCTCGTCTCATCCCTGAAGGCTGACTCCCATGTGTAGCCATTGACTATCAGTAGTGGATGCTCTGGGCTCTGGTGTGTCTCCGTGTAAAAGACTATGTCTCGTCCTGTATAAGACTCCGAGAAGTTCCCTGGGTCTAACCATAAGGTGCCATTACAGTTCCAAATGGTGCAATCTAGGGTCTCGAAAATCTTAGTCTCATAGGCCCGGTCTCCCTAGGGGGTACGGATGGAAGCCCGACGGGTGCCGGTCAACAACCTACCATCTCGGACCACGGTCCATTTCCCCTCCTTGCGGGCAACATCCCGCTACTGCAGAAGAACTCGTCGCTCCTCAATCTGTAGTGGTGTCAAGTCCTCGTCCATGGACAGGGTGGGATGCTCTCGTAGAGAGGCTCAGCATCAGAGTGTTGCTAGTCGAGCATGTGAATCTCTGAAGCAAATGACTAGGGGCTGCTCTCCGTTGGGATCTCTCCCAACACGCCATGCTCCCTCTATGCCATGGTCGAGGACCCCCATGGTGGTGGTCACAAAGGTAATCGCCTCCTCCATGGGCGTCGTAGTGGTGCTGGTGCTGTCTCGCATGATCCCTCGTATCCGGATGTTGAGGGCCTTCAAAGCCCTCTGCTACTCCTGTATGGCGGCTAAAACAGTTGCATTTGCGGGCTCCCGTTTTGCCACGTCCACCCATCTAGTCGTCTTTGCTATAGCTGACTGTATCGTGGCTATCTGTGCCTCCATCTCTCTGACTGGGGTCCCTCCAAGCGCTGCTCTGAGGGTCCCGAGCTCCTCTTGAAGCTGTGTGATGTCGTGTCTGAGTCCCTGGATAAGGGTGCCCTACTCGTGTATAATGCGGGCCTGCTGCTCCTGGGTGTATCGGGCCTGCTCCTGGGTGTAATGTGTCAGCTCTGCCTGACGGGCCTGGATGCTGTGTATCTCAGCCAATAGGGAGTCCCAAGCATCTAGCGGGGGCCTAAGATGTCCTGGTCCAGGTGGGAACTGGATCTCGAGAGGGGTTGGAATGAAGGTGGGCTGCTGAGGTTGTACTGAGGGTGGGGACAGTATGATCTGGGCGAGGGAGTGATATGTAGGAGTAGCGAGGTTGGATGAGGTGATGAAGGATGGCTGACTGAGAGGTAGAGGTGATACGAGGGGAAAGTACTGTGGAGCCATGGCTAATGGGGCCAGTGGTGAGGCTACTGGAGAGGAGACCTGTGATGATGATGCAAGAGAGGGGAAGGAGAGAGGTGGCGTGGATGATGAGGCGGATGATGGTGATGAAATAGTGGTGGTAACCATAGAGGTCGAGGATGTGGTGACCAGCATGGGCTTTGGGTGGGCCCCTTTCTTCTGGGCCACGGTGTTGTCCACTGTCAAACCGCTCCGGTTGCTGCATTTGAAGTCCTCCAGATTGAGTTGCTTTTGTGTTTTCGCCTTGTCACCGTTCCCCTTCCCCATCTCCATGCGTATGCAGATTTGGATCGAGGGGTCTCCCGCCTAGTCTCTTGTCCTCATCCCCCTGTTCCTTTCATTATGGGGGCAAAGAAGGGACTGCAGGAGGTCGAAGCTGCCTTTTTTTCCCCCCCCCTTTTAATTTAAAAAAAATAAATAAATATAAAACGTGGGGGGGGAGGGAGGGGGGTTAGCGGAGGGAGTAGCGGGGGGTAGAGAGGGGTAGCGGAGGGGGTAGCGAGAGGGGTAGCGGGGGGGGAGGTAAGCGAGGTAGCGGGGGGGTAGCGAGAGGATAGCGAGGTAGCAGGGGGGTAGCGAGGTAGCGGGGAGATCTGAGGTGGGCTGTGGTGAAAACCCATCTGGTACGATGTGTCCAATCCTCTCCTGAAGAGGGCGTGCGAGACTGTATGCATCTGATAAAAAAATCCTTCCACGGCTCTTGCCCTGGCATAAGTCCTCTCACAACGACCTTGCAAAGTAAGGCTCTGCACTGTCGAGTCGATGTTATTCAAACCCCCTTCTCTTGTAGGAAGAATCAAGGTCTCCCAAGCCACCCTAGCTGTAACATCAGTTGTGCCATCTAGACCACTCCATAAAAAGTTTCGTACAGGCCTCTTAAGCTGAGTGATACAATCCCTAGAGTGGCACTAACAAAAGCATACAAACTATGCTGTGGCTAGAAGAACCTGGTTAACCACCACCACGTTGGAAGCCAAGCCAAGTTTGGCTGAGCTCCAGGAAAGGAGCTTTCTTCTGATCCTCTCCAACACCGGAGCAAATTGTTGTGAGGGAGAGATGCCCACCCCAACCTGGCAGCCCAAATATCTGACGGAGACACCCCTCTGTACCCAAGTCGAGGCAATATCATTACCCCAATCCGGGATATCATCATCACAAATCCAAAAACCATTGGATTTATGCCAATTAATGTGTGCACCTGCAGCCGTGCAAAATAAATCCAAGGCTGAATCCAAGGCTGTCCGGAAGGAAGTGAGTGTCCTAGGGGTGGCATCCAAAAAAACAGCCGTGTCATCTGCCAGCTCACTATCCAAGAGCTCTTCTTCCCGGCAGATAGGAAGCCTCAGCCCATAAATATCAGCTTGAGATCTAAGGTAGATACTCATAGCTTCCGCCACAAACAGAAAAAGAAAAGGGGCAAGAGGACATCCCTGGCGGACTGATCTGGAAATCTGAAATCTGTCCCCTCTTACCCCCCCAATGAGCACCTGGCTATGGGCCGATCTATAGAGAGAGGATACTCCTCTAATCCATGCATCTGAAAAACCAAAGCGAGATAGAGTACCCTCTAAAAAATCCTAGTCCACTCTATCGTAAGCTTTCTCAAAGTCCAAGAGTAGAATGACCAATCTCTGGCAGCTCTGCATGGCCCATTCTGAGGCCTCCCAAAATGAGAAAATATTATCAAATATACTTATGCCATGCACAAACCCGAACCTGGGCATTTGCCCTTGTGAAGGGCAGTAATGCAGTCTTGAATTCTGCATTCGTGAAAGGTGCATCTAGAGAAACATACATCTCATCCTTCACCAGTACAGGGATACACTGCCAAATAACCTCTCTGGCAACATCTATAGCCTATGTGCCCGGATCTGCAGTAAGAAGGGATGCAAAATAATCTGAAGCTACATGCATGACAGCATCAGGATCTGACTGTAACATCCCGTATGAGTCAACAAGCTACGAGACACTATCTCTACTATTTCTGGGCCCATGAGTAGAGAAAAAGTGTTTGTTGACCCTGCCACCCATCTGAATCCAAAAGGATTCCCGTGCATGAAAGGCATATTCTGCTCTCTGATCCAACAATGTCTGCAAATGAGCCTTTGCTGCAGCAAGGCGCTCCTGAATCCAAGCATCTGTGGGCCTCTTCTGCTCTTCCCTCTGAAGGGACGCGAACTGCTGGCGTATACCAATCTCACGTCTCCTAGAATCATCGACTATATGATAATAGTCACTAATTCCAGATAAGACTGCAGCTACCTGAGATGGGCGGACAGCTCCACCCTGTATATGAGAAACCCAAATCTGTAAAATATCCTCCGTGAGGCTCTCCTCTGCATAAAAAGCATCCGGAATCCTGACACTGGCAGAACCTCCTCTCCGATGAGGCTCAAGGATCTGCAACACTACTGGAAAATGATCTGAGATGGAAACCCCAGTAGAAATGCATACAGATCCTCCTCTATCAAGTGCCCAATTGTCTACATAAAATCTGTCAATACATGCATGGATGGGCATGTGTATTCTCCTGTTCGACCATGAATACAGGAGTGACTGTGGCATAACATGAAAGGCATCATCCAACCAAGTATCCCTGCCACTGTACTGAAAAAGAAAGGCATCCCAGGCTGCCCTCTCCAAAGAATGAATTCCACCCTGTCTGCCTCCCTTTTTGTCAACCGTGTTGAAATCGCCACCAATGATCCAATAATCTGCAATGGGGGCCCAAGAGAGTAGCTCCTTCCAAAAGGAGATCCGCTCCCCTCTGTTGTTGGGAGCATAAAGAGTGAGAAGACCAATCTTATGCCCTCCAATCAAAATAATGATCCATTTAGCTCTAGAGGGGGAAATAATACCATGACTAGCAACCAAGGGGAGAAAAGAGGGAGAGACCAAAATGCAAGTACCTCCCCTTGTGCCCAAAGCAAGCGACCAGAAGGTATGTTCTGAAAGCAGTTTGCTCGATTTAGAGCAATCACTGGCATCCAACTTGTGTTCCTGGATAAAAAGGATATCAATAGCACCTCCAGTGACACTTGGATGAAGCTGCGGATCAGCTGCCTACGGTGACGATGTGGAATTCCGCCTAGGCCCTGTATGTTCCAGGTGACTATCCTCATCGACGGGAGGATGCTAGATGGAAAGGCTTACCTGACCTAGTAGAGGAGACCATCTTCCCCTGGGCCGAAACACTCCTGCTGAGGGTAGGAAACTCAACAGGTGAGAGGATCCCCACACCTGCTGAAGGGGAGGCCCTATCAAACGGAGTCCCCATGACTGGGACCCCTAAGGTGGAGGGCACAAACTCCTCCTCATCCATGAGAGTCGCTAAATCTGCCAGTGCAGAAAAAGGGTTCCTAATAAGCAAGTCTGGCCGAGGAGTGCGGAAGACCTATACTCGTGGAAGAAGGAGGAGAAGGACTTGCTAGGTCTCTATCAGCAGAACTGGAGCTGGGTGTTGAGGAGACCTGTGGTTGGGCTGAAGAGGAATTTGGAGTCCTCATCTGTGCTTGCACTTTCTCGGTCGTCCTGACTGTGGCAGGAACAGTCTGCAGGGAAGAAGTGCCTGTAGCCCCCTCGTGGTCAGCAACCAAGGTGACTGGGGCTGGTGCATCTAAAGGCCCCTCTTGATGTGGAACTGTAGTGTCTGGGGCTGCAGCAACATCCACCTCTAGAGTCTGGAAGGTGTCTGTCTGAACAAGATCAGAGGTCTCCTCTTGAGGTAAGGGAGCGGCTCTGATAGCTCTCCACCATGGTACTAGGTGTGCTGCAGGCATTGGGCGCTCTGCTGCCCCTGGTGGTCCTGGGGTGCACGAAGGAGGGCGCCCTGCTGCTCCTGGTGATCCTAGAGTGCGTGGTATAGGGTGCTGGGGAGATGAAATCGGGGTAGTACGTGAAGGAGCCACACTAGAATACCTCTTGGGTCCTTTTCTCTTCTTTGGGCAGTCTCTAGCAAAGTGCCCAAGGATCTTGCACTGACCTGTCTACCTGAAATCTCGACTCTCTGTCGAAAGAGAGAGATGTCTGGATGTTGAAGCATGATGTGGTCATCTGAGATGTTAGGGTCAGAGACAATGACCCTAACACGAGGCACCCCGTCTGCACTGACTGCCTCTGCCGAGGAAGAAGGCATGCCAGGAAGGATGGGGATCTCAGTGACCACTCCGAATGTGGCTCCGATAGTGGCAAGCAGTTGATAGTAGACCTAAGGAAGACCAGGAAATCTAATAAACAGTGATGTGACCTGCCTGTCCTCCTCGACGGGATCGAAGCCCAAGGTGTAGGGTAAAAGAAATATCCTCCTCGAACCCAAAGCCAGGGGATTAGCTTTGAGAACAAGGGCTGTGGAGTCGTGGGAGTCAAAAATCACTTGGAAGAATCCACGTCCCAGAAGTCAAATATCCCTGAGGTGTGGGGCGAGATCTCCTGGTAATGCCACTAGCATCCAGCAGTCTCTGGCCTATGATCTGGAAGGGTGTGACCCAAAGATGCGGGCGAAAAGTGATGTGGAGCCTTCTAGTTCCACATCTTTCTTGAGCTGCTGCAACTCGTCTTCTGAGAAAATGATGGTTCTCACAGCCGGTGGAGGTGGACGAAGATTGGCTGAGTGGGGATCCATTCGCCAATCGAAGTGAAAGGGCCGATTCAAACACTGAAAAAGCTCCGTCCGTGAAACTGCTGCCCAGGTTGCCCTGGAGCACGAGTGTAGGAAGAAGGAGAATAGGAGAGGGAAGGAGGAGAGGAGCAGGGGGAGGCTGCGGGGGGGGAAAATTTAGGAAGGGAGGGGGCGGGGAGGGAGAGGGAGGGCGGGGGACAAGAAGAGAAAGGGGGGGGCGGGATAGGAAGGGAGGGAGGGAGCTGGCGGGGAAGGGGAAGGAGGGCGGGGGAGAGGAAGGGAGGGGGCTGGTTAGGAAGGGTGGGTTGAAGGAGGGGGCAGGGGGGGGGGAGGAGGGGGGCGGGGAGTGTAGGGGCAGCAGGCGGGGGGGGAGAGGGGAGCGGGTGAGGGGAAAGGAGGTGGCGGGGGATGGGGAGAGAGGGGACGGGGGGGGAGGGGAGGGGCGGGGAGGGGAGGGGCAGCAGGCGGGGGGGGAGAGGGGAGCGGGTGGGGGGAAAGGAGGGGGCGGAAGGGGGAGGGAGGGGGCGGGGGGGGAGGAGAGGGGCGGGGAGGGCAGGGGCGGGGGTAAAGGAGGGGGCAGGGGAAGGGAGGGAGGGGGGCGGGGGAGAAGGAGGGGGCGGGGAAGGCAGGGGCAGCAGGCGGGGGAGGGAGAGGGCAGTGAGGGGGGGAGGGAGAGGGCAGCGAGGGGAGAGGGCAGGGAGGGAGAGGAGGAGGAGGGTGAGGGAGGGGCTGACAGAGGGGGCAGGAGGCTTCACGGGGAGGAGCAGCAGCTCTCCGGGACTTGTCTTGGATGTTTAATTTTCGACATGGCTCAAACTCATGCACATGCACTCTAGTAGATGGTCTTGGGATTCGTCATTATTTTAGGCAGACTCTGAGCAGGAGAGGGGCAAGCAGCCCATAACCAAGTATGGGGACAACTGAGAGCATGTTGATGCCATATCTTTGCAAGCCAACAACATGCAATCTCATGTTAAGTGGGACTAAAATTCTTTGTCAGTATGTGGTAATTTGTAGCTCGTACATCGCTTTTGTAAATTTCATACAAAACTTACCTCCAAAACTTTCAGAAGCACTAACAGCAGTGAACTTGAAAGGAGAGCTGAATGAGATGTTTATGTTGCCATGAGAACGGCATCTACTGTGTCAGGAACGGCCTCCCCTTCTGGTAGGATCTCCAAAGTCATCTCCAAAAATGTGTCTGCATGGGCAAGGTGATGCCATACATCTCTCAATGTGCTCTCCGGGTGGGTCTCCACTATAAATTTTAAAGCTACCCTCATCTGGCATTCTTTACTATGTAGTCAAAGAAGGATAGTTTATTATAGGAGGGAGGTGCAGCATCAATCCAATGCCACTCTCTAGGGTCCCATGGTAGATATTGGAGTGGCATCCAGCCATAGTTCGCCTCTCTATCCCAAGCTCAGTCCCCCATCCTAGTGTGTCATCATTCAGGATTGTAAGCTGAAGCTCGGTACTCTGTGTCTGCAAGAGCCTCAGCCATGAAGAGGTAGAGAATGGGGGCAAGCTAGAAGCCCTGGTGGATAGATCTATACATCTGAAATTTATTCTCTCTAACCACCTTGACTGAGAACGTGGCTCTGAGCTAAATGATAATGTGAAGAAAATCTAGGATCCATTGCTTAGAGAAACCTGTGTGTCATGGAGTTTCTTCCAAAGACTCTAATCTACCTTTGTCATATGCCTTCTCAAAGTCAAGCAAAAGAGCAGCCAAGGACTAATGATTTTCCTCGGTCCATTCAATTACTTTCCAAAATGAGAAGATGCAATCAAAGATGCTCTTCCATCTTACAAAGCCACTTACTGATGCTAGCTAGGTAGGAGTTGCTGGAGTCTAAGATTTACTGCTAGTGTTCAATAGGCAATGACAAGGAAGGTGATATCTCCCAGTCCCAGTTTTTTTTTCTTTTTTTCTTCAAGAAAATTACTTCATTAAGTATGAATGAAAACCGCGAGAGCAAGCTTAAATGCGGGAGTATATCATGCAATGCATGAGGAAAAAACAGCTCAAAATGAGCTAATAAAAAACCAAGGCGGAGGCTGAAAAAGCCACCTCAACCCTGAGGGAGACTCAGAGAAGAAAAGAGACCCTCTCCAAACTCTGAAAAAAGTAACTCTCCTGGTAGTGGCTGCTCTAGAGGACCCCTGCATGCTCGCCCATATGGCCATCAAAGTGTGTACTATGTCGGTCCAAATATTGGCCATAGCCCGGGAAGGGTGAACCTGGATACCCTCCATAGCCTCTGTACACTTGGCTCTCCAAATATGCAAAGCTGCAATGCTAGCCAGAATCTCCCAAGACGTGTCTACTGAGGCATGAGCAACTCTGAAAGGAGTGAAGAGAACATCCTGGAGGGAACAAGACCCCATTGAGTGCCGCCGTATAATGAGAAAGAAAGAAAGAAAGTTTATTAAAGTCTTCGGAAGACCGATGGGTCTATGAGACTGTGAAAATCCTGATACAACAAGCTGTGGTAGTGGAGCTACTAAATGAGCGTCCATACCAATGCAAAATCCAAAAATGCAGAATGGCAGTACTAAGTCCTAAGTACAACATAGTCATGTCGATGGTCGACTATATATCAGTCTCACCATCGTCATCAATATCATCATCATCATCGATAGCAGCAAGATATCAGGATGGATGAGGCAGTGGAGGCATGAAGTCGGCAATAGAGTGCTGTCGGCCACTCAGAGGTGCGGTCCTGGCACGTCTCCTGGTCGTAGCTTTGCGTCTGACCAGGGCTACTGTGACCCCCGTCGATCGGGCTCCGACTCTAAAGAAGGAGGGGATGTCCCCAAGTGTGATCTGTGTGTTGATCCTCTGTCTGAGCTATCGGGTCACAGGCTCTAGGTCACGGTCATGTCGAGGCCTCCTCTCGTGGGGGTCCATGTGATCTAGCTGAAAGAACTCCGTGATAGAGCTCTAAGAGGGATCAGCCGAGGAAGAAGTTTGCTCCTATCTCCGTGCTCAAAATATCCTCTCATGGTGTTTAAGGGTCTCATGAATGAAACCTGCCAAACACCGCTGGTTGAGGTAGGAGAGAAAACAGGCCAAAATCCCATAACTATCCCTGAAGAGGCAGTGGAAACGCCCTCGGATCTCATAGTACATAGGACACCTGAAGATGAAATGCTCCTCTGTCTCAACCTCCTGCATGTCACACGGTGTGCATATGCACCTCTCCCTGGGTAGTCGCTCTGCTCTGCCGCTCTCGATGCGAAGTCTGTGTGAAGAGACCTGGAACTGCCCAAGAGAGATCTTCAGCGAGTGGGGTAGGTGAATTTGCGTGTATCCTGGTGGGTCAATGAAACCCTCCGCTGTGATATGTAAGAAGTGATCTCTATAGAAGCTAAGCTTCACTGGGAGTTCACTCGGTCCCAACCCGGTCCAAAATGTGTGTAGCTGTAGTAGATCCTCACGGATAACCTGGTTGACCTCGTGTGATAAGAGGGGAGAAAACGGAGCATCCATGCTGTACTGGAAGGAAGGTAGTCTATCCATGTGGAGCCCCAACTGCACAAACCATCTCTCTGTACATGCATACCAGCACCTCTGGTCTCCTCCTACTGCAAGTGCCATAGAAGAGGATAGAGCTATCCATGGTAGCCTACTACGCCCCGAGGTATAATCCCTATATTTCCTAACTCGGTACAGATATGTGATGACCTGAAATGCAGCATCTAGCTGTAAAAAGGGGGTGACCCAAACTCAGCCTGAATGATCTGGTGAGGAACGGATGACTTACCACGAATCATCCGTGATAACATGAGAACCTGTAGCCGCTCCACACAAGCCCATTCTGTATCCGATAAGTCTGGCCCCCAACAAGGGCTGCCGTACATCCTTGCTGGGTAAGCCAAGGAGTCAAAAAGCTGACAAAATATGAAGAGGGGAGAGAAGAAGAGTGGAGATGAGGAGAGATGGCACAGCTAGAGAGCACACCACAAATGACTAACTGTACACTAGAATTAGTTGAAAAAATAGAATATATACAAACCCTTTTAGGGTTAGGGTTAGGGGATCTAACCCTTTCCTTTATAGCACTCTATAAGGTTAGTGCTATGCACATATGATCACGTGATGGTGCTATGCACACATGATCACATGATGTTGAGCGTGAACTCTCAACACCTTCCCTCAAGATCAACATCATGAAGTAGGCCTTCCCTCAAGATGATGATTCTGGGGAATCGAAGAAGGACTGAGCATTACATTCCATCACACCCCTTTAATGGGAATGTCCTTCCTCTGCATCAAACCAAGAGCTAGTCGGTGTTTCTCGAATAGCTCTTTACCGAGTGGTTTGGTAAAGATGTCTGCAACATTTTCTTTGCTATCACAATGTTGCAATGTGATGTCTCCAAGTAACACTCTTTCTCTGATGAAGTGCTCTCTGACATCAATGTGCTTTGTTCTGGAGTGATATACTGGATTTTTGGCCAATGCTTGAGCCGATTGATTATCACAGTATATTGTTGTTGGCTTTGACTCATCAAAGTAATCTGTTTCTGACAATAGTCTTCTGAGCCATATAGCTTCACATGCACCTGTAGTGAGTGCTCTATATTCTGCTTCAGTTGAAGACAAAGAAACAGTTGGCTGTTTGTTTGACAACCATGATATAGCACCTTGACCAAGGAAAAATGCATATCCCTGTGTCGATCTCCTGGTCTCATGATCTCCAGCATAGTCACTGTCACAATATCCATGCAACCGTGGATGACTTCCTCTGTATTCTATCCCAAATTGTCTTGTACCTCTGATGTATCTCAAGACTCTTTTGGCTGCATTCCAGTGAGACTGTTTTGGATTTGCCATAAACTGTGCTAGTGAGCTTACTGCATAACAAATATCTGGCCGTGTGATTGTCAGATATATAAGAGATCCAATGAGTTGCCTGTAGTATCTGTCATTGACTGTAGGCTTTTCTGAATCTTTAGTAAGTTTCAAACTCTGTTCCATGGGAGTGGCTGCAATCTTGCAATCTGCCATATGAAACTTCTTCAGGAGACTGTCAACATATTTGAGCTGACTCATGAATGTGCTATCTGAATCTCTCCAGAACTCAATTCCAAGACAATAGTGCATAAGTCCAAGATCTTTCATGTCGAACTCTGCAGATAAGTCTTGTTTTAGCTTTCTGATGAAGCTATCCTTGCTTCCTGTCACAATCAGATCATCTACGTACAAAAGTGCAATAGTAATATCTTCCCCTTGAACTTTGTAGTAGAGAGTATGATCTGCATTGGACTTCATGTATCCCAGATCAGCAAAATACTTGTCAATTCTGCTGTACCAACTTCTGGGTGCTTGCTTTAAGCCATAGAGACTTTTCTTGAGATGGCAAACCTTGTTCTCTTTTCCTGGTTCAACATAACCGGCTGGTTGTTGCATGTAGACATCCTCGTCTAGATAACCATTGAGAAATGCATTCTTGACATCGAGCTGATACACATTCCATTTACTGAGTGTCGCTAGTGATATCAAGAACCGTATGGAATCCATCTTTGCTACTGGAGCATAAGTCTCATCATAATCTTGGCCATATTGTTGTGCAAATCCTTTTGCAACTAATCTGGCTTTGTATCTCTGAATACTGCCATCTGGATTGTACTTCACTTTGTATACCCATTTGTTGGCTATGGCCTTCTTTCCTGGTGGAAGGTCGCATAATACCCAAGTGTTATTTTTATACAAAGCATCCATTTCTTCATTCATTGCAGTTTGCCATTCTGGCTTATCTACTGCGTCTTCGAAGTACACTGGCTCTTCTGTAGCCATGATGGTAGTCATAAGAGCATAGTTGGTGGTTTCCACCTGAATTGCTTTGCCTTTCTGAGCATATGTCAATCTGGCTGGTGGTCTGCTTTCCCTAGTAGACCGTCTGAGCTGCTGTGACGCTGATTGGGGTGTTGCTGGCAATTCTTGCTCTTCTTCATCAACCTGTTCTGTAGATGACTGTGAAGTCGATGTTTCTATCTCCTGTGTAGGTGAGGTTTTCCATTCTGATTCCTCATCGAAGATTACATCTTTGGAGATAATGACTTTGCGGTTGATGGGATCTTACAATTTGTATGCTTTACTTTCTTCACTGTAGCCAACCATGATGCATTTGCGTGACTTCGCATCCAATTTCCTGCGATGATCATCATGTATGTGGGCATATGCTATGCAACCAAATATGCGGAGATGCCCAATGCGTGGCTTGTGTCCAGTGAATGCTTCATAAGGAGTCATTCCTTGTATCGGTTCGGTAGGAAGCCGATTAAGCAAGTAGTTAGCTGTAGCTATTGCTTCTGCCCAATACTGATTCGGAAGATGCTTTTCACTAAGCATTGCTCTAGCACTGTCTGCTAAAGTCCCATTCTTCCTTTCAGCTATTGCATTTTGCTGAGGAGTATCTGCACATGTGAATTGTCTTCGAATGCCGTGAGTTTTGCAAAAGTTCATGAAGGCTGAAGACATGTATTCACCTCCTCTATCTGATCTCATGACCTTAATCTTTCTGCCTGTTTGGTTTTCTACCATGGCTTTGAATTCTTGAAATCTGGCAAACACTTCAGATTTCTCTTTCAGAAAGTAGACCCAACAATATCTGCTCTGTAGTCGTCGATGAAGGTCAAGTAATAAAGTGAACCATTGATGCTGCGGGTCTGGGCATAACCCCATACATCTGTATGAATTAAATCAAGAATACCTCGTGCACGAGAGGTACTTCTGACAAAGTTGGTTCGCTTTTGTTTGCCGAAGCAGCATGCTTCACAAACCTTTCCAAGAAACTGTAGCTTCGGAATCCCAATTGCCATATTTTGATTCCTTAGATCTAACAAGTACTTGAAGTTGACATGACCATATCTCTTATGCCATTTTGCAGATAGTGGCATCTGTTGCATTTGAGCTGACATGGCATGTTTGTCTGGTACTGTAGCTAGCATCCTGTATAAGCGTCCTTCCTTGACACCTTTTGCTACTAGCTGACCTCTTTTGGATTTGTCTCTGATAGTGCATTCATCACCGTCGAAGATGACTTTGTAGTTGTGTTCCGTCATTTGACCTACTGACAAAAGGTTCTTGCTGAGCTTCGGAACATAGAGCACATCTTTGACTAATCCTTTTGTACCAGTGAAATTGTTCATAGGGATAACACCTGTCCCTTGAACCGGATTCGGTGTATTGTCTGCTGTGTAGATGACATTCTTTTGACCTTCTAATGGCTTCATTTCTGTGAACCATTCCTGATGATTTGTCATATGAGATGATGCACCGCTGTCGATGTACCAAGGATCCTGTTCCACTTGGTCGACTTGATAGCTGAAATCTTCTTTGGGATTGAAATCAGTGTCTAGGTGCATTGTATCAGTCTGATGCAATTCCTCACTTGCAAGAAACATATTTCCATGTTCATTTGCAAAATGACTGTGACTAGAATGTCCACCACGATGATTTCCTCTTCCTCGGGAATTCCCTCGATTACTGCTGGATTGACCGCCTTGGTCATACTGCTTCTTGCGGCAATCTCTTTCATAGTGTCCAAACTTGTGACAATAGTTGCATTGAATGTTTGACACATTGGTGGATGCATTCCCTCGTCCTTGGAATCTTCCTCGGTTGGAATGATTTCCTCTTTGCTGATTTTGATGTTGCTGAGGATGCTGCTGATGCTGATGCTGATTCTGACTTTGATTTTGTTGATGATGATGACCACTTTTCTGATATGATCTACCTCTGTTTCTGCCTTTGCCTCTGCTTTTGTCTGAAGCTGTGAATGCCTGATCATTAGAATGACCTTTACGTGCTTGAATGGCCTGAGTCCTGAGTTCTTCACCAAGTAGAACTGACTGAAGTTCTTCAAGTGTTGGAATTTGCCGTTGGATGGCAATACTCTGGACTAGATTCTCATATCCTTCTCCTAGTCCATTCAGGATTACTTGAACCATTTCTGCGGGATTCATAGTCTCTCCTGCTGCTGCAAGTTGATTGTTGTAGTCTTTGATGCGGAGTACATAAGCATGACCGGTTTCATTGCTATTGCGGAAACTCTGGTTGATCTGGTTTCTCAAGGTGAGAATCCTGGATGTGTTCTTGGACTCGTAGAGAGCTGCGAACATATCCCATGCTTCTTTTGATGTCTTGACTGTGTTGAGCTGTCCTAGCATGACATCTTGCACATTCTGCTTGATCAGGTGATAGGCATACTTGTCTTTCTTATCCCATTCTGCTTGAGCTCGGGCAATGGCAGGATCTGCTACTGGTGCGGAAACTGTTTGTGTAGATGTAGATCCCGATGTAGATCCCGTTGCTGGTGCTGTGACAACAGATGGAGTAGAGCTACTGGTGGCTGGATCGGCCAATGGTCTAGGTATGGATCCATCGACATACTCCCATTTGTCCTGAAGCACAAGAATGGTCTCCATTCGGTATTTCCATGTACCATAATTGGAGTTGTCTAACTTAGGAGATGCCTCCAGATTGAGGTTGCTAGTCGACATGGTGCAAACAATGTACTCAAAAGTGTCCTGAAAAAACTCTGTATGAATCAACTGCAAATACACTGAAGATGCCAAGTGAAATCTCTGTACCGTCGGTGAAGATAGAACTGCAGTAAATAAGATCTGACCTGTGTTACAAGGCTTGTGGCAATGATGCCGGGAATAGCCAAGAGGCTTTACAAGGCTGAAAAATGATGTGCACAATGCCGTGAGATAGCCAAATAGGCTTTACAATGGTGGCATGTGTGTGTGAAATCAAGTGCTATCTGCCCACTGAATCAATCTGCAATGCCTCTGAACTCTGAAGTCTGCTCACTGAACTGATGAACGTAAGGTTTCAGGTAATGCAATGATGTGAAATCGGATGTGAGCGTATGGACTGACTCCGAGTAGGTACTAGTCGGGAATTTCGGGCATGGCTTAGATTGGCAACTTGGGGAATTCAAAGCGTCCCCTCTATGGCGATCTAGCTACTCTGATCTAGATCTACACCAACCGTCGATCGATGAAAGAGCAGCAAATAATTCCTTTTCCTTTGTTCTTTTTAAGTGCTGGGTCAGATGCGTCGATGTAGAGGCAAATGTGCGTGAAAGAAGTGGTTTTGTCGGTGAGGCTCAAATGTGAGTGTAACTTGCGCCGAAATGTGCGCGTGATGTAACGAGCGTGTAGAGCACAAAAAATCGAGCGACTTTCCTTTTTGGAGCACCCTCAAATTCTTCCTGGATCAAGAGATATGACTTGATCTAGGTGGAGGGGCAAAAGGAGTGCAAATGGTGCTCAATGATGATGTGTCACTGTGAGTCACATGCAGTGATGATGTGGCACTGTGCTTAGCAAGAGGTGTGCCAGTGAAGCTCTGTGCTGAGGTGGCAGTGCTGAGGTGTCACTGATGACGTGGCACTGATGACGTGGCAATGATGATGTGGCACAGATGACGTGGCACAAGTGACGTGGCAGATGACGTGGCACTGATGACGTGGCAGATGACGTGGCACAGATGACGTGGCACAGATGACGTGGCCTGATGACGTGGCAGATGACGTGGCACAGATGACGTGGCCTGATGACATGGCAGATGACGTGGCAGTGTGGATAAGGGTGTGACACGTGTCCAACTGTGGGTCAGCCAGTTAACCCAAGGTGATCTTCACCGGACCGTGGTGCTATCCTATCTGCCACGTGTCGACCAATGGTGCACCGGAATTTATCCAAGATTCTGACGGAATCTTGGAGATTCCGTCATCTTCTCCGTTGATGGAGGCGGCCAGGCGCTGATCGTTGAGGTGCCTTCGGAGGTCGTCCGTTGGCTGGCGGCGATGCGCTGGAGGGAGCCCGTTTGGAGAGGCAAAGGCTCGGGACGAGAGATGGCCAAATGGCAACCTCCACAAGAAACTCGTGTGCGGTATTTGGGCAGTCGAACACTGGATCGGCGAGCTTCTGCACAGACAAAGAAAAACAAGTCTCCTGCTGCAGTGGAGGCAGACAAGTATTCGGTATGCAGTACCGATGGATTTGAACCTTACGAAAAGACCGGGCAAGAAACCACGACGGATGTAGAGGAAAGCTTCAAATTGGCTGGGGTCGAAATAGGCCCAAAGAAGCTTTCGATACGTCTACCTGCAACATCATCTGATGAGGCACAGGAGTTAGAGCCGTCGTTGGTCGTCGTAGGTAGTTTGCAGCAAGCATGGAGGTCGATCGATAATCCACTATGGAGTTAGTCCGTTGCAGCAGCCCGTGCTGCTGCGGTGGCATGCTCAAAGAAGGAGCTTGAGTCGCAGGCATCGAAGTTTGCTGAGAGCGTGGGCTTTGGATCTTTGCAGTCGGAGTTGAAGCATTGCTTGGAGGCCCGTGGACGTTGACGAAGGTCACCCTATGGGATATGTTGCCTTAGAAGATAATGCGAGGCAATTGGAGCAATTTTGCTTTGAAGAGCCATCGTTGCAGCCAAGAGGTCATTGAGCCTTGATGCTAAACTGAGTCGCAGAAATGGAGTAACAGAATTGTAGTCGAAGAGGCTCCTTCTCTCTCTATAGGACTTCTACAGATATCTTTTTCTCACAAGAATGCAATGAACGGAATCTCTCTCTTTTCTCTCAAAACCAGTAGAGCTTCGGCTCTTGCTCTCAAACAATTAGGATGTCTATTTTCTCTATGTTCTCCTTATCTATCTCTCATAAGGATACACTCGAAGAACTCTTTCACATGATTCTCTTGCAGAGATCACTCACAATCTCTCTTGCTTTCAATCAAGGAATTCTCTCAAGAACAATGATGGAAATTTCTTTCAATGGACGGAAATTCTCTCAACGGAAGTGAAGGGAAAAAATCTCACAATCACTCAAGAGAACTCTCAATCTCACAATCTCTCTCACACTCTCAAGAAACTCAATGTCTCAACGGAAGACAAGGGAGCTCTGATACCATGACAAAATATGAAGAGGGGAGAGGAGAAGAGTGGAGATGAGGAGAGAGGGCACAGCTAGAGAGCACACCACAAATGACTAACTGTACACTAGAATTAGTTGAAAAAATAGAATATATACAAACCCTTTTAGGGTTAGGGTTAGGGGATCTAACCCTTTCCTTTATAGCACTCTATAAGGTTAGTGCTATGCACATATGATCACGTGATGGTGCTATGCACACATGATCACATGATGTTGAGCGTGAACTCTCAACAAAAGCAACCCCTTGGTGCGTGGATCCTGAAAGTGCGAGCGGAAGCACTACCTCTCTAGTCTAGCTAATGAAGCATACCCTCTACTCAAGCATGCCTGCATCACGAGTCTCATAGTGAAGCTCGGTCCGGAGAAGATAACCCCAAGATAAGTGTATGATGAAACTATCTCAACAGATGACCCCGCAAATGTGAACTGCTCCTGACGCATGATGGCTCGAGATGTATTAAAGATCATGACCTTGGTTTTACCCAGGTTGACTTTCAAATCATGAGACTCACAAAAGGACTGTAGTGCGTCTAGGTGTCTCTGAAGCCCCTCTGCTGAGGAAGACAAGAGAGCCACGTCATTTGTATAGAGCAGAATCTGCATCAACGTGCCCACAAGAGAGCAACCTACACCCCCTGTGTCTGCATCACTGTCTCAAGCTCGTCAATATAGAGGCCAAACAAGGTAGGCGACAAAGGACATCATTGTTTGACCTCGATGGTGCTCATGATCTCGTCTGTCCACCCGGATCCTGCCTGAACTCTGCCAGAAACTCTCTCGTAAAGTGCCATGACAGCCCAAATGATCTCCTGGTCATAGCCCAAGTCCTGTAGGCGCCATATGAGGTGGGCTCTCGGAACCGTGTCAAATGCCTTGCGGAAATCCACAAAGCAACAATAAACCCTCTACTTCCGTGACCTTGCCTCCTCGATGATACATCTGAGTGTGAGGATGTGGTCCATGGTTCCATGATCACGCAGAATCCAGCCTGTCTTGCTGCTCTAGGTCCTGGACACTCTGCAAGTCTGCTAACCTTGGAGTCAAGTACTGATGAATAAAACTTGGACATAACATGTCCAATCATAATGGTCCTGTAGTTCTCTGGGCTCATGGGATCCCCTGCCTTGTGGATGGGTGAGATAGTGTTAATGGTCCAAGTGTGTGGAAATCCCAAAGAGACAGCTTCATTAAAAAGCTTTGCTAAGATCGGGGCTAGGAGGTTAATCCCATATGCGATGAACTCAGTGCATAGCCCCTCATGATCCTTCACTCGGCCATTATGAAGTTTCATTACGGCATCCTTTACCCCTTCTCTAGTGAAGAGGGTGCAGGATGTGGGACGAGACATGTGTGAGAGGTTAGGGACTAGCTGATTTGGGATGTCATAAAGTGTGCATGCATAATCAAACCAGATCTGAGTGTCAATGAGTGGCGGAGGGAACCGTCCTTCTTGAAATCTCCGCCAGAAGTCCTTAGAGTTGTTACTAAACAAAATGTTCAGTAGCTCCTCCTTGTTCCGACAAACGAAGTCTAGTTTCTTCCTCCGTACCAGTCTACGGTATTCACGTAGCGTATCTGGTGCGCTTGGAAGACTATTTTTGGTTTCGAATCTGAGTTGATGGCGTAAATCCTTACACTCATCATCGTACCAACTATTATAGGGTACGGTTCCAGGAGGTGGTGGGCGGGTGGAGCGGGTGGTGTGGGGGAAAGCGTGAATGGCAACCTCGTGTATTGAGCGGGTGGTGTGGGGGAAAGCGTGAATGGTAGCCTCGTGTAGTGAGCGGGTGACAAGGGCAGCACGATCCAAGGGGTATGAAGTCAATATAAGTGAGAAGTATGTATAGACGGCCAGAGTAAGAAGGTGAGTGATCCCGATCAAAGCGTATATCGTGGTAGGTGGAGTAAGCACTGAGTGGGCTGGAAGGTGCTGTGTGAAGGGAGGTGGAGATGCTAAAGAAAAGGTATGTATGATCAGCCCCTGGGGGGAGAGGTGCCACAATGAAGTCAGTAATGCGAGATGTGAAGACAGGGGATCCCATGATGTAATCAACAACACTGGAGCCCCCCCCATGTGGAAAGCATGTGAAACCACTTGAAGCAGGACATCTGTCAAGAACATTATAGATAATGAGATCATGTATCCTACAGAGGTCTAATAGGGCCTGCCCATAAGATGAGAATGGACCTCGCCTGTCAGCTGAAACCCGTAGCATACCTTGTTACGCTCTAGCCGAGGAAGCATGACCTTGGAAGAATCAGTTGACATTTCCCTTAAAGGATCTATGTTTGTAATATATCTGTTCGCGCTTCATGTAAATGATCGAGAGGGAATTAATGTCAAGGTCCTAGGTGAGGGTTAATAGCACATAGACTAGGTGGATCTAAGGCTAAGGGCCTAATGCAAGAAATGTGCCTAGGGGCAATTGTAATTAGAGTATCCCAAGAGAGGGGTGAAAAGATGCATTAGGAAGGCCCTATGATGATGACATGTAGCATCTAGATCCATCTAGGGAGATGGGGAAGCGCAAACAAATATAGTACAAACATAGATCCTTTAAGGGAAATGTCGACTGATTCTTCCGAGGTCATGCTACCTCGGCTAGAGCGTAACATACCTACCTCCTCAAGGTCAATATCTGGCAGTAGAGTGGAATCATCTCTGAAGTCAAGAAGTGGTACCTGACGGGCCCTTGACCTCGTGTTGAGGTCCCCCACTAGAAGGACTTCTCCGCGACTAGAGAAGTCAACGATGGACTATTAAAGGGCAGCAAATGGGGATTGTCTCATCATCACCTTGATATCTCTGGCAAAGTGGGAGGTCTCAGGGGGGAAGTAGCAAACTGCAACAAACAGATCCCGGCTGTCCATGTGTCGAATCCGGATCCAAAGAAATCTGGAATGTGTATCTCTATGCTCTACTGAAATGGTCCCCCGAAGTGTGGATCTAAAAAGGACTGCAACTCCACCCGAACCTCGAACTCCTCCTGTACCCCTCATCTCATCTCTGTAGGCAGACTCCCATGTATACCCGCTGACTATTGGAAGAGGGCGCTCTGGACTCTGATGTCTCTATATAAAAGACTATGTCGTGGCCTCTGTATAGGATTCCGAGAAGTTCCGTGGTTCTGACCATAAGGTACCATTACATTTCCAAATGGTGCAAGACAAGGTCTCGGATATCTGAGTCTCAGAGACCCCGCTTCCCTATGTAGGGGAGGGGACAGGTGCCCTACGGGGGCCTGTAAGAAGTCGTCCCTCTTGTACCACTGCCCACTTCCCCTCCTTCCGAGCTTGATCCCACTGCTATAGCAAAGAGTGCCTCTCCTCAACCTGTAGAGGTGTGAGGTCCTCATCCATAGAGATCGCTGGCTGATCTCGAAGGACTGACCTGCATCGTAGAGCTGAAAGTCGTGCCTGAGTGTCATGGAGTCGTATGATCAGGGCTTGCTCTCGGTTGGGATCTCTCCCCACCCGCCATGCCCTCTCTATCCTGTGCTCAACCACACCCAGGGTAGTGGCCACGAACGCAGTCGCATCTACCATCGGTGTAGCCTCAATGCATGGGATCCCCCGTACTCTGATGTTGAGAGCCTGATTGGCTCTCTGCTGCTGCTCCATGAGGGTAGCCGAAACAGTTACCCTTGCGGGTTTTCGTTTGGCCACGTCAACCCATCTGGAAGTCTCATCAATAGCAGATTGCATGCTCGCAATCTGTGCCTCAACCACTGGGGTACTCCCTGGGACAGTGTGTATGGTTGTGACCTCTTGTCCGAGCTGCATGATATCCTGTCTGAGTCCCTGAATAAGACCTGTATGTTCCCGAGTGGCCCTAGCCTACTCCTGTATGATGCGGCTCTGCTCCTGGTTAAAGGGAACAACAACCGGCACCACGGGCATAAGTATGTCACTGATCGTAGATGTAGAGGGAGCTGAGACTAGAAATAGAGCTAAGCCTGAAGAGGGGGCTGAAGTCAAAGTAGAGATAGAGATAGAGGGAGCTGAGGCTGGAGCTAAAACCGAAACTGAAACTGTAGCGGGAGTTGAGGTTGAGGTAGAGATAGGGGCTGAAGAAGCTGAGGCGGGTCCTGCCTTTGCCTTGCTATCTACCCCGAGTCCACTTCGGTTGTAACGTGTATTCACATCCTCCAATTTCAGTTGTGTCGTGTTTGCTTCTTTTTGTTGTTGTCGTCTTTCTTGGCTTTGTCCCCCATTTCTCTTGGACCCCTTTTTTTTTTTTTTTTGGAAGTTGAAAAAAGAAAAAGAAAAAGAAAGTAGCGAAGGTGGCGAGCGGGCTGAGGCGGTGAGGCTGAGCGGAGGGGACGCAGAGCGGATGAGGAGTGGCTGAGCGGATGAGGAGTGGCTGAGCGGATGAGGTGAGGCTGAGCGGAGGGGAGGCTGAGCGGAGGGGAGGTAGACTGGGTGAGGGGTGGCTAGCGGAGAGGCTGAGCGGAGGGGAGGCAAAGGGAAAGGTTGAGCGGGAGAGGGAGAGGGAGAGGCTGAGCGGAGGGGCTAGCGGAGGAGGCTAGTAGGAGAGCGGGGAGGCTAGCGGGAGAGGCTGATCGGGAGAGGCTGAGCAGGAGAGCTACGGAGAGCGAGGAGGCTGTGAGCGGGAGAGCGTCTGAGCGGGTGGCTAGCGGAGAGGCTGAGCGGAGAGAGACAGGCGTGGGGGTTGGCGGATGGGCTACATGGGCTGCGGAGAGGCTACGAGAGCTAGATATGGATCATGTCCCTCGAAAAACACCTGAGGGCCAGTAAGAGATAACCAAGCCTCTTTGGCTCCCGCTGCCTCTAAAGTTACCACGTCCTTCTCCATAGGAGGTTTTCTTGAATTCGCTGCATATTCTGATTTCTGCCACAGCCTCCAGATCGGTCTACTCTACCTCTGTCTCTATCTCTTCATGCATTTGAGTAGAAGCATTTGAGTAGAAGACAGTTTCTTTTGAAGTTCCTCCTGAAGAAGATGCACCACCATTTCTCTGATCTTCAGAAATTAGAAGAGCAATCAACTCCTCAAAATCAAAAAAATTCTCACGAATGGCAATGGATGTTTGGAATTGTGCATAATCCTTTCCTAGACCATTCAAGGTCACAGAAACTAAATCATCATCTTCCACTGGCGACCCAATAGAAGCAAGTGCATCTGCAATCTTCTTCACCTTCATGTGGTAGTCATTGATGCTCATATTTTCTCTCTGCACATTATGCAACTCCTACTTGAGCTGCATTTTTCTGGCTTGTGTATTTGTGCTATACATTTTTGTCAAAGTATCCCACGCCTCCTTTGACGTGCTTGCATCCTAAATATGCACAATCATAGAATCTGAAATACTGATAGACAGCCAGGACATAACTTTTCTTTTTTTTTTCATAAAAGAGACTTCTATTAAGTAAGAAAGAAACCCGCTAGAGCAAGCTCTGTGCGGGGAATCGTGTACGGGAGGAGCAATTGAATGGCCCAGAGTGGTAAAATGTCACTGATGAGGTGGCTGGACTAATTAGGAAGGCATTCTGCTCATGCAAAGGTGGCTTCGTGATGGATGAAGGGATGCTTCTAGTCGACGAGCTGGACGTAGATGAAGGTGACAACTTGCAGGAGGAGGATCGCGGGCTCAGGAGCACTCAAGCATGGAGAAACACTGCACCGGGGGGTGTATGCTAGTCGTATGGAAGATGCCTAAGAGTAGCCTTGCATCGGGTGACGTGCGTGGGTTGAGGGCTGGAAAGAGCCGTATGGGCTTTGTACGGGCTGCAAAGGGGCTTTGTACCGGCTGATGTAGGGGATCGTGTACGGGAGGAGCAATTGAATGCCAGCTAATGCTGCTGATACGGCGACGTACAGACGGGCATTAAATTCTATGTACGGGCTGGTACAGAATCTCAAGTGTGGGCTTGTACGGGCTGCAGTACGAGATTGTACGGGCCTTAATTGCTGATTGGTACGGGCTGGTAGTATGGTGCCTTGATTGCAGGCTGTACGGGCACGTACGGGTCATTAAAGATGTCTTCTACGAGCTATACGGAGGATGGTCATCATTAAATGCAGGCTGTATGGACTACTGTGCATGGTTGTACGGGGTGTAAGTACCTGCTGTCGTACGTATGATTGTACGGCTGCTTGTACGATGAACGTACCTGCACATCCGCTGGGCTCCAATATGTTCCCGGCTCTGTCCTATGAGTAAGGATCTGCATTTGTCAATCCTGTCCTGGGAGAGCTTATGCTCCGGGATAAGCACAATGTCTGGAGGGACCCTGAGGAAATAAACCGAAGGGAGTCCCTAAGCAACTGCAATCTAGGAACACCCAATCTATGACCATCTGCATCTGAGGTAAATCTGCGGTCGTTCAATCCTCTCACATTCCATGAAATGATGGACAACCTAGACATCGGATGGAAGTGAGGGGGTGCCAGTGGCACCGACTCAAATCTCTCTCTCTAACGGCGCAATCCAAATTCGGTCTCTGATCAAACTCCAAATCTGCCCCAACTCATGTAAAATGGCTCCATCCAAGGGAATAGTACTCTGGCGCGAATTGAGGAGCTGAAAGTCAAACCAACCAGCACTCCTGGGCACATCAAAATCTCCCTGAACCTCAAAGAATAGAAACAGAAAGGCCCTGCCACCGAAGCCAGGTCGGAGAGTCCTAGGGCATGAATGAATATGCGAGCCGACAATACAATGAACCGGTGAGAACTAAGTCATGCTCATGAGCTGTCTAGCAATCTCGCTGTCAAGTAACTCAGCTGACCAGCTTTTGCTCCCCCGCGATCGGAAGCTGCCTGCGGAGAAACGAAGAATGTGCCCCTCTCTGGAAAGAGTAACAGATCCCAAGTACTCCTCTACCTCCTCTGACCGTCGGCAAAACACCGGGAGAAGTTTCAATCGGGTGAGGGAGTCTGTGGTAACCCCTCGAGCCAAGAAGGGCCAAAACTCAACGGGCAGATCTCTATCAACCATCCTGGGGTCAGGTCTAGGAGCCAGAAGAGCTGAAAAGGGCTGAGCCGTCCTAACTCTGCTCCTGGAATAGGTGAGAGGAAGAGGAAGAATCTGCGACGAGGTGCCTGTCAGCGTGGGTGACTGATAATCTCGCTCGATCCAGGTTCACTGCAATCCCTCCATGAATAGAAAGCGAAAAGAAAAGAGTGATCTTTCTATTCCTGAGGGATTTCCAGAGCCTACGCCAAAAGTTTTTCCGCACAACTGCAGAAATCTGAAAACTATCCCAATGAGGCGCTCTGGAGGGCCTCCAACCTCTACTGCTGAGTTGAAACCTCTGGGCATTTCTAACAATAAAGCAAAAGAAGGGGAAGCTCTTCTCTCTCGAGGGTTTTTTCTCTTACTTAATAGAAGTCTCTTTCTTGGGGGGGAGGGGGGGGGGAAATGTGTTCTAGTGTGTTCTAGTGTGACTTCTAGTCTAGTGTGTCCTATGGATGCCACGTGTCATATTGGGAGTTATCCCATATGCATAGGTGTTCATATGTGTGTGTGTGCTCCTATATAAGAGCTGTACTTGTCTAGTGTCAAATCAATCAAGTGTCAAGCTACAAGCTCTTTGGTCTACATGTGAGTACTCTCATTTTTATTCATTGCTCTAGTCATTTCATTATGTCTCCTTTTGAGTATCACTTCCTCTCTCCCTAGCCTACCATCTCTCTCTCTCCCTCTTTCCACCATGTTCCTTCATGTGGTATCAGAGCCTCCCTTCCTACCTTCCCCTTCTTCTTGCTCTATCAAGAGGATGAGAGAAGCCGACAAATGGAAGCTCCCCTCTCCTCTAAGGTAGAGCCTCCCTTCCCTTAGCCTCGCCATGGTTCCTTGCCATCAAGTACTCCGGTGTCCTAGTGATTGCTCCTGGTCCTCGTTTGTGAGTTCAGCTCACTCCCACATCAGCTCGTGGTTCTTCCTCAGCATTGGCGGACATTCCTCGTCAGTCCGTCACCCAAAACTTGTTTTGGAGCAGTCCAATGGCTGTTTTTTGACCTTTTGAGGTCCAATTTTGACGTTTTTTGACATTTTGGCACTGCTTAATCATAAAGACCCTGTCCCGCACCATTGTGAGAAAAAAAATTTGATTTTTTTGTCCGTATGTCTGTATGGACCTCTGCAGAAGGTGGATGCAGGATAGTGCCAAGAGTCCGTACAACTTGTCAGAAGGCGATCCCGAGCAATTTTAGGCTACTTTTTGGCATTTTTTGCTCAGATTTGGACTCCCGTAACCTCCACCAGTGATTTGAACTTCCCAAGCTTACCCACAAGTCATTTCGACTGTAGCGACACTCCGGTACATTGACTTGAGACTTCCGACAGCAAATAATACTCTTTTCACACCTTGTCATCTCTGACATTGTGATATTGCAGTGTTTGACTGTCCTGAACAGTCAAATATTATTTCTTTGATCTCGGTACACTTCGGTGACTGCTTCGATTGGTGCGCCATCTTTGCTACTCATTGCCTCTTCTGCGCATTCAATGACACTTCAATCGGCACATTGAGAGTCATGACGTGATCTCCCTTGGTAGCTGCTCCTATGGCCTTCATTGACACATCATTCGAGGGCATCCTCGCTTGGTTCTTCACCGACCTACCTCTTTGCATCAGGATGTGCACACTCTTGTGCGGTAGCTACTTCGGGCTCATGGGTTCTCTGCCCTTGCTATGCATAAAATGAATGAAATCTTTTATATATTTTTATATATGTTTGAGTTAAAGGTTCTCTGCCTTGAGTAGTCCCTCTAAAAAGAATATTTGAAGAGTTAATAAAGGTCTTCTGCCTTAGATTGTCCTCCTAAAGTGATGTATTTCTTTTATGGTGTGTGACTCCATGTTTCTAGTTAGTCCCTGGAGTCAAGAGGGGGATGTACTATGGGAGCCATGTATTGGCAACATAATGAGCCTCTATGCTCCATTTCATTATGTCTCCTTTTGAGTATCACTTCCTCTCTCCCTAGCCTACCCTCTCTCTCTCTCCCTCTTTCCACCATGTTCCTTCAGAGCGCTCCTGCACATGAACACCTAAAGGGGCAGGAGTAGTCTCATCTGCACGTGGAACCAGGATAGGAATGTCTCTTGCCTGAAGAGACGGGTCCATGGCGCCATCAATGGTAGCCCGAGGTGGAACTGGCTCCCCAACTCTGACAGGTACCCAACGGGGAACGACCGAAACAGGACGTGCTGACTATCCTGTCTAAGCTAAAGAAGTACCGGGACGAGAGGCTGATGGTCCTGGATGCGCGGTAGAAGTACCAGGACGAGAGGCTGACGGTCCTGGCTGTGAAGTTGAAGGTCTAGCGACGCATGAAGCGGTAGGAGCTGGTCGTGAGTGAGGAAGGTCCAGGTTGGGTGAAGCTATGAGGCGCACCCGTGGATCTTTTAGGTCTTTTCTTCTTTCTTTTCCTTGGGCAATTTCTAGCAAAGTGCCTAAGGGTCCTGCAAATCCTTCACTGATCCTATCTTCCCGCAATCTCGACTCTCTGTCTGAAGAAGGAGCCATCTTGACACTGAAGCATAATGTGGTCATCCGAGATGTTAGGGTCAGAGACAATGACCCTAATACGCGATACCCCATCGGACCTGACTGCCTCTGCTGCTAAAGAAGGCATCGCAGGGAGGCAGTTCCAATGGAATGTAGAAGTCGATGGTACACTTGAGGAAGGCTGGGAAATTTGATGAAGAGTGACGTCGTCTAGCTGTCCTCCTCGACAGGATCAAACCCCAATGAAAAAGGGGTTTTAAAAATCCTCTTGGAGCTCAGTGCTTACAGGCTAGCCTAAAGCACTGAACGTGCTACCTCCGAGGAGTCAAAAACAATCTAGAAGAAACCGTGCCCAAGGAGACGAACATCTGTGAGGTGCCCTGCGAGGTCTCCAGGTAGAGCGGTGAGCATCCAGTCCCTGGCCTGTAACCCGGAAGCGTGGGACCCATGGATGTGAGCAAAGAGCGATGTCAAGCTCTCCTACTCTGTATCTTTTTTGAGGTGCTGCAACTCGTCTTTTGAAAAGGTGGTTGTTTTTTGCGGCCGGTGGAAGCGAGCGAGGATAGGCTAAAGGCAGAGTCATCGTCAATCGGGGTCGAAAGGCCGACTCGAACACTAATGAGCTCCGTCCGACTGAAAAAATGCTTAGGATAAAGAAGAGGATGAGGGCGAGACGGAGAAGAGGAAGAAGGCAGGGGTTGGGGGGGGGGGGGGGGAGGCTGAAAAGGAGAGGTTTAGGGTGGGGGGGGGGGATATGGAAGGGAGGAGAGGGGATGAAGGAGGAGGGGAGGGAAGAGGCAGAGGGGCTGAAGGGGTGGGAGAGGAGAGGAGGGAGGAGGGGGAAGGGGGGGGCGGGGAAGGGGGGAGGAGGTAGGGGCTGAAGGGGCGGAGTTAGGATGCGGAGGTTGGGGGCGCCGAGCGGGGGTAGGGGCTGGGGTGGCAGAGAGAAGGGGCGAGGGTAGGGGCTGGGGTGGCGGGGGGGAAAGGGCGGGGGTAGAGGGCAGGGGAGAGAGCTGAGGGAGCAGGGGGAAAGGGCGGGGGAGGGGGGCTGAGCTGTGGGAGAAGGGGCGGGTGTAGAGGGCGGGAGAGAGGGCTGAGGGAGCAGGGGAAGGGGCTGAGGGAGGCAAGGAGAGGCTGACGGAGGAGGGAGAG
The DNA here is from genome assembly GCF_047967505.1 of Dipteris shenzhenensis. Classification (NCBI taxonomy): domain Eukaryota; kingdom Viridiplantae; phylum Streptophyta; class Polypodiopsida; order Gleicheniales; family Dipteridaceae; genus Dipteris; species Dipteris shenzhenensis. The sequence continues at coordinate 52,444,608 of NC_141615.1, forward strand.
GTGAGGCAGGGAGGGGAGGAGAGGGGGCAGCTAGGGAGTCGGGGAGGAGCAGCAGCGTGGATCCCCTGTCCCAATTTTCATTTCATCTCAGCAAAAATCATAGGTAGTGAACTCAAGAACACCTCTGTTTTGACTACTTCATGAGAATAAAACTTGTCAAAGGCCAAATTGTTTTGGCGACAAGGAGATCGACACAAAGGATCTAAGCATGGTGCTTCAAAATGTTGTGGATCGTTTGAGAGCTATGGCACTGAATTTAAGAGATCAGGCATCCTATACTTGTCCTCATAGAACAAGAAAGAGGGTCAGAGCAATATGATAAATAGAGCAGTGTCATGCATTTTTGCTCGGAACAAGGGCAAGGGTGGACCAAGGAATAGTGATTCTCCCAAGATCACTTCCCATACTTTATTGTCTTCATCATGTGGAAGTTTGGTTGCACAAAAATAACATGAAGTGTGGCGAAATTAACCAGCTCACTCAACACAGGAGCAAGTAAACAGAATGACAAAAGTAGAAGCAGCAGCAAGTAAACGAGAATGACAAAAGGGGGTGGGGGGGGCGGGGAGAAGAAGAAGAAGAAGAAGAAGAATATATTATCGTCCTCTGAAGACCAAAAATCAGCCTATGGGACCTGAAACAATACAAAACCTTACATACATAAAGACTCCTCCCTCAAAGGGGAGGGTAATAAGAAAAACTACCTTTATGTCTAGGTGAGTTTCTGTGCTTGAAAAGCTTAGATACAAATGTCTAGGAGAGAGAGAGAGAGAGAGAGAGAGAGAGAGAGAGAGAGAATACACCCATATATGGATCACATACACAAACACACACATGTGCCCGCGCATAATTATATTTATGCATATGCATGGTGTACGAGTGTGCAAGCGTGCAAGCTGTTCACGTGCATATGCATGTGCGTGTGGGCACACATTGGCATCATGTGACGTACACATGGAACGACTCTTCACTGCTTGGAGGTAAGGGGGAGATAAGGAGACTTGGTTTTTATGGACTAAGTGCGACAAGAACGGAAAGACATGCCAGATTCACTATCTTGAGACTAGAGGACATTAGGCCACAATTCTCAGGTATGGGACTGCTATGGCATGTTGTCTCCACAAAACCGACACAATAATGCTTGCCAAAAAATTCCCCAAGACAATCTTAAAAAACTTCAGAATATAGTCCCTCACATTTCGACCGTGGTTTTGATACTATTATCGTTATGTATTCATAGATACAAAAAAATTTATTGGCACCCTTACCTGTCCAGCGCGGTAAAGATCACTGAAGCACCTAGACGCGAAGGTAATTGACAGATATTCAAGTTGTGCACAAATGGCTTGCTTATCTCCAAAAGCTTTCTCAACTCTTTATCATCTTCCAAAGTGGGATCGAAGCTGCATCACTTTAACTGGGATCAAATGAGAAAACGATGCTGCTTCACTGGGATAAAAGAAAGCAAGCCATACCCTAGCTCGCCCTAAAATATCATAATCGAGAGGGCATCTTGAAGATGTCTCGAATATAGCGGGAAGTGGAATCAAATCGCACCTTTCCAAAGCGCTAGCTAAATTGCGCTCAAAGTAGAGTTGCTTCCACGAACGTCCATGACAAGTCAGGTCACAAGTCTTCCATTTCAAACCTGCTCTCCTTTTCCAGTATTCATCGTCTGTAACGAACTGCACGTAAGATCGAGGTTCATTTGTTCCTTCTCAATGAGATAAAAACGAGACATCTGATGTAATGCATCATGTGGTAGAATAGGCAATTCATGAAATGGTGTTTTCGCTGCTCTATTATCATTATTTTGCTCGTTGAGGGTTGTATCTCGAGAAAACACAAGGGGAGCGATTGAAACAGCAGCATATGCGTAAATTATCAGTAGCAAGACGAGGAAACCTGCGCGCACAGATCCAAGGGGAGATCAAGGGGCAATTTGCGGGCTATCTGACAGCGAATGTCGGGCGGGATGGTAGAAAGCTGAGGGAGAACGTGCGGCTGCGTGGCCAAGATGGGCACGCAGAGCTGGACGAGTGTGGGGCGAAAGTAGCGAGAAGGCAAAGCGCGAGGGGACAAGTGGTGAAGAGCAACGCGTGAAGAAGAAGAGGAGGGCTGCGAATGCACGTCCGCCATCGCCCATCGCCCAAACCGTCAACCCCACTTCCTATCATCTACTGTTCTTCTAAACTTTGAATATCGTCCCTACACGTGGTATTTCAAATTCAAATTTCTTTCCTTAACGGGTAGGCAAAGAGGCCTTTCCCTCATATGAAATTGGCGAGCGGCCCAGCCCCGAGTCACTTTCAAATGAGGGAGAGCCCAACCCATGGCTTCTCCCGGCCGTCAAAGTCAGAGTTGACACATCAGCAACATTAAAAGGTTGATCTGATGGGCAAGTTAGGAAGATTTTGACACTTCGGCATTTAGGAAGCTCATAGAGCCCACGATTTTCCATGATTTAGGGAGACTTGATCTAATGGTTGAGATTGCATCTACGAGTCCCCATGACTTTGACGGGGTAATGATATGATATGGTGGGAAATTGGGAACATGGGCAAAAGTAATATTTCCCACCATTTCTAGACTTTCTTTGTCATAAGGAGGAGGCCCCCACTCTTTTCCCACAAATACACCAAGGTCAAATGCTCGGGGGAAAGGTGGGAAATTACAACCTTTCACATAGGATGAATTTCCCACCAGATTTCCAAAAATCCCCCTTTCACCATATGGGAAACACAATTTCCCACAAAACCCCTCCCATGTCATAAGGCCTTAATTGCCCTCCAAAATATAAGGCCTAAAAAATTTTTGGGCTTCAAAATAAGGCCTTTAAAAATTTTGGGAGAAGGCCATTGTAAAATTTGGCCTTCTCATTGAAAATGAGGGCATGCCTTCAATTTTCAAGCCTAATTTAGAGCCCATTCACGAATCATGTTGAGGCCTTACCAAATTTTACGGTTCTTCAATGAGGACAGGTCTTCAATTTTCAGGCCTAAATTAGAGCCCATTCACGAATTACATTGAGGCCTTAACAAATTTTGCAGTTTACAATCGACACGTTCACCTCCAGCGAAATTTCAAATTTTGGTTGCAAGCCACAAAAAATCGATTGCCCAACGGGCACCCCCCCTCGCCCCCCCTTCCAGCTCATGAAAAAAACCAGGTGCAATTATTTCTTTGGACTGTTTCTGGACATTTATCGAGCTGACACATCATGCGCACAATCTGAACGCTTGCCACCAGTCTCAAAAAATAGGCTGGCACATGAACGAAATCTGCTTTACAATGTTGTTTTTGGTCAGCAAATCTAGTTTGCAATAGGTTTCAAACCAAGGCCTACGCTCCTAGCCTATTCACATGAGACTGATGGTTTGCAAACCACCCTATTGTTGTCCGGGGGCTGATTTGCAACCCAAGGAGCAACCAAGATTTTCCAAAAATCTAGCCACACATGAACCGGGTTCAAAATTTGGTGCCCACATACTTTGCAAATTAGGGCCTTTGGGTGAACAAGCTCTTAGAGGTAGTGCTATACTAAAACTCCTTTTGTGAATTCTACATGTAATTTTTTTCAAGTATTGTATTCCAAATTTCTATTTATGGCGATCATCCTACAAAATTTGCCTTTTAATAGTCCCAACGCCCTTTAAAAAATCATTTGCTTTCTCTTTTGGATCCAAAACCGCTTGCTTTACCACTATCCTAGGAGGCAGTGCCCACACACTCTTGTGCACTCTTGTTAATGCATGTGTTCTTTTTTATGCAAAGTATTTCCAGAGGAAATTATGTGACACAATAAACACAATCCATGAAGCTTTGAGGAGAGCATTTATTTTTCATTAAAAGAAACAAGCTTTATATTTATATAACCCTATACAAAAAAAGTAATCACAAGATAGTATCAAATAGAGACATCAGTCTTATCTATTATCGTGAAGACTAAAAATAGAGACTCATTCTTTCTGCCTCAACCCATAGAAGACTAAAAATAGAGACTCATTCTTTCTACCTCAACCTTCCAGAGACCTTCCAACACTCCTAAAACTTGACATATTGTCTCTTTAACCAAATCCCTCTTAGAAGGCACACGTCTAAAAGCTTTGTTGTTCCTAGTTGCCCAAATGACCAATAATGTGATGCATGGGGGATAACCTGAAACATATCATATTGTCTTACTTTAAGACCCATACGATCACCTAGTAGTGCCTACTTCCATCTAATTTGAAACTCAATGTTAGCTTTATGCAACCATCTCCTCATTGCCCACCACACCACATGAACTTTTAGAAAACCCCACAAAAATGGTAGTAGGACTCACAACTGCCCTCCCGCATAGTGTGCACATTGGCTTGATGTCAAGCCATCTTGCTAGCCGACCTAATCTCAGTGGGAGATTACTTGTTAGAACTTGCAAGTTGCCACAACATGAAATTTATCCTTTACATGCAAGAGGAGATGTGTATGGAGGAGTTATGCTGGTACCAAAGAGCCAAAACATTGTTGAAGGATGATAAGATTCCGATGCACTTAGGGCATCAAAACCCATTAATGAATTCAGTGGTGGAATGGCTAGGGGTCATAAGGGAGGGACCAGTGAGAATGCGGAAGGACCATTGCATTGTAGGTTTAATGTGAATAAACATTCTTCACATCACTGGATTGCACTTGAGGTAATGAAGGGAGCCTCTATCCCCACGCACGCTTTGGGGAATGGTTTGAGACCCTCTGACACATAATCTCTTGACATTGAGATGGTAGCGATACTTGTCGAGATTGTATAGTCTACCAATGGCAAGTTGTAACATGGAGAAGGATAATGCTGTGGAGATATAGCAAATTAGAACTCTATGAGGAATTCCCTAAAGGATCCACCATGTAGAAGTTGTAAGATGGAGAAGTGAAGAGTGACTTTGAGTGAGCTGAAAGACACCTATTTTTTGACATTTGTAAAAGGCTTTGGGTAGATATAGTAAATTAGAACTCTATGAGGAATTCTCTAAAGGCATCCACCATGAATCGTTGAAAGGTTGATGGCACATTCTTTAAAAAAATGGCATCATCGTATAAGCATAAGATCCCCATTCAATGTGTGAAGGACCAAAACTTTGCGAATGCAAATATGTGCGATGCATGCAAAAATTTAATGCTGATTAGGCCCTCCAATGGGGGAAGAGAGAGAGAGAGAGAGAGAGAGAGAGAGAGAGAGAGAGAGAGAGAGAGAGAGAGATTACAAATGCATGCAAGGTGGGAGATTGATGTGAAGAGGATAGCCTTCATTAATGTCCATTAAGACCACTCAAGGTACATCTTCACATTTACACCTACCATTTTGTGCACTCTAATGCACCCTTTCCTTTCATATTACCCCTAGGACAAATATACGTGGGCACATGTCTTCATTATAATGATTGTCCAGTAGTACATAGTTTAGTGGTATCATCTGTACCACGATCCATAAAAAATACAAACATATGTTGCACTATCAAATTTGTGCCTAATGTATCAATGTTCTAATGGCTATTAATTGTCAAAATAATCATTTCTCTTGTTATGATAGCCCCTCCTATTTGGATGAGTAAAAGTCCTCTTCTGTATTATCTCTTACCTTCTTTCTCTTGTGTGTACGCTTTCTCTTTTTACTTCTGCATTTGCATGGCCTTTCGGTAATCTACAAGTATCTATAGAAAATTTATAAAGAACTCTTCTTCCATTCATTGTGCACCACTGGCTAGTTGGTTTGTAAACTTTAGCAAATATATATACCTCTTCTTTCCACCACGGGTACTCTTCTCTTGATGGTACACAATTTGTTATGGAATAAGAACTTCAATCCCAACTTCAAGTTTTGATTCCTTTATTGAATGTCTAAAAATGCAGAAGTGTCACCACAATCTCTCTTCAAAGTGCTCACATGAAAGACATGCTTCATGTGCCATCAACTTGGGAATCTCAATTCATGTGCTTGAGATCCTTCTTTTGGATACAAAGCTACTAAAAATCTGAATTGGACTACAAAAATTCCACACTAGTTTGACATGTCTCGTACTTCCCTTCACTGACTTGATCCTTCTTTTATAAATCTGCAATAAGACCCAATTATCCTTGTCATAAACTTCTTTCTTCTTTTTATTTGCTACCTTGGATTATTTAATCTAGACCTTCATGATATGTTCTTTTACTTGCTTGAGAGCCTGTGACATATCCTCAAAAATCTAGTCATATATATAAACTTGCTCCCCTACATATGTTATTGGAGTGGATAGATATTGTCCTTACATGATTTTGAATGGGGATTTCTTGGTGGAATTATGTACAATATTATTATAAGGAAACTCTAATATGGGTAAGAATTCTTGCGATCTTCTAGGTTGGTCATGGATATAAGATTGAAGTAAAGTGATTATGACTAGATTGACATGTTCACTTTGAACATCTCCTTCAGGATGGAAGGCTATCGTAAATTTCAATTTAGTTCCAAGGCTTTCCAATAAGGCTATCAAAAGTTTCTACTGAAATGGCATCATTGTCAAAGATAATTGATTTTTGCAATACATGTAACCTACATATTTCCCTAATGAATGACTTTGTTGTTTCAGGAGCAGACAACTTCTTTCTACAAGAGACAAAATTGGCTTGCTTACGTAGCCTATCGATAATAATGAAAATCTACTCAAACTAACCAATCTTCGGAAATCGTGACATAGAATCCATTGTAATATATTTTCCAACTTTCAGAGGGAACAGGTAAAGGATGAAAATACCAGTAGTCTTGCTTGGTTAGATTGAATGCGCTAACATAAATTAGATTGTTGAATGAAGGCTAAAACTTCCTTGCAAAGTTTAGGCCCATGGAAGTACCTATCAATATTATCAATGGTCCCTCTAATGCCTCTATGTCCAAGTTATGGACTCGCATGCAACTCACTCATGACTAAATGCCGAAATGTTTTGGATACAAATTATTTGTACACCTAAAAATTAGGTATCCATCTACAATGTAATAGGCTTCTAACTCCCCAGTGTCATTACGCTAGATCCTTCCAAAAGTTTCAACAAAGTCCTCATCAGGAGGACAAGCTTCAACCGTTGCTCCTAGTGCCTTCTCGTGAATCACAAAAACGTGATAAACTTGGGGCCATCCACTCAAAGCATTGGCTCTACTAACTTCTTCTTCTTTTGATGATATTCAACATTTGGTTGACCAAATGATTCAATGTATTTGACCCATTTGATTTGTCTGGAAGAGACAATGGGCTGAGAGAATACTCTGATGGTGGCCAATCTTAATCTTGAATGTGGAACCATATAGATAAGGCTTCCATTACTTCAAAGCATGTACAACTGCCAGTAACTCCTTCTCATATGTGATAAATTTCAATTCTTCCCACTCTTCAAGCTTTCTACTCTCATAATAAGCAATAGGATTCCCTCCTTGCAGCAACACTACTCCAATGGATGTATCACTCGCATCTACAAGAGCAAGCGATGAAGAGGGGGAGAGACACACACATACAACAAAGGACTCCTTGTCCAGGTCAGCAGGGAGTATTAACAGTAATGAAGTGGCCCATGTTCTCTTAAGGGCTTTAAAATATCATTGATGAACTGCCTACTATATAAGAATGCTTCTTCAAGGTATCTATTAGTGGGGAAGCCAGTCATGCAAAATTCTTATTTAATTGCAATAATAACTATGCATTCCTAGGAAGGCTCTCAACTCATGTATATTTTTGGAAAAATTGGTCATTCAATTATGGCCTTGACCTTTTGGGACCAAACCAAATTTCACTAGTAGACACAATAGTCCCAAATACTCCGTCTTTATCTTGAAGAGGTCACTCTTCCTTATGTTTAGGAACAATCATCCTTTCTTAGGAGCTCCATCACCTGAGAAAGGTGATCCTTATTTTCCTCTTCACTATGGCTGAAAACTATAATGTCCTATCAAAGAAGACTGATAAACTTGCTCAAGTAGGACAGAGCAACCCTTTGCATCAACCTAGTAAAAGTGGATGGAGCAGTAGTTAGGCAAAAAGGCATGGACAAAAACTCATAATGTTTTATAAAAGTGCAAAAAAAAACTCTTTCTTTTGAATCTATCTTTTACTTGGAGGGGATGATACCTAGATTACAAATCCAACTTACTAAAAACCTTAACACCTTCAAGCACATCTAATATGTGATTCACTCTTGGAATCACATACTAGTTCTTAGTTGTAAGTCTATTCAAATCTTGGTGATCTAGATATACACATGAGATATGATCCATCCTTCTTTTTGACCAATAATACTTCTGCAATAGTTCATCAATCTATTTTTCCACCTCCCCCATTTCTATTCTATTCAACCTATGAGGACCTCCACATGGTGAGAAGCTCTTGGCTCCAAGTCCATGGCATGATCATCCTCTCTTTCCATATGCCTTTCAAAGGATTCATCTCCCAAATAGATCCTCGTAAGCTCTAAGGAAATCGTTCCTTACATGATCTTCTTTTAAGATATGAAGATCCCTGAGTCAAGTATGTACATGAGGTTATAGTCTACCCTTATTTTTTATCAATCTTTCGCTTGAGTAGGATTAATCAATGGAATGATATATACACCTTGATCCCCTATATCTATATGTTTTTATCCTTATGTATTGGACAACACTGCTGAGTATCATTAGGGAAAAAGGGAACTCATTTTGGGGCCCTGTAAGAAATTCACTATTTTTTTATTTATTTCTCTCCTAAAAGACCTCAAAAATAGTAAAATATGGAAACGTGGCTCAGAACTGTCAGTAAGGACTACAGAACTGTCAATTCAAAAAGGAATAAGATAATCTTTTGTCTGACTAACACGATTTTGCATTAAATATCTCCTTAGATTTTTTTTTGTTTACCAAAGATTCCGCATCTCTTTTGCCGATGTGTGTAGGCCTTTCATAGAGAATCCATCACTGAACTTGGTGATTGCAAGTTTTCAAAATATTCACATGGATACCACCACACTTCCACGATTCATGTTACAAAACGACTATGAGATTGAAAAACAAACTTTGCAACCTCAGAAGCACAAAAAATGGCTGATACTAGTGAGTCACTATCTCAGACGAAGCGATTACACCATCTTCACATCGACTTAGAAGAACAATATGCTCCAGCACAAAAAAGACGAAAGGATACGGTGCTGAATGCTCAACAGCGGGAAAATATAAGAAGAGAAGGACTTATGGTGCGATGGAAGCATATATCCAAAATGTCAAGTAAAAAACTCTACACCTCCATTTGTCAATCCCACCACATTACTGAGGTTTGCCGGCGATGGACAAAATGGACTCCTTGGTTATATTTCAGCGCAGCCTGCATTTGCGGAAACGTATAAAATGATGTACCTACAAGAAAAGGGGGCCAAGATGCAGGAGATAGCCATTCGTGCAAAATTGGAGCAGCAGTTGCAAAATGAAATTGAGGAGCATTTAAAGAGTAAAAAAGAGTTGACAAGAGCAAGAAAGAAGAGAACCGTGCTTGGAGAAAGACTACGTAGAAGGAAGATTAAAAACATTGCAAATTTGAAGGCTTGGACTAGTGGATGCAAGCGACGAATTCAGGAAGCAAGGTTAGATTGAAATTTATCATTTTGTATACTCAAAAAGGCTCTCAAATGACTATATCTATTTCATCGATTATCGCAAAACAAGAATGGAGGTGTTGAATGATATAGGCATATTGTGTTGTTACTACAGGAAATTATTGGAGCCTGCAAAAGAAAATATGGACCCGAACCTTCTTCCTGTTAAACAAATGAAAGGATTGCTTTCTTGCGGTGTAGCAAAAGGTTTGATTGAGGAAAAAAAATACAAAACAGTCAAACGCAATGTTGTAGAGGACTTTGTATCCAATAATCAAGTTGATGGCACTATAATCCAAGAGGATCTTGATGTTAGTGGAGTTAGCACGAAGGGATATAGTTCGATTTTCCATGCGATATCCTCAACTTTGAAAGATCAAAGGATTAAACGAGTTTTACTGCCAAATCCAGCAACCGTGTGGAGGATAAGAGGTCATTTGAATGAAAGTATAGATGAATTTATTGGGCAATATATCCATATTGAAGAAATATTTCATAGTGGTAAAGGAACCACTGTGTATGATCCTTGGAACAATATATTTGTAGATCTACAACAACTTCAAAGAAGAATGGTCGAGTTTTATGGAATAACATTTGAGGAGTGCAAAGGCATTTTGAAATTTGTTATCAAACTCGATGAGTGTGAGGTTGTAAAGGAAAAGAAAATGGAAAGAGTTACTATTACATTGATGAATGGAGCAATTGATACATCATTGACTGAAGCGAGTTCGAAGTATTTTAGTGTGCAGTCAGAGAAACACATATGGTGGTTAGGCTCGTTCCAGGTATGATCATTTTTTGTTTTATACTTGATTTTGGTCATTGTTTTCAAATCTGTTATAGTAAGACTTTTGTTTTCTATAATTTGGCAGGTGAAGACCGAAGACCATGAAACACTAGATTGGGTGTTTCACCAAACGGAAATACCAAGAATAATCAAAAGACAAGTGCAAGGCGAGAATCTCCATGTTGCAGGAAAAGGTGATTTTCAAGTAGAGTGGCACATGGCCGGGGATCTTAAAACACTTAAGTGCATGTATAACATTAGTAAAGGAGGCAACTCAAAGTCTCCTTGTCTTTACTGCAAAGAATCAGCTCAAGTAATGGATTCAAAATGGTGGAAGAGAGCACCTAATAGAGATAAAGTTGACCCTGACTTCAAGGCCATTCTGGACATTCCACTATGTAATGTTCACATCTGCACATTGCATGGTCTATGTCGAATTATTGAGAAATTGGTATTTTTATATATTGGATTTGCTTGGAAACTCCGTCTCGAAAAAAATAGAAAGGATGCTCTTTAAGCATTGGAAAAAGTGTTATCCGATATAGGTCTGCATGGAGGAGATGTTCAAATCACAAAGGATTTTCAAAAGTCTACCAATGGCAAGGAGGTACCAATCAAGCCCTCTATTGGTGGTGTTATGGCAAGAAGATTCTTGTCTCGACCCAAACACAGTAAGCAAGTAAGGCAAGGTAGAACAGTTTCAAAGATTAATTATGGATTGTGGAAGCAAGTCCATAATGCTGTGAAAGATCATGAGGCAGATGGGGAAGCACGAAATAGGAAGGCAGAGGTGTGGAGGTCTCTTAATCAACTCTTCATGTTCTGTGACAAAGTAACATGGACAAAGAGTGATTACAAGAACTTTGAGGAGGCAATTAAACATTTTGGGAAGTCAATGAAAGATGCATGGACAGCCTGCAATATAACTCACTACATGGTAAGGTTCTGTCTTTTTCTTTTACTTAAGTGTGATCCTCTTTTTTTTATTACTTACTATGCATTCTTATGTCTTACAGCATATCATCTACAACCACCTTCCCTATTTTGTCAAAAAGTATGGATGCCCAGTAATTTGATCTACCCAAGACATGGAGAAGTCTCACTACATGGCATGTAATGCATTTTTCAAACACACACAACACTATGGAGGGAGTCAGAAGGCAAATAGTCTGAAGGAAGTCTTCCAATGGTTTTACCGAGGCATACTATAGAGGCTACATGCTAAAAGAAAAGTTGCTAGCTCCAAAATCAAGCTTGCTTTTCTTCTAGCCCAAAAGCAAAGACGAAGACAAGCTCTAGACAAATTCAATGGCAGCAGAGAGACATAGACAATGGAGGGAATCGAAGATATTTAGAAACCATAAATGGACAAGTAAACATGAATAGGACTCATTTGTAACTTATTGGTGTTATGTCCACATGTTTTCAAACTCAATCAATAGAATTTTTTTTTGTGGAACAAGTGACTCTTGGTGTTATGCATCAAAAGTATTTCTTTTGTGAAACATATGATCTAAACGTAATACAATTTGTTCACAATTTCAATATATTGTTTGTTTAATATTTAACGACACCACTCTATCTAAATGTACAAATCATTTCATCTTCAACTTATTGTTCATTTATACAAGATCATACCAGATATCAAAGACTTTTTACAAATCAGTTCAACTTTAATATAATGTTTGTGCTATATTTGATGACTAAATCCTATTTCTCCCAGGGCCTGCCGATCGGAACTCTCTTTTTGATCTTGATTGGGGTCTTTTTCTTCTTTATTGGCTTGATGTCTTTTTCTTCTTTATTGGCTTTATTGTCTGTTTATCAATGCTTGCCTCTGTTGCTTGTCTGGGAGGGGTATCCTTTTCTTCAGCTGTCTCCACCTGTTCCTCTTCTTGGACTGTGTGGCCTGATGCAATCATGGGTGGCTCTCGAAACCTTATGAGCTTGTGTTTTCCATAGCCCTCCAGACATTTGGGCTCCTTAACACCACATGCTAATGCATAAGAAGTGTAAGACAAAAAGTAAGCGGCCCTAGAGGCCTGCTTATTCACATAATCTCCAAATATATCTATGGCAGACAACCTCTCTATCAAAATGATCTTTTCCTTTTGCCATGAAAGATCATGTCCACCTAAAGCCCTGGACAAACATTTTAAGAAGTAAACAATGGCTTCTCCATTGTTGCTCAACTGCCTATGGTAAATCAAGTTCTTAGCACTGCCTAGATCATGAATATAATGAGCTAGGCCTGACATTTTGCGAAACCCAACCAGCCTGCTTCCACTTGATCTCTGAAGAAATGTGTCATCCTCAATTTGTAGCTGCCACATATCAAAAGATTGGAGTGAGACAATACACAACCTACAAAAACAAAGTTAAGCAGAAGACAAAGTATTTGATTTGAAGTACCTTCTCATTTTCATAAGCAACAAGTAGTTCATCTTTCCAAAGATTTATCCCTCTCCCCTCTTGTCGAGCCTCTTCTTTAGGCTTTTCTGTGTATAGTGCTGAGAGATTCATAGCTTCCTGTGTGTGCTAGAAGGCAACTTCATCTGGCTCTTGGAACTTTTCAGCCTCTTTGAAACAAAATGTAAGGGCCTCTACAGGATCAAAAATTGTTTCCAAAGCCAGTAGTGAATGGTCATCCTCTATGCCAACCTCCTTGTCAAGCCTTGAAGCCTGGGCAATAAGGGAAATGGCATAGTCCTCCCTCAAATTGAACATACACTCTATATCATGGAGGAAAACATAATCATGACTCACCTGGTGATTACTAAGGTCTAATAATAGCAGTAGAAAAGTCCAACTTCCTCTTGAAAGGTGGGGCCAAGGAGCCAACTGTTCCAAAGCAAAAACATTTCTCATCATCAAGGAAGAATTCCACAGGGCTAAAGATAGCAAAACAATGAGGTAGAAGTGAGAGCCAAATCAGACACAGGAATTTGCAGCAAAACGCGATGGGGGACCATTTGGAAAATATAAAGCACTCTCCTCGCATTTTGTTACAAATTCTCTAGTTCTGTTCATATGCATGTCAAATCAAACACTAGGTTCATCTCATTGATTCCTGGACAGTATGATCTCATATGCAAGAGAAATGCTGGAGCTGAGTGAAGCTTTTCATGAGGAATGTGTCAACAACAGGAATTTGCAGCAAAATGCGATATGGGCTATTTAGAGATTTATAAACCACTCTCCTCGCATTTTGTTGCAAATTTCTAGGTTCTATTCATATCCATCTCCAATCAAATTCCTGGGTGATTTACCACATTCTTGGACAGTATCAATTGAAAATGTAACAAGAAGGGTGGAGCTGAGTGAAGACATTTGGACATAAAAAATCCAATGGATGGAAGAAATATATGTCAAAAAACATTGAAAACAATCTAGAATTCTGACCTTTTTTTTCCTTTTCCATGCTATTGGAGTTGCACTGGTGAATCTCCTGCTCTTTCACTAGCTTGAACTCTGCACTCTAGGTAACCTGGAGATCTAGCAGTGGTAGTAGTCTTCAGGCAGGTTGCAGTCTGGATGGAGTGTGCTAGGTAGGAAAGGATCAGAGAGAAGGAAATGGAAGATGCGAGGGTCGTGGCAGGGATGAAAGATTGGGAGGCAGGGGAGGGAAGAGTGGTTGTGGAATTGATTATGAAATCATGAATGGCACAAGTTCCAAGGCATAAAGTGTACCTTTCACACGTGCCAAATTTCAAACTCCAAGAGATCTGGGTCCCATCCACACGTGTGAAAAACGACTACATTCCACACGTGTGGGATTTAGAAGATGCCTTATTTGTATTTGCACTTATTTGTGGTATCCTGTTTCAGACCTCTTGCCCTCCAGTCTCTGCTCTCTTGCCTCCCTACCTCCATACTCTGCAACATCAGCATCCTAACCAGCAGCACAGGTTCATCCTCAGCACAAGGTACTCATCAGCAGCACAGCACATCCACAGATAGATTTCAGGTCAGTAACAATGGGTTCTTCCCTTAGTCTCTGCAATCTTCTTGCCTACCATAGAAACAATCCATCCTGCATGGAAATGCATAGACTCAGTCCATATTTTATTTAGTTGTCAAGACAGAGAAATCACTGTAGGAATGCAGATCTTCAAGTGTGATATTTGCATGTGAGGGTAAAACTGTACTTATGGGTTCTTCCTTCAGTCTGTGCACACTTCTTGCCTTCCATAGACTCAATCCATCCTGCATGGTTATGCAAATACCTTCAAATGACTGAAGGCATATTCCAGCATGCTGCCTCATGAATTTGCAGGAAAACGTGAGGAGAAGGCCTTAGGAATTTCAAACAGCTGAAATCGCGTTTTGTTGCAAATATTGAAATGTTGCTTCATCCACCCCTGTCATTCTGGTTTTGTGACTTCCATAGCTATCCATGGCTGTACTCTTCTTGCATAAACTCCATTCATACTATATTTAGTTGTAGAGACAGAGAAATCACTGTAGGAATGCACCAGCATGTCATTTCAGGAATTTGCAGGAAAACGCGATTTGGACCTGTTAGGAATTTCAAACTCCTCGTATCGCGTTTTATTGCAAATTTTTCTATGTTGCTTCATCCACCCCTGTGATTGCCTTTTTTTTGTCAAAACATGTTTTCCATGTTTGTATCTCTTTCCAATCCTTTGTATGCAGTTTTTCAGAGTGATGGCAAGAACCAAGTCAACTGTAAGGAAAGTTGGCAAAGGGCCAGGGCTTGCAGCATCAACAGCTGGGGCAGGTACCAAGAAATTTAGTGTGCCTCCAAAGGGAAGAGCTGCACATGGCAGGAAGGGTAAGCCAATGAGCCTGCTCAAGCAAAAGGCCAAGATATTGAATCATGGTGCAGGTGTGCTAAGGGAGATCAGGAAGCAACAGAAAGCTATAGGCTTTGCAATACCGAAGGCACCTTTTCAAAGACTGGTGAGAGAAATATGTGATAGTTGGCACCTTGGGTTCAGGTGGAATAGAACTGCCATTCTTTCCTTACAGGAAATGGCAGAGGATTACTTGGAAAAATATTTTGAAGATGCAATGCTGGTAGTAGCCCATGCTCACAGGGTGACTTTGATGGCCAAAGACTTCAACACTTTGTCCAGAGTGAGATGGAGGTATGACAAGCTTGTTCATCCTGTGGAATGGCAGGACATAAAGATGAGAGACATATTGTTAATTCCACCTACAAGGAAGTTGAAGGTAGATGAGGTTAAGGTTGTTGAAGTAACCCACTCAAAGAACACCAGAGGGAAGGCTGCTTATGAGGAGTCACTGAAGCAGCAAATAAAAGAAACAAAATCTGTTATAGATGTGGAGACTGGAAAGAGGGAGCTGTAGATACATAGAAGGTTGTAGGAGCTGGGCCCTAATATAGTTGTCCATATTGAGGATGAATTTTCAGTGAATGATTTTGACTTGACAAAACCATGCTTGGCAGCATTGGCTCATAAGAATGAGTATTGCTCGGATACTATCATTCTTGCAATGCTCTAGTAAGTGTCTATTATTTTACATTTTTTGCAAAACAATCCTCCTTATACCTCCTTTATACCCTACCCTAATTATTTTTTGGTCCTATGTAGCATGATGAGAAGCTGGCTTCACCCCTCTGTACAGCATACAGTCCATATTATTGATCCTGCCATTTCTTCTAAATTAAGAGATGCAAAGGAAACTCCCATTAGTATTTCTAGCTGGTTCAGACACTGCAATTTTAAAGTAATTGATGTTTTGCTACTTCCATACCATAACAGGTATGTGGGTGACTACTTCTTTTAAGATTCTTCTTTAAGATTGGGAACTCTTGTAGCCTTTGATTTCCTAATGCTTTTTTCCTTATGCAGTGACCATTGGAGTTTTGTTTCTATTGACATCCAACAGAAGCAATGCTTTCTATTCAACTCTCTTAAAAACACACACAGAGAGCTGAAATTGTAAGTGCTGTGTGTGCTTTTTGAACTTAAAACTTCATTATTTTGATATCATACTAACTAAATTATACATATTGCAGTTGTATTAGAAGGTTTTTAGATGCATTGGATCACTGTCCTCCCAATGTCTCTCTTTTGGATTCAATAGAGCCAATAAGTCTAGAGGTAAAAAGTCGTTCCCTCTACTGATGTCTATTTCATGCTATGTCTTTGAACTTATTGAATAATTTTGTTTTGTGCAGATGCTAACAGTTTCTAACATATCTTTCCATCTGTACAGACACCACAACAAGATGATTCAAGTAGCTACGGATGGAGAGTGCTGATCAATGCAAAATATCTACTTTCAAGCTATTTTGAGAAAGAACAGCCAGACCTTGTAAGAAAAAATAATTTTCATTAAGCTTGAAGATAATTCATAATGATACAAAGTGTTCTAAATTATCGTCTGCCATTGCAGATGACAGAAGATAGCTTCAGCTCAAACTATGTATATAATTTTAGAGCTCATACAATTTGGAGGTTTTTGAGCTATGCCTCCCCCAAACTTATTGTACCAGCTACTGTGGAGTTGGGTGAGAGCTCTAAAGTACAAGAAGGTGTCATACACCTTGATGCCACAGATGAAGCACCTAATGCTGAGGAGGAGAAGCCACAGGAGCAGTCACCTAGTGCTGAGGAGGAGAAGCCACAGGAGCAAGGACCTGCTGCTGATGTTGTTGAGGAGAAGATGGAGCAGCAGCAAACAGATGCTCCTGGGGCAGTGGAGGAGACAATGGAGCAACACCAACATACTGTACAGGACAGGATGGAGCAGCAGAAAAAAGATTCTCTAAAAAATGTAGAGCAGCCTCTAGATCAAGCTGTACATAAATAGAAAATGGATGTCAGAAATATGTTCTACATGTTTAACAAAAACACAAAAGCGCACACACACACACACACACACACACACACACACACACACACACACACACACACACACACTCTCTCTCTCTCACACACACATATAATCTCTCTCTCTCTCTCTCTCTCTCTCCCCCCTCTTCCACTTATCTTTCTCTTGCATTGGATCATCCCTCAAGATGGTTTTTAAGCATGTGTCCCCGTACAAAATCTTACTTGATTGAATACAAAACCTTTGTTTATGGAGTTTGTGTTATCTCAATTTTCAAATTTTCAATGTCTTTGCATTTTATTGAGCTCTCTCTTCTTTTGAGCAACTGCAAAAAAGCAATATGAATCAGAGCAGTAAAGTAAACTAATAGCAATGCTTAATGAGACTAGGATAAATCAGATGGTGTACCTTTTTGTTATTGTAGATAAATAAAAAGTCATTTGAAATAGAACCTTCTGTCTCAAACAGAATGTCACTGCGCAATTGAGCTAGGGAGCAACATTCTCTTAATGAGATATTGACTAGCACATCACCATTCTCAACAACATCAATATCAAGAAGTTTATTTTCAGCACCAAAAGAATATTCATCTTGATCCATTGGGACTAGTTTGGTGCCTAGCATTCGACTGCGCTTGTAATAAAAAGAGAAAATAAAATTTTGTGATGCAACCATGTACTTCAGTTGCATAGAAGGTTGGACAACCTCACAAAACACTGAACTACATGTCTTCTTATCCCAACCTTTATCCAAAAATTGTGGCATGCATGCCGAACTTGTTGCTTTAGCTGTGAACATTGTTTTTGAAACTTTCACTGGTATTCAACAAGTCCACAAAAACTGTGAGAGGCATGCATAAAGAAATTTTTATTATCCTTGTGGCAATATTGGGCCTCAGAGCATTCTGTACTTCTGTGAAAAGCTTCACCCTTTATGCCTCTGTAACACTAGAATGTGGGTGAGGCCAATCCACTAAATTCCATGCCGGAAGGTCTTGTTTTATTAACACACCATGTGTGTTAGCATTGTCCAGCAACTGATAAAAATGATCAGTAAAAAATATACCTGATTGAGCTAGCTCTGTTGCACATCGACCTTGGTATTGTTGTTCTCCTATCGATCCATGCAGAACATCTATAAATCCCAGAATACAATCAATGTTTTGCCATGTCTCATACGATGAAGGATATAAATCTAAAATAAAACAACACAAGAATGTCAATAAGCTAAGAGAGAAAGCTTCATCTTAAAAATCCGTACACCTCATTTGAGTTTATGGGTTCCGTCACATTCTCACCCCAACTCTGGTGTCTACTTATTTGCGTCTTCCCACACTTGCTATCCACAATAGAAAAATATACAATTAGGCCTATGTTGCGGAAGATCTTTTGGATAGTCTCACAAGACAAGTTCTTTATGCATGTACACGTGCCGAATCAAAACTTCTTTCACGGATATCTTCCCTCTGGTGATTTTAAAATCTCGTACTCTTCCCTTCCATGACGCCAAGAAAATGTTTTTTGTCTGGGGTCTTTTTCTTCTGCTAGGTTGCATGAGCACCCATGCTCCTTTTGAAACACTAAACCTTTCCCAAGTTCCTTCCGTTTTGACTGTACTTGAATTCTCTACTGATGAAATAGAAGAAGCAGTCGACGGGGTAAGGATGTGTGGTATAATTCTGCCTTCATAGCATTATCATCCACAAAGCGTCTTCCACAAGAACGGCCGTGGTTTTTATTCACCATGGAGATTTTCTGAATCTGTAACAATAGCAAAGTAATGTAACTAAGATAACAATTTGAAGTTTCAAGAAAGAGAAAGTGGGCAGACAGACAGTTGACAAGAAACATCTTACTCTACACCAAACAGGATCAAGGGAGTAGTTTTGGAAAAGAAAGGCTGCTGCACAATGAGGCAATGGTGTAGAATGGTAGACCTTTCGAAGGAAAGGCAGCACAACATTTCAAAGTTCAAAGGAAGGTGGAAGCAGGAAGGCCCTTGTCAGATAAAATGTCAGTTTAGATTCTATCTTCTTGTCCAAAGATCTTGTGAGAATAAAAAACCAATCTCCACATTAATGTAGCACGCTTGTACCTACATAAAGTATTGTTTCTTTTTTCTATTTTCTCTTATTTTTGTTAATTTTCAATGTTACATTGGCCCTCTATTGATTGCTTGAGAGCTTATTTTTCCAAACCGTAAAAGGCCCCAAAATGAGCTCCCTTTTTTCCTAATGGAGGATGTACAGGTTCGGATTGAAATCATACCTCCATGGTTTATCATATCAACAACCTCGAACAAGAGCTACGAAGAAATCCCTCCAATCTCTGTTATTTTGCATACGAAAAGGAGTATTCTGCACTATGGATGTTTCTTCTTTATTATGACCCCTAAAAAATCTTAAGAGTGACATATTCTCTATAGCTCCTAGTTTGAGATGGAGTAATTTCACCAACCTATCACTCGCTAAGTCATTATTACATCCATCATGTAGGACCACTATGAACTATTTGAGGTCCAAGGGTATTGTCTAAATGGACAACATTCACTATTGGCTCGATAGTCATGGTAGATTTTTGGTATGAGGTGGTAGTAGCCTCACCCTTCTACTTGGATGCCTTAGCCTTTGCTTTAACTAGAATCTGTCTTGGAAATTTTAGCTAAGATAATTGGACATTTACACCATACATGCCTGCTTATGTTTCCTACATCCAAAACATTTGCCTTAATCGACCTCCTCTTTCTTCATCATTCATGGAAGAAAATGGCACCCATCTAGGACGTAATTGGCTATTTACATTCTGCACAAGAGCCTTTCCCTTTCCTTAATTGCTATTGAATTGATTTGGTTTACTAAAGCTTGGTATGTTGTTGGACTATGATGTTGACCCACCATCCTTATTTAAGGGATTATGAGAATTCAACTTCCTTTCTGCTATTTCAACAAATTTAGTGAGGTCTCTAAGAGTGATTGCATTGAACATTTCAACCTCATACCTCACTTTTTTTTAAAAAGAGACTTCTATTAGGTAAGAAAGAAACTCGCTAGAGCAAGCTCTGAGCGGAAATACATCATGCTAAGCATGTAATAAAAACACCTCAGAAAAATGAGGTAGAAAGAAACCAAGGCTGGGGCTGAAAATGCCAACTCAACCCTATAGAAGTCTCAGCAAGGAAGGGAGAGTCTCTCTAATCCCTGAGAAAAGTAACTCTCCTGGAGGAGGCTACTCAAGAGGATCCCTGCATGGTCGCCCATATGGCCATCAGAGTGTGTACCATATCTGTCCAAGTACTGGCCAAGATCTGAGAAGGGTGAACCTGAGAACCCTCCATAGACTTAGTGCATCTGGCTCTCCAAATGTGCCATGCTGCAATGCTAGTCAAAACCTCCCATGGAGAGTCAACTGAGGAATGAGCAACCTTGAAGAGAGTGGCTAGAACATCCTCTAAAGAGCACGACTCCACAAGGTGTCGTCGGATGTGTAGAGCCCAAGACGAGTCATGTCTCTCGAAGAAAACCTAGGGCGCTGAAAGAGTGAGCCAAGCCACTGATCCCCAGGTCATATAGAAG
The DNA here is from genome assembly GCF_047967505.1 of Dipteris shenzhenensis. Classification (NCBI taxonomy): domain Eukaryota; kingdom Viridiplantae; phylum Streptophyta; class Polypodiopsida; order Gleicheniales; family Dipteridaceae; genus Dipteris; species Dipteris shenzhenensis. Next base: position 52,465,409 of record NC_141615.1, read on the forward strand.
GGGAGGTGAACAAAAGTGCTAAAAAGTCTTGCAATCCCCTTCCATATGATTCTCGCCTGTCTGCAATCCCAAAGGCAGTGCTGTACTGTCTCCGAAGCAGAACGGCAACGAGGGCAAGTAGGGTCAGCCCCAAAACTGGACCTCCAATGATTCACTGCTATCCCACCATGAATAGAAAGCCAAAAGAAGAGAGTGATTTTTCTATTCTGGTGTGATTTCCAGAGCCTCTACCAAAAAAATTTCTGCAAGTCTGCAAAAATCTGATAATTCTCCCAATGAGGAGCTCTGGTGGGCCTCCAACCCCTACAACTGAACTGGAATTTCCTGGCATTACTGACCCTGTAACGAAAGAAGGGGATGCCTTTCTCTTGGTGCTCTTCATCTATCCACTCCCATCCCCAGGGTCCCACTGCAAAAACTTAATTGGGACACCTCCATAGAGCCACAGCCTCCATGAGCCCAGGGTAATGAGTAGCGGGTCAGGATCCAAGTACCACTATGAAAAAGAGCCATGCTCCATGAAGCCCACTACTCTGATTGGTTGAAACGGTACCTCCAACAATATATCATTTGTGGACTTGGATAGCTTGCCCCTCGAAGAAACATCAAAGACTTGGACAGCCTAGCCCCAGAAGAAACATCAAAGACTAGGGCATCCTCATGTGTCATACCTCACTTCAGGGTTTAGGGCTGCTAGATATTTCTTCCTTCTATCTTCCTCACTCTTTTTGGGTAACTAAGGAGAGTTTCCAAACTTGGCTATAAATTCAGCGATACTCTCATTGTCAAATTTCATGAACTCGTCCTAATAAAAGGTCAAGTTCAATTCATGCCTTGGTGGCACAAAAGTAGCTTTCAACTATTCCACAAACTTAGCCCATTCAAGGATAGGCTCTTTTCCATTTGTAACAATGCCTACCACATTAAAGCATCCTTTTGTAGATGTGATGTAGCAAGCCTTGATCAATCTTGCCTTAATGGGCAAAGTATAGTTCAAAATGGAAAATTCAAGTAAGGATTTTATTAGTTTCCCTTGCCTGTCATATTTAGGGAATTCAAACCTATCTCATGATTGGAAATTGACTTCTTTGGAGGAGTAATCAGATCTTCCTCCCCAAAATTGAGAACCCTCTTAATTTCTAGAATTGTCATAATAGATTGCTCAATCATAATTCTAAGTTGAGAAACTAGCTTGTCAAGAGTCTAGAGTTAGTGGCACTCATCTGGTTCCCGCTTGATTTATGTTGAAAAACAAGTCGGATAATCCCTTCCCCCTCCTCTTTTGCTGTAAATTGGTGCACTGACTTTAGGCTACTTATTTTAAGGGAATCAGAGGTTTGAAAACCACTAAAGGGGGTATATGATAGGTGTATCACCCCCTTTAAATCTTATTCCCATTTGACTTTCCATTAGGGAGAATGGGGGGATCCTTTTCTTCCATAAACTTGACAATTGAAGGCCACATTCACATGAGGGGAGTCAAGTCGCCTCTCTAGGATAACCCATTCCCCGTTAGACTAAATATATGTATTTAAGCAGTTTGAAAATTTTCATGTGGGCCCCTTACTTGGCAAACCCTTATTTTTGCTCTATTTGAGATAGGTTGTCACGAGTTCGTTCTTTCCTCCTAGTTGCCTGACCAGATTTTGTCAAGATCTTCACACATCAGGTTTCGCCAGGATCTTTTCACGTTGGGTTTTTGTGCCCTCTTTGTGCCTCAAATTTTATGAAGACCTTTGTGCTTTGAGATTGGTAAGAGTCACCTTGCATCGTATTGCTATTTCGTGAGGGCCTCCACGCCTCTCTCATATGCCTACACACAACTTGCCTATCACATCCCCCTCTTGCTTTCTCCCTCTTTGTCTCCTCGCTGTCGCATGCATTTCCTTACATGCCTCTTCTTTCCTACCACCTCTATCAACGGCATGACAAGTAGCCTCCTTTGTTTCCATCCCTTAAGTGGATCATTGCTGCTTTGATACAAAATGTGATGGACCAGAGTTTTGAGAATGCAAATGTCTGTAACATGTTCAAAAAATTGATGCTGACTGGCACCTCAAAGGACGAAGGGCACCCTCATAAGAGTACTTGTTTCTTGTTTGACGCCTATGCAAGGTGAGAGGGACAAAGGTTACACATGCATACAAGATGGTGAAGAGAATGACACGTGTGATCACAAAATGCCTTCATTATGTCCCTTGAGATCAATCACAATCCATCTTCCCATTTAGACCTACCCTTAGCCTGTGATGCATGCACCTACTGTTTTGTGCACTCTAATGCACCCTTCCCTTTCCTATTAGCCCTAGGACCTTAGGACCAAGACACACAGCTGCACATCTTTATTAATAATGATTGGCCAATAGTACATAGTTTAGCGACATCATCTGTACCGCTTGATCCATCATAAATACAAACATATGCTCCACCATCAAATTAGTGCCTAATGTAATAATGTTCTAATGATTTAGCAATTAATATAATAATCATTTCTCACACAACACTAATGGGTTTTTTCGTTAATATTCCTTGGCGATGGAGATTTGATTGTAACCACTAGAAAGAATGCATCTCATGCCTTACTATCTGGTCCAAGGTATGGAAAATGGATCAGGTATAGGATCTTCCTGGATCATTAGATATCTTCAATTCAATATCCTCCATTTGAATCCAATTTGTGAGTTAGAAGTTGTCATTAGTAGAGCAACATCATCTTGATTCCCCAATCGTGTAGGACCTTTGAATTCTTTAGCCACCATGGACTCCCAAGAAAAAGGGGATAAGCAATCTCTTACATTGCTATTACGCTGAGACTAATTGTATAATACAATCCCCTAATGCTAAGACATATATTTTGGAGCATTCCCTTACATTAAATTGGTCTTTTGTTTCGATCTCAATCTTTTCATGAGGTCTTCGAACATTATGTTTGCTCTTGACCTTCCTCCACAATTTCTTGATAGCGGTATTTGTGATCTTTACTACAATAACTGACATGGCCTCATCCACTAATGGTGGTTTTCCTCTCTTATGGGCATGAGGCTTTCCCCCAAAAACAACCGGTCTAGTTGTTCATTCCTTTTGTACACTCTAGATGAAGTCACTCTAAAGACTTGGTTGGCCTAGATTGGTCTCTTGTTTTTATACCAGCACTCTTTGCTATCATGCGTCACATGAACACAAATATCACAATACTTGTTGCAACATTCAGTCATCGCCATGTAGCTAGGCCAATCACATTTGCTGCATCATTTTTCATTGGGTCCAAGCTTGCCATAGATTCCCCATTTCTAAAGGCAACTCCATCATCAACGAGTACTTTTTTTGTTGCGTAGAATATCTTCCTCAACACTATTATCTCCGATCTTCTTTTTTGGCCTATGTTTTTAAAGTCTTTATTTGTGAATTCTTTATTGGTCCACTTACTTGTTTTTTGTTTTTATGATTGATTAAAGGCATGTAATCTCCACCTATTCCTCCCTCTTTCTATTCTCCTTGATGCACATCTAAGTCCTCTCTCTCTTTTCCAAGCTTACACATCTCTGGAAGATCCAATAGAGAGCCACATATTAATAGCCAAGTTCTCATGATTTTGTCATTTATATCTATATATAGCTTCACACTCAATTGATTGACGAGAGGTCTTATCCAAAGCATGAAATCCTAGGATTGCCTGGGTCTACTTCAGTTTCAAGTCATTGAGCTTCGTCTTTGACATCCTCTTCATTGATTTCTCTTTCCAATCGTTTCAAGAAGATTCCTTCATCTTCTAAATATCACGTTGTGCCATTTTATGCAAGATACAAGGGGAATCATTCATCTGTCAACGGCGGGGGTCACGAGAAGATAGATCTCAACCGTTAGATCTAGGACCATTCATAATCGTAATACAAAGCCAAAAAGGTGATCAGCAAAATTACTGCGCCTTACCACACAAATTATTTTAAATAAAATAGCAAATTACAAATTGTAAAATATGACCATCACAAAACACAAAATACAAAATATATACAAAATATTTATTGATGAAATTAATATGTACAATAACCGGGAGAAATACGCCGTCAATAGACAGAAATGTCGGCGAATACAAAATGGGAACGGCGTGCAAAAGCATTGACATTTTTTTTCCACCAAACAACACTAGTTCTTATCAATGAACTTCACACAGCAAAAACTGCTCCGTGAAGCACAGCAACAGGACCTCCCCGAAAGCGCAAGCGGAAGCTCCTCCAGTATCTCCTCATCATCATCACCGTAACACAAACCTCCTTAGTCCCGCTCTGACAAAGAACCAGCTAAGGTCGAAGAAGAAACACCTCTCGCAGCACAACAGCCTCACCATCAACCTTTTGAATCACCGTATCAGAAAAGCCATGCAAATCACCAACTGGAACAGAACCTAGAGAACAACCACCCGAAGCGTCAACTTTCATCGCACCAAGACCACCGCAATCAGAAATACCAACCTCACGACCAGATACCTCACGACCAGATACAGAACCCGTCGATCCAACAGCAGAAATAGGAGAAGCGAATACTGAATCCATGAATCCAGAAGAACCTCCACCGGCAGAAGCAACACCGGAATTACCAACATCAGACACTATAGCAGAATTACTTCCCAAAACTTGAACCACACATCCGTCGACAACCATTCCTTCGTTCCCCCAAAAGCACCAACATCAGTATTAGGAACCCCAACTTGAGAAGAAACTTTTCCCTGAATCCAGACCAACACCAACGATTACATGCGAAGTTGGCGCAGAAACAGTTGCACCAACAGAAATAGTAGAAGCGTCAACACGATCAGGAATCACCCCATCCACCTTCTCCGAATACAAACGAACATTCTCATGTAAAACCTTCGCATAACTTTTCAAGCATCCATTCTCGTCGTAAGGATTAGCCACAATACTCTGAGCTGCCGCAATTTTCAACGAATTACTTTTGTCATATTTCCTGTACGAAGAAGCCCTTTTGTGCCCTGTCACAAGCTGACCTACCTCTTCTGGTACGTGGCACAAACTCAACCTCGTCACATTAGACGCCCGAACACTCTTATTGCTTCTCCTCCCACCAGCAGATCCACCAACAATACCAAGCATTGCAGAAACCAACTTATTCACTGACTTCACTAACTCTGTTCACGTTGAACCACACTTGCAACACACAAAATAATCAAAAACGACACACAACAAACAAAATAAAGAAGACTCAATACAATTACATATACCTCCGTGACATAATTGTCAATACACTGCAAGAACAGGTACTTCGAATTCTGAACATTATTCTGGACAGCAGGTAAATGCCGAACAAGTTGATCGAAAGTTCGCACCCTATCAGCTTCATGCACAAGGACGGGAGCACGAAAATCCGACTTCTAATAACGTGTGAGGCTCATAACATAATTTTTACTAACCCGTTCATTATATCTGCAAAAAAACATATAAACATATAAGCAACACAACTAAAACGAGCAACAAGAACACACTAAATTTAAAACACAAACACTTACTCCAAGTAAGATCCCAAATCGTCAGACTCCCGCAAAAGATCGGAACGCAGAACGCCATGCAACTCCTTCCCACCACGAATGCAAAATTGTGACGAACAATACTAGGCAAACCTGCGCTGCACACCTCTTGGATGATACATCGAAAAATCAATGTAATTTAGAATTTTCCGCTCTTCGCCCACTCCAACTACACACTCCTTATCAGCCTCCACCATAGAACCCATTTGTATCGACCGATTCATAGCTGCAACTACAGCACACTGGCTGGACTTAAACTAAGGATTTTTCATTACATCAAAAGGAACCTCCAACTTCCCACTACTAGCAACCCGACACTCCTGATCCCTCCTCAGAATACAACCAAAACACCTAAACATTCCCATGAGACTCTCAAGGGGATACTGACTTCCATCAAGCTTAACAACCTGAAGCAGAAACTTCTTCAACATCTCATTCAGCTGCCTAAACTCCAAACACTCCAGACGCACGTTCACGTCATGGCCATTCAAACTCCTCCACAAATCAAACCTCCGACGAGCCCACTCATCTTTCGCCAGACTCCTGTTACTACCCGACTCCCCAACGACCCTCTCCAGATCCTCATCAAAAGCAACAAAAGGACCAACACCGCCTACGCTACATCCACCGCGAGCAGAAACAAGAATAGAATCACCACCAGCAGCATGCAAAGTCTCGCCACCAGAAACGCAACCTGCAGATTCACAAACACCAAACGAAACCGCAGAAACCTCAATAGAAAACCCCACTCCCCAACGACCCTCTCCAGATCCTCATCAAAAGCAACAAAAGGACCAACACCGCCTACGCTACATCCACCGCGAGCAGAAACAAGAATAGAATCACCACCAGCAGCATGCAAAGTCTCGCCACCAGAAACGCAACCTGCAGATTCACAAACACCAAACGAAACCGCAGAAACCTCAATAGAAAACCCCAAAGAAAACGAGGGGGGCTCGACCGAATCCATCCAGACAACGGAATCACGAACACAACCACTCGCAGAGCCAATAATCAACACACCAATATATAAACGCAAACAAAATGCACCAAACCCACCAAAACCCGCCCTATACAGAGAGCAAACGAACTCCAATCGCCAATGACGCTCCATCCCGAAATTCAAAAACCAAAAACAAGACGAAATGCCTCAATTCAGAAGAAAACAAACAAACAACGGCAAAGATGAAATGCATCCAATGACCCAGACAAAAATCCAACAACTCACACACACAACAAATAGAAACCTACCACGTGTACAAACACAAAGCGATCAAAAAACAATCCAACGGTCCTCACATAAAATCCACAAAACACTCGCGTCGAGATAAACGTTTACCAAAGCAGCCACCATGCATTTACTTGTGCCGCCGCCATGCAGTCAAACAACCAATGACAATTCGACAAGCGTAATCCTCCCGCTCCCCCAGCTGTCGACGGTCAAAAATCGCCGGTGGTCAACATTTACCGGACGAAAACTGGCGCCATTGGCTCCCGGCTGAGGCGGCCGGTTTCCTCCCGGTAAACGCCTCCCACCGTCGATTCCCTAATCCTTCCTTCCCATTGCCATGCTGCGACATTGATAGTGTAGGCCCAATGCAAGCTGGAGGTGGATGAAAGGATCCTCATCCTCCGGTCCTTGAAACTCCTGAACCTTTTCTTTTTTTCATGGTGATGAATTCATTTTCAATCGCCTTTGCCCGCTGGCGCATTGCATAGGTTGTAGCTCAACTTTGGCTGCTCGGTTTGTAGGGGCGTTGGCTTGTGTTCCCTTGCTTGTAGTATACTACTAAAAGCGCGACCTCGTGAGTAGCTTCTTTATTGCTTATGGCATCCCCCACACCTTGGGTTTCACTTGGACTCCCAAACTTCTTTGGAGAGCTCTCTCAATCGGTCTTCTTGGGGTTCCTTAGGCTTCTTTCACCTTGAGAGGTGTCTCAACAAAGCACTCTGACATCGCAGCCCCTTCTTGAGTCGGCTTGGGCCTTCTCATGCATCTTTATGCACTCGATTTGGTTCCGTTGTCCATTTTACCTTGTTGAGAGCACTCCTCCCCTAGGCCATGTTCCTTGGTTTCAGCTTGTCTCTGCTCTTGGTCTGCCATTTTGCTTCAAGAGCGTCACATGTTGAACAGTATACCTTTGTAGTCTATCATCTCGGTCTGACATCCGAGAAGGCGACTAGTATGCTTTCAATAGCTCGATCATACTCATCGACCCACACCTAGGTACTTGAGATAAATAGCATACAACTCCCAATAGACTAACACTTCTTGCGAGATAGCACCTCCACTCAGCTATCTCATAGACCACTCAATTTAGAGTGATTACCAAATGTCGACATGTTATACCTCGGACTTACCTACTTTGCTACTAATCCTCCAAAGGACTGTAATCATCTGAATAGCTCGTGCTACTAAGGGTGACATAATCGAGATGTTGATCTCAAAGCTCCTACCCGTTGTGCCACAATTAATTAAGCATTAACATCCTAGTGCAAGGGCTTGAAGGTGAAGCCTTAAACGCGGAGGAGAGAGAAAACCAAATAACCAAGACACTAGTGAAAGCAAACACAAAAGAAGGCAACATACTTCCACCAGTCCTAATCAAGCAAGATGCAATACCAACTACAATTGTAACGGTCAACAATAAAAGTAGACCAAAATTGTTCGTCAATCGCTTGAAGATTTCCCTAGGTTCGCATGCACTTGCTATGGCACACTCTCTTTCCAAAGCAAGTTTAAACAAATTAAATCATGGTGTAGAACGAAATAACAACCTTCGAGCTAAAAATTTCTATGCTCTTTGTGATTGAAACAAGCCTACAAGAACAAGCTCCCTATTTTTTGCTATAAGAACATGTCCCTGGTGTTGACAATTGTGGTGCCATGGAGCGGGAGTAGGAAAATATATAATTGGAAGATGGAGATTGCAACTATGAGATAATAACAAGTGTACTGGTGGATGATGTTAATCTTGTACTTGCCTATTTAAGAACGCACTCTCTAACGGAATGATTATGCTTGCTTATGGTTCTTTTTCTTTTTGAGCCTCCATAATCTTCTATAGGGCTTCATGTGGTATCAAAGCCATAGAAGGTTCCTTTAGTTTGCTCTCTCGTTTCTAGCTAAATTACCCTATTTGTAAGGTATCGCGATACTTTTGGCCACACCACTACTCAACTGCTGCCACAATGCTTGTTCAGGGTTTTCTTATGCTACCAATTTATATGCGTCCTGGAGGAAATGCAAGCTTGTTCTGAATCTGCTCCAACCCTGTGCCGCTATTTCTATCTCAATTCCTACTTGAAGCTACGGGTTTGAAAGTTCTTTATGCTATTCTATCATTGATTCTTTTCCCAGATGTATTTCACCTGTTGCTATTGTTGATTTCCAACGTCGCCTTGCTGGTTGTTCCCTGCTATGGCCAAGGAGACACCATCGCCTTAATGATCGATACCTTCTGCAGTTCTACCTCAATGCTGCCTATTGTTTAAACCACACAAGCTACAAAGTATGAGTCAATATAGCTTTTAGGTGCAGCCGGTATAATGATCTGAGCAACGTCGATAGCAAGCTCAGCTACGAATAAGGACAGAGCTCATTGCAAGGGGAACAAGCAGCAAATCAACGCATTAACAGGCTACAGCAACAGTAGCAGCCTCTGAGCCAAGTATACAAGTAGTTTCGAATCTAAGAGCAATTCGTTAGTGAGCTAATAGACAAACAAAGGGAAGAACAACAAACAAATCGAATCTAATCTTGAGCAGCAGAGAAGCTGAATTGTGAAAGAGCTAGTGTGTTGCGAAGCATAGCAAGAGGGTACGGTTTTCGATTCCTTTTTTTTTTTACATTATCCCCTATTGCTACTAGACCATTCCCATAAATACGCCAATACAAACACATCAGAGTTGATTCCCTTCCCTGGAGATTACTACCAAAGTATCCCTATTTAATCAGCATTTAGATATTTTGCAACCATAACACTTGTTGAACCATAGACACACAAAGAAAATGACATGAATCTCTGCAGGATTCATAAGCACATCATACAGCCAATTCTAGTCAAGAACTCCATGGCAATTGCAACCTCCATTGTCTTTCTATCTTCATTATTACATTGCCTACATGGACATCCAGAACGGAAGACCACAAAATGGAGGGGAAGACAAAGTAATACATTGCCAATGCTGATCCCGGATCTGAATCATGGATCATCCTCTCTTGCATTCGGGAGTGACTATCTTCCTTTATAAGCCTTCAAGTCTAGCATCAAGAAGCTCTTCCAAAATTGCCTACGGGTTCAAGAGGCTTCTTCTGCGATATTGGGGTGGTTTCAAAACCATTGGGGGAAAAAACCTGTGCTTCTCATGCGCGTGCACTCAACTGAAATTCCCTCAATCTGGGTGACCACAAGCAAGTTGGAGTCAACACTCCCTTGCTCTTATGTAAGTTCAAAAATCAAGCTACGGGACGATTAAAAGCTCACCAAGTTCGTATTACTTACCACCATCAAACAACGATTGCTATGTGTCTGAGAGCAAACAACGATCAATTTCGGATCTATGTAATTGTTAATCGATATGTTATCTCAAGAATCTTTTACATCGTTACACATAAAATTGACGTCCAAAAGAAAAGTTTCTACTTTTGAGCTGTATATAGTAATGCCACGCCTCCGTCATTAATAAAACGCTAGAACACTAAATAAACAATCCTTGATTGCAATTTTGTAAGTTTCTACTTTTGAGCTGTATATAGTAATGCCACGCCTCCGTCATTAATAAAACGCTAGAACACTAAATAAACAATCCTTGATTGCATTTTTGTATAATTTGCAATTTGATGAGATTTTCTAATTGAAGGTTCTCTCCACGACAATGAGTTTGCAATGGAGATGCCAATATTACAAACTTTTGAACTTAGTGCATGTCAATTCAAGAGATAGAGGCTATTGTTAACAACATTGACTATGGAGAGCAAGGCATATGAGAAGATTGTTTATAGCAACATTCTTCGTCAATGTCATCAATAAGATAAATACGATGGCCCTTCTACCCATCATGATGACCCTGTTACTTGAGCCCCAAGAAGGGCTTGTTTTCTCAAATTTTGAAGTTATGGAGAGGAGCATGCTACGAACTCAAAGAGGCTAGATTTCGAGTACACGAGAAGGTGCTGGTCGAGTTAGCATAACCACTAGTAGATGGATCATGCTTCAAAGAAAAAGGTCATCAGGTCCAGCAAGGCTGTCCCTCCCTCATCGACACGCTGTAGTTTTGTAATATGAGAGCATATAGCAGAAAGGGAGTCCCCGTTATGGAAGCAAATTGCAGCAGTGTAGTCCGTGTTGTGTCAGTCATTTGATATGACAGATCTAGGTTTGTTGCATTATTGTTTGGGCATTGAGTTTTTTTTTTTTGCAAAAAGAGACTTCTATTAAGTATTAAAGAAAAACCGTTAGAGCAAGCTCCATACGGGATACATCATGCAATGCACGAAAAGCTCAAGAGCCAAAAAGAAAGGATTGAGGCCGATAGTGCCATCTCAATCCGGTAGAAACCTCCGAGAAAAAGGGAGAACCCCTCCAAACTCGAAGAAAAATAGTCCTTCTAGAAGAGGCTGCCCGTGAAGAACCCTGCATGCTAGCCCATATGGCTATCAAAGTGTGAACCGTGTCAGTCCAAATACCCATGAACACCTGTAATGGGTGTATCTAGGTGCCATCCAAGGTCTCAGTACATCTGGCTCTCCAAATGTGCCAAGAGGAAATGCTAGCCAAAATCTCCCAAGAGGTGTCCACTGAAACATGAGAAGCTCTGAAGGGAGTAAGTGGTACATCCTGTAGAGAGCAGGGCTCTATCACCTGCCGGCGGACCGAGAGTGCCCAAGAAGAAGGCTCACCCTCATAAAACACCTGGGGCCTGGTAAGAGATAACCATGCGACCGAGCCCCAAGTCATGAAGAAAGGGGATGTATGAAAAATGCTGAGTATCCGAGCAACCCCTTTCCAAACAGTCCTCGCCTGACTGCAGTTCCAAAGGCAATGTCGCACTGACTCCTCTGCAGAATGACATCGAGGACAAGTGGGATCAGCCCCAAAACGTGATCTCCACAGGTTCACTGCAATCCCTCCATGAATAGAAAGCCAAAAGAAAAGAGTGATCTTTCTATTTCTGAGGGATTTCCAGAGCCTCCTCCAGAAATTTCTACGCAAGTCTGCGGTGATGAAGAAGCTTTCCCAATGGGGGGCTCTGGAGGGAATCCAACCCCTACTGTTCAGCTGAAACCTCCTGGCATTACCTTCACCAATAAACGAGGTGCCCTCTAGCTATAGCTTAGAGCTATTGCTGGAGATTATAGTGATGGTTGTATAAAGCTGTTGACTAAGCTACTGTCAAATCAGGACTTTGCAAGTCAAAGAAAGGGAATAATCGAGGAATGGGTTCCCATTCAGTCAATCCGTCTCCGCTCACACCGGCCGCGAGAACTGTAACTTTTTCAAAAGACGAGCTACAGCAGTTGCAAAAGGATTTCGAACATGAGTGTTCCACGACTTTCTTCGCACGCATTCATGGCTCACACCCCTCCAGGTCACAAGCTAGAGATTGGATGCTATCGGCGCTTCCTCAGGACCTCGCCTCCCACCTCAAGGATGTTCGTTTGTTGGGACGGGGTTTCTTTCAGGTGTGCCTAGATTCCCCGGACGTCACGAGAGACCTGTTACAGGCCGGGTTTTTACTTCTAGGCTACAGGAGGATCTTTTTGTTTCCTTTTCAACTGGGATTTGACCCAGTTGAAGAGGACAAGCAGGGAGTTTCTGTTTTCATCAGGTTCCCTGGTCTTCCCTCAGTCTATCACCGGCTTCTTTCAGTTATTGGCGAGAGGTTTGGTGTGGTGGCAGAGATCCCCTCTCTCCCTGGCGAGCCCTCTTCGGCTGCTGAGGCGGTCAGGATGGACGGGGTACCCAGGGTTAGGGTCATTGTCCAGGACCCCAGTATTTCAGATGATCACATCATGCTGCAGCGACCCGATGGGTCTTTCTTCCGCCAGAGATTTGAGGTTGCAGGTCGGCAGGACCAGTGCACGATTTGCAGAGCCTCGGGGCACTTCGCCAAAGATTGCCCAAAGAAGAAAAAGAGGCCCACAAAGCAACCAGCTCGTACTCGCTTACGACAGAGAGCTGGAGCAAGACCGACCGCTCCACAGACACGGCCTCAGACACGGGCTCCCCCCTCTCCTAGGGCTACTCGAGTCCCTTCGGCACCCCGCCCCACCTCTGGCCCACGGTGGGTTCCGGTCGCGGCTAGGCCCTCTACTCTAGTTCACTCCACCTCCTCTTCGGAGGCTACCCCCTTGGAGCCTCAGGAGGAGACTACTGTTCAGGAGCCTTGTTCGACTCCACCCTTGGATCAGGCTGTACCTTCCTCAGTAGCGCAGGTAGTTGGCACCTCGTCTGCACCACTTGGTTGATCAGGATCCAGTACAGGTGCCTCCCTCCTTGGACAGAGGGAAGGGGGTTTTACATTCTCTTCCTGCTTCGATAGGAATCCTTCGTACCCCCTCCCTAGGACTGGCTCAGCGGAACTCTTTTTCCGCTTTGGAGGACCTTTCTACCCTCCTAGATGATGATTTTGTACCCTCTACTTTTGGAGAGCCAGTTATCGGCATCCCTTTTGAGAGATCCTTCTCTCTCTCACCTGTGGACTTTCCTCCCCTCGGACCTCGTGTGTATGGCAGGAGGTCTGCTCCGGTAGAGGCTTCTGTTTCCGCCACCAGGTCGGGTAAGATATTCCAACCCACTTCCTCCCGCCGATGAGGATAGCAGTTGGAATATATAGGGATTGGGCGGCATCCCTCATCGCCGTCGCAGACAGCTGATCAGGAATCAGCTCCATCCAGGTGTTTCAGGTGGTTCCATAGACATTCTTTTTCTTCAGGAACACAAACTGGATTTCAGAGATTGCTCCAAGTCAGGTAAGCTGCTTTCAGGCCGGACTTTTTGGCTTCCTGCCCTCTCAAGAAAGCAATGTTTGATAATGCCATCCTAGCTTCAAACTAGCAGAAAATCTTTAGCACAGTTGCCTATAGCAACTAGCAACTGCGGTTGCCTAAGTTCACATACACCAAAGAATCCTCTTGCCATACAAAAGGCTGGAGGAGCCAACGACAAGCTTGCAGCGCATGAATGGGATTTCTCAAAACCGCTCTTCAATATTGAGACATCTAAAAATGTCAGCCCATCTATGCAACTTTACACATGTGGTTATAATAGCAACATTCTAGAGCCAAAAATTTAGTCTCGAGTTGTGAGTAGACTACTAATACTGCAGAAATGAAAAAAACACATTCCAACACCAGGAGAATTTTCCAAAACCTCCCAGAGAACAGTTAATCAGCCTCTAATATAAGGTTTCTCTAAGATCTAGCCCCACTCCCACTCAATGAAAGTTGGGACTTCAAACAAAGAAAACATAAGCTCCAATGGAAGGTTCACTAAAGTCCGTAGCCTGACCTAGTTCAAAACCTAGTTCAATACGTACCTGCGTCCAAAAGTCCCATTCTATTGGGAAGGCTTAAGCTAGCTTGTGAACTTATGCGGGCCTCCCCTTTATCTACATATTTAAGCATACAATTTGACCTCACCTACCAAAAAGTCCAGTCACGGAGGTTTGAACCATAAACTTTCACATCCATATCGTGTACTGCATGCCTATTGTGTCATAAGCACCCAAAGGTAGTGCACCTCACAGGTGCTGCACAGGCTCAGTTTTGTTCCTTCTCCAAGGGCACATGCAGACTTGGCCAAGATGAAGACTAGAGCTAGAGAGCTGATCGAATGTAAAGACTCAGTTGTTACAATCTCGTTCAACCACGATCTTTGAAGAGATGCACGTGTTCATCATTTATAGGAATCTGAGTGAAAAAGAGATAGCCACCTTTTGCACAGTTGCAGCAATGGATGCTTGTCCTGCTGATGTTTGAGCAGTGCAGGAGACATCTTGACTGGTACTTGCCTCCTTGCTTAGTCTACGTCGCTGCCTTTCCTCATCAAATCTCACATCTGATTCAGCGCTAATGTTGGAATGCGCAGTTTCAACTTCCTGGGAAATCCCAAATTATGAACAAGGATGTCCAAATAATCTATGCAGTTGGAACATCCAGCTATTTCAACCAGAGGCTACATAAGCACCTACCTGGGCAGCTTCCCCTCTAGTTCCTGTGCCCAAAAGTTCCTGCCCCTCTGCTTATTTCTTTCCCATATTTGGTGTATTTCCCCCCCTTGCCAAAACCTTGTTTTCAGGTAATACTACTTTGTCATGCTGCTGTTCAGGCAGAAAACCTGATTGCCAATCAGATTCATCCCTCTTGTTGTAGTAGGTTTTGAACTTTGAGACTGAGTAATTTTCCGGATTCACAATTATTTCTGCCAAATTAAAACAAAGCCTCTCCTCTTGACAGTTTGACTGCCCATTTCTGGCTGGACAACAACTTTCACTGAGAATCCATAATTCTATCTTCTTCTGGATTTCCTCCTGCGCATACTTGCCCTGGACAATGATACAGAAGTCCAGTCACAATGGAAAAACTACATTGTAAATATTTCTGAATGCATCAATAACACAAAGTGCACTCTATGCTACTAACCTGAAGCCAGGCAGAAAGGCTGTTAGGAGAAATTCCCATTTGAACAGCAACATCAGGTACAGAGGTATGTGTCTGCTCCAGGACCTACAACCACAAAAACCTCTTACACATGGTGGAGCATGTCTTGTCTAGGTGGCTTCCTCAATAAATTATCCCCCTCTTTGAAAAGGCATATAATCCCTCAAGTAAGATTATAGCTTACATTCCTAAAAAATAATCTTGCAGCTGCACCTCGACCTCAACACTATTTTCTAGCTTGGAAAGACCAAAGGCTAAACCTGCACAATAGGAAAGAAGCCACAAAAACTGTCTCAAAAGGTTTCTCCAGTTTGCAAAAACATAGAATGCTCCAAAGACTAGGATCTCACTTCAATCTTGTTAGAATTCTCATCAGACAAAGCAAATTTGTCAACTTTCATCATTAGTCCTGAAGTCCTCCTCAAGTCTGCTCTTTAGAGCTTGCCTGCTCAACCTTGCTAACCAACCCAATCTCCTCAGGTTTATTGCTGAAGTACCTTCAGCCATGCTGTCACTTCCCATCTTCTCCACACTTTTTATTGAAGCATCTTAAATCGAGTCATGGTGCCAACTTTCAGCCATGAATGTGCCACATGCTGCCTCAGCTTGTGCATGCTTGTTCACTGAAAGTTTGCAACCTTGTGTTGAATGCTTTAAACAGAATGCATAGAGACCAATCTGGAAAAGCAGAACAGATGGCAAAAAAGGAATGAAATCAGCATAAAATATCTGCGCAAAAACATGCCAAGACAAAAATGGAAAAAGCCCCAAAAGCAGATTCTGCTGAAGGAGACCACAAACCTCATCACTACCCTCCTTACTAGAGATCTCCATTCGCAATTTTGCCTGCCTTGCACCAAGCGGATGGAATGCCATTGCACACATCCCTATCAGATACAAAGAGAACATAGAGGAAAAGAAAATGTCACTACATATTTTGCAACTTGCTGAATACGAAGCCTTTACAAGGCAAGCAAAGATACAGACATGCCTAAATTATGCTAGAAAAAAACTGACATGACTTTCATAAGAAAATGCACATGATAAAAGCATGATTTTCATAAGCAAATGCACGTGAATAAAGCATACTCAACATCCTTTATTTTGAATTTATTTTTTTGTTTTCCAAGAAAAGACTTCTATTAAGTATGAAAGAAACTCCAAGAGCTACACTCAAGGGAGAATTACATCATGTGGGGCATGAGAAAATAAATATAATCTAGTAGGTCAATATCAAGCTCCTGTAAGAGAGCTAGAAAAAAGTCGAGATTGAGACTGAAAGTGCCACCTCAATCCTATTGGCCACTGTTAGAAAATAACCCAACAGAGGGTACACGCAGCGGAAGGCTTATAGTAATGCCTAGGAGCTCACACAGTGTGGTGTGGGGTGTGGAATCACAAACTTCTTTACTTAATGTGCGTCACATAGATGTGCAGACTCATCAATAGACAATGAACCGGCCAGATAGAGAAACCACCAAAATATATATTTCCGTCCAAAACTATGGACACAATACAAGAGAGATAGATCCAGAGTCCCACCAATGGTGTGGTCCTCTGATCTTACCACAAGGTCCTTCTCCTGTCAGCTGGCTATCTCTAGACTCGAGCCCGCGTGCTCCACCTGGAGCTTCTGTAGATTTTCCGTCCTTTGACCTCAGCTCCTTGCTGCCCTAGAAGACAGCCAAGGTCTCAGCCTCACACTGAGCTAAGTCTGCAGCAACACTGGTACTCCTTCAGCTTCTGGATGTAGGCCCCAAGGGTTGTGCTCTGCTGCTCCTTTCTGCTCTGCTGGAAGCTGCACTGCTGGATACTGAAATGAGGCAAGAGCCTCTCCTTTTATAGGCCTAGGGCCTTGCTGAAAAAAACCGACCAGCCTGCAACAGACTGGCCGACCAGTCTGTGGCTGGTCCAGCCTATAAGGGCTCACAGCCTGGGGCTTTTATGGCCCAAACTTCCAGGGCCTTTGGCCCTCCATTCAAGGCAGGGGTCCAGCCTATATAAGGCATGCCTTCTGCCCACAGACAGTCACATTTGCTGCTCCACATCTGCGCCTGCACATCCTGCGCCTCTGCCAGGCCCTTCCCAGCCACGTGTCCTGCACCGTACTGTCCTGTACATCCTGCTGTCCTGACCCACCTGTACCGTGCCATCATCAGGGTCTGTTGCAGGCCCTTTACCTGCCCACTACCCTCGCCATATGGCCTGCCATGCTGATGCCATCTGCAGGTCGCAATCCTGTGAGGTGCTGCCCATGTGGCAGCCCCCTCTCTTTCTTCTCTCTTGGGCACATCCTCCCTTGGGTCTCCCTCCCCCACGCACTCCTCGTTTGGGGGCTTACAGATGGGGAGGTGACCTTTCCAACAGCCACTCTGAGAAGAACGGAGAGCCACTCCAATCTGAAGAAAACAGTCCTCCTGGTAGAGGCTGCCCGCCGTGAAGACCCCTGCATGGTCCCCCAAATGGCCACCAAGATGTGTGCCATGTCTATCCAAATATTGTGTGTAGGGTGGACCTGGGAACTGTTGGAATATGAAGCCAAAGTGAGTCAAAAATGAGTGTACTAGGTGTCTAGGGGGTGTTTTCTACTCTAGTGAGTCCTAGACATGCCACGTGTCATATTGAGAGCTATCCCATATACACTATGGCTTTCTAGAGTCTAGTCTCACACTATATAGTGTTGTACTTGTCTTGAGTCTCAACATCAAGCTATCAATACATTGTGAGTATTTTGGTTATTGCCTTGCACTTGTACTTTCTTTCCTTTCCATTTTGCCTTTCATTATGCTTTCCATATTTCCATTCCATTCCTAGCTAGCTACTATGTCTCTTCAGTCTCTTCATGTGGTATCAGAGCTAGCTTTCCTCAAGGAATGAGGGGGTCTTGAAGCCCATCTTAGACCTATGGAGAGGCTAGCTCCTCCACTCCCTCTCCTCATGAGTTCCTCTCCACCTTAGCTCTCTTCTCCTCTCCTTCCTTGAGTACTCCCTCTTCCACCCAAGCCTCACCATCGAAGACTCCATCAACATCGGGTTTGTCTTCACCAACAAGTAGGCCCTTAACCTCGAGCCTCAGCAAGGAAGGTTCGTGTGGAGCTGCAGCACCCGCCATCAGAGCGCATAGGTACCCGCACTGAAGCCGCTGCGTCTTGAGGACTCCCACAGCTCGTCATCTGCCCGCACCACAGCCCGTCCCATCTCCGCCATGTGACAAGGCCGCATGCCCCTGGCCCAAAGCTGCCCGCCATTCTTCAGCTCCTCCAGGCCGACCACACCAGCCCGCCATAACAGCGTTTCTATCCGCACTGAACCACCCAGGCTCCCACAGGCCAGCTGCCACTCCTATTCCCGTCTGCCTCAGCGACATGCCCGCTCATCCACCTTCCATAATGGTGTGAAGACCTCCTTTCTCGCAAGAAGAAGCAAGACAAAAGCGACACGCCAATTTGCAGCCAAAAGAAGCTTGATGTGAGCTTGATGCAAGCTTGATGTGAGCCACAGTTACTTCACGTGACTTACCCGATATTACTTATCTGATTGGTGCCTGAGGTTCTTCGCATTGATCAACTTTCCGATTGCTCGTGGTACCCGAGGCCTCTACATCGATTTTTGGGTGACTCTCAATCTTCTAATTTGACAGTCATGCCGTGACCGCTCCATGTAGCTACCCTATAAACTTCACCGACACATATTTTGGGGCATCCATGCCTAGTGCTTCATCGCCATCGTCATCAACTCGCAAGGATGTGCACACATGTACAGTGGCTACTTGGAGGACATCTCTTATCTTAAGAGATCTATTATTTATACAACTTGATGTATTTTGGGGTCCTCTGCCCCAGGTAGTCCCCCTAAAATGATATGTATTGAGGATGTATTGGTTTTCATTGAGTCAATAAAGGTCCTCTGCCTTGGATAGTCCTCCTAAAAAGATGTATTAGTTTTCCTATTTATTTGTGTGTGGCTTCCTACCACTTCATGTTATGAAGCCATGGGGGGATGTATTGGAAGGAGTCCTTCCATTGATGAGTTCTCCATTGTTGAGCCTCTGAGCCATGCTTGGTAGAGCCTCTGAGCCTATTGTGCCATGCTCTCCAACCTCTGAGCCTATGCTCTTAGTCTTTTGCATCCATGCATGTTGGGCCTCTGAGCCATGCTAGATGAGCCTCTGAGTCTGTTGTACCATGCTCACTAGCCTCTGAGCCATGCACACTTGCCTCTGAGATTGCATAGGCTAATAGTTGGATGTTGTCATGGGTGTGGCTTCTCTCCTCTATTCTCTCACCTTGCCTTCATGGGGGGGTGTTGGAATATGAAGCCAAAGTGAGTCAAAAATGATTGTACTAGGTGTCTAGGGGGTGTTTTCTAGTCTAGTGGATCCTAGACATGCCACGTGTCATATTGGGAGTTATCCCATATACACTATGGCTTTCTAGAGTCTAGTCTCACACTATATAGTGTTGTACTTGTCTTGAGTCTACTATAGTTGTCAACATCAAGCTATCAATACATTGTGAGTATTTTGGTTATTGCCTTGCATTTGTACTTTCTTTCCTTTCCATTTTGCCTTTCATTATGCTTTCCATATTTCCATTCCGTTCCTAGCTAGCTACTATGTCTCTTCAGTCTCTTCACGAACCATTCAAAGCCTCTGTGCATCTGGAAGTATCCACAGAGGCATGTGAAGGTCTGTAAGGAGAGCCAAGAAGATCATCTAGAGAGCATGACCCAACCAAATGTCGGTGAACCAAAAGAGTCACATTTCTTGTAAAACACCCAAGGCCCTGAAAGAGAAAGACAAGCTACGGAGCCCCAGTCATGAAAAACGGAGAAGGCCTAAAGGTGCTTAATAATCTACTAATCTCTGATCCTCACTTGTTTGTAGTCCCATAAGCAATGCTGAATAGACTCATTCTCAATCTATTTGGCTAGGAGACTTCACGAGATCAGGGATCACACTTCAGGTTATAGGACTAGAATCAGTTGGGGGTGCCTTGGTCTTTAATGTTCATTCTGGGGACAGGTTGTCCAAGTCTACAGATGATATACTTATGCATATTGCATTTCATGCAAAGTATTGTATTTTGGCTTCAAGATGGTATCTAGACCCTAACCGAGGTCACATTTCCTTGGGCTCATGGAGGCCTTGGTTCTATGGAGGTGTCCACTAAGGCATTTGAAGTGGAACTGGGGAGTGGGAGTGGATTGATACAGGGCACCGAGAGAAGAGCTTTCCTGTCTTTCGATACAAGGTTAGTAATGCCAGGAAAGTGCAGCTCAGCCTTAGAGGCTGGAAGCCCACCAAAGCTCCTTGTTGGGAGAAATTCAGATTTTTGCTAATTTGCAAAGATCTTGGAAGAGACTTTGGAAATCCCTTAGGAATAGAAAAGTCACTCTTTTCTTTTCGCTTTCTATTCATGGAAGGATTGTATTGAACCAATGGAGGTCCATGTTTGGGTCAGATTCTACATGCCTTCCTATCACTTGGAAGAACCCAATCCAATGGCTGCATGAACCTACTGGATTCTCCCTGCCCTTCCTCTGAGGTGACTTACTAATTGGAGTCTCCAATCATCTAGAAGGTTTTTAAAATCCTTCCAAGAATCCACAAAGGAAGCACGACCTCTCCCATCTTGACCACTGCATATAATGAGAGGTATCAAGTGGTCTACCATGATCATCAAGTATACTATCATTCCAAGTGATAAGCTACCTATCAATCTCTTCCCGAGAGGAAGGGGAAACTCTCTAAAGACTACTCATGAAGCTGGCCCAAGTTTTAAGGATAGCAGCCATAAGACGGGAGGAGGGAGCTGTGAGATGGTCTGAGGTAAAGATCCACCTGGTACTGTCCATTCAATCTCCACCTATCAAAGGAGAACAAGACTATATACATCAAACGAAAAGAAAAAATTCTTCCAAGATTCCTATCCTGAAAAGAGTACTTCTGTTTCAAAATTCATGTCCTTTTGTTTCAAAATTACGATGATACAAGATGGTCAACAACCACTCCAGTGTTCTCTTGGACTAAAAACTTCTAATCAAGAAACAAACTATGGCGTATGCACAAGGGATGCTAGATCATGACTAAGTTGGGAAACAATCATCCAAGGTGGGTAGCTGAGCTGTACTCCACTGGAGCAATGCAGCCCCGACACGACAAGGGTATCAACAATTAATTCTCACAAGAGCATTCAATTGTAAACCAAACACTGCAGTTATTCTCCCAATTTGTTCAAAAGCACAGACGTGTTGTCAACTTTGTACAGCCACTTTACCTTTACATGCATTTCAGCCACCTTACCTTTACATGCATTTCAGTATTGATGACAAAGTAATGAACATCCCTTAGATTCCTTGCAACCAATGAGGGGAGGTGTAGATAAGGAGATACTAGACCATGACTAAGTTGGAAAATGCTCGTCCAACGACGTGGGTAGCTGAGCTCTTGTCAGAGAATAGAGGTCAATCACTCAAACCTCACACGCAATAAAATAATTTGTAGAACTCTCTAAACACTCTAGGTGCACTCTTAAACTGAAAGGCTCACTCAAGAGAGTGGGCAGCAGAAACAAGAAAAGAAGAGAGGGAGAACTCAGACTTAATTCATCCACGCCGACGTGGGAAAACTTGCCCACAACAGAGCACAAAGCATGTCATGACAAGAGAAATGATTATTAATTAAGAAAGAGTCATTGAACATTATTATATTAGGCACCAAATTTATGGTGCGGTATATGTTTGTATTTATGATCAATCAAGCGGTGTAGATGGTAAATATGTGCACACGAACCCCCTCTTTTAAAGGGATCTGTTGGAGCAGCGGCGGGTACACCCTCCGAAGGTGAAGGACAACTTGCTAGGAATCCCGACTGCTCCTAAGAGTGGGAGGCTGCCTGTGCTCTCTCTTACGATTGGCCTGCTGTCTTCGGCTCTTCACGGCCCAATTAATCGGTTCTCTTTTCTTTTTCCCCACCTTGGTCCACTTTCCCTCGAAGGGCTCCACCCACAGGGTCTGGGACTCCTACTACTGATGTCTAAGGGGCTAGCTGCCTAAGGCTCCCTCTGCTACCTCTGACCAACCTGAGAGGGGGGGGAGGGGCCCGACTCTGACCTTTGGTACAAACCCTCACTAGGTGGCCCATCTGCCTACAACGAAGACACTGACCGGCAACCCAAAAACCTCTAATCTCCAACCCTCAAGGCTCTCTAGGAGAATCATCTCCGGAAGGGACTCTAGGTTCTCTACGACCATCCTGAACCGAGGGACATCATCATATGCCACTATTGAGGCCTCAGACTCCGAGGGAGACTCCAACACTGGAAAAATGGCTCTATACTCCCATGGGAGCCCCGGGAATTGGAGTGTCACCGAGAAGCGAGGGACATGGTGAGTCGAGTCCATGTCCTCCACTGTGAATCCGTGGTACCATGGAAAAGGGTAAACGAAGTGGAGGCCAAGGAGAATAGGGCTCTGGTCCACAAGTGTCAGGGCGGTGGCGGGGGAGCTCAGTTGGAGGGGAAAACTCCTCTCTCGTAGATAGTGACCTCCTGGATGTGGTCCCCATCTAGTGCTAAACTTGCTTGAAGCCAATCCCTCACCTATCTCCTCGTAGGCCAACTATTCTGCCCACTACTGTCTTGTCCTAAAGTGCCTGAGATGCCTACTTCACCTGTTGCTTATCAGCTAGAGAAAGGAGAACCTTAACGGCTTGGGGAATCAAGGGTGCTGCCATGAGAGCCCCTCTGGCCAGACCAAAGGTCACCACCATCCTCCAAAATAAAGCAATAAAACTGTCTACTGCCTACAAGGGAGGGATGAAAAAAGGGGGAAAACAAAAGGCCAGCCAGAGGTTTAAGCCAGAAAACTAACTGGGATGGTGAACAAGAACAAGTGCTTTCGGAACAAGGGCACCAAAAAGAATCTGCAAGCCCTTCTTCAAAGGTCTAGGAAGAGCTGTCCAACCACCAGAAGGGGCCAAAAACTGCTGGCTGCACACAAAGCAGCTACCACTGGCTCGCAAGGCGCCCAGAAAACTGGGTCGCCTTCGATCTTGAAGGGATACCATTCAAACCTAACACGCAGTGGGATGATCTGTAGAACTCTTTCCAAAGACTCTAAATGCACTCACAAATTGAAAGCCTCACTCAAGAGAGTAGACAGCAGAGAGAAGAGAAGAAGAGAAGAGGACTCAGCTAATGTGAGAACACTTGCTCAGAACAGAACAGCAAAGAGGCTGGGCACAAAACAGTAATCAAGGATGATTGCACTGCTGAGTTCACAAAAGCAGAACACTCCACACAATTAACACTCCACACAATTACAAGTGCTGCCAGTAGACATGGCTTCAGTATTGCTGCACAATGGTGGAGAAATGTGGGGGGATATTTATAGGCTGATCCCTGCCCTGGAATAGCCAACTATGTCTTTAGGTTTCACAGACTGAGACTGCCCAACTTGCACTCTGTTAGCCTGCAAACTGCTACAGACCCCGCCTATTGCCAGGGCTATAAATAGACCCTGACAGTGGCCTATTCGTGCTGTCTTTCTGCCGTGATGCCACCCAGACAGTTCCAGAGCAGCAGTTCCTCCAGCTCTGCCAGGTGTGCACATTGGTCCAGCCAGTTGCGCAAACCCATGGTCCAGGTAACCCATAGCCCCCCTTAATCCGCTGACCCCTTGTCCTCCTCATTTGAGGGCTCACAGGTGAGTCAGTAACCTCTAACAGCTCTACTCTCCAATGGAGAAAAATGGACCCAGGCAACAACAGTATCAACTATACAAGAGCGTTTAATTGTGAACCACACAGCCATGTTGTCAACTTTGTGCAACCACTTTACTACATGAATTTCAGTACTAACCAATGTAATGAATACCCCTCACATTCCTCAACATCACAGGTTTAGAAGCTACTGTTACTGATGAACATTCATTGTCGGCATACAATAGCATCTGTGAACTCCAACAAGTGAATCTATTTAACTGTGATACAAAACCTTGATTTTACCCTCTCCGTTTGTATTCATCATTAAAATTATATAATCAAGCCCCTCTTCAAAATGTATTTCATTATAAAACAAAAGACCCAACACATAAATCCCAAACCATATTATAGAAATCGAAAAGTTGAAGATGAAAAGACCCAGCACATAAGTCCCAAACCATATTAAAGCAATCGAAAAGTTGAAGATGAAACATCAATATCCAGAAAGCGAACAGCTGAAAGGGGCCATCTAAAGGGCAAGTAGATGTGGACAGCTTTTCTACTTATTGGCACGCGAATATTTCTACTCACAATATGCTCAACTCATAAAGAAAGTCTTGCTATGTTTAACCTTGTTAAGGAGATTTACCATGACTGCACTGGATACATGCCCCATGCTTTTCATAATACTGCACGGTAGCTTCCACCTTTCTTCTCTCACCCCTTCCACGTTCATGATTGGTTGCATCATCTCTATATCACCTATAGATGTTTCTGGAATCCATTGACAGCAAAATAAGTGTCCAAACCTCTTTTCATCAGAAAAATGATTCGCAGCGATCAACTTCAAAGCCCCACCCTTTACAGGACACAGGACACAATCAGGTTGCTGGCTTCGCAGAGAGTCCGCAACTGTATAATTCACACACCAAGAGCACAGCCAATTGCCATCAGGAATACTTCTGATGCCATAACATTTTTGATGTACTGCAACATTACACGAGTCACAGAACAAAATCTTATTCTGATCATTGCTGTCGCTTCCATAACAAACGTGGCATAATTCATCATCATTTTCAGTTGGGGAAATTACTGTTGTGATTTGTTCAGTGTCTGAAACTGCAAGCTTCCTTTTCTTGCTGGTGAGGTTTGCTGCAAGAAATGTTGGCTTCACTCGTGTGACTAACTGATGTTCACGCATTCCATTAGCCTTTGCTTCCTTTGCATCATCCTCTGAGTCACTGTCCTTGGGAGCTAATGAGGACACCGGCGGCTGTTCATGCAGCTTTAAAGCCTTGGCTGCTTCTTTTGCATCCTCATCCTGCCACCTGTCTTGGAAGAAGGGACCCACTAGTGGCATAAGGTTCAAGGGATCCAAACCATTCGTGCTATTCAATTCAGGACATTTTGTTTTAGGGGAAAGAAGTTGAATGTCATCTGATGTAGGTTCTCGAAAGTACTCTTCCATTTGCAGCCAAAACTGACCCCCGGAGTCCTTGTTCCAGCTAACTCCATAGTGATCTTTGGACAAACCCCCGAGAACATCAGTTTTCTTTGCCCGATGCTTACGCCTTCTTTCATTGGAACTTGGAACAGATGGAGAAGGGAAGCCAGTAGAGACTGACAGGGATGCACCAGCATACTGCTCTGCTCCATGTGTAGGTCTTAAAGCGAGTACCTTAAGAGCCTGTGAAAACACATCCACCCCTCTTCGCTTCCATAGAGCTCCAACCTGCCTATCTGTTATATAATATTGATGATGAACCTCTGAAAGCTGATTGTCACCCCCAAAGCCAATGCTTGAACTTGCCATACTACTATTCTCTGTGATTCTACCATCTGTACCCTTACCCATCATCTTCTACCAGGGTTTCAGCTCTGAAATTTACCAGCCTTTAAACCCAGATAAATTTTATGGTAGAGACTGCAGCTGGGCCAGATTGACAAAGCGGATGACAGCATGCTGCTGTCTTTGTCTTATGCCTGCCGCTAAAACTAGAGTATAATTTATGGCAAATGATATCACAAAAGCCCAATATAATTATAACAGGGTATGACATGATATGAGAATTAATTATAACAGAAAGCCCAATAGAAGTCAAATACACATGAGTTCAGGAAGCTCCTTCAATGTTCATTGCTTAAACTTAAGTTGAAGTATATAAGATAAAAATTCGTTTAATAACACCCTTCAAGTCCATGGACAAACACACATTGAATAGTTCTTGAGCCCCTTACCAAAATTTGATTACTTATTGTAGTATTGTCATAAGCATCAATTGGGACTTAGGCCAAGTTTAATCACAGGGAGTGCCTAGTAAGTGTGGCATATGCAAAGATAACCCTAGAGCGCAAAGCCTTCATTACACATGCTATGGCTACTCTGCCAAGCCACAGTTCTGTGGGAAAACTGGATTCAGTTCAGGCGCATTGTGGTGATATTTATTGTCATCTTGCTTTACCCACTGGTAAGGTCCAGAGACCTCTAGTGTACCTTAAGCAATTGGGCATTGACAGGCTTGTGTTCATTTTGAGCTGGGAGAAGGGGCGAGGGTGGGGAGATCGGGCTATGCCTTGTGGGGGTAAGGAAAGAGGGGAGAGAGGGATGCCACCTAATTTATCCATACAATGTCATGTCGATCAGGTTGTGTTGGAACACGAGTAAACCAGGGTTAAGTTTGTTCACGTAGCGTTTCAACAGTTACTCGGCGAAACCCTATAGACCTCTGCGAGTCTTTTTCGCAGACCCGCTTGATTTGGCGCTGAAATGTACAGACTTCAGGATGGTCTCCAAAATTGTCGCTTGACTTGGATTTCGACGCGACACGGCAAGATTCACGCTGTGCCGTGCACACACCCTAGTGCAAAAACCCAAACAAAGCCTCTTCCCATAGTTGATCCTTCCCCACATAGACGAAACCAAGAAGGTGAAAACAGATCTGATTAGGGTTTGCGGAGCTGCAGGCGAGTTGCCGCCATAGCCAGGACCCAAGGTATGATCCCACGTGGACGCCGCTGATTGAATAAGAGACAAACAACGTGCTGCCACGTCAACGACTTTATTTTCTGACCTTGCACCCACCAAACCTTGACATGAAAACTAAACAAACAAACCCAAAAAACATGTGCTGAGAGCGTTGCCTTTCTGGAGTTTGATTGGGGGGGCAAGAGCGAGCATGTGCAAGAGGGAGAGAGAGAGAGAGAGAGAGAGAGAGAGAGTTAGAGTTCAAACAGAAAGAATTAATGGAGGGGATGAGTGTTTCTGAAGGATGGGATGAGTATCCAAATTTGATTGGGAGGACACTTTTTATGAGAAGTGTTAGTCGAGCGGCTGCCTTGCCAAAAACTAAATAATCTCCCCACAACGAGTCTCAATGGTGCCTGAATGCCCCGTTTTTTCATTTTGTGAATGTCCACGTGTAATTTTAAAATTAGTGTGTTTCAAATTGCCTTTTATGGAGATCATCCTACAAAAGTTGCAAAGATCTTAGAGAATATATCTTATGACTTTTATTCTTATTCTATACAAATATTTGCTTCAATTTTGAATGTAATTGACAAGCCCCTAGAATGGTTCATCTTTTCTACCAAGACCACCTTTTAGTAAACAACTAATGAAAAGTGCATTGTACCCAAACATTGTGGCTACTTTTTCCAATCAAATGAGCCCCTAACACAAAAAGTTCATTTTATTGATGATGTCTCCTATCAGTTATTTAAACTTTGTAAAACCATACTTTTGCATCCAAGAATCAAAATTGATAGCAACTTCACACAATATGCGGGAGAATTTTTCCAAAATAATCATGTGCAAGCAAAATTAAAGCTTAAAATTATGCAAAAGAGACTTCATACTTTTTGAAAATATTACCAAAGTGGTTTTCTAATGTTAATGGCAAAGAGAATAGAACATCATCGAGACTAGCTGCAATATAATTCCGTATGGATAAACTTTTGTTGAACATGATGAGGTTTCTATTATTACCTGATTCCTTTAAGGTGGTTGTCACACGAGATACAAATTAAGGGGAGAGAACTTGGACTATGTAATCTTAGTGGCTCAACGCGAGTGGTTTTCAAATATTGCTTTATTTGGTTTTGAAATACATTGACTTCATAGCGAGATGTAGAAAGATGTGGCCAACCCATTTTGAACTAGGGTTAGCAAAGTTGCAAGTGAGTTGTCCCATAGCTAAGGCACCTACACCTTAGGGCTTGCAATGTTGCAGGCAACTTGTCCCATAGCCAAGGTACCTGCACTATAGTTGCAAGGTTATGAGCAAAATGGTAGGTATTGAAAATTCACCCATACGGATGCTATTGAATGTATAATGTGCCAATAGAGTGCCACCATGTTGAGGACCTACCAAACAACAAACCTCAAAAAATATTAGTCCAAGATTTCCTTCCACGTGATGTGTGTGGTATTTGCCCCTTCCCATCTATATTTCAATCCTTGAATGCTGCTAAACCCTCTTGGTGGGGCCAAGATAACTTTCCATCTGTTGCTAATGCCCTTCACTATCACTTTTCCATTGAATGTTATTTACACTCCTTGGAGTGCCAAGGTTAACTTCCATCCTTGAATATTGCCAGTTCCCTTCTCTACCACCTTTTCCCAGTGACTTGAGTGATGTCAATCTCTTACCTTTTTTCTTTAATAATGCATACACAAGATATTTTCGACATAATAGCCATGATCTTTTCGAGCCCTCAATCTCGAAAACTTACTCAATCTTTAAATTTAATGTAGAAAGATGTGGTCAACCCATTTTGAATTAGGGTTAGCAAAGCTGCAAGTGAGTTGTCTTGCAATGTTGCAAGCAACTTGTCCCATAGCCAAGGTACCTGCACAAGGTTATGTGCAAAATGGTAGATGTTGAAAATCCACCCATACAGATGCTATTGAATGGATAACCTACCAACAGAGTGCCACCATGTTGAGGACCTACCAAACAACAAACCTCAAAAAATTTTAGTCCAAGCTTTCCTTCCACATGTGATGTGTGTG
Organism: Dipteris shenzhenensis; assembly: GCF_047967505.1. NCBI lineage: Eukaryota > Viridiplantae > Streptophyta > Polypodiopsida > Gleicheniales > Dipteridaceae > Dipteris > Dipteris shenzhenensis. Next base: position 52,494,328 of record NC_141615.1, read on the forward strand.
GTATTTGCACCTTCCCATCTATATTTCAATCCTTGAATCTGCTAAACCCTCTTGGTGGGGCCAAGATCCTTGAATGTTGCTAGTGCCCTTGAAGATCAACTTCCGTCCTTTGAATATTGCTAGTTCCCTTCTCTATCACATTTTTCCCAATGACTTGAGTGATGTCGATCTCTTATATTTTTTCTTTAATAATGCACACACAAGATATGCCACATGATAGCCATGATCTTTTCAAACCCTCCCAATGCAAACATTTTGATGAAATGACCCACTTATTACTCTTCCTCAATACATGTTGAGGATTCATATTCATGGTAACAATATACATGTCATTCTGCACGAGAGACATCATCCTTTGTTGCAAATCTACTTATTTACAAGTGCCATTTTAAGAACTTGCCTTTTTTGGTAAATCATATTTGTTAAGTTATACCCTTATTCCATATGAACATCTGCATCAATAAGACTGGAATGTAATGGATCATTGTTCATCTTATCTAACTAGATCAACTCTAAATAAACAACTAATCAAATTTGGGCTCTAAGCCAACCAGCAATGTACCTAAATAAATCTTTTTCCAATTGACTTTGAATATCATAAGATTTGCAACAAATTCTTCATACTTATAGAAACTTCACCCTAGCTTTATACAAGTTGATGGAAAATTTCCCAAGAACGATCATGTGCAATTAAATTTGAAGTATCACATATGTATTGGAATAAGTGATGCATAGGCACAAGCCTATCACAAACCACATATAAATAAATTTACATCCTTGACATAATTATTTAAAGGCTTGTTTAAAATTTCACTTATAATTGATAGATTAAGCCATAAATATGTACTTGGTTTAGTTAAAGATAATAATAGTTTTTTCTAATGGTTACCTCTTACGTCTATAGAATCTAATAGTGTATTTATTTTATTTCTTTTGGCTCAAGGTCAAAACATTTGGACACTTTAACAATGGAGCTTCAAGGACAACATATAATGATAAAAAACCAATATGAAACTTGTTTGTATTGGAATAAGTGATGCATAGGTATAAACCTATAACAAACCACATATACACATCCTTGGAATCATTCTTTAAAGTCTTTTTAAAATTTTCATATGATTCTCTTGCATGTGGGCTCATCCTCCTTGTGACTTGATTGTTTTTTCCCAGTTTATACTTGAAAGATTGAGCCATAAACCACATACTAATTAGATAAAGCTAATAGTCATTCTTTTAATGGCCCAACTCTTAACCCTTAAAGAGTCTAATAGGGCATGTATTTTATTTTTCTTTTAGCTTAGGGTCAAAACATTTGGGTGTTTCAACAATGGATCTTCAAATAGAAGGTACAACACTAAAAAACCAATATGAAACTTGTTTTAGCATTCTATATCCAATCTTCCATTAGCTTTAAATTTTTATAATTCTTAGAAGCTTTGGCCATTGGCATAAATGAGTTCATATAACTTTGGCCTTTATTGTTGGAAAGTGCAACCATTGAAATTATTCTAACATTTATTATCTGCTTTCCTACATACACTTTACTAATGCTACAACACATGATAGATTGGCTTGGTCCCTTTGACTATTTCCAAGCTTCATACAGGCTTGGTTTTGTATATATAGCAAATTTTTATAGTTCTTTCTACTTGCATACTTTCTTTACATTTATAACAATACTTCATACTCCTTCATTTTCAACTCTCAATAGTGAGTATTTCACTGACCGCACAATCCTTTTATAAATTTATGGACTTCCTCTAGTTTCAATAATAATACACATGCAAATTACTCAATCACAACATAAAAGGCCAATGTTTTTGCACTTAGATCCTTAAATCATTGCATGATAATCCAAAGTGTCCAATAAGAACTCAGCCGATTAAAAGAAAAGATGAGGGTCCCTTATAATGGATGCCAAAATCTACAAAAAATGCTTTAATATTATAGCTTCCTCAATAATCCACCATGTTAGGATGGAAAGGGGTCCCCTTTTACAAAAATTGAGCATCCCTTGATTTACTATAATGTAAAAGGAATGCCATGATCAAGAAATTCAAGTTCATAATGAGTGACAATCCCTTTACCATTGTGAACACATGATTTTTTAGATCATTTTGGTGAGAACGATTTTTTTATCAAAATTCATATTGCACACTGAAGATCTCAGTATAAGCCAAATATACATCCTTAGTGTAGTATGATAGTTTCCACTCTTTTACTACATTCAATGTTACGTTTATGAGAACTATATTAGAAGAAAGAAACCTACAGTGCAACTAGAGAGTCAACGAGCTGAAAAGAAAGCTTATTATTATTCCATGCACTCACAAACCATGATCAAGAAGGATCCTCCTCATCCCTACTGAGCTTGTTGGCGGATCCGAGTTATATCACATAGGGACTTGACACTCATGACCAGCTGAAACATAATCTACTCTACTATCACCTTCATGGCAACGAGCCATGATATAGAATGGTTGCAAGATGAACACAACCCGCCACAAAATGCTACTGTCACAATGAGGGAGTTCCAACAGTCCTCCATCTAAATTAGGCCAATATCTATGGGTAGATGAAGGCTCACCAACCACTTCTGAAGGCTCCATGCAGCACGCCAAACTCCATGCAACCTGCCATGCAAGTGAAGTTGTGGCAATCTTCAATCACCTTGCCCTAGGACCCTGTCTTCAGGTTGCTTGTTCTAACACCCCCCTCAACCTGAGGATGGGGTCTTCAAAAGACTTGCAACAATAATGGACTAGATGCTAGCAAACCTGCAAGACTCACAATAACAAGAGCTTGCAAAAAACAAAAGCCAACTCAGTGTAAGTACAACCTTCATCCTTGAAGTGGAACATTACAATGATACATTGACCAATTTCTTTACTACTGTCGATCATAGATGAATAGATGACCTAAGGACTTTAGGGACTCCACTACTAACAAGCGACTGAGTGCATGGAAGTTTATTTTGTGTGATCTTTCAATTACTTAAAAGGCCCATTCATCATCATTTTCACTTGGACCAAAAAAACAGAGTCCAGCAAATTCTTCAGTAGCTACCATCGCAGATTCCTCTTTCGAGCCTCCTTGTTTTTCTTTTCCATATCGTCCCTCTTTTTGAAACAAAATTTTTCTTTATGTCCTTGCTTTCCACAATATCCACATTAAGTCTTCTTGTACTTATCCTTCAAACTACTGCATGCATATGCTATGTCTTCAACAATCTAAGTTTGACGATGCTCCTCATCCAAAAGTGTTGCAATTATTTCGTCTAGTGTTCCATCAGCATTTACATGCAAAAATGTTTATAGTTTGTCATATATTGGAGAAAGACTTGACAACAAGACTGCCTTACAGTCATCATCTTCAACCTGGGGTGCGTTTTTTCGACGAGCATGTTTTGGCGAGCTTGTGCATAAATGGCGAGCTCACTCTTCTCTGTCTCTCTGTCTCTGTCTGTCTCTCTCTCTCTTTCTCTCTCTCTCTCTCTCTCTCTCTCTATATATATATATATATATATATATATATATCTCTATCTCTATCTTCTTTGTTTCTTCTCCCCTCTCTTCGACTCCACTATCTTCCCCCCTCCCCCCCCCCTTTGTTTTCTCTTCTTCCCCATCTCCTTTCCTCCATTCTCTCTCTCTCTCTCTCTCTCTCTCTCACACACACACACACACACACACACACACACACACACACTTTTTTTTTGGGGTGAAATCTTTGATTGATTATATTATATGAGTAGCAACCTCAAAATAAGGTGCTACAATTACATCAACTGAAAATTTCAGTATATGCCAAAAAGACCTCATGATCGATGCTGTGGGTCTGCAAGCAATCAAAGAAAGATTGCTGTAGAGAACGCCTAAAAAAGCCAAACAGAGAGAAAGTAGGATCACCAAAGACTTTACAATTCCTATATGTCCATAAAGTCCATAGTGCCCAGTAGTAGCGAACCAAACGAAGAAAAGAGGAAAATCTGGTGTGGATGGATGAAACCCAAATAGCCAAAAGAACTTCCCAAATGGAATAGATGGGAATCTTGCTTGTAGGCGCTATCGAAGTATATAAAAAAACTCACGAGAGCACGGACAATGCCAAAAAAAGTGAGGCACAGTCTCCAAAGAAGCAAAACATTTGTGGCAAAGTGCAGGAGTAATGTGTCGATGAGCTAATAGCTATCCAGATGGAAACACTCCCAAAAGAACTCGCCAAAAGAAAACCTGTTGCCGAAGCGGTACTTTATAGGCCCAAAGTTGCTGTAATCTTTTCCTCCACCACTTGGTTGGGCAATGCATTTGCCAAACAGAATCAACTCTCTCTGAAACCCAAGGTTGAGGCAAAAGGATTTTATACAATGCAGGTACAGTAATATGAGATAGTCTCAGGACAAGAAGAGGACCCTGGAGAAGTCAAAGTCCAATCTTCCAGCCGGTCCTGGAGCTCCAAAGGAGGAATCAAAACCAAAGGCAAAAGCATAGAAGTAATTTGTTGCCACAAAGGACGATAATGAGAGCCCAATCCATATGTAGTGGTTGCTAGAGAAAAGGGGAGCATAGTACCAGCATACCAGCATCATCTATAACATCAGCAACCGAGGTGATGCCTTTAAACGAGACAAAGTAGGAACGTCGAGGTTCCTGTAAAGCCAAGGGAGGCTGAAAGACTTTCGACCAATGAATGCTTTCAGCTCTCAAAGAATTCCCAAGCAAAGATTGCCGTCCATTCCATCCCAGATGAGAAGAAAGAACATGCTTCCAGTCAAGAAGCAAGTGGGAGACAAAAGGGCAGCCAGGCAAAGTGCCATCAGTGCAGCCAAAAAAGAAATCCCAGTGATTGAGTTGCCAATGACCAAATGCAGAAATAATGATATGAGTGACCAGAGTCCTAATCATAAGAGCCCAAGGCTGATCACCTTGCAAAAATTGCAGCAACTCCCCCTGTGGGCAAGAATATGCACATGAATATCCGTGATGTTCAATCCACCATGCATCTTGGGAGAACAATTGTGATGCATTGAAAGCAACTTGAGACTTTTTCTACCATGTTTGGATCACCAGAAGATTTCCATAAAGATAGACATGAAAGATGTAAGATCTGCCTTAGTGAACATGATCAATGGCAAGTAAAATTGAATATATGCCACAAGGATGGACTGCACTATTTGAAGACGAATGTGCAAAGGCCAGGTTGCCAGTTTCCAATACTCAAGATTTTTCCGAAGCTTAGCCAAAACCCAATCAGTTTGTTGTCAGCGAGTGAGTTCCCACCCCAAAGGGTAACCAAGATGATGAACAAACTGAGTGGGTGGAATGATATCCTCGGGCCATAATAGACTATGCCAGTCTTTGGAATGCAAAGAGGGCAGCTTAGACTTCTAAAAATTAACATGAAGACCAGCTACCAAACCATAAACAGAGAGGGCCTGCATCAAGGCACCAAGATCATGGGGTGTATTCTTCGGGGTAAAGAAAGAATCATCAGCATAAGCTTGAGCAACCATGCTGCAATTAGCATCCAATTCCAAGCCATGAAGTGATCCTGTAGCCACAAGATGATCAATATGTTGTAGCATAGGATGAGTAGCAATGGCATACAGTAAAGCACTGAGAGGGCATCCCTGACGGACCGAACAACAAAGAGTCCACTCATTAGAGATATCCCCAGAAAGAATGCAAGCCGCATTGCTATCTCTGTAAAGCCAGTAAATAACCTGCTGCATTTTTGGTCCAAACCCCAAAGATCGCATAGTTTATGAGATGAAATCCCATTGAACTGTGTCAAAGGCTTTTGCAATATATACCTGCAAGAGTAGAACATCCTGTTGTGTGTATTTGGCATATTCAATCCCAATATAAGCATTGGTAATGTTATCTGTGATATGGCGACGTGGAACAAAGCCATATTGGGAGGGACGCAACCCATCATGCAAATAACCTTTAATCCAATCAACCACCATTTTGGCAATGATCTTGTAAATGACTGGCATGAGCGTGATTGGGCCTCCAATCACCAAGTGAATCACATAGCTGCTTTTTTGGAATCAGCTTGAGAAGACCATTTTTCCATGACACAGGCATCTGCTGATTTTGCCATGCTGTATTTACCATTTGCAGCAAGGTGAATTTAAGAAGATACCAGAATGCAAGAAAAAATTCAATAGTGAGACCATCCCATCTTGGAGATTTCCATCTGCCACAGGATCTTAGTGCATCAGACAATTCCCTTTCAGTGAAGGGATGGTCAAGTTCCAAAGCCTGAGCATCAGACATAATTGGATGAATATGCTGCAAAAGAAGCTGACGTGCAGACATGACCCGAGGAGAAAGAGTATCCACATGCCCAAAATGAGTGGAGAAGTGTTGCACACATAAATCAGTAAGCTCTGAATGAGAGATGTTGACCAAGAGCGATCAGGCATCTGGATCCGACAGATATTGGCAGCCTGTCTTTTGTAGTGTAAACTCTTAAAAAATTGCTTGGAAGAGCAGCCTTTATCCAAAAATGCCCGTTGTTTGGATCAAGTTTCCCATTTAGCAAGCTTTCTGTGATCATTGGATTGAAGAGAGAATTGAGCCTGACATAAGGGCATGCTTTCCTCTGAAAACAAAGGGCGAAGTTGAGCAAGCTCAATCAAACTTTGACAAATAAATTTGGCATGTGCTACAGTCTCCCTTGTGGCTTATATACAGGATTTGCCATAATCTCGAATAACTGCTTGCATTTGAGCAACAAAAGCCTGCCAGGCATAATTTAAACCAATGTGTATCTGACAAGAGAGAGGCTGAATAGCATCAGAGACCAAGGATTTAAAGTCAGCATGCTCCAGATAACTATTATTAATCAGCAAAAGCCTTCGACAAGGCAATCTATCAGTGGGAAATTCATGTAAGGAAAGCCTCAACCAAAGAGGAGCATGATCCGAATGTGTGAAAGCATGATCAACCCAAACTTGACAAGTAAAGGCATCACAATGCTGTGGATCAATCTGATACCATCTGTCCAAGCATGCCCGATAAGAAGATTGAGCATTATGCTGAAAGGTATAGCTCGGAAGCATGGGCTGTAATTCCTTCCAGAGATCAACCAGGCGCAACTAAAGCAAAAAATCAAACCATGCCTGTGTTGCAGAAGCCAACATATGAGTGTGGCTTGAGGTTTTGTCACCTGATTGAGGGCTGATTGAGGGGCATTATTAAAGTCACCACAAATGAAGGCATGTTGTTGCCATGGATAAGTATGCATGGCAGCCCAGATCAAACATAAACCAATGCAAATTCAAAAATTTCCCCTTGAACAAGGCATTGAACAATAACCCATCTACCATGGCTATGATTGAGAGCCACAACAGGTTGAAGGTCGTGCTTTACCAAAAAAGCCACACCAGAAAAGGAGTGCTCTCTAACATAGAAGATATCATAACAAGCAAAATGGCCTATCTGACCAACATACATATGCTGATTATGCTCTTGCAAAGAAACTATTTGAGGCTGCAATTGCTTGATATACATCCAAATCAGTTTCCATTTGCAACCATCACACATTTCCTGTACATTGAGAGTAACACACTTCAGATGATCAAGCATATTTACAGTTATGGGACAGCTATGTACAGCAACTAACGGGTTGTCTACGTTTGCATTTCCACCTCAATGTTCGGGCCTCTGCCTTGGGATAAAGCATGAGCCTGAGGAGAGAACAAAAGTGCAGCAACTTCTTCTTCAGGAAACAAGGTCCGATTTGCAGTCATAGCAGCCCAGGTCAAGCCAACACCAGAGTTTTCAGTAGGTGTTTTCCCATGAGAGGATGCACCACTCCAAGTCCGAGAAGGCAAGGTCGCCTGAGGGAGATCACTTTGCAAGGAGTTTGCCATCCATCAGTCAAAATTTTTTGCCCCTTCCCTTGAGGTGGAGAGGACAAAGGCATAGGAAAAGAAGGGCTTTGCCTTTGTCTTGAACATAGAAAAACTGTTTGACCCCTTTGTTTTTTACCACAGAAGAGGCATTTGCATTCTTATTCAAAGGCTGAACCATTTCAGCTTGCACTGGCATCCGTGGAGCTCGGGAAGGGCATTGTGAAGCCATGTGCCCAAATTGCTTGCATTCAAAGCAAGCACCTGCAAACAGGCCCCACTTGAGCTTGTAAAAGGCACTCCCCATGGAAACATTATTCATAGTAACTGAATATGAAGCTAGAGTGGGATGATCCGTATCCCACAAAATGCAAAAGCGATTCGAATTTCCATTGGGTGGTGGTGGACATACCACCTTACCGAGGGAAGCTGCAATTTTAGGTAGAAGAGAAGACAAGCATTGAGGAAAATCCACAACTTCTACCCAAATAGGGCAACGATGCCAAATCAATGCCTGATAATCTCGGGTGGGAGACCAAGGTAGGACATGGACCATCTACTGGCCATAGAAGAGAGGAGAGTGCTCTAGCAAAACTTGACGGTGCTCCTCATCAACGATGATGATCTCAAAAAAGTCCCTCACTGCATAATGAACTTTTTTGACATTCGAGTCAACCAATTCCCAACATCTGCTGCAACAGGCATCCATCTTGGGAAGAAAATTATAATGGCATGCTTTGCATACTCCTTAACTGGATCAAATATATCATCCACTTCCACCATAATGCCAGTGGTGGGAAGTGGATCTTTCCAACCTTTGCGGGTGTCTTCATGCATAACCTCATAAACAAGCTGAGCCTCAGTAGAGTCATGAAGGGAATCATCTGAATCCATCACCTGTTTTTGTTTCTTGTTGGAAACGGACTTGTCTTTGTGAAAGGTTTTCATTTTTCCTAGCTGTACGGACAAATCATACAGTTTTTTGACAGTATGATTTTTTTTTTCCTGATAGCAAAACTGTATGGATTTTCCCGACTGTACGGACAAAACTGTATGGATTTTCTTGGCTATATGGAAAAAATTGTACGGATTTTTGACAGTACGATTTTTTTTTCTTTGAATTTTCTGACAGAGCGTATGGACACAAAACAGGCATAAAACGGAACCTCAAGGGCATCAAACTGAGGGAGAAACAAGCAGCTATATCGTGGGACCATGAGGGCTAGCACGAGATCTCTCTCACACACCCTAAGACTAGAACTCACACACACACACACACACACACACACACACACATTTTTTTTTGTGAAATCTTATATTTCTGTGTGGGAAACCTCAAAAGAGGTAAAAACCCATCAATAAGTACAATAAAAAAATTTACAAGTAAAGCCTCAGAGCAAAAGTCATGAGGCAACCAAGTAAAAAGTTACATATCAAGCTGGAGGAGGATCAAACACAGCATCCTCCAGCTTCAAATTACTGCTCTGTAAAAACTGATGTAGTGATGAAACCACACCATAAATAAAAACCAGCTGTTTTTTGCCCTTGTGATTCTTCTTGATATGGGATGGTACCCGAAATTTCTGAATCACAGGGTCAAAAACCTGTTGTAACATGGGATGAAAAGATTCCAGTAAAAAAGGCACTTCTGTATCCTGAACAGAAGGAGACTCTGGCATAGGCATGAGAGGCAAAGGAGCTAGATCAACATCTGTATCCTCCAATGAAAGAGTTGCATCTGATAAAGCAGGACTCAGCATTTCAGCTTCACTTCGAGGATCAACCTGAGAAAGAGCATGTGCAACATCTTGTATAATCCCCTTTGCAAGGGGCACATCCATATCTAGAGGAGAAGGAGGTCGATAATGCTCAACGGGAGTTGGGATACTGAACTTCTTTAGCAAGAGGAAGATTAACTTGTGATTTTTCTACCTTCCTCCAACAATGCTTCGGAGCAGTAAAAGAAGGCTTATCTAGTAAAGCCTTAGCAGAAACCGGAGGAGAAGGAAGAGTAAACTTTACAGTTGAAGAAGGAACATGAGGAGTGGCCATGGAAGCCGAAGGGCAAGCATGTGCAAAATGACCAACCTACCGGCACCGATAACATGCTGTAGGAAAAGAGGCAAAAATGCAGCTTGATGCGCATCAGGCAGATGAGCAAATCCCAAATCAAGATCTAGAGTAGAGGGCACGGGCTGCATCATATCCCATAAAATACAAAGGCGAACATCTCGAGTAGCCTGCAAAAACTCCTGTCTCTGAATATGTAGAGGCCTCCCCAAAAAAGCTGCAAGAGTAGGAAGATGCTGAGAAGAAGAGGCAAAGGCAACGCTTTGAGGGTAATCCAGACCGGATAGTGAGTCAGAAGAGAGGCAGACAAATCAAAAAGCAGATCCTAGGGCATCACATAAGCACAGAAACCAACCCCTTGAATACCAGCACGACTGACAAGTCGCTCCACCACATCAGTCGAAGAGCAATGAGCATAATAAAAACCTTTGCCCAGAAAAAGAAAGGAGGAAAGGCAATCTTGACCCACTATAACTTCAGCCCAATGACGAAGTTGAGCTGCAGATAAAACCATGCCCGTAAAGTAGAGACGACCCCAAACTATTGAGCCTGTCGAAGACTAAAAACTAGAAGGGTAGAATCCAAAAAACAAACAAGTGGTGAACCCAATGAAGGAACATCTGTAACGGAAGCAAAACACATTTGGCGAAGAAGGTCCAGCTGGAGGGAAGATGGAGGACCATCCACAATATCCATCTTTGCCGATTTAACCAAAGTGGATGGAGGCAAAGCACCACGCTTTTGCCAAAAGAAGACACGTGCAGGAGGAGCAAAGGCAGAAGGGGGGGCTGAAGCAAAGAAAACAAAAGAGCCATCTGTTGGAGCAGCAGGAAGAGGGGAGGAAGAGACATCAGGAAGAGATTGACTGTACGAACATGGGAGCAGGTACGGATGAAGAAAACTGTACAAAGGGGGAGGCTGTGTGGACGATTATATAGTAGGTACGGCCTACGTAGAGGCAAAGGAAGGGACAAGAACAGAAGAGAGCACCGAGGGGACACACACACACACACACAGGCTGTGTGGACGATTGTATAGCAAGTACGGCCTACGTAGAGGCAAAGGAAGGGGTAAGAACAGAAGGGAGCACCGAGGGGACACACACACACACACACACATGCATGGATGATTTTATGCATGCACATGCACGCACGCGCACACATTGAAATATATTATTAGTCTCATATCAATGTCATGGCACTATTCTCTCTCTCTCTCTCTCTCTCTCTGTGTCTCTCTCTCTCCCTCTCTCTCCCTCTCTCTCCCATTCCCTTTGAATTAAATTAATTTTTCTTGTCATTATTATTGTGCTATTACAATCCTCTCTCTCTCTCTCTCTCACACACACACACACACACACACACACACACCTTTCCAATTGAAAGAAATTATTTAGCCTTCTTTGTCAGTGTTATTGCACTATGGTATTCTCTTAGTCTCTTCCCATGTCTTTGCCCTTCTCTTCCAAACACATGATTTATTAAGTCTCACCTTCAAATTTAAGGATTGGCATGAATCTTGTCCATATCTTGAAAATAGACCATTTAAAAATATTTTTTTCACGTGAAATTGAAACTTGAGATAATTTATAATAAGCAAACTTCAAACATGAACAATTTTGGATTAGACTAGAAATTGAAACTTAAGAGAACTCTTGTATCCATGTGATGGGTGACCGTTGTGGGGAGTCACGTTTGTGGTGCCAAGATCCCATATTTCAAGGCCAAGATGATGTTTCAAGTGTTTGGCCCATAAGGGGGGGGGGTGGAATATGGGTTGTGTGGCATAAAACCCTTCACAAGGCATAAGGATATATATGTATGGCTAATAAGATAAGGAATAATGCCTCAAACACGCACTGTATGACACGTGGATGAAGGAAAGACTGATCCCAGAAGCATGGGGTGGTTGGGTATAGTTAAAACTACTTGTGAAGCTTCTCTCATAATCTTGCTGGTCTTTTTGGAGAGTGATAGAGGCAGCGTGGCTAGGAGGAAGGGGGATTGGGACCCCCCTCTACTTGGCGTTATTTATGGACCACGTGTGTGGCCAATAATAGTTTACAAAATGACCTGGTATTTGTCACCAAATTTCAAATTTGAGCACGCGATAAGAAAGATCTTGAAATTTTGAGTAATTTTCCTTTTGGAACCGCCTCAATCGGAGTTATGCATCCAAAGATATGCCCCTTCGAAGTTTTGGCTCTAGAGTAGTGAAGACCGGTCCCCCCCACCCCCCCAAAAAAAAAGGCCATGTGGCATTTTGGCTGCCAAAGTGCCACATGGCATCATATTAGACACGTATCTAATATGATGCCACGTGCCCTTCGGTGGCCAAAATGCCATGTGGCGTCATATTAGACACGTGTCTAATATGATGCCACATGGCACTTCGATGGCCAAAATGCCACATGGCCCTTTTTTTTTGGGGGGGCAGGGCAGCCTTCACTGCTCCAAAGCCAAAACTTCAAAGAGGTAGTTCAAAAAGGAAAATTACTCAGAATTTTAAGATCTTTCTCGTCGCATGCTCAGATTTGAGATTTGACAAAAAATTCAATGTCTATTTTAAGCTACAAAGTTTTAGACACATGTATGGGAATGATGATGCAAGATAATTTAAAATAGGTGTGTGTGCCTCAGAGTGTGTGTGTGTGTGTGTGCACGTGCACGCAAGCAGTCTCTCAACTACCCTTCACATTTTCTCCCTTCTCTCTCTTTCTCTCCCCATGTCTCCCTTCTCTCTCTCTCTCTCTCTCCCAATCTCCCTTTCTATTGCTCTCTCTCTCCCAATCTCCCTTCCTATTGCACAGAATGCGACAGTCCATGCCATAGTTGTGCAATTGCCATGTGTCGCTCATGTGATGGCCACACAAAAATCCACCATAGTCCTGTGGCCATAGGGAACACCTAATCTGATACCATGTTGGTAGCACGCATGTCTGCCATGAGTCCGAGGGACATTGCCGATTGCAAGGGGTCCCAATCCCCTATCTCCTGGCCACATACACCTCTGTCTCCCCCGAAAAGGTCCCTGGAGTGATGAGAGAGAGAGAGGGGTAATCAAGCCTATATATCCAAGGCCATTAGGTCCACATTAATACTTATGGCATTAAATCCCACCAATGCAATGGGTCCTATAGTGCAATACTGGTCAATAAACCATGCTCCACTTGGCTCAATCAAGGTGGGAAGCAACCACCTCCAAAAATTCATACTTTTTCCATATGCTTATTTTAGTCTTTTATATATATCCATAGTGTGTGGAGAGAGAGAGTCATGGAGGGAGGGAGGGAGTAAGAGAGAGAGAGAGAGAGAGTGAGAGGGAGAGGGAGAGGGAGAGGGAGGGAGAGAGAGAGAGAGAGAGAGAGAGAGAGAGAGAGAGAGAGGGGGGGGGGGAGGGAGAGAGAGAGGGGGGGGAGGAAGCGAGGGAGAGAGAGAGAGAGAGAGAGAGAGAGAGAGAGGAGGGAGGGAGAGAGAGAGAGAGAGGGTGATTGGATAGAGGGGAGTGGAGAAGAAGAGGGAGTACATGAGCGATTAGAGAGAGCAAAGCATACATTTAAAGAGAGAAGAGAGAGAGTATGCTTTTCATTTTTGGGCAAGCTCGCCATAAGATGCTCGGCAAAAAAATCCCCCTTCAACCTGCACTCCTAGATCAGATAACTGACGAACGCATATGATTCAAATGTTCCCCAAGAGTTGCACCTTCCTTCATGGACAAACTAAAAATTCTTCTTTGAGTAGAACCTTGAAGTTTTTTTGCCTAGCACCAAAAAGAGTTTCGACTGTTAACCAATTTCCACAAACTTCTTTCGATAGGTCCAGATGATGATGAAACTTGCCACCTAGTGCACGTCCGAGGAGTCCAAGAGCTCTTTCATTCTTGTTTTCCCACTATGTCACCTTGTCAGGAATCTATTGAGCATGTTTCCCTCTGGGATTCTTCTCAGTTCCAGCGAGACGACCATCGACAAACCTTTCTCCATGTAGTACAATCTCAAGCTGAGTTGCCAAGCTATGAAATTTGTCCTAGTAAATATGACAAGCTTTGCTGAATCACTTTTCGTCTCCATATCTCTTCTTCCTGCTCTGGTACCAAATGATAGTTTCCACTCTTTTACTACATTCAATATTATGTTTATGAGAATTATATGAGAAGAAAGAAACCTACAATACATGTTGAAAGGAAAGCTAATTATTATTCCATGCACTCACAAACGATGATCAAGAAGGATCCTTATCATCCCTACTGAGCTGTTTGGAGGATCCGAGTTACATCACACAAGGACTTGACTCTCATGACCAGCTAAAACATACTCTATTCTACTATCACCTTCATGGCAATGAGCCATGATATAGAGTGGTTGCAAGATGAACACAGCCCACCACGAAATGCTATTGTCATGGCGGCAAGGATGCTGCAGTAGAGTTCCAATAGTGCTCCATCTAAATTGTGCCAATATCTATGGGTAGATGAAGGCTCACCAACCACTTCCGAAGGCTCCATCCAGCATGCCAAACTCCATGCGATTGCCATGCAAGTCAAGACGTGGCAATCTTCAATCACCTTGCCATAGGACCTAGGGACCCTGTCCTCAGGTTTCTTGTTCCAACAAAGCATACCTTGCATCTTCATATCGAGTAAAGCCACAGGGTCACAAGTTTTGTCAAATCTATATCTAAGTGCTCAAAGTGAGTGCATGTGTCTATCCATGATTTTGACTCTATGTGCATTTGCCTCAAGGATGAAGCTATCAGAGAAGAAATATATTTTGTAGTCTTCTGTGCTTTGGTGCAAAGCCCCGATGGCTGACGCCTGCCATTTGTACCCGAGTTGGTATCTCTCGCAAATTGATCTCACGAGCCTTTAGAATGGTAGATTTGGAATAACTAGTTGCGTGTGCTTCTCACCTTTCCTAAGTTCTCGAAGAACAGATGCATTCCAAGTGTACCTCCTCTATCGAGAACTTTCACTTGGTCTTTGGGGGGATTTCTTCCTCTCTTTCCAGAGGATGCCTTGGAACTTACTTTCAGATCACCCTTTGCTGGTGCAATCTTTCGGGTGCCATCTAATTAAAAATCTGATGAGAAACAAAGAGGATACAATCAATGAAATAGATATAGTGAATAATTTGGACTTCTAAGTAGCAAATCATTACAATGCGATGTGGGTGGCCACGTGAGGTCACAAGTGCTATACCGTGTTGTAGTGATCTAAAAAACCTATGAAGCGGATTGCATGAATAAGCTATACTTTAATGAGAAAATGAATCGAAAGTGAGGAAGCGAGAGCCTAGGAGAAAGCGGGAGATGACTTAGAAACTAGGAAGCGAAATGCTAGAGCCAAGGAAGTGAGATAGCAGGAGACAACTCGAAAGACAACTCAAAAGCAAGGAAGCGAGAGGCCGAAGCTGAGTAAGCGAGATAGAGGTGCAAGGAAAATAGTAGAAAAAGCCTAGCGTATGTTGTAGTGATGTTCTTGTAAACGTGCTTTGTAAAAACGAGGGAAGAGGCTTAAATGCACCATAAACTAGTGACTAGAACGAATGTTAGCCTTGCAAACGTTCCTCTACAATAAAAGTGCATGTATGAGAACTAAAGTCGCACATACGAGAACTGATATTGCTTGCACGAGAACTGATGTTGCATGTAGGAGAACTAATGTTGCATGTACAAAAGCATAGCTTTGGGGATGCAATAAGTCCATCTTAAGCAATTCATCTTGAATTATGTCACATAGCTCTAGAAAGAGAGTGAACTAGTTTGAATCCTCTTTGAGAAGGATGATCTTTGTAGTAGACATCTTCAGCTGCATAACTGCATCTCCCAAACATGGCTGCTACAATGACCATTTGCTTGAAGGAGGATCCAAACTTGGTCGAGCGGGAGATGAATTAGATGCAAGGAAGTGAGAGCCCAAGAATTGAGAGATGACTTGGTAGCAAGGAAGCAAGAAGAAGGAGGTAGGACCTAAGGAAGCAAATGCACAGGCGTTCTAGTGAAAATAGTTGAGAAAGCCTAGCGGTTGTTAAATGCCCCATAAACCCATGGTGAGAAAGGCCAATGTATGTAAGTTGATGTGTAGCAATGTCCTGTTAGAGGCGAGCAGATTTAGGTGAATAGTACGAGAATGAATGTTGCAGTTAATTTGGCATGTAGTGGCAATAGTGATATTCGATGGAGATGAAATAGTGAATCTATGCATGACACGTGTTTGGCAAGAAGGTTTTCACTCTCTTCCCTTGTGTGAAGATCTTGGTATAAATTAGTGAGAAAAAGAGTGAGGGCGTGCTAGCACCTTATGACATGCAAAGATGTCCACATCATAGGGAAGTCTAGAAGTCTCGTTTCCCATGTTCCCAATTTCCCACCATGTCATCAACAATAAAGTGTCATTTCTACTTAGAGAAGTCATTCTTTGTGTTTTTTTTGCCTTCTAGAAGCGGAGTCATTATTTTCTCAGTCCAAGTGTCTTCCACATTGTGAAGCCATTCTCACTCAGTTAAAGCATCTTTCCCATCGACTTCTCTCTATTGCCTTCCAAAGCATTCCGTTTGGGTCATTTAAGTCAAATGTCTTTCCCAATTGATCTATCAGTACCTGCGAGTCACTACTACCACATTTTTCTCCTCAATCGGCTGGTGAGTCCCCATTTTGTGGCTTACTTATTTAGATGAAAAGTTTTTCCAAATGTGATGAAGTGTTTTGCATACATATGATTTCATGTGTATGACGTTCAAAATCAATGCAATGTGATATCTCTTTTGGGAATGTACAATTTTTTCTCGGGGGATTCACAAGGGGAAACTTATGATATCATGTGAGTGCACAATATAGGGTTTTTTTGAGATCAGGCATAAGCTTATACATTAGGGGTGGGGGCCCTTTTTACTTTTTCCCAATCTTAAAATTTAAGTTAGGGGGGCCTTGACATCTTTGGCAAGGAGAGGGAGGGGTGTAGGGAAATACAAGTTTTTACTCCTTAAACATAAAAACTACAACACATACACATTTGACTATTGACAATCAGTCATGTACCGAGTCTACATGAACTAAGATTGAGCTATGGCTAGTTTTAGGCCATGGTAGGGGAAGCAAATGAATATTACCCATTGGTGAATATTTGAAGATGGTTTATTCTATATTATCTAAATTTTATTATGGTATTTTCTATTTCTTGGGACTTCCCCCTGAATTGTGATCTGTCCCTTTGCACATTTAAGGCTGCATCCTACTTGTTGCCATCCATAGACTTTCGTCTAATTTCCTCAGTCAACAAGCTACCCAAAACATCATCAAACTTCAGTACTCCACGATATGCAGAGTTACTGATAGCTGTAGGGAAGGTATCCCATGAGGATGGCAATGAACACAAGAGGAATATTGCCTTAATCTCTACATCAAAATTTAGCTTTTGAGCCTAAAGCTAGCTGAAGATAATATTGAATTCATTCAAGTGAGAAGCAATGGAGACCCCTTCCTTCATTTGCAGCTCAAACAACCTCTTCAGGAGGTAAACTTTATTAGAGGCAGTTTCCTTCTCAGAAGTGGCACATAATTTCTTCCACAAATCTTTCGTAGTCTGCTCATTTACTACAGTGAAATAAACTAACTCTACAAGATGAAATTTAACAGTAGACTTTGCTAATGCATCCAACTCATTCCAATCATCCTCAGACATAGCTTCAGGCTTAGCTGCAATCCCTTCCAAGGGTTTGCTATACTTCTTTTGAATAAGCACATCCCTTATCTGTTCTTTCCACAGAGAGAAGCTTGTCCCATCAAACTTTTTAATGCAGAAAAACTCATTTTCAGACATGGAAAAGGATGCCATGATGCAAATAAAGAAAATCCCAAATGCTAGTGCCTGCAAGAAAGAATCACACCAAATATCGGGTGTACCCAAATATGTCTGCCACAATGGAGGGTAATATCACCAAAAAACTCAAAGCTCAAAGCATCAAAATGCATCTGACAAGCAATGCATCAATTGCAATATGTCAAAGCTATCCCTCAGCATAAAATAGGATCTGTGTGCTAAAAGTCCATCAATAAAGCATCCCACAAGGTAATCCGAGCCTATCAGTGCATCCAACAAGGATTGCAATGTGCTCAAATGGCTTGTAAAGCATCCACTGCAGCCCAATGCAAACCACGAATGAGCGGACTAAGGTATGTCCCAAAAATCACGGCCCCGACAGCAATTATTACTACTAAAAATAGGACCTGAGATGCCTCAGTACATGGGCATCATTGCATAATCAAACTCAGCAAGACAATCTACAAATATCTGTCTTCTGCTAGAACTCCAAAGTCCCAACCGATGAATGGGAAACGGGGAGTCAACCCTTGCAATTGTCTTGTAATAAAAAAATCAAAGGTTTGAACCTTTGAATGGATTTTTAATAGAGAAATAGAAGATTCGATGTCTCATAGAGATGTAACTTCTCCAAATCTCCATGGAATCATGCAAGAGCTGACAAGTAGAGGTTTTTAGGCCTCGAAATGCAATGGAACAGATGGTTTGGAAAACTGTGGTCCAAATCACCGGGTCCAACATATGGACCAAAAAATGTTTTTGCAAACAAATCTATTTATAAACTCTACAAAAGTGCGAATGATGAGTAACACAGAAGTTTTAGGATCTCTCGATCCACTGGAACTGACAGATCTGCAAATCCGGTTGCTTAAACTTGAGTTCCAACACACAGGGAGAAAAACGTTGAAGCAGAGACAGTGAGTCAGAAATCCAACAAAATGATCCCAAATTCAAGAATGAAGGCGTTTCGACCTCCTCCCAAAGTGCAATGGACACCAAAATCAAGCAATGGTTGCCTTTGCAGGTCATTCCAGACTCTTAGTCATCGAAAGGAACATAGGAATCATCAAAAAACGTCTTTTTGCTCCAAAACCACTGCACACTTGCCAAAAACCACTCAAATACTTCCAGAAACCACTTGTAGGCTTTGGGCTCTAGGCACACACCTGTGCATTGATGCTAGTTGAGAGTGCTCTCAACGCAAGAGGAGCGGAAGAGGGTGAGAGAGAGGGAGAGCTAGAAGAGAGCAACACAAGTTTTGGTGGGTGCAGAACACCCTAATCTTCTATGTCATCCGTATATATGTGTGTGTTTGAGTATTTTACATAACCGGGGTAAAGGCACAGTGGCCTTCCACCCCCATAGTACTCCCCAATCTACTATAGGTTAAGAACAATGCATGGGAATGCCGTCCCACAATACTCCCCAATCTACTTTGGGTTAAGAGCAATGCATGGAAATGACATCCACTAGTGTCAGTCTAGCGACTCCCGGCTTGTTGCATCCACTCCGCAGACACTCACCTCTTTCAAGACAGCCTTGGATGTTTTTCGCACTATTGCAGGGGCTCATATCAATAGGGCCTGTCCATAAGATGTGACCAGGCCTCGTCTGTCAACCGAAACCTGTAGCATACCTACTCCCTCAAGGTCAATGTCTGACAGTAGAATGGAACCATCCTTGAAGTCGAGGAGTGGTACCTGATGGGCGCCTGTCCTCACGTCGAAGTCCCCAACTAGGAGGACCTTCTCCGTAGCTCGAGAAGTCAACAATTGGCTGATAAAGAGTATCAGCCTCATCTCGAATATCTCTAGGTAGCAAAGTGGGAGGTCTCGGGAGGGAAGAAGAAGGGAGAGGAAATTGGAGAAGGGAGAGGAGGAGAAGAAGGAAGAGGAGAAGAGAACATGCCACCTTTTGAAGGGAAGACCAACCCTAATCTATTTTCACCACTCTCTTTCCTCAATCCTTACAACCAACTTAAGGCACAATCCTAGCTCTACGGACTTGCCACTATCCATCAAATGACATCACTAACCAGTGGTGGCATATTGTTAACCAATCAGTTAACATACCACAAGTCCATGGCACCACCATATCTAGTCATGAACTTGCAAGTGGTCTTAAGTAATCTAAGTACAACCATCATCTAGCTATCCTCCTCATAATCAGTGAACATCTTGAGTCTTCTAAGCACCATGCTCTTTTGGTCTGTCTCAACTGGTCTTCTCTCTGGCACTGTTTAGAGCTAAATAACCAACCTAAGCAAGGAGACCCCAATGGCCCATCCACATAGATCTCCTAGCCCAAGTATACCTCTAGAAAACCTGGACCATGAGCTTTGGATTGAGCTCTCACGAAGGCAATCTTGCGATGACAACATACTCCTTTCACTTGTAGATGACCCCGTCTCCACCATCAAGGCCTCACGAGGTGAATCAATTCCATCTTCCAACGTGTATCTGAGCTTTGAAGAAGCACCCTGAAATATCAAGTAAAGATTTTGCCCATAGCCTTCTATTAAGATCCCATTAAGATATGCATGAATACAAATTTGAGTAAGTATACATACTAGTAAGATCCACCCATTTGTTTGCTTGCTTTGGAAACAAGCCATGTACCTCTTGCAGGAACACACAAATTCCCTACGTAATCCTTTAGCATGACATGAAAGGGGTGGATCCTAAGTTTTGTTAGCATAAGATAAACCTAAGAAGGATGCAATACTTGTCAGAGACCTATCCTAAGCATAGGTATATGATGAATCCTAACTATGCCAAACATGTCAAGAAGAGGCTGGAGAACTTTTGAAGTGGGATTTATCTATCCATTCCATAAAGTCAGATAGCTATCACCAAAAATCATTGTACCTAAGTGTAATTGAAAACACAAGATCTATGTGGATTATAGGAAGTTGAATGCTACAACAATTACAGATCCTTTCCCACTTCGATTTTGTGACATGAATTAATGCATTTTTAGGCCATGAGATGTATAGCTTGTTAGTCTGCTTTAGTGGATACAAAGCTTATTATTTCATGGCTTTAGAAGATAGATATAAGACACCCTTTGTCACTGAATGGGGAGTTTTTGTCAGTAATGTTATGAATTTTGGTCCTAAAATGCCCCACCAACTTTTCAAAATGGATTTTAGAAGTGCTTGGACCGTACTGACTAATTTTATAAGACTTTTGGATGATTGAAATTGTAAATTTGAGCATTGTATATGTCGTCTGTCTCAATGGGGGCAAGAACATGATTTGAGTATGGCAAAATAGGTAGTGATGGAGGTACCTTCACCCTTTGTCACATTGAATGGGGAGTTTTAGTCAGTAATGTTATGAATTTTGGTCTTAAAATGCCCCACCAACTTTTCAAAATGGATTTTAGAAGTGCTTGAACCTTTACTGACTAATTTTATGAGACTTTTGGATGATTGAAATTGTAAATTTGAGCATTGTATATGTGGTATGTCTCCATGTGGGCAAGACCATGATTTGGATTCGGCAAAATAGGTAGTGATGGAGGTACTTTTGTGAGATACTTTGTAGGATGAATAATATGGTCTCAATATGTTGTGCTATCAAAAGAGATTCATCAACTATTTTTATTCGCTAACCTTATGGTTGCTCAATGCATGCTTATAGAAGTCGCCATAAGAAAAACAATTTATTTCTTTGTCTTTGGATGAACCCACAACAAAAGATATATGAGTGTAACATCAAATTGTGATACTGTCTCTATTGCTAACTATTTCAACTCTTGAAGCAAAGTTAAAGCATCCTTCCCATTGTCAATGCCTCCAAATGCAATTGTTTGGTACCTCTGCTAAGTTATTGAGCTAATGGTTTCACTATATGTAAATCCACTATCACATGCATTCAAGGCCTAATATATTTTCTCTAAAATTTTCATGAATAAAAATGCACCCTTTTTCTATTCAATCTGTAAATACCTCCTTTAAATGGTACCCTTATGTACGTAAAAAATGTGCAAAAAAAAGAATTTTGATATTTCCTCATGTATTCCTTCATCCTTCTAAGAGAGGCTGTCAAGCGAATAAGGCCAATTGATATTGGATGCAATGATTGCTAGGTAAAATTAGAATGCAAATTGAAAAAGAAAAGCATAAGAGGCATCACTCAATGTCTATGAAAGGAGTGACTAACAACGTTTGCCTCCATTTATTACATTTTGTCCTTAACCGGTCCACAATATTTGGATGACTAATACACTTTGTAGTAGCAAAACATCTACCTATAATGGGCTATGTTAGGGATGGCTTAGGGAACACAGAGTGAAAGGGCTTCCTCTTGCACACTACTTATGATCACTGTTCAGTTTATAATGGATACTTTTACTATCAGTTAGAGAAGCACTCCCTTAGCAAGGGCTATTGTGCAAATGCTACCTTGTTCTTATATGCAATATTACCAAACTTGTAATTTGTGCATGCAATTGGAAGGTAATTCATGCCACATGAAGTTGCCATGCTAGAGCATTCTATATGATCCTATCCATGACATGCATGCCTCTAATTAGCCATGTGGAAAAATAACTACGATACTTCTAACTTATATGTCATAGTACTAGCTACCAACAGCTGTATGCAAGTAGCCAAATCTTTCCAACTTCTAAATACATATATAGACTACTAAAAGTTTGTATGCAACTAGGCTTACAGCTCGCATATGGTAACAATGGTACTTTGATCATAATCATGGCATAGGAGAGGAAAATTCCAAGTATAAAGCATGCTAAGATTTGATAGAGTATTGGGATGTCATCATAGAAACCATGGCGAGACCATGGCACAATGGATGAAAGGATGTCTAAGTACGACGCCTCCATAAGAGGTGATGATAGCCTTAAAGGCTCCATCTGGTGGTGTAATGTGATCAATGCAGTGGGCAAACTCCTAGCATTGCTGAATTGTGCAAGGCCCATGCTTTGCGTAATCGAGGGATTGCCATGTGGAAGCACCTGTGGATTTTCTTAGAGGTGAGGTGAGCATCTTTTGAGGAGCTTCAAGACGGGTTCCTTATCTTAGGCTTTCCAATATTGCACTACGAAGCTACATGTTGCGGGCTTTTGTTGGCAAACCAATAAGCTATCTAGGGTAAGGTTCCATGAGCATGGATGGAGGGCAAGGGTAGCATGGCTATGGGGTTGCCAACTCAAGCTACGTTATGGAAAGTGCTGCTCTAGTATCTTCCTCTCTGAGCGAAGCTATCATGAGGTTTCTTAATGTGGATCCACATTGTGTCCTTTGCAAGGGCAACTTGGAAACTTTTATGCTTCTCTTTTGTTCTGGTTCTGTGGTGGTGAGGAGGGGATACATGCTTCATAAGGAGTGCAAGGCTTTGGCTTCAATTTGTTTATGCTTCTCTTTTGTTCTGGTTCTGTGGTGGTGAGGAGGGGATACATGCTTCATAAGGAGTGCAAGGCTTGGGTGGGAAGAAAGAAAGTCATTAGAGAGCTTCGTCAAAAGTGAGGCAATTACAATGGATTCTAACGAAGCTCTCTAATGACTTTCTTTCTTCCCACCCAAGCTCCTAAAAGCCATCCTTATTGACTATTCAAGTTCCCTTTACCAAAACCCTAAATTATCATTCGTCTTATAGAATAACTTGTTTCGACACTTTCATATACATTGGATAACAATAGCTCTCAACACATGTCACACCTCTAATAATGCATCATTCAAACTTCCCTTATCTCCAAGTAAAGCCTGTGTTCATCGTAGAGAAAAGACACTGCATTTGACTAAACCATCTCACAGTTCTTCTCCAAACTGAGCACATTCCCATAAAAGGTGAAAATGTGTTTCCTTTTTGAATCTATAGAAGGCAGAAAAAGGCGAGACTCTAGGAGGGCCACTTCGAAATCCTAGTTCTCACTGGCAACTTCCCGACTAGAACCTTCCAAAGCAACATGTTATATTTGTATATTGGCATAGCAGCCCACACCACCCTTAACCTTCTTTGCCAAACAACAGTACTATCTCTTGGCGCTTTATCAGTCATCACCATATCCTTCAAAGAACATCTGTGAAGTGCTTTACCTGTTGCACTCACAAATCTTTTCAGATCCTGTTTGTCTTTTAAGACTGCATTAGTCGGCCAGTCATGTCCGATGTTTGACACAACATTTTGCATAAATCTCCTCTTTCAATTGTCAAATTGAAAATTCTATCATATTGCATCAACATCCTTTCATCTCTAACCATCGAGTCCCAAATACTTCTGAATGGCAGCAAGCTTTTGCCACACAATCTTTTAACTTAAAATCATCTAACCCAGCTAGGTGACACAAAGAATGAACCTTCAATATTTTCATTTTCACTTGTAAAAAATAGTTTTAAGCAATTGAGTTATATTTTAGGGTAAAAGTCAAGGCAAAAGTTCAACATTTTGAAACCCAAGTTTGTGATTTGGTGAGAAAAATATTTTCTATGAACACTATTTTATATGTAAATACAAAATTTTAACATAAATATTTATTTGTTAACCAGCTCTATGTTCATGCTGCTCGCCGCCTGAAGTTGGAGGCTGGAGCATGGACGTGTTCATGGTGCTCGCTTCCGGAATCCAGCTACCCGCGATGCGATGCAGTCGTTCAACTTGCAGGAATCACGGCCCACAATCTTGAATGAGGTTAAGACAGGAATCCATCCATAAAATGCAGCGGAGGTAGACAAGAGATGAGCGAGGAGTTAATGCCGAGATGAGATGGAAGGTTTGGAAAGGGCCCCAGCACCCTAGTTGTTCATTCCGAACAGGAATCGGAGCTTCCTCTGAATTGTGATCGAGATGTTCAATGAGCGGTCGATGTCGTGTGTCACGAGTTTAAGTCACCGTGTTCCTGCGGAGATGGGCCGAGATAAAGAATCCATGGCTCCTCGCAGGAGGCAAAAGTCGCCCACACGGAACAGGCGTAGAGCCCCTTGCAAGTTGAGGTTCTCCGCGGACTGCAGGCAAACACACAGCGTTTTTGAGAGGGATAGATGCCGACTTAGGCACATGGATGATGGAATGCACATTCGGGACGAGAAGGTGACGCCTTCAGCTCGAACAAGGGGACCCCGATAGCTGTCATGGATGATTTCTGGGGCATTGGGCAAACTCGGAGCGACGTTGATGCCGACAAAGAGTCTTCTCGAGCAGCTGCTCCACCTTGACCCTTGGGAGACCACGAATGGATGGACCACCCCTTCGAAGTGTTCGTTTCTCAATTGTCTCTTCATCCGTATCGGCAGTACAGCCGGCGCTCGAACGCTACTTCACCAGCGTTTTTCTGCGCCTTTATTACTACATCCAAACTTTTTCAAATCTCCGAGGATCGAATTCGAAACGACTGTATCCAACTTCAACAACAAATCCCCAAGATCAATGAATTCGAAACGGAGGTTTTTAACACCTCGAATCCTCTTGGAAGAGGATTGAATTCGAAGCGGAGGTTTTTAACACCTCGAATCCTCTTGAAAGAGGATTGAATTCGAAGCGGAGGTTTTAAACACTTCGAATCCTCTTGGAAGAGGATTGAATTCGAAACGGAGGTTTTCCTCAAGGCAGACGGTATTAAACGGCGGGGCGTTAAAGAAAAGAAGCGCAAGAAGAGGCGAGGCTAACTGCAGGAATGAAAGTGGAGTATAGTAGATGAGATCCTTCCCTGATAGTTAAATCGAAGGTGTGGTTGAATCTCGTGAAAACTGTGGCATGTTGGATCTCGTGAAACCGGAGCAAGCTAAAGCGGCGGATAAGAAAGAATTTGGAAGGGTTGATGAATGCAGAGCAGTTGTCGCGCTTGTAGGGCGTGAGCTGCCATCTATAAAGAACTCATTGGGGCATGGAACGATCTGCAGATTCACGTGGGCTGCATCTGCATCTGCATCTGCGTGCAGCGTCTGCATTTGGACCCTTCATGCAACGAACTCCCCCTAGATCTTACACATCTTGCAGCCCACTTATTGTCAAGCTTAATTTTCGTAGCACCGTATGCTGGTAGTGTCCTTTGCGCCTCGGAGGAAGAACGAAGCCTGATTGTAAGAGCATCCTAAGAGGCCTTCCCACGCTTGGCATACCCAGCAAAAATGCTGGAGAATGCCTGAGCCTCACCTCTTCCCATGTATGGCCCCATGAATTTAGGAGCTCAAAGTGAGCATCTCCAATGCCGGGGTGGAGAGACGAAAAAATCCCTCTTCACTCGGGCATTATGAGGTTAGCTCCAAAAGCCGCACATTCCCAGCAGCTCCAAGTTTTAAAATACAACAAGAACAACACAAATGCTCATAAAGCATTCATAAGGCCTACCTCAGATGCGCTGCTTGGAAAAGAAAGAGAGAGAGAGAGAGAGAGAGAGAGAGAGGACTTGGGTATGCAGCAAGGAGAAGAGGGGGAGAGAGAGAGAGAGGGGGGGGAGGGGGGACCTGGCTTGAATAAGAACGAGAGAGAAAGAGGGAGGAATAGGTGGAGATCACATGCCCTCAATCAATCATAAAAAACAAAAACAGGCAAGTGGACCAATCAACAATTCACTAATAAAAACTTAAATTTTTTTTGAATTTTGCCTATCTCCAAGAGGAACCTTCACTAAGGCCTACCTAGAGGCAGGCCAAAAACCCTATAATTATGCTTAAAGTGCATTCTTGTGCTACAGTTAAAAAAATAAATAAAATAAAACGGTAGAATGTATTAAAGGATTAAAAAGGGAATACAAAACTTGGTCCATAAGTGGGCTAGTCGCCCAGGCCCTGCGCTGCGTGCAATAGTTAGTGCATGAGACGATGGATTTCTACAAGGGCGTGACTAACAACCGGATCCTGACTAGCAGCTAGGATACTAAAGTCACGAAGGTAGAAGGCCACCCCCGTAGTGAGCACCGAGCCCTTATAACCTTCGGCTATTGAATGCTTGAAGACGGAGCGATTCCTTGCTTCCCAGATAGCCAAGAAGACTGCAGCTCTAATCAGGGGCCACGAGGCCACGATTGTGGAAGGAAGCTTGCACGAGTCGCCCAGTAGGGCCGTCCTCCACCGTAGACCTATTGAGAATTTGTGCATCAGGCCAAATGCCTGGATCGCCTTCTCTAGTTTGAACCAAATCTCCCTCACGATTGGGCACCCCCGAAAGAGGTGGTGTACAGTTTCAAGGTCTTTGTTGTAGAAGGGGCACGTCGGATTGGCTTGCAATCTTCTGGCTATCTTCGCCCTCACCAGAAGCCTATTATTCCATAGGATATATCTGGCTTGAGTATCCTTTCCAGATTTCTTTAAACTGTGCCTTGTTAATGCCTCATCTCTTATTCAACTCCAACTGGTGCAGGTGTTTCAAAGGAGATGATTGTACACGTGCTTTGCAGCCAGCTTTCTGAGAGGGGTTTTGCCTAGGCACCAGTGGTTAGCCTTCCAATTGGCGGATGGGATCGTGTTCGTGGGTCAGCCTTTGGGGATCCTATCCAGAACAGACTGCGCTAGATCCTTCTCCCCATCCGTCATGTGGTCCATCTCTTGGAGCTGGTGAATCGACAACCAGTCAACCTGATGCGGATCCCATAAATCCGTCCACCTCCTGAGGCCCTTCTTAAATAACAACCTCGCTCTCCATTGATTGTGGAGAGCAAATGGCTCTCCAGTGCAATCCAACACCGTTGTCCACCAGACAGACTCGAGTAGGCTTGAGTCTCCTCTTAAACTGGACTTACCTTTCCAGGTGCACTGGCTAAGGCAAATGTCCCAAGCCCACACTAGATCGGCGAACAAATCGGAGCCCACGATCTTGATTGGGTATGGTGAATAAAGTCTGTCATGCTAGGAGAGCCCGGGCCAAGAACTGGCTCCCCTACTCTTAGATCTCTCTATGAAGAATTTTATGATTTTCGACCACGGGGCATGTTCTTCAAATAGATGGGGGATCCACTTGCTTAGCAACAAGATGTTCTGGGTGCGACCGTCAGGGAGGCCAAGACCACCGTACGCAGCTATTCCCAAAGCGCCAAGACCGCCTCAAGGTAAGTGATTGGAGGCCAATAACGTCCTATAAGATTATTGCCAAGCTTTGGCATTACATATAAGTGATATTTGTAGTCATCGCTGAACATCTTGAATGCCACTAACCAAAGGATCCTGGCTTATCCAGGAGGTGTTGCTCCGGCTGGGCTTTGGGGAGGGCTTCAACAAAAAGTTTCCACCTTGTTCTTTGGTTTCTCTCCTTACCATGATCAAAAGAGAGCAAGAACCGGGCCTGAAGGGATCCTGGGAGTCTGTGTTATCCGCTAAGGGCAGGTGATACGATATCTTGGAGCCCCCCTTGGGCTTGACTATGAGGTAGGGGTTTAACTGGTTCCTTGATAAAATTAAAGCCAAGCTAAAGAGGTGGTTGGGCATCGCTCGAACGCTGATTGTGCAACGTGTATTGTTTGCACCAACCATCTACACAGCATCAATCTGGCACTTCAACGCAACTCAATGGCTCGAGGTCGAGCGGCTCTTCAGAGGCTTCCCTTGGGCAAAGAACAGTCTTGTGCTACAGTTAACAAAGCCAACCATAAAATTAGGAGCTCACAGGTGAATAGTGCTATGACTTTTGGGCTCATACATTGAAGAGCAAAACTGCTAGAGGAATGAACCCATTTATAAGAATGAGAGAGAGAGAGAGAGAGAGCATGTGCGCGTGTGTGCGCATGTTGCATGCACACACCATGCATGCATGCATATGTCTGTGTATGTGCACGTGCATGCGAGCACGTGTGTGTGTGTGTGTGCGCGTGCGCATGTGTGTAATTTCACCCCAAAAAAGGGAGTGTGTGTGTTTGTGCGCACCGTGTACGTGTGTGCCTATGCACGTATGCATTGTGTGTATGTGCGTGCATGTGTGTGTGTGTGTGTGTGTGTGTGTGTGAGAGAGAGAGAGAGAGAGAGAGAGAGAGAGAGAGAGAGAGAGAGAGAGAGAGCGAGAGAGAGAGAGATTTCACAGAAAAAAATGGAGTATGTGTGTGCGCATGCGTGTGTGCACACTTTGTACGCATGCATGTATACATGCACATGTGTGTGTGTGTGCGCTCCTCTCCAAAAAACTAAAAGTGAGAGGAGAGCATGTGTTAAGGAGATAGGTGATTCATATGCACCTAGTCTAGGTCATCCTTACAAGCATGAGGCAAATAACAACTTAACAAATAGTCTAAGTGGAAATTGCAAGCTCTGTGAGATTATGGATAGTATAAGGACATGGAGAAGTAGAGTTGAAAGGGTATGGAAAGCAACCCCTTCAAACAAACTAAACTTATCCTTATCGAGATTGATTGTAAGTTCCGAGTAAGAGAGAGAATTTCAAAATGGAAGTCTAAAGTGTTCCCTTTATGCCTGCACCTAGTTTGGGAGTGTTCATTTGGGCAATTTGGTGGAGAGTAAGCAGATGGATGGATAGATTCTCAGTTTTCATTCAACCCTCTTGGAAAAACCATTGTTAGGTGATAGAGGTGGATTAAATGAGATCACTTATGCTATTGGCAAGTCTCTAGGGTGATTATTGCTTCCAACTTATGGAAACTTCGTAATGAGGTGTCTTTCATACAGGTTTCACTATGGATGCTCTTTTTTATTGTATTGTCGAAGATATAACAAGAACTATTAGTTTGTTGCTATCTGTAACTAAAGTTGTAAGAGCCTGCCATGTTTAGAGGTTGTCTTTCTCTTTTTCTGTATTCCTTTTTGAGCATTAATATAATATCCTTTCAATCATTTAAAAAAATAAAAACTTAATTAGTCATTTCAAAAGTGGGTCAATAACCGTACCTTGCCTTTAAGGGAACCTTGAAGGTTTCAAGGTTTCTTTGGAAATTTCTGAAGACCTTTGCTTGCATGACCATTTGGTCCCATAAGGGCATTGTTGTGGGACGATAAGGTGCTCTTGTTTTCAACCATTTTGAGGGTATAAATCACCCCTCATGAACTAGCCCAATTGAGGAAATGTGAGTGAGGGGTCAAGGGAAATCGTTTGAGGATGCATGTTTAGTTATCCAGTGATGGAATCCTCAGAGAGTGTCTTTGGGAGTTGGTGAAGGTTTGCATACAAGAGATATTTGTTTGAGTGCTTATTGCAACGTCTTTTAAGATGCATAGAAATTGAGAAAGAACCTTCTACTTTAGGCTATATAGTAGGGTGCATTATCATACAAATTTTCAATATTATCTACGTATCTAAGGATTGTTTGTATCTAGAGAATTAGAATAGCTTTTGCATAATTTATTAGCACTACCTTCTTTCGAGGGAGTGCTATAGTCAATAGTTGGATTATCCTTTTGTGAATTTTAATGTATAATTACTACTTTTAAAATAGGGTCTCTTAAGTCAAATCAAACCATAAGCTCTGAATAAGACTAGGAGATATTCTATGTAAGGTATGTACATTTCCCATTTATAAGGAAAGAGTTTCCAACTGCACTTGTTTACTCTTGCATCACAACTTACAAGTGATATCTTGATGAAAGGTAAATGTAAAAGCAAGTGGAGAGGAGTTTTTGGAATTAGTAAAATCCACATTGTGACAGATGTAGGAGTCGTTTTTAAATAACGCAAGGTTAGAGTCCTTGAAGCCCAAGTGGAGAGGAGTTTTTGGAATTAGAAAACCCACTCATTCAAAATTGTGACAATGTAGGAGTTGTTTTAGAATAAAGCAGGGTTAGAGTCTCGACATACGACTTTTAATCTTATCATTAATGGACCCATTGAAATTGGAATGGTGATGTTGGAACATTGTTAGAGCAACTTGATTTAGTTGAAGTGATTGGAAGCTGGAGTGTATGTTGCACTCTTAGCATGAATGTAAGAGATGGGTGTATGCGATGGAGTAGGAAGACCTTAAGTGTTTGTGTCCTTGACCAACTCTTGACCTTGGTTGTTCACTATTGAAGTAGAAGGTCGCCACTGGGGCTTGAGCCAGAAGAGGATTGCTACAAGACTAGGCAATGGGCAATGTGGTATTTGTGTCTTGAGTTTTATAGTTTTATGAGAGATTGACTGGGAAGGGAGCATATCTAGATTCTAGAGAGAGTTGAAGGAAGCACTTTCCAAGAGGGAATCAAATCCGGGTTAGAGCCGCCCAGCAGGCTCCACCAAGAGCACCATGCAGCAGCAGCAGCAGAGGAGCCACCACCACTATAGTTATCATCACCATCAGATCTTGATGCTACTACACGCACAGTGCACTCACTCTAAGGTAAATCACTCTCTCGCACGCACTAAGGTAGATGATAGGAGTTTGGAAGTTGGGAAGAAACCAGCAAGCAATCCGCTTCTCCGTCTAAGTTCTGTTGGGTCAGCAACGAGGACAGGCGAGTTGAGGGGCCGAAGTGGAGGGCACTGCCAGCAAGGGAACGAATCAATCAATCAAGAGGAGTGAGAGGCGAGGCAGTGGGCAGGGGAAGGAAGTAGGAGGAAAAGGAGGAGGAGAGTTGTAACGGAAGCCCACGTAGTGTTGGAAAGTAAAGCATTCATGATGATGGGCTCCGTCCAAGTTAGTTGATCGTGCAAAACAAACGACAAGAAGAAGAAGAAGCAAACAAACAAAGCAAAGCCTGTAGGCACTGTATATACACTCAACTCACTCACAACAGCAACAGCAACAACAACAACAACAACAACAACAACTGTTGGAGTTGAGAGCAAAGCTTGCAAGAGTTGAAGATTTCTTGTTGGCATTAGCATCATCCACTGCCTCGTTTGCCTCTGTTGCCTGTCAATCCATTACCCTCACCACCATCATCTCCAACAATAACCTGGGATGGGATCCCAGCTCACTCCCTCAGTAGCTCATTACCTCCTCCTCCTCCTCCTCCATCCCTCCCTCCCTCCCTCCCTCAGTTGTCACTCGCTTGTCATCATCCCTGCTGCAGCTTCCCTGCCACCCTCACCCAACTCTTCTTCTTGTACCTCTCTCCTTCCCTATCCATTCCTCTCTCCTTCAATCCTCAACAGCCCAAAATCATGCACCTGTCGCATTCCCCTTTCTACCACGGCCCATCGCCTTGATATCAGTGCCTCCTTCGTTTGCATTTGCTTCTTTCGGAATCACTTGGTAGCTGCTAGCTGCACTCACCTCTGCTGCTTTCCAATGTGGGCTTCGGCATGGTGTCCCGGTGAAGCCTCAGGCAGCCTGTAGTTGCGATGAATACCCAATATGTCGCAAAACCAGGCTTGACACGGAATTGCTTGAGATTGAGATTCTTACCGTTTGCAGCCGACTCACCTGAGAGCCATTCTGAAATCAGCCCTGTGCGTCCTGCAGGCATGCTGCCTCCGAATTGTCACCATATGTGCCACCCGCCGTCAACAAGATGGCGGGCACCTCTTCTATTCCACGCAATCAATCCAAGTTACTCAGTGCTTCTCGAATACTCTGTCAAATCTGCCGCTGCTTGCTCCCCTGTTTTTTGGCTCCTGCTGAATTCAAGTAAAATGTGAGCTTCTATCCATCGTAAGGTGGCTCAGCTCTACAAAATGGAATACGAATCGAGCCGCTTTCCTTCTCCGAGCTCCTGTTGTCCTGTTCCATTCCTCAGTGCGTCTCCTTCTCCTGGAAGAACTCCTGCTGTTGAAGGACTCGATTCGAATTACGATGTCAGTTTGCAAAGGCAAGGAGAGACTGTTGTAGACATACCGTGGGTTCCCGACGTGATTAAAGCTACAGAGAGGGACCTTGACACTGGGGAGCAGCCTGCGGGAGAAGGGACGACCAAGTGCTGTCCTGAGCCAGGGCATTTCAATTGCTGGGAACGCAATGCTGCCTCGCGATCATTCTGTGGTGTTATGTGCAATCCTCTCTTGACATCGAGGTTGGCTTTGACGGTAAGTCCTGATACTATCAGTGTTGGCGTGATTCTTGTTCTGTCGAAATCGTTAGCATGCGCTCAAACTATAGGTAGCGACGAGACCGAGCCCTGTAATTGCGCGTTCTTCGAATGCTAGACAAATTCAAGAACCTCAGTCGAAGGTTATTTTGTTTTGCAGGGTCTACTGGCAGTACTTTTGATTGTGATGACCGTGCTCAATTGGGTTTTCACTTCCACCAATGTGCAACACTCTGTTAGATCTGTCGCCGATGAATTTCGTCAAGAGTTGCTACTGCACAGCAAAGCTACTACAAATGCTGTGCTTCAAGGGAACGATGAATCAGCAGCCTCACTGGCAAGGTTTCTCAGCTCTGTTAGTCGAGGAAGCCTATCTACATTTGCAGCTCTAGAGAATCAGGTATGCCCTCCTGGAAATCTAGGCAGGTTCCCGTGGGAATCTGATAAGTTCCTTGGACTGCTTCTATGATGTTCGTTGCTGCCTTACGCTTGGGTTTAGACTCATGGACATCAATTTGCAACTTATGTGTCCTGTTTCAGGTGAGGCCATCACTCTTCCTTGTCTTTTCGGTTCTCACAGGGAAAGCTCAAGTCACATATATTGGAGAGAATGGCATATTCATGTCCTACTCAAGTGGTTCATCCGGCACGACGTTTATTTTTGCGAACTCATCGTATCTAGACCCTCAGGGGTATAAGTGGTATCGTCAATCTGCTGATGAGAGTACGGGAATACCCAACGGAGAAGCTACTCCAATCGCTCCTTTTCGATACTGGGGACGTAATTCGGTGAAAAGCTTGCTGCAAGGTCAAGATAGCACGGCGACCTGGGATATCTCACTAGCTGATTCAAAGAGCGTATTGTTCTCCTCTCTTTCGCCTGTTACACAAAGTCCTTCCACAGGTCCTGTTGGTGCCATTGCAATAGGGGTACGTCTAGCAAGGATTCAAGACCTTTTCCAAACTCTTGATCTGGAAGGAGGTGATGTCTACCTTGCCACTGAAGATGGCCGGTTGGTAGCTCAAACAGGACCTCCCGTCTCAATATCTAGTGAAGGGAATGATACTGAGATATTGCCTCTGGCCACAGAATCCAACAATGCGATCATAGCAGGGGCTGCAAATTCCTTGATGAGACAGTTCCCAAAAATTTTGGCCCTAAGGGATGAAACATTTATGGCAATCGATGTAAATTTGCAGGGCACACGCTACATGGTAGACAGTGCGCCAATCCATCTTGCAGGCACAACATTGGTATGCGCATGACATGCTTGCTTAGAAATAGGAAAGAGGGTTTGCCGTCTTTTTAGCCCATGAGAAGAGAAACAAGAGCACTTGCTTGTTTCTGATTCAATTTTGGCCTGTTTCATCTGGCTAAGGAAAATAGTTTTAAAATTCATTGTCAGTACTGACTTTATTGTGACAGGTGTGTGTTGTTATTATCCCATATAGCAGCATTTGGGGTCCAACAGAGAAGCGAAGCCATACGACCTTGGCAGTTCTAGTTGCACTAGCTACTTGCATGGGGCTAGTTGGGTGCTTCTTTGTGGTTCTTTTAACAAAGGGTGTCAGCAATGAGATGCGTCTCCGGGCAGCACTGATTCAGCAGTTGGAAGAGACAAAGAGGGCTGAAACAAAGAGTAGTCACAAGAGCCTAGTATTCGCTAATATGAGCCATGATCTTCGCACTCCACTGGCAGCTATTCTTGGTCTTATCGATCTGTGCCTTTGTGATACTTCCGAATGCTCTGAGCTTGAGTCCAACTTACTCCAAATGAAGTCTTGTGCCACTAATCTGCTTGGTATGTCACTAACTCCGCCTCAGGTATTTGATAGGTTCAATGTATACAGCTGTTGTTGCAACTATACTCTACCTTGTATGATCCACAGTGTGCAAGGATGACCGATCTTGCAAGCGTAATGTTATTGTGGGTAAACCCTAGAATATACTTACTAGTAAGGGCTTTGATATGATTTCGTGTTGTCTACTGTTTGTTAGCATATCCATGTCAGACTTGTTTTATTTCTGAAACTCATACGAGTATGAATATGTGGTTGTAGTTTGTAAACTGGCCAAGCGCTTCTGGCTTCTGATTCGTGGTACAAAACTTCATGTACAGGAATTTTGAACTCAATCTTGGACATGAGTAAAATTGAGGCAGGAAAGTTGCTGTTGCAGGAGTCAGATTTCGATCTGGTAAATGCTCTTGAAGAAGTAGTTGACATTTTCTCCGTTGTTGGGCTTAAAAAAGGAGTAGAGGTGGTCCTAGATCTTTCAGATGGAAGCGTTGAAAAGGCCTCATGGGTGATAGCAGACGCAGGGCGTCTCAAGCAGATCATGGCTAACCTGCTCAGTAATGGTGTTAAGTTTACCTCTGAGGGGGGGCATGTTGTCCTGCGTGCATGGGTGAAACCTATGGGCGTAACTACAGCTAGGCCTCACTTGAGGTACCGAGGAAGGATGTCCACTTGGCCTTGGAACCAATTCTTCAAATCCCCGTCCCGGGAAAAGGAGATATGCAAGCTAATTCAGGGATTTTCTGAGCGACACCAAAATGAGGACGACATACAGATAGAGTTTGAGGTTGATGACACAGGAAGAGGCATACCAAAAGAAAGGTGGAAAGCTGTTTTTGAAAATTTTGTACAAGTGGAGTCTTCAGGTCCACGAAACTACGATGGAACAGGGCTTGGCCTTGGCATAGTTAGATCCTTGGTAAGCTTGGCGATCCAATGCATTAGTGCATCCCATGCTTGTCTGCTCATCTTTGCCGATCGATTTCTAACTGTCCTTTCAATTTCTTTCTGGAAAAGGTTTTTTGACAGCAGAGTATTCTCTAATGTACAGACAATTCTTTTCTGAACATCATTTATAATTGGAACAGGTCCGTTTGATGGGAGGAGATATCAACATTATTGACAAGGACGAACCTGGAGAACCAGGAACTCGTTTTAAATTTAGTCTAGTGTTCAAACGCAGCAAAACGTATGCAAAGCATGGGGGAGGGAAAGGCTCCTTACAAGAATATAATGTGCAGGATGGGGCTTCTTTACAGGCCACATTCGGTGTCAATAGCACATCGGTCTCTCCTAGCTGGCATCTGGATTCCAGTGAAGCACCTATTCTTTCTCAGGATTTGGACGTGGCCGGTCTTAATTCACCCCCGATTGCAGAAGGATTTCATGTCTTGATAGCAATGCAGGGACAGGCAGGCAAGAGAGTGGTGAAGAAGTGGATGGAAAGAAGAGGTTTGCAAGTGTGGACAATTAGTAGCTGGGATGAATTCACACCGACCGTTGAGAGAATCAAGCGAGAGATTTTCTGTGAAAGTTTCAGCACCTCGGAAAGATTTAACATAATATCTCCCGGGAGTCATCTCGGTGATTCATGGGTGGAGGATATGGACCAAAATGAGACGGCAAGGGCAAGAACTAGCATTGATGCATCTATGCATCAGCTGCCTATTCCCGACTCTGGCTCTACTGCAGATTTTAAGCCAAAAGGACATGCACAACGCGGTCGCCTTCTCTTGTTGATAGATATTGCTATGGTTACAGTACCTTTGGATTCTTTGTTTTTGGCGTTGGAGGACAGTTTGTTGGAAGGCCCATTTTTCAAGGTTATCTGGCTGGTCAATGCAAACACTCCAAGTGCCGATCTTCAGGATTTAAAAACGGGAGCCATTCCGTGCGACCTCATTCTGCACAAGCCCTTACATGCTTCTCGATTACAGTGTATTTGGGAATTGTTACAAGATCTAATTGGCAATAGAGCGCGAAAGTCATGCGAGGGCGAAGTGCCACATTTGCCTTCTAGGTTTTGTGAAAGTATCGATATGGGTACAGCCAACTCGCTGTACACATCTCTTTCATGTATGAGAACTTTTCAGGAGGAGGCACGATTGCCGTCAGACATGAGCAACTTCAAGAGTCAAGCAACCGATAATGATGACAAAAATCGTCCTTTGCAATCAGCCATTGCCTTCCGCGATAGCACCTCCGCTCTGTCAGGGAGGACAAACATTGAAAGGTCGTCACCTCCACAAACACCCAATAGATCACCATTGTATAGAAGCCCAGAGAAGCTGCCACATTCAAGGGGTAGATCCAGAGAGGATGAGCTAATGGGTCCTCAGCATGCATTGTCGTCGATGCACATCCTTGTTGCTGAGGACAATCCTGTGTTGCAGCGACTAACTAAAACAACGCTAGTTCGCTTGGGGGCAACGGTCGAGTGCGTCGACAACGGTGCCGAGGCTGCTCGTCTGGTTTTGGAAAACTTGTACAGAAGTAGAGTCTCTCCATCTGGGGATGCAGGGTCTCTCTCAGAGGGAGGCACTACAGAGAACAAAAATCTTCCATTTGACTTAGTCCTTATGGACTGCGAGGTACGCTTTTCTTCTATTACAGTACAATGATGTGACCAGCTGAGCTCGATCTGTGCAACTTTCCTTACTGTACAGAACAAAATAGAGCAAAAACCTCATCGCATGCTTGACTTTGGATACAGATGCCTATTTTAAACGGCTACGACGCGACCCAACGCATACGGGATGAAGAGAGTAGATATGGTGTCCGAACTCCTGTCATAGCTCTCACAGCACATGCAATGGCTCAGGATGAGAAGAAGTGCATTGAGGCTGGAATGGATTTTTACTTGACCAAGCCGCTGGCAACAAAGGCGTTACTCAATGCAGTAGCAAATCTTTCCACAGGACGAAATTCTTAATATCAGAGCGGGGAGGGAGGTTCGTCTCCTGCATCAAGGTTCTTGTGTCCCTTTTCCGAGAGATCAACCTTCGGACTAGTCCCCAGCAGCTGCAGCCTGGACTTTTTTAGCAGTTGGACCATATTTGCGGTGAGCCATCTCTTGTGGCATAGCAATTTTCTTTACCAATGAGAAGAAGCTACGATTGAATTAGCTTCTGGGCATCTGCAATATGCTTGATGAAATTAGCTCTAATTGCTTGATGAAATTAGAGCTAATTTCATCAACAGAGTTTCAGGAATATTGCAGATGCCCTCAAGCTCAGCTTTTCGTTTTCCTATATTCGAAAATCTAAGACTAACACTTAATCTTCACTATACTTGATTCTGTTCATATTGACAGAAGGTAATGGCTTGGCAAAGGCTTATCTGCTGCACCAGGCTGCACTTAAATGGACCAAAATATCGACTGCCACCTCACATTTCTTTACCAGACCTTCGATCCAAGAAGGATATACAAGTCCATGCATTTAAAAGAGCCTGCACCGGACCCCTGAGTTTCCATCATTAATTCGGAAAGCAGCTCCTCAAAAGTGTAGATACACTACATAAAATTATTCAAATGCTATATGCCAGGCGTTGGCATAGTTATGATTTAGAACCAGCACGTGATTCTCAACTTCTAGTTGCTGTACAAGAGACCAAAAGTTCAACTTATAGTTTGGAGGGTGATTGTGTTGTTACACAGCCCTAAGGCTTGAACTTCATTCTCTTCTCTTTTGTCTAAATTTACATACATTCACTAGCTCAAAATTTTATCCTTACAACTCTTTTTATCTACAGAAAGGAACTTTCTATTAATGCAAGTTGAGAAACCAATTATACAAATCAGCAATTCGAGGGGTTTGATTATGGGAAAGGGAAGAAAACAATTGGTTGTGATAAAAACAAATTGCTTCATGATGCTATGCTACACGCACACACCTCACTCTCTCTTCGTCAGAGTCTAAACACCCCCTCATGCTCTCTTGACAGCGCATTGACTTCACCCAGGAGCTTTGCCATTAGCCGAAGCCCCCCTCATGATCTTTGACACTATGAAATGCTTGTGCAAGTTGAACCTCCTCCTCGGTACCCTCATGCTCTTTGAACCCCTAGGCTACCTCATCTTCGACAAGCTTATATGAGTTCTTCGGCCATTTGCGGTCGTTGGATCTCCACGCCTCAATCGTTGGATGAGTGCCACGTCTAGGTCTTCGTCACACTGGTCGGTCTAGGGTTGTTGCCCTAACTGTTGGCCACATGTCCCTATGTTCGGGCGCGGGGGATTGAGTCCCACTCTCAAGATCACTTGTTCGTCTGCCACATGTCCTATTGGAACTAGCTTCTCCTTGGTCCATTGGCTCTGTTGGCTCCATGTGTCCTAGGTGCAGGCATCCCATGTCGTGTTCACACACATATCATCTTGCTATGTATACTGGTTGTGGGTCCACCCCTTTTGGCACAGGTTTACTTCCCTAACCTTAGTTGGGTTGTCGTATCCTTGGAAGCACCCTTCTTCTTGAGTTCTTTTGGCCTGCTAGTATAAGATCTTGTGATCCTTCACCTGGGTGGCCTTCTTGGACCTAGTCTGTGGGGAAGGGGTGCCTTGGGGTTTTGCGACACGGGCATTTTGTCCTTCCTTGCTTGCTCCTTCATTTCCCTGCGTATGGCTCTGGCCTACATCCTCGTGATGACCTTCAAGGGTACTGCCGCTACTTGACCTTCAAGGGTACTGTCGCTACTTGTTCAATACTCAACAGATTGATGCTAGTACTCTTGGGCGGGGTGGCCGAAGTTGCTGGTCTCATCAAGGGGCAATCCTTGCATAAATGCTCCCCTCCGCAACTAGCACACAAGGGCATAGGGCGTGTTGTGGGTTGAAACTGTCGGGGTAAAATCCCTATAGGGGCAGTCCTTTAGAAAATGCCGCCCTTGGCATTTAAAGCATGACATAGGAGGGTTCATTGAGCCCTTATATGGGCATTCACTTGCCCTATGCGGACCTTGTGAGGGAAAGAGAGAGTAGGGGAGTGGAACAAAGGAGACAGAGAGAGGGAGACACAAGAAGTGTGGGTGTGTAAAAAGTGTTGAGCCACACCACAAATTCATAGGTTTTATTAGGATTAGGGATTCACCCTATGACTGTCTTAACTTTTAAAGGGTGGCAATGTGCCTTTACCCCAACAACCTCCCACCTAAAGGCCAATGTGCCTAAAGGGGAGAAAAGAATAAAAATTACAGCAATATACAGTTACTGTATACAAGACCATAAAATAAGAATGGTCTCATCCTAATCCCATGATGTGGCGACAATGTGCAAACCGCTCTGTAGGCAAGCTCTTAGTGAGCAAATCTGCAGGATTATCATCAGTATGCACCTTCACAAGCTCAAGTCGCTTGTCTTCCAGTACCTCCCTGATGAAATGGTATTTCACATCTATGTGCTTGGTCTTCTGATGAAAGACCGGATTCTTTGCCAACATGATAGCACTCTGACTATCACAATGCAAAATTGGCATATCTCCTGTAATGCCCAAATCTCCCACCAGCCGAGTAAGCCATATTGCTTCCTTGCAAGCCTCAGTGGCTGCAACATATTCAGCTTAAGTGGTTGACAGTGCAATGCATTTCTGCAACCGAGACACCCATGATATAGCACCTCCTGCAAATGTGAATATAACCGGTAGTAGACTTCCGGTTATCTGCATTCCCTGCATAGTCTGAATCTGTAAAACCATGCACCAATGCATCCTGCCTACCATAGCATATGCACAAGTCTTTGTACCCTTGAGATACCTCAAGACGCCTTTCACTGCTTCCCAGTGCCGCTTGCCTGGATTTGCCATATACCTGCTGATGACTCCCACCGCAAAAGCAATTTCCGGACGAGTGGCAACCATGGCATACATCAAAGAACCAACTGCAGATGCATACAGAACCTTGGCCATTTCAGCCTTATCATCATCTGATCTGGGGCTGTCCTTACTACTGAGTTTTAAATGTGGAGGCAACGGGGTACTAATAGACTTCCCCCCCTCCATTTTAAACCTCTGCAGTACTTTGTCAATGTACTCCTTTTGTGACAGAAACAAAAGTCCCTTGGACCTGTCACGAATAATCCGCATACCAAGAATATGGTTTGCATCACCCAAGTCTTTCATGTCAAAAGACTTATGCAGTTGCTTCTTCAAAGCACTAATTTTCTGCTGAGATTTGCTGGCAATCAGCATGTCATCCACATATAGAATGAGTAGCATCAAACTGCCATCCTTTGCCCGTTTGGTGTACAAGCAGTGATCGGTCTCACACCTATGATACCCTTGGGACTGCATGAAGGCATCAAACTTCTTGTACCATTCTCTTGGCGCCTGCTTGAGTCCATACAAGCTCCTCTTGAGCTTACACACAAGCTGCTCTTTCCCTTTAACAGCATATCCCTCTGGCTGACTCATGTAGATCTCATCATGGAGATCTCCGTGAAGAAAAGTAGTCTTCACATCCATCTGACATAAATCCATGTCCTCATGAGCAACAAGAGCTAACACTGCTCTCAAAGTAGTCATCTTGACTACAGGGGAAAAAATCTCATCAAAGTCAATGCCCTTCTCCTGCTTAAATCCCTTGGCAACCAATCTGGCCTTATACCTCGGTAAAGCATTTGAATCCACTTTGACTTTGTAAACCCACTTGCATGGCAAAACCTTTCTGCCTGCAGGTAGCTGCACCAAGTCCCATGTATCATTTTGAAGTAGGGAGTCCATTTCTGACTGCATGGCTTTCTCCCACTTCCTTTTCTCTGTTCTTCCCATAGCTTCCTTGAAGCTGGAAGGCTCACCACAATCTGTTAGCATGATAAAATCAGCCACATTATTGGCTCCTGGAACAAACCTGTCAGGAGGCCGTTGTACACGGGTGCTCCTCCTAACAAAATGTTCCATATTAGGCTGCTGTCTAGCCTGTTCGTCATGCATGACGGGTGGCTGTACCACCATATTTGGCTGTTCTACAGCGCCATTTGCTGGCATTCCCAGTGGTGTGAAGATTGTGGGAGAGAGGGAAGGAGTCTTACTTGACGCTTTCTCACATGCACAATGGGGGAATACACACGAAGGTGGAGGCTGAAAACAGTTTTCCTCTTCTTAGTTGTGTAAGCCAAAAGAACTCTAGTACAAAGAAATAGAAGAACCCTATATGTGGGTCTCAAACCAAACTCAACTAACTAAGGTGGCATACTAACTGAGCCACAAACTATAGTAGATAAGGATAGCTGTCATCCAGCTATTATTCGTGGGCGGTGTACCAACCGCATCTCCAGCTAACAAGTCGGTGACATAAGTGCACAACGGTCACCCTGGCATATCTCGAGTGGAGCTCGATATCTCAACACTCCCCCTCGAGCTCAATCCCAAATCCTGCACACCAAGCAGGTCTCTGAACTTGCGCAGCTTCTCTACGCCCAATGCTTTCGTGAATATGTCAGCTACCTGATCCTCTGTGCTGACATAAACTAGATCAATAAGACCTAGTAAAACCTTCTCCCGCACATAGTGATAATGCACCTCAATGTGCTTTGTTCTGACATGAAAGACTGGGTTCTTTGCCAAATGTATACTACTCATGTTGTCACAATAAATGACAACTGGCCCATCTGTAGACTGATGCATATCATAGAGTAGCTTATGCAACCAAGCTACCTCACATGCAGCCATTGCTGCACCCCTGTACTCAGCCTCTGTGCTTGACAAGGCAACTGTAGGCTGTTTCTTGCTGCTCCAAGTGACTGCAGCACTCCCAAAAGAGAACACATATCCACTGGTAGATCGTCTATCAGAAATGCTACCAGCCCA
Organism: Dipteris shenzhenensis; assembly: GCF_047967505.1. Lineage (NCBI taxonomy): Eukaryota > Viridiplantae > Streptophyta > Polypodiopsida > Gleicheniales > Dipteridaceae > Dipteris > Dipteris shenzhenensis. The sequence goes on from NC_141615.1 coordinate 52,536,512, forward strand.
ATCAGCATCAGTGTATCCATGCAACTGTATCTGAACCCCAGCCTCATAAAATAGTCCATACTGCAATGTGGACTTCACATACCTGAGTATGCGTCTAGCCGCATCCAAATGCGGTTTCCTTGGAGCCTGCATAAACTGACTTACCAACCCAACAGCATAGCTCAAATCTGGCCTGGTAATAGTCATGTAAATCAAACTTCCTACTATGCGTCTGTACATAGTAGGGTCTTCCAGAAGCTCACCTGCATCTGTGCTCAGCTTCACATTCTGCTCCAAAGGAACTGAAATAGGCTTACAGCCTGTCATCCCATATTTGGATAGCATGTCCAATCCATACTGCCTCTGCAAGAGCTGTATCCCACTTGGTGATCTAATCACCTCAATGCCCAAGAAATAACGCAGCTCTCCCAAATCCTTCATCTCAAACTTCTGCCTCAATAGCATTTTCACATGAAGGATATCTTCATCACTATCACCTGTGATGATCAAATCATCAACGTAAATGACCAGCAGCATAATCCCTTTCTCTGTTTTTCTCACATAGAGTGAGAAATCTGCCTTGGAAATCTGAAAGCCAATAGTGACAAGATACTGTCCTATCTTGTCAGACCATGCTCTAGGTGCTTGCTTCAAGCCATACAAGGCTTTCTTCAACCTGCAAACAAACTCAGGATGAGTAGCATGAACATAACCTGCTGGCTGCTCCATAAAGACCTCTTCTTGCAAATCACCATGCAAGAAGGCATTCTTTACATCCATCTGATGTAAAGACCATCCCTTTGATGCAGCCATAGCAATGGCTGCTCTTACGGTTGCCATCCTTGCAACCGGGCTGAAAGTTTCTTCATAATCAATGCCATATGTCTGTGCATACCCCTTGACAACTAATCTTGCCTTGTATCTATTCACAGAACCATCTGCATTGTGCTTGATCTTATAAACCCACTTACAACCAATTGCATTCTTGCCTTTAGGCAAAGGCACCAATTCCCATGTAGCATTAGCATCCAAGGCATCCATTTCTTCATCCATGGCTTTCTCCCATTTTTCATTTCCCATGGCTTGCTCAAAAGAAGTGGGTTCTGGTTCCTGTATCACTTTGACCATATAGGCATAGTGAATGGCTATAAATCCATCATATTTCAGCCTATTCACAGGATACCTAACCCTGGTAGACCTACGCAAAATAGGCTCACTTCCAGGTGCTCTCAAAACATCCCTGGTCTTCCTTACTCCAGGTGTAACAACAGAAGGAATACCCAACTCATCATCAATGCTCTGTTCTGAGCCACTGGATTCACCATCCACATAAGAGTGACCTGCATTCACATCAAACATGGGCTGATCTACCTTCTCTTTTCCTTTTCGTGATACCTGCGTCCCACTATCTGCATTGCTTTGAGGGGATTCTCCTGATCTCAATCTGCCTGTCCATGGTGAAGTATGTGAACCACTGGTAGAGGACACTCCAGGTCCACTGATATTTTGTGATTGCTGCTGTGCATTCTGTGCAGCATTACCATTTTGTGCATCTACATCAATCATCACATTTACTGGTTTATACCAGCTGCTCATCTCATCAAAAACAACATCTCTGCTCACTGTGAACTTACGTGTAGAAGGGTTATAGCATCTATACCCTTTCTGCTGCAGAGAATAACCAATAAAGACGCACTTCTCAGCTTTTGGATCCAACTTGGACCTCAACTCATCTGGCACATGGACATAAGCAATGCAACCAAAAATCTTCAAATGAGAAATATCTGGTTTCCTACCAGTATACATCTCCTCTGGCGTCATGCCATGTATTGCTGCAGTGGGAGTCCTATTCATTATATAGACTGCTGTAGCAACTGCTTCAGCCCAATAATAATCTGGTAGATCTTTTTCATTTAGCATAGCCCGAGACACCTCTCCAATATGCCTATTTTTTCTTTCTGCAATTCCATTTTGCTGTGGGGTATGACTGCATGAATATTGCTGCTTTATACCATGCTCCAGCAAGAACCTTGCAAACTCATTTGAGAGGTACTCTCCCCCTCCATCTGACCTTAGGCATTTTATTTGCATGCCTGTTTCTTTTCAACCATAGCTTTGAAAGCCTTGAAGTGCCCAAACACTTCACTTTTCTTTTTCATAAAATACACCCACAGTTTTCTGCTGAAGTCATCAATAAATGTGACAAAATAGTGACAGCCTCCAATAGATGCAGCTTTTGTAGTCCACACATCAGAGTGGATTAATTCCAATGGTTTTTTACTCTCTTGAACATGCCTAGGAAAAGGTTTCCTTGCCTGTTTCCCAAATTGACAGGCTTCACAAATCTTGTGCATTTCTACAACCTTGAATTTTGGCAATCCTGCAACAATATTTTGGGCTTGCATTGATTTAAGTCGCTGTATATTAACATGACCAATGCGTTTGTGCCAGATATCAATATCTGCAACTACACCGGTCCCATGTGCAAACATTGCTGCACTCAATTCAGGCATGTCTGCATCCAATGTAAACATCCTGCCCTTCTTCTTTCCTTTTGCTATCAAGCGACCATTATTTTTCATATCCTCAACAAAGCATCCATGAGGATTAAATCTGACCTGCAAGCCCTGCTCAACCATCTAACCAACAGAAACCAGGTTCTTGGTGATGTTCGGGACATGAAATACATTAGACAAGTATTTCTTTTTCCCATCCTGCATAGACAAAGGAATTTTGCCAATCTGCACAATAGGATGTGCAGTATCATCACTAGTCTCCACAAATCCTGGTTTTTCCATTTTTCTTGAATCCTGCATCCATTCAGCGTGACCTGTCATGTGGTTTGACGCACCCGAGTCAACATACCACACATCATTACTTTCTTCTGCACTTGTTACAGAATTTGTCATATGCTGCACCATAAACAAATGCTCATTTCTGTCATCACCCTGTCTACTAGAGGATGCATAATTGCCTTGCTGCAATTTTCCACTCATAATGTCATTCTGCTTTTTGTAGCAGTCTTTAGCCATATGACCCATTTTGCCACAATAGTAGCATTCAACATTGCTGTTTGCATTTTGGCTTCTCTGCCATCCACCACGGCCTCTTTGGCTCCCCCTGCCTCTAGAGTTACCACGTCCTCCTGCATAGGACTGGTTTTCTTGCGTTTGCTGCATATTCTGATTTCTACCACGGCGTGCAGATTGGCCTCCTCTACCTCTGCCTCTACCTCTGCTAGCATTTGAGTAGAAGACAGTTTCTTTTGAAGTTCCTGCTGAAGAAGATGCACCCCCATTTCTCTGCTCTTCAGAAATTAGAAGAGCAATCAACTCCTCAAAATCAGGAAAGTTTTCACGGACGGCAATGGATGTCCGGAACTGTGCATAATCCTTTCCTAGACCATTCAAGGTCACAGAAACCAAATCATCATCATCCACTGGCGACCCGATGGAAGCAAGTGCATCTGCAATTTTCTTCACTTTCATGTGGTAGTCATTTATGCTCAAATTTTCTCTCTGCACATTGTGCAACTCCTGTTTGAGTTGCATTTTCCTGGCTTGCGTATTTGTGCTATACATTTTTGCCAAAGTATCCCATGCCTCCTTTGGCGTATTTGCATCCTGAATATGCACAATCATGGAGTCCGAAATACTGATAGACAGCCAGTACATAACTTTCCTGGCTCTCTCATGCCATCCTTTGAATGCCTGCATTTCCTGTTGACTGGGAACATTAGGAAGAACAGGTTCTTCTTCATTTCCTGTAATGAATTCCCAATAGCCTTTTCCCATCAAGAAATTCGTCATTCTAAACTTCCATGCCTGGAAGTTGTTCTTGTCAAGCTTTTCAGTGACAATCTGCGAAAGAGAATCAGATGCCATTACAGAACACTGCGAAATATTCTGTCACTGCAAAAAACACAGCTTTTGCCTCACACGGGCAGATCTGCAAAACCGACGAGAGTGGTATTTCACCACACAGTCACTTCCTAGTGACGATTTTGCATCAACAGGCAATAGGCATGAATCTGCAACTCCCAATATCTCTGCACACAGGCATACGATGCAATTTCTGCGGCACCTTTCCACCGCGACTAGCCGCGCAGTGGTCGCATAGCAAAAAATAGGGCCTTTTTCTGAGTGCCTGCGAAGAACTTCCGCGTTCAAAACGGGCCCCGAAACGGCCTCAAATCAGAAAAATAAAGTCACTAAGGGCTTGCCCTTTCCCGTAGCATATACTGCGCTCTCGCCACACCGCGAAGGACATCTCAATCTGAAACAGTGCACTCCTGCACTTCTGGTTGTGCTACCTGCAGAGATTTGCTCCCAAACTCGAAATAGGAAAGCAACACTTGTCCTCTTACCAGGACACCACGAACTTGGCTTGCTTTCTTGAGCTCCTTACCACGAACAAGGCTCTGATACCAAGTGAAGATTGTGGGAGAGAGGGAAGGAGTCTCACTTGACGCTTTCTCACATGCACAATGGGGGAATACACACGAAGGTGGAGGCTGAAGACAGTTTTCCTCTTCTTAGTTGTGTAAGCCAAAAGAACTCTAGTACAAAGAAATAGAAGAACCCTATATGTGGGTCTCAAACCAAACTCAACTAACTAAGGTGGCATACTAACTGAGCCACAAACTATAGTAGATAAGGATAGCTGTCATCCAGCTATTATTCGTGGGCGGTGTACCAACCGCATCTCCAGCTAACAAGTCGGTGACATAAGTACACAACGGTCACCCTGGCATATGTCGAGTGGAGCTCGATATCTCAACAAGTGGTGCATCATTGGCAAAATTGTCTGGCTGATTTTCAGCCTGTATACCCTCTTGAGCAGGGTTATTTACAGCAGCCTGCTGCTGCATATTAATGGGCATTCTTTGCTGTCTGACATCATCATAAACAACCCTTCTGTATTCCACAGGTTGCACGGGTTCTTTGTGTACACTATCCTCTTTAAAGATGACGTCATTGCTGCGTATAATCTTCCGTTTGACGGGATCCCATAACCTGTACCCCATTTCACCTTCGTCACCGTAACCTATGAAGATGCATCTGAAAGACTTTGGCTCCAGTTTGGTGCGCAGTTCTTTGCGTATATGAGCAAAGCACTCGCAGCCAAACACACGTAAGTGCTTATATGAAGGTGGCTTGCCAGACCACACCTCCTCTGGCACTTTCAACTCCAAAGCCTTATTCGGCGACCTGTTAATTAGGTGAACTGCTGTTTGCACGGCTTCTGCCCAAAAGCCATGGGGCAATGTAGCATAAGACAACATACATCGAACTTTTTCCTAAATAGTTCGATTCATCCGCTCACTCACACCATTTTGAGATGCATTATGAGGGGCTGTGAGTTCCTGTTTAATGCCCTTAGCTTCGCAAAACTGTACAAAAGCATGTGACACATACTCACCCCCATTATCGGATCTGAGGCATTTCAGCTTGCGTCCTGTCCGATTCTCAACCTGAGCGACAAACTTCTTGAAAGCATCTAAGGCATCGCTCTTATGCTTCAAGAAATAGACCACACTTTGCGTGTGGCATCATCAATAAAAGTAATGAAATACTTTGCACCCCCTAGTGATAGCTGTGGCATCTCACACAAATTAGTGTGCACTAGATCAAGCGGTGCTCTATTCTGGGGAGTTCTCCTCTTATGAGGAGTTATAGAATGCTTTCCAAAAATGCAATGATCACAAGTAGGCAAATCTGAAAATGAAAGAGACGGCAGATAACCCAAACGTGATAGTTCTTGCATTCCTTTAACGGACATGTGTCCCAACCAGCTATGCCACAATGAAACCTTTGGCAGCTCGGTTATGGCAACAACATGATTACCTACACTGGAAACATAAAGAGGGTACAAGGTATCACTCTTATAACCCTCAGCCACTACAACCTGGCCATCAGTAATCACCCATTTGGAATCCCCAAATGTGGTGTGGTAACCACTGTCATCCAACAAGCCAGTGCTAATCAGATTTTTCTTGATTTGCGGCACATGGCGAACACCATCAAGCATAAATATGCGTCCATCAGGGAATACTATCTGTATACTGCCAATCCCTGCAATCTGACATGCATAGTTGTTCCCAAGGTGAACAACTCCATGAGTACCTGTGTAGGAAGTAAACCACTCCCTATGAGGAGTAACATGAAAAGAAGCACCTGAATCCAAGAGCCAGGTGTGCATGTCATGGCCATCAATAATCAATGTATGTGCAATTACAGCAGAAGAACATAATACATCATGTCTGTCACTGTCATTGTCCTCTGCTGCAACATTCACTGCATCCAAATCATCTGCCTTGGCCTTGCCTTTGCCTTTGCTTCCACTGCCTGCATCCTTTGTCTCAGCCTTCTTGGCTTTTTGATCCCGTATAAACTTGAAGCACTTAGACTTCACATGTCCCTTCTTACCACAGTAAAAGCATTCAATATCCTTTTTGCCATGGGACTGACTGCGGGATTTGGACTTGCCAGCAGATCTCCCCTTCCGCTGAGTTCTACCTCTTTCCTGTACCTGCAAAGCATTGGAAGACTTGCTGCCCATATTATTCTTCCTGCTCATCTCCTCCATAAGGAGAGAGCTCTCCACATCAGCATACATAAGAGTGACATTTGAATTTGACAGAGTGGTCTTGAAAGTGTCCCAACTCTCAGGGAGGGTACACAACAAGAAAGTAGCCTTGAACTCCTCATCAAGGTTCAATCCCTGTGCAATAAGCTGTGTAAAGATGGCATTGAACTCACTCAAGTGTGAGGTCATAGTTGTACCTTCCTTCATGCGAAGGTCGACAAGCTTCTTCAACCAATAAACCTTACTGGCTGAGCTCTTTTGGGCATACAACTCTTCTAGCCTCTGCCATAGGCCATAAGAGGTCTTTTCAGCCTGAACATTGAACACAAGAGAATCAGTGAGAGTAAGCATAATAGTAGCCCTTGCAGACAAATCAAGCTCCTCCCACTCATCATCTGCCATCCCAGATGGCTTGACACCCTTCACCCTTATGGGCTTAGAAATCTTCTTTAGCAGAAGTACATTCAAACACTGTTCTACCCATAATGCATAATTGTGTGCCCCTTCCAATTTCTTTATGTTCAGTATTGAGGATTCACTTCCCCCTGATGCCATATCAGACAAGGAAAGTGCCTGACTCCCTGTAAGTCAAAAATGACTAAATAAAATTCTGATTTCTCAGAAAACCTGCTCTATCAAGAGCCAGGAGCACTCACAATAGTGCTGTTTTTTATTGTCAAAAAATCTGCAGCAAAACAGAAAATTTTCCCTCCAGTCACTATACCTTCTGACACACTGTACCGTGCTCAAATAGGCATAAAACAGTAACTTGAGAATGCTGCAGCTGTTCCACAAGTGCTTTATCAGTGCATCATCATCTGACGAAGCACAAAACACTGCTGTCCTGGACACTTCTCCCACCTCAGATGAGGTATTGCACTGATTTTATATGCATAAACCGCTTGTCATACACTGTTTTGTCCACTGGAAAAGGCTCCAAACACCTCAGCCTGTCACAAACCTGCAACAAAGTATGGGACAAATCCCAAGCAATCACCCTTCTGCCAAGGGGATAAAAGGCATCTGAAGGTCTCAAACAGTAACTCAAGTGCTCACAAGCAAAATCTGGGCAAAAGCCCCTTGATTTGACACTTGTACCAAGTGAAAAACACCTCAACACTGAGGTAGCATACAAAAAACAGTGCTCTCCTGGCACTTTCACCTGACAAAGTAATGCATAAACTGCCCTGTGTACACAGTAACAACACAAATCCCAACCTACAAACACTGAAGAGAAAATCTTTTGAGCACTGTCAACGATGGACAGTTAGGGACCGAGTAAACTCGATGCGCCCTGGCTAAGCGTGGCTCAACTGAGATTTTCTAAGTGCTGTACACAAAAAAGCTTGGCCCTAGTGGTGGGTATTCGGTTGTCGGTACCAGCATTAGGGCTATGAAGCTTGCTCCCCCGTACATTGGAGCTACAGTTATGGGAGTAAACTGTTAGACCTCAAGAGGAAGCGGGTCACTAGGCATGAGCATGGAGGTTCCTTGCATTAGACGCTCGGGGGGGTCACTATGTATAAACCCTCTATATCACGTGCGTTCAAGGCCTATATTTAAAATCCCTTATCTGTAATTTTTTTCATTAATAAAATGTACCCCTTTTCTATACAAATCTGTAAATTTTTTCCAAAACTATTTTAAATAGTCCCTTATGTATATTTATTTCTGTAAATTTTAGGAATAAAAAATATCCTTCTTTTGAACTCACGTGATAGTGTTACATATGATGAGTGACCCCCCCGAGATTAGACGGTAAGGTGGAACTTGTGAGACTATGTAGCTGGCGAATGTTGGGGGCACTTGGAAGGTTGGAAGTTCATAAGAGTTTCCCCCTTGGAAGTCGCGTGCATTTCCTCGGCCAGGGTTTTGCCCTACGAAGTCTCTCATCCATGGGTTTTCTTCCTCTATGCATTCCAAGTCAGGAAGCCTTCTGAAGGGTGTGGGACCTGAGTCCATGAAGGCAGCCTCTTCCTACTTGCGGCTCAGGGGCCGGTTGTTGCTGGCCTCCCCTTTTTGCGAACATATTAGCGAAAGGGTTCTCCATGTCTGCTAAATCCATCCGGCCCAACCATCTAAACATGTTGGATATCGTACCTCTTAACATGGAGGCTACAAAAGGAGCAGGAGAATTAGGTGCAACTAAGCTGGTATAGGGGGCTTCGGAAGCTCTCGGGACTGTGGGGTCTTGCATTTCCCTGTTCAAGCTCTCTATCTCATAGGAGCTAGAGGGGTCCTCATGTCGAGGCCTTAACACTGAGTGAGAGCTAGGAATGGAGGTCTCGGTTGGAGCTGATCCCAAACTAGGGAAAAAAAACGGGCTGAGCCTAGCTCAACACAGTGTTCTCGAGCTCAAGTTCCTTGGACAAAATTCTTCCATAGCTCAAGTGCATGTATAAGATCTTTGTGGTGGTACACCCTGCCTCAAATTTAATTTTGTATATGGGTGCTATACACTACCTAAACTACCTATACTAAACAAAAAAGAGCAAGAAACATCAACTTTTGGTGCATGAATGAGAAATTTCTACAAGTGGGACTATCAACACTCAAAAACTACTTCAAATTTGAGCTTCCATCTTCGCTTTTGGGTGTTTTTGTTGGAGTTTGATATCACACACCCCTTAGCAATCTCTAAACTACCTCCCTATCACTTCAAAACACTAACAAACATTAAAAACGAGCTTCCCATGATCAAAAATGCTTTCCAATAGAAAATGACAGTTTCCTTCTTTTTTCTGCCCAAACACAAACTTCTTCACTCATTTCACTCCTAGAACTCCACTATCAAAGCTCCAAGTTAAGCTTGGAACAATGAGCAATGGGTAAATGATGAGAGAAGCCAAGTGCAATGCAAAAGCATACCTAAAACTCCCTAGCAGCGGCACCAAAGATGTGGTCTCAACGGTGAATCACATGTCATGGGGTTCTAAAAGAATGCTGATGGAGCCTCCACTCCAAGCTACTCCTTGTGAGAGCAATGCAAAGCATGATCCGTTCGCATGTGTCACTCAAGCCGGCTCCCAAATTGTTGCAATTTGTTTCCCATAGGAGAGAGGGAAGGGGGAGAAAGGAGAGGAAAGGGAGAAGGGGCGAAGAGAGGGGAGAGGGGAGGGAGGAGGAGGGAAGGAGAGAGTGAAGGGGGATGGAGTGGCAAACACAAAGGCATTACAAGGGAAACAAGAGAACACCCAAAGACACTCTTGAAAGAGAAGACAGAGCTTGTATTCAAACTTGTGCATACAACAATGAAGACCATAGTCAACCATTTGGCCTTTTATACAAGTCACCTTTTGAAGGGACGGCCAACCCTTTTCCTTATACCACTCTCTCTTGTCTCTCTTTTGTTACAACCACTTGGGCCCATATGGGGCCAAGGAATTCTCTCAACCTCCTCTCATATTCAAATGGCTATTGTGTTATCTTTATAAGGGACCCAAATGGCCCGTGCTATCCTTGCCAATTTGGATTGTCCAAAGCCATTTGAGGCTCAAAACCCGGATGGCGAGGTTGATGTTGAGACATTTGTGGCTCAAAACCTAAATGGTCAGATCCGTCACTGTGCTCCATGGCTGTGTTTGTTAACAAGGTTCCATATGCGTCAATGGTTGGGAGTCTTGTGTATGCTATGATAGCTACTAGACCGGACATCGCATTTAAAGTGCGAGTTGTTAGCCGGTATATGGCTAATCTAGGAAAGAGGCATTAGGAGGCAATTAAGTGCATCTTGAGGTACATGAAGGGTACTAAGGAGATGTGCATTTGCTTTGGCAGAGGAGAAATGCATGTTCTTGGGCACACAGATTCATACTATGTAGGGCATGTGGATAGCAGGAGGTCCACTTCTAGTTATGTGTTTATCTTTGCATGTGGTGCAGTGTCATGGATGTCTCGTGCATAGAAGTGTGTTGCTTTTTCCACCATAGAGGCCGAGTATGTTGCAGCCACATAGGGTTGCAAGGAGGCTACTAGACCCATTTCCAAAAGAAAACTTTGTCACCTTCTCCCACTATGTCTTCAACATCCCCACGACACATCACTGTCGAGACAACACATTTTTGGCACCACTGTCAGGGAATGGAGGTATGCTTTTGCAGTGCACTTGCCTTCTTTCATAATGTACCCATTGCACAAGGCTTCAAGCTTAACTTGGAGCTTTGTTAGTGGAGTTGTAGGAGAGGAAAGAGTGAAGAAGTGTGAGTTGGGACGAAAAAGTGAGGAAAACTATCATTTTCTGTTGGAGAGTTCTTTGATCATTTGAAGCTTGTTTTTTATGTTTTTTAGTATTTTGAGTTGGTAGGAAGATAGTTTGGAAGATTGCTAAAGAGTGTATGATGTCAAAACTCACAAAAAACAACCAAGAATGATGAATCATGCTGAATTTCGAAGTTGTTTTGTGTGGTAACACTCACCCCTCAAGAAATCTTGCATTTTGGCATTCCAAAGTTGTTTTTCTTTCAAGTTTTTTTCATTGACTAGGTAAACTAGGTAGTATAGCATCCCCTAGCATAGAAAAACTTGAACAAAAACTCAAAATCCTTCAAAAATTATCATAAACCAATTGACAACATAGCACTTTTCTATCCCCACGGGTTGGGGGCTTAGTGCTATCCTGTCAACTGTTGCCATAGCCATATCCCACTGGTCAAACTTCGTTGACCCGTCGCCATAGCGCTATCCCCCGGACCTAACTTCTGACCATGATCTAACCCGCTGCCCTAATTAAATGCATGTTAGAGTTAATTATCCTGCCAGTCTGACAGCCGTTGTCTCGTGGCCATAGTGTCTATCCCCACAACTATCTCTATAACATTATCCTGCCGATCAGTGCCTTTAATCATCCCTGCGTTCGTGACCATATTGGTATCCTGCCGACTGGTGCAGTAAGCTCATCTCTGCGACTGTTACCATCTTGCTATCCCCACGCGTGTCGCTATAATTATTCCGTCGATTGGCACATAAGCTATTATCCAGCCGACCCCATTATCCCTCCAACCGTTGTCTTAAGCTCATCCCTATGTCCGTGGGGATACCACCTACATCCTATCCCACGGAGCATGTGTCACTACCTATCTTGCCGACTAGTGCGTTATGTCCTATCTCGCTGCCCGTTGCTTTATATATTGGTATTGTGCTGACCGGCGTGATAACCTATCCCTATGATTGTCACCATAGAGCTATCCCTATGACCGTGGGGATACCTTTGGGGTAGTTGAGAATAAAAATTAAAGAACTACAGTTCAGCTTGAGTGTGCCTTATTAGAGGTCTCATACATGCACTTGTAGTCCGAAAGAATTTTGTCCAAGGATCCCATGCTAGAAGATAGTGCTTTGAGCTACGCTCAGCCCACCTTTCGCCCTAGCTAGGGATCAGCCCAATTCGGAAGCATGATTCCTAGCTTCCACTCGATAATAGGACCCGACTAGAGGATCTATCTAGCTCCGACAAGATGGAGAGCTTAGACGAGGTAATGCAAGACCCCTCGGGTCCAAGGGATTACGAAGCCCCCTTCACTAGTGTCGCCTCTCCCAACTCTCCCACACCTTCTATAGCATCTAGGTTAAGAGGTACATTCTCCAACATGTTTGGACGTTTAGGCCAAATAGAGTCGGCAGACATGGATTCGTCGGCATGTTTGCAGGAAGGGAAGGTCAGCAGCATCCAGCTCTCGAAATGCAGACAGGGACTGAAACCACCTTTGTGGACCCAGGACCTTCCTCCTTCGCAAGGCACCCTCAATGGGAATGCATGGATGATGAAGATCCATGGATGAGGGACTTTCGAGGGCAAGACCCTAGTTGAGGGGATGCAAGGGGTTTTCAACGGGGGGCATCTTATGCACCCCCAACCGTCCATGTGCCACCAGCTTTCGTCAACTATGTGTCTCCACAGGTTTCACCCATTACATGGAACCACTATGCCCATGCCCCATGACTCACCCCCTCTTGGAGAGGCCATTTCCATCCGTACCTGTTGCTCTAATGAATGTAGGCCTTGGTGCATTCGTTCCAATGCCGGTACCAGCAACTACATGGATTCCACCACGAGGGCCAGGCTTAAGGCCACTCCTACATCCCGTTAGGCCCACAACGGTACTACCCCTGCTAACTATCCAAACAGTGTTAACTAATGAGGCAATGCGCATCTTGGTGAATGCCCTAGGAAGGGGGGGCACTCCACCTCCACCTGCCCTAGTGTTTCCCGTAGGGATCATGAATCCCTCAAGGAGCTGACCCATAGCCATCTCCAAGTTAATGACCAAATTCCTTGGGGAAGGACACCTGGTCTCTCACGTGGAGTGATTTGAGTAGATATGTGAAGCCTTTGGAGCTCTCGAGATCTAGAAATGGCTAATGCATTTGGTCTCAGCTTGGATGGCAAAGCAGGCCAATGGTATAGGTCTCTCACCCCAGAAGAAAAAGTCAAGTGGGAGATGCTGAGAAAGGCCTTCATCATGGGGTTCACCCACAATGGACATAAATGGAGCCAATTAACCAGTTGTACGAGGTAAAATAAAACGACAAGGAATCCCTTCGAGATTACATAGCCAGAACCAAGCACCTCAATTCCCATTGCGAACCGTATGAGCGGATGAGCGATGAACGATTGTTGCCCTGCTTCCTCATCAGATTAACAGACCGGAAGCTGCACGACCACTGGATGGTTATGAATCCTACCTCCTTTGATCTATGCAGCAAGGTGGCTATCCATATAAGTGACAATATAATGGACAAGGTTAATTCGGATAAAACCCTGATTCCATTAGAAATTGCACCATCAGTTAGGTCTTCCATTGTGGAAATGATCAAGAAGGAGAACAACGAGACCAAGTGCATGGATATGAGTGAGTTGGCCTCCAATTTGCTGAATTAGCTAGGCCAACAATGGAGGTCAGGAACCTCCAAGGAGGTGCCAAGCAACCCCCACTTGTTTTCACGGAGAGACAACCACCAAAGTACGATGGTCTTGTTACGATTTTATTTTTGAGTCTATAAATCAAAGATCCCTACGATTTTATTTTTGAGTCTATAAATCATAGTACAAATGATTATCTAACTTAAAAATTTTAATTATCTCAGTAAGTATGAGTATCTAACTCCAAAGGCAATCCAAAAATATGTGTTATAGTTATTACTAGACTATGGGACTTAAAAAAATCTCAAAGTCATAGGTGAGGGTTTTAATCCATAATAATTCAAAGATTTTTTTAGCGCATAAGCCAATACGCTTAATAAAACCCTAAAATACCTTATCAATGCCTTAGAAAAATTCAAGAAAGTGGCCAAGTTAACATGACATAAAAGTGTCCTAGGACATTTTTATGTCCTACCAAACTAGTGTTAACTTTCATATGTATTTTCTCTAGATCCTTCATAAAAATATTAATATTTTTAATAATTACATTTTTTCTATAAGCACATTTTGAAATATAGTCTATGTATATTTTTTTAAAAAACATGTATATTGTCTAATTAAAAAGTCATTGCATGATGATCTTACATATTCCTAGGTGAAACCTTGAGGTATATATTGAATGAGCTAGAAATATCTTTTCACACAAGCATTTCATAAATGATTAGACATGCGACATTATTATTTTACATCATGAGTTCAAGCATTCACATTGGTCAACAAAATTGAATTTTGTCTTAGTGGATATTATTTTGATAATCATATTCTTAAATGAATTTTGTCTTAGTGGAAGTGGATATTATTTTGATAATCATATAGACTACTAATCCTAAAAGTGATGCATCTATCTAAAATTGATATGTCATGTTATCTCATTATTAGAAGGAATTTTGTATTTCCTCAAAATTATGTGGTAATAATTTGTAAAGAAGCTCAAACAGTGCCATACCAATATTTCGGTCCTTTTAGCACGAGCATTTTTTATGAGTTCCAACTACAAATCATGCATATCCATTTAATATTTAGAACACCACAACTTTGTTGGGGAACCATTGCTTGTCAAACCATATGCCCATTGCCAACCAATGAAAAAATTTAGAATGATTATGGTTCCAACTCCACTTCTAGTTACTAAGAGATCTATTATTTCTAGTTCTCCTAACTTGATAAGGTCAATTATGAGAAATACCATTGATATTTTACTTTTTTGTAGTAAAATATACAAAAATGAAAATGAATATATCATTCATAATATCTAGAATCAATAGCACTACAAAAAATCATGAAAAAAAAACTAATTGTACCAAGAGATCTATAATTGTTTCTAGGTCTCCTAACTTGATCAAGTCAATTATGAGAATTACTATTAATATTTGATTTTTTGGGGTAACATCGATAAACATGCAAATGAATAAATCTTTCATAATATTTATATTCAATAGCACTATAAACCAAGCATGAAAATCAAATATTTCAATATTATTTAAAGTACTACCACATTTATTGGATGTTGTAACTTAGATGGTAAGTTCAAGGTGGCCTTTGAGATGTCCAATGCTAGTAAGAAAAGCAAGTCCCTTTTCCTCTTGTTTTCTCGATTTATAAAAATAGTAAGAAAAATATCACCTATAGCTTCTCATTATCTATTCTCTTCATAAAACGATGAATAGTTGCACATTTAGAGCAATAAGGCTAAATTGTTGAAAATGCATGGATAGGAACTAGAAGTAATGTGTGGGGTACAAGGGCTTGAAAACTAATATAACACATGCAATTATTTGAATGTCAATGAAAACAATATAACACATTGACTTCTTTGTCTGTTGATGAAGCATCTTAGTGCAACTACCCCATAAAAAATCTATGAAACACGTGAAGCAAGCACAGATTTAAAGTCCCCTCTCCATACATGCATATAGAATAGATATATTAGATGAGCATTTTGTAAACTTTGTAAATGGCTCATAATTTCCAAATTAAAAAAAATATTTCCATTGATGAAGCTATTGTTAGGGTTAAGAAATCAAGAAGATTTAGATGCACATAAAAATTGGATCCACATGAAGTTCAATATTCCTAAATCAAAGTATTGTTGCCTTGGGAATTTATTTTGTAACAAGACATGCGTCCAACTGTTTCACAAATTGGTTAAATAGGTCTTAAATTATGTTTATGTGATTATTATTATTTAGTAAAATTCTCCCTTCTATTCATTAAATCTCATTATATTTTGATAACTCTCAACATATTGATAAATTTTTATGATCGTGAAAGACCTAACCATGTAGTTTTTAATGATTGTGAAAGACCTAACCCCTCCCTAACCCAAAACCATTTAAAAACTAAAACTACAAGTCTATATACGATGTGAATGGTAGATGGAGGTATAAATGTGAGCTTTCTCACTTAACATTAGCAAACCTATGGATTGGTTTTTGAGAAATTTATCTACTTTATTTTTGTACATTAGGAACCCCAACCTCCTCTTTTTGCCCAGCTCAGCCCTCCCCTTTCTTGTTTTTATGCTCTCTCTCTCTAGCAAGGAACATATTATGGATATCCTTGTCTTCCTATTTGCTAATAGTTTAAGTTTGTGGCTATTAACTTCATACCTAGGCTTTGCTCCCTGAACCTTGATGTACTAATTTGAAAGAATATATATTGCATATCAATCTATGTTTTGATGTCATGGTGTTATCTTGATGTTTGATAATATGATAAATTCATTATAATACTTGTACATGGGTCATGATTAGGTATTTTCTATCCTAGAATGTATAACTTTGATAAGTGGCCCAGATTGGATATGATTTAAAATTTTTTTCTTTTGTTACACGAATATTTTAAGGGGTGCAATTGGATGGGAAATGAGGGATGGAAGATAAGAATGTTCTCTTTCTTGAAATTTGAAATTGTAGAAAAAAGAGAAATGTTGAACATTGTTCCCAAAATAAAAATCTACATGAGTACAAACCACCATGCCAAGAGAAGCTGCAACTTTTGGCAATAGAGATGCCATGCACTGAGGAAAATCCACAACCTGGGAGTAGGAACGAGAAAGGGAACTATGAATGGAGTGTGGATAATGAAAGAGGGGCACCTTCTAGAAGGTACAAAGTCAAGGGAGGAGGAAGAGGATGTCTTTGTCCACTTGTGCACTCTAGTGCAGAGCTTTCATTGCAATTTAGATAGCATGTAGATGGAGGATGTACTAACATTAGAAGGATTTAACCATTGGCAAGTAGTGGAATACCTTGGGAGCTTCTTGACTTGCTTTTATGTAGTAGTCTAGGAGGCTTAAGATTACTCAATCCCATGGTTAATTATACTATCATTGCTCATGTTTTGGAGTATGAACACACTTTCAGCCAACCTCCAACCAACTAATTTTTGATGTTGAATTCAAAGCTCCCATTTGTATGTTTTTAAAAATTAATTACATGGGACGAGTCCCTCATGCTTATAAATGGAATGTAAGTCCCCCTATGAAAAAATACCCCTACACTAACTCAGGTGCTAGCTACACCTTTATTAGTTGACTCCTTCCCCATCCCTCCCTCCAACATTTGAGAGGGGTGGGTGTATGGGTAAATCGTAACTTGCGAGACAAGTGAATTCTTCTAGAGGGTCATAATCTCAGAGAAGTGGGACCCTAGAAACTACTAAAAGGTTTTAACTTGAGATGAAATGTAAATAAAAGGGTTAACTTGAGATGAGAGGTCCAAAGAGGAACTAAGTGACTCTACACACAAGATCAAGAGATAAAATATGTATGAAGAATCACTTAGTTTCTCTTTTTTGTGAGTTTGTGAGTCATTTTCTATGGCATTGCCCCATCACCTATGAGGTATCATGTTTGATTTCCTCTTTGGTGCAAGCTTGAGGATGGTGTTGCTAGAGCCTAGGAGAGGATGCTCGGCTTTTCTCAACATTGGTGGCTTGCTGGCCATATATCCATGCAGCAATACTGATGGCATTGTGGGAGTTTTGCAATAGTGTGGTTCTCAAACAAGGTAAGGGTAGCAACTGCAAAGTGATGGCTATCTTAATGCTGGTCAAGGGTATTCTCAAGGATTTTGGGTGGGTCTTGTCTCACAAGGCCCCGGTTGTCAGTAGAAATCTTCTTTGGTTGTTGTGTCCCTAAAAGCATAATCTATTCCACTACATGCAATGTAAGTAGTAGGTATGTGGCCCATTTTGCTTCCACAAAATTTTGTACTTGGTCTCCTCTTTGGGCTTGATCAGCCCCTTAATACAATATGCTTTTTGACCCCCCCCCCCTAAAAAAAGTGTTTTCTAATTGACACTACACCAATGTTATAAAGATAGTGAAATAGGAAAAAGGGATGCATTTACCCAATGTGTTCAAAAAGTATCTCCTTTACAAAGTATGGATGATAAGTGATGACCTTGAATTTTTAGATATAGTGAGTGATGATCTTGGACTGGTACCGTGCCTCACTTTTGTCTAATTTCTTGGTTGTGGCAAGTGATGATTGTATAAATTTGGATGTAACGATTCAAGTCCATGTTTATTGTAGCCAAACCCATAAGAAAAAAGAAATCTATTTTCACTTCAATGGGCCCTTTTAAAGTTACATTCATTATCAAAATATAGACAAAGAGGCAAAAAAAATATTCCATTCATTATGAAAAGTATAAAAGAGCAGTCAAAGCCTTACTAATTGTCACACTATTACCAATCCAATTTCTTGCATCATGTGATCCTATTGGGGTAGGCAAGGGGTGGGGGCGAGGGGACAACACTGGATAGTCAAAGCACATATAATGTGCAAGAAATCATATATTTAGAGCACCATTGTGTTTATAAATTCTCTCTTTAAACATACATTTTAACTCTTTTCATGCTTTTAGATGCTTGGTACTGTTTAAGAGCTTCCCTCTAGATATTTACAAAAAATATCTACATTGGATAAGTACTTTATAATCCCCTCATGTATGTAAATGGCATGAAATTAAGTTCCACCATTTACAAAAACCATTTTTTGCTAACTAATGTGTTATGTTTCATGTTTAAATGGCCTCAATTTACAAAGGACACATGGTGAATATGGATGTATGCACATTGTCATCATACACATGTAAGAGCACATGCATGTGTATCCATACCTTTGAAATGTGCATTTGGCATGCACGTGCGCATGACCAAACACATGCCTGCATGCATCTTGGGGTGCCAACTTAATATGTATTATGTTAGTACCCTCGTCCAAAATATAGGGTATGGGGGACAAGATCCATATAGAATATGGATGGATTTCCTTAAAAAACTTCAAATATTTAAGGGAAAAATATGAAAATCTCATGTCCCCCCTCCCACAAAATATAAGGTATATACCTTGAAAAATATGCAAGATTTTGATATTTGTTCATATTTTTCATAATATGAGAGGCCCAAGGGGGCGGGTCTTTCGGATGAGGGGGGGTAGAACAAAAAATGTACTAAACTATGAAAACCATATGCTTTCAAATTAATGTAACTTTTTCATCTGTTACCTAAATTTCAAGATGTAAAGGCATATTTGAAGCTCTTTTAGTGTAGAACACAATCATGTTAATTTGACTAATTTCTACTCACGGCATATTGTTAAATTCATCTCATACTCAAGATTTTGATAGGTTTTTCTTATTAAAATAAGTTGGTGCTCCAAGGCATGCGTGCACGTGTGCGTGCACATGCACACACACGCACACACATGCACGCATACACACACATATGCACACGTGCATGCACATGCATGCATTTCCATACATACAAGGACACACATACACGCACACGTGCACGCATGCATGTATACACACGCATACGCACACGTGCATGCACATGCATGCATTTCCATACATACAAGGACACATGTTAAGGATGGAGCATTGACAAGTATCTCTCTCTCTCTCTCTCTCTCTCACACACACACACACACACACACACACACACACACTTACTTTAGAGTTTCTAGTCCATCTCTTAGTGGACCCAATTCCATGAGGCTACAACGTTCTAGAAGAATGCCATCCTAATCCTGAGCTACCAATTGTGTTTTAAGCCGATCAAACTTAAATCCTTATAGCCATTGATTTTCTTTTACTTCAACTAAACTTTGATCGTACATTGTAGTGAATATTTATTTAGGGACATTGAAAATTTTGTCTTTATTAAAATTTTAACTTTTGGTAAAGAGGACATCCTTGATGATCTTTTGTCATGCCCTTTTGCTTCAATTGTGAACTTTTGAAAATATTTAATATCTTAACATATTCAACATCTCCTCTTTTGTGAAACCTAGATGAATATTATTGAAAGGTGGATTTTCATATAAGATGCGATCTAAATTCTTGGTAATGTGATAGATAAAGGTAAAAAATGAAACTCATAAAACACTAGAAAAATGATTCTACACGAGAGAGAGAGAGAGAGAGAGAGAGAGAGAGAGAGAATTTTTCAGAGCACATCTTTACACAGTTCTTCACAAGTGTTTAGGAAAAGACTATCGTTCTAGGTCTTTTACATAGACGATGCACCTCTTCTTATCAAAGCTTAAGCATAGCTTGCAGATCACCAATTTGCTGTCGATAAACAAAAGGAAGACTAATGCTCAATGGTACCCAAAGAGAATAGAACTACCCATAGCAGGTCATTATTTTCTCAAGCTGATTCAAACACACATTGTCTAGCAAAAAGTATCCAGCATGAATTGGAAGCTTCTCCCACCACAAATAATAAACCAAATTACACATTCACCATGGAGAGAAATTGCCACTTTGGGCCAATAGTCCCAAGCTTTAGAATGAGCCTTGAAGGTGGATGCCACATAATAATCTCTACATCAGAGAAATAAGAGACACATAACTATCCCAATCCGAATGACATACACATAAGCTTTGATTGTACTTTGTAATATAGCAAGCATCAAAACAATACTATAGTTCGCCACTTATCATAAGGAGGACATCCTTGCTAATCATTTGTGATGTGCATATTTTTGCTTCAACTGTATTGTGATAGATCAAGGCAAAAAATAAAATTCCACAGAGCACTAGTAAAAAAATTCTACACATGGGATGAGAGAGAGAGAGAGAGAGAGAGAGAGAGAGAGAGAGAGAGAGATCCAACAAAGATGAGACATATAGTTGACCACTGCAATGACCAAAAGATCAAAAGAAACCAAAGAGCCAGGAGTTGCAAGCCCATTGGAAGAGGTTTGCTTTGCTTGCAACATGTTCAAACAAATCTTTCATTAGTAAAACAAATGTCCTTATGAGTGACATTCAGCAATTGAAATTCAATGGAATTATAGGGTCAAAAGGGGAATTACATGATTCTCCTAGCCAGTTCAAAAGGTAGCTACGTGTTTCCTAAGTGATACTTTATCCCATATCCTCTAAGTCAAGACATTGAGATAATTGTTCTTCAAATTTTTGCATTTGTTCAAAGTCTCTTCTTTTCTTAGTGTGTGCATGGTGAGCTTTGCATGGTGACGAGTGACATTGAAATTCTGGCTATGATGATTGATGAACTTGGACTTTTGTTACATGGCTTATTGTTGTTGATAGTTGTTTATTGTTGGGTATGGCAACAACTAATAATCTTAAAATTTTTGATACTATACACCTACATGTTTTCTAGCACTAAATTTAGGATGACTAGACCACAATAGATGTAACTCCTTCAAGAGACCTTATTGAAAGTAAATGCCCTACCAAAAACACAAAAACAAAGTAAGGACTTGCTAATTCTCATACTCTTAACAATTGTGTCTTGTGTACTATGATATTACCTTAGGGAGAGGGTAGCTTTTCACAAACGCATTTCATAAATGATTAGACATGCAACATTATTATTTAACATCATGAGTTCAAGCGTTCACATTGGTCAACAAAATTGAATTTTGTCTTAGTCAATATTATTTTGATATTTATATGTCTTAATTGAATTTTTTCTTAATGGTAGTTGATATTATTTTGATAATCATACAACTACTAATCCTAAAAGTGATTCATGCATCTAAAATTGATATCTCATGTTACCTCTATTAGAAGGATTTTTGCATTTCCTCAAAATTATGTGGTAATAATTTATAGAGAAGCTCAAATAGTGCCATACCAATATTTAGGTCCTTTGCGCACATGTCTTTTTTATGAGTTCCAACAACAAATCATGCATAAAACCACAACTTTGTTGGGGAACCATTGCTTGTCAAACCATATGCCCATTGCCAACCAATGGAAAAAATTAGAATTATTATGGTTCTAACTCCACTTCTAGTTACCAAGAGATCTATGATTTCTAGTTCTCCTAACTTGATAAGGTCAATTATAAGAATTACCATTAATATTTACATTTTTTGTAGTAAAATATACAAAAATGAAGATGAATATATCATTCATAATATCTAGAATCAGTAGCACTACAAAAAGTCATGAAAATAAAATCTAGTTGTACCAAGAGATCTATAATTGTTTCTAGGTCTCCTAAGTTGATCAAGTCAATTATGAGAATTACCATTAATATTTGACTTTTTGGTGGTAACATCGACAAACATGCAAATGAATAGATCTTTCATAATATTTATAGTCAATAGCACTACAAAGCAAGCATAAAAATCAAATCTTTTGATATTAGTTAAAGTACGACAACATTTATTGGATGTTGCAACTTAGATGGTAAGTTCAAGATGGCCTTTCAGATCTCCAATGCTAGTAAGAAAAGCAAGTCCCTTTTCCTCTTGTTTTTTTCATTTATAAAAATGGTAAGAAAAATATCACCTATAGCTTCTCATTATCTATTCTCTTCATAAAACGATGAATAGCTGCACATTTAGAGCAATGAGGCTAAATTGTTCAAAATGCATGGATAGGAACTAGAAGTAATGTGTGGGGTACAAGTGGTTTGAAAAATAATATAACACATGCAATTATTTGCATGTCAATGAAAACAATAAAGCATAATCTATTCCATTGCATGCAACGTAGGTAGTACAGGCATGTGGCCCATTTTGCTTCTACAAAATTTTGTACTTGGTTTGCTTTTTGGGCTTGGTCAGCCCCTAAATACAATATGCTTTTTGAACCCCCCCCAAAAAAGTGTTTTCTAATTGACACTATACCAATGTTATGAAGATAGTGAAATAGGAAAAAGGGATACTTTTACCCAATTTGTTCAAAGTATCTCCTTTACTATGAGTATGGATGATAAGTGATGACCTTGAATTTTTTGATATAGTGAGTGATGATCTTGGACTTGTACCATACCTCACTTTTGTCTAATTTCTTGGTTGTGGCCAGTGATGATTGTATAAATTTGGATGTAATGATTCAAGTCCACATTTATTGTAGTCAAACCCATAATCTATTTTCCCTTCAATGGGCCCTTTTAAAGTTATATTCATTATCAAAAAATAGACAAAGAGGCAAAAACAATACTCCATTCATTTTCAAAAGTATAAAAGAGCAGTCAAAGCCTTCCTAATTGTCACACTATTATCAATCCAATTTCTTGCATCATGTGATCCTATTGGGGTAGGCAATGCGTGGGGGCCGGGGTGATGGGGGATGGCACTGGATAGTCAAAGCATATATAATGTGCAAGAAATCATATATTTAGAGCACCATTGTGTTTACTTTAAACATACATTTTAACTCTTTTTGTGCTTTTACATGCTTGGGTATTGTATTAAGAGCTCCCCTCTAGATATTCACAAAAAATATCTACATTGGATAAGTACTTTATAATCCCCTCGTGTATGTAAATGGCATGCAGCAATTAAGTTCCCCAATTTACAAAAACCAAAATTTGCTAACTAATCTATTATGTAATACAGGGTATGGGGGGACAAGATCCATATAGAATATGGATGGATTTCCTTAAAAAAGTTCAAGTATATAAGGGAAAATTATGAAAATCTAATGTCCCCCCTCCCACAGAATATAAGGTATATACCTCGAATTAAAATATGCAAGATTTTGAAATTTGTTTATATTTTTCCTAATCTGAGAGGCCCAAGGGCAGGGGTCTTTTGGATGAGGGGGGGTAAAACAAAAAATACACTAAAATATGAAAACCTATCTACCTTAAAATTAATTAAACTTTTCAGGTGTTACCTAAATTTTAAGGTGTAAAGACATATTTGAAGCTCTTTTAGTGTAGAATACAATTATGTTAATTTGACTAATTTCTACTAATGGGATATTGTTAAATTCATCTCATACTCAAGATTTTGATAGGTTTTTCTTATTAAAGGGAGTTGCTACTCGAAGGCATGCATGCGCACGTGCACACACACACACACACACACACACGTATGCATTTGCATACATACAAGCACACATGTTAAGGATGGAGCGGTGACAAGTATCTCTCTCTATCTGTGTCTCTGCCTCTACCTCTCTCTCTCACTCACCCTTACTTAGCTCTCCCGTACTTTTTGCTTAGTGCCGGCGGATGAGGCCATGCTTGTGATTAGATCTTGTTGTGTGTGTGCGGAAAGCTCTCTCGCTTGACACTAGCAAACAATTGCAGTTGCCACACAATAGTGAGCAGGCAGGCATTTGACAATAACTCTCACCCTATGCATGCATGAAATGCAAATGCAAATGATTTCAGTTAAAATTTTAACAAAGACACAATTTTCAATGTCCCTAAATAAATATTCACTACAATGTACATTAGTTGAAGTAAAAGAAAATCAATGGCTAAAAGGATTTAAGTTTTGCTAGCTTAAAACACAATTGGTAGCTCAGGATTAGGATGGCATTTTTCTAGAACATTGTAGCCTCATGGAATTGGGTCTACTAAGAGATGGACTAGAAACTCTAAAGTAAGTGTGTGTGTGTGTGTGTGTGTGTGTGTGTGGTTTTGGTAAAGAGGACATCCTTGATGATCTTTTGTCACACCTTTTTGCTTCAATTGTGAAATTTTGAAAATATTTAATATCTTAACATATTCAACATCTCCTCTTTTGTGAAACCTAGATAAATATGCTTGAAAGGTGGGTTTTTCATAAAATATGTGATCTAAATTCTTGGTATAGATAAAGGAAAAAAATGAAACTCATGAAATAGTAGAAAAATGATTCTCCACATGAGAGAGAGAGAGAGAGAGAGAGAGAGAGAGAGAATATTTTTTAGAGCACATCTTTACAAAGTTCTTTACAAGTGTTCAGGAACTTTACTATTGTCCCTTTATCGTCCTAGGTCTTTTACATAGATGATGCACCTCTTCTCATCAGAGCTTAAGCATAGTTACCAATTTGTTGCCGATAAAGAAAAGGAAGCCATGCAAAAACTGATGCTCAATGGCACCCAAAGAGAATAGAACTACCCATAGCAAGTCATTGTTTTTTCAAGCTGATTCAAACACACATTGTCTAGCAAAAAGTATCCAACACGAATTGGAAGCTTCTCCCACCACAAATAATAAACCAAATTACACATAGCATAGTTGCACGATTCACCACGTAGAGAAATTGCTGCTTTGGGCCAACAGTCCCAAGCTTTAGAATGAGCCTTGAAGGTGGATGCCACATAATAATCTCTACATTAGAGAAATAAGAGACACACAACTATCCTAGTCCGAATGAGGTACACATAAGCTATGACTGTACTTTGTAATATAGCAAGCATCAAAACAATACTATATTGTGCCACTATTCATAAAGAGGACATCCTTGGTGCTCATTTGTCATGTGCAGCTTTTTGTTTCAACTGTAATGTGATGGATAAAGAAAAAAATAAAATTCCACAAAGCACTAGTAAATAATTCTACACATGGGGGAGAGAGGGAGAGAGAGAGAGAGAGAGAGAGAGAGAGCGAGAGAGAGATCCAACAAAGATGAGACATATCGTTGACCACTGCAATGACCAAAAGATAAAAAGAAACCAAAGAGCCAAGAGTAAAACAAAATCTTTCATTAGTAAAACAAAAGTCCTTATGAGCAACGTTAGCAAAATTTGAAATTTAATGGAATTATAGGGTCGAAAGGGGAACTACATGACTCTACTAGCCAGTTCAAAAGAATTGGCTAGTAGAGTCATGTAGTTCAAAAGGTAGCTACGTGTTTCCTAAGTGATACTTTATCGCATATTCTCTAAGCCAAGACATTGAGATAATTGTTCTTCAAATTTTTGCATTTCTTCAAAGTGTGTGTGCATGGTGAGCTTTGCATGGTGATGAGTGACATTGAATTTTTGGCTATGATGGTTGATGAACTTGGACTTTTGTTGCATGGCTTATTGCTATTGTTTATTGTTGGGTTTGGCAAGTGACGATCTTAAAATTTTTGATACCATATTTTACACCTACATGTCTTCTAGCACTAAATTGAGGATGATTAGACCACAATAGATGTAACTCCTTCAAGAGACCTTATTGAAAGTAAATGCCCTACCAAAAACACAAAAACAAAGTAAGGACTTGCTAATTCTCATACTAGGAATAATTGTGTCTTGTGTACTATGATATTATCTTGGGGAGAGGGTAGCTCAGTTTATGAACACTAAAGGCCATATAGTATGTGCAAGCAAGCATGTATTTAAAATATCCTTTCTAGCTTTCTTAATTTAAAATTTCAGTCCTGGGCATATGTGTAGACTTTGGATGTTGAATTTATAGCTCCCCTCCATATTTTCATTAAAGTTATGTACATTGGATAATTGTTTTTTAATTCCCTCATATGTAAATGGCACGTACCCCAATTAAAATAGTCCTACTCGTGCTTTTAAAAGGTGATCTCGTTGAAGTATGAGGGGCCTTATTATGAAGGCTTTTTGTTATCCTCTTAAAGGGACAAAGTGACAATTCTAACAAGTGTCAAATGTGTCTAGACCTAGAGGGATTTACTATGTTAAACCTTATATAGCATGTGCATTTATAGAACGAATATTAATACATTAGCTTACATAGGTATTTTATCGTGATCCTTCATAAACTTTTCAAAAACTTTTATCCCCTCCATATTTTCATTAAAGTTATCTACATTGGATAATTGTTATTTAATTCCCTCATGTATGTAATGGCATGTACCCCAATCAAAATAGTCCTACTCCACTAACCAATGTGCTTTTAAAAGGTGAACCCACCCCCTTAAACTATGAGGGGCCTTATTATGAAGGCTTTTTCTTATCCTCTTAAAGGGGCAGAGTGACAATTCTAACAAGTGTCAAATGTGAAATTTAATAACACTTGAGAGAGAGAGAGAGAGAGAGAGAGAGAGAGAGATCCAATAAAGATGAGACATATAGTTGACCACTGAAATGAACAAAAGTAAAAAAGAAACCAAAGAGCCAGGAGTTGCAAGCCCGTTGGAAGAGGTTTGCTTTGGTTGCAACATGTTCAACTAGGTTGTTGTAGGCAGCCTTTCAATCATGGATCTAACTCCAAATTGGACCTGAATCCTCACTATTATCCAATTGGGGTTTCAATAGCAAGGTAGTGAGCTTTGTCCAACAATTACTCAATCAAGTGATGGCAAGAAAGAAAACATGCAATTATCTCCCTCCTTATATAATAGATTTGTGAAAAGAATGAATAAAAAAGTATGCTTTAGGGACAAATTTGGAAGGAGTGTTTTAGTTCCTTAGATCAATCTAAAATCAAGGGCCTAAAATTGTACAAGTGGCTTAAGGAGAGCTCACAAAAGTTTGCTTTTCTAGAAAGCACGTTTCAAACCCTTGGATCTTCATAAAGATCAACACCTATAATTAGGACACATGGCCTAACGAGGGCTTAGAAAAGGAAAACTTCCTTCTAAGCTGTCTACCGTAAACAAAATCTTTCATTAGTAAAACAGAATTCCATTAAATTTCACACCCCATAATTCCATTAAATTTCAATTATTTTGCTAAATGTCACTCACACACACACAGAGGAAGCACCATGAGATGACCACTGCGCTGGCAAATAGAAGGAGATCTATGACAACCACCACGCTGGTTCTTGGAGATTTCCTTGTCTTCCTATTTGCTAATAATTTAAGTTTGTTCTTTTTTGAACTTTGATGTATTATTTTTAAAGCATATAAATCAGATCTGTCACTTAATATGGATATCAAATCCGTTTTTTGATGAGTGTGGTCTTTTCTTAGATGTTTGATGATATGATAAAATCATTCTAATATTCCATGACTATGCTATTGCCTTTCCTAGAATGTCTATGTTTAATAATTGGGAGGATTGCATATGATTTAAAACTTCTTTTGTATGGTTTAAGGAGTGGAAGGGGATGGGAGTTGAGAAAGTTCACTTTATTAAAATATGAAATCTTTGAAAAAAGGGGCATCCTCCACCCAAAAAAAATATTGGCCAAGTGTGCATTATGGGAGTAGGTAATGGGAAGGAGAGGGATGGCACATTCTAGAAGGTCTAAAGTCTAGGGATTAGAGGGGGAGTCAAAATGGGGCCAAGGAAAAGGAGATGAGAGACGTAGGGAGACCCAAAGACTTGAGGGGGGGCTTTGCTTGCATTGGGCAAAGGGAAGCAAACGAAGAAGCCATGCCGAAAGGGGCAGTAAAAGCAGGAGATGAAAGTATATAGGAGACGAGGAAAAAAGCAGGTAAGGGAAGGCAAATGAGGGATGGTAAAGGGCAAAGGCGTAAAGAAGCTTGGAAAGGGTGAGAGAGAAGGGGGAGAGTCTTGTGTTCAAAGTTGGGATTAGATCACGTGTTGCCGGGTCCGAATTTTCTTCTAGATCCTTTGAATTGGGGGGGTGATGCGTTGAATTCGTGCGCTTTAAGACTCTTGGATGCACAATATCATCACTACCCCCTCCTCATCTTCTCCTGTAGGAGGCTGTGGATCCGCCACCTTCTTCCTTCCTTCCCTACAGCCTCTCCCTACCCTCCTCCTTCCCTGCTCCCCCTCCCTTGCATCCCTTCATCCGCCCTCTTCCTTCCCTCTCCCCCCTCTCTTGCCTTCTCGTGGCTCCCGTTTCTGTACTTCATTTCCTCTCCACCCCCCTCCCGCCATCTCTGCAGCAAGCACACACCCGCAGCAGCAATCGGTCTCCTTCATCCGCCATCGTTTTGTAGACTCGCCTTCCAATGGCCTCGCTACCCGGGGACGAACCCCTGTGGGGTGACACCCGCAGGGCCAGCCGCAGGCTCTTCGCCGCTGGTGATAACGTCTTCTCTCGCTCGTCCGCCTCTCGTCATGAGATGGACGACCAAGAGGCTCTGAAATGGGCTGCCTTGGAGAAGCTACCAACTTACGACCGGCTGAGGAAGGGCATTCTCAGGAACGTCGCAGAAAATGGGCAGATGACTCATGAGGAGGTCGATATAATGAATCTTGGGTTTACAGAGAAGCAACTCCTCATGGAAAAGATATTGCGCGTAACCGAGGAAGACAACGAACGTTTACTTCTGAAGCTACGAGATAGGATTGAGAAGTAAGTGAATTTTCTCTCCCTGCCTGTCGCATTGCTCGATTTTAGCTGATCCATCTGATTTCTTTCCTCTCGCCTTCCCCCTTGAACCTTCGTTTCTTTTATGAAGTCCTCGCTCTTGAGCTGACAATTCATAGTGATTCTCCAGCCCTGCTCTGTTGAATAATAAAACAGGCTAACAGAATGAGTCCTTGTACGTCTCACGATATTCCTGAATTGGTTTTGCGTGACAAGCCAGCGGATCGAGTCTCAACATTTCCGTTAACTGCCCTTCTGTTTGACCATTGACAAACCTTACCGACTCCTAATTCGTCATTCAGGGTCGGGATCGATCTTCCCAAAATCGAAATTCGATTTGAGAATCTGAACGTCGAGGCAGACGTCTTCGTGGGAGGCAGGGCACTTCCAACGCTCTACAATTTTGCAGCAAACGCGATCGAGGTAAGGCCTAAATGATGTTCAGATAATTGCGATTAAACAGCCATCTTTCTTCATGTTGTCATCTGGTTCTTATAATCCATCCTGTTCCAGAAATTTTCAAAGAAATTTATACTGCTTCATGTAACCAGTTTGTGGTGTTCTTTTTTGCAACAGGGGCTTTTCAGCTTCTTCTTACCCACGAATAAAACAAAACTCCACATACTTAGTGACGTCAATGGCTTCGTCAAGCCTTCAAGGTGGGTGCCTGGATCTTGTTGGGTTTTAATTTCGACTGCAATTTCGAGGCTTCCCCTTCCCAAACTTGATGAAAGCTGCAACTCTGTTTTGCACGCAGGATGACCTTGCTTCTTGGGCCTCCCAGTTCAGGAAAGACATCTCTGCTGCTGGCTCTTGCAGGAAAGCTAGATTCTTCGCTAAGGGTAACTTTGAGACCTCAGCCTTTAGGAATTTAGTTTCAGTCGGTGTTTTGCTGAAGCATGGAACAGCAGATTACAGACAAATTGTTGTAGACTTGTATTCCGACAGCCTGCAGTTTCCCTGAGACACTGATAAAGATGAAACATTTGATCAAATACCAGGTATCCGGCAAAGTGACATACAATGGATATGAATTGAGTGAATTCGTCCCTCAGCGGACATGTGCATACATCAGTCAGTATGACAATCAAATTGGTGAAATGACTGTTCGTGAAACTCTTGACTTTTGTGGCCGTTGCCAAGGCGTTGGGACTAGATATGGTCAGTTCACTTCCCTAACACGTTCTCTCTTATCCTACCCACCCAGATTCCTTGACTGTACTTGTAGAAGCCCAAGAGAGGGCAAATAATTTCCAAAGTTAAAAAAAACCTCTCCTTCAGATGTTGCTACCCTTTCTAGGTTTTCCCGATGTATCCTCATAGTTTGATCACTCCGTTTTATAGACATGCTTACGGAGCTTTCAAGAAGAGAGAAGGCAGCTGGGATAAAGCCGGACCCTGACATCGATGTATTCATGAAGGTAAGAGCTGTGCTGTAATGTGTTCCCATGCCAAACTCGCCATTCGCTCAATCAGTGTGCTCCAGTTTCTGGTTTCTGGATGGGATTGGGTGCCATTGGAGACTGGCTTTGACGCGTTGAAGAAGCTTCTTTTGTTTTTGGATTTTCGATGAATGTATCCATCTTCTGTCTTTTTAGGCAATGGCGATGGAAGGACAAGGAAGCAGTATTGTCACCGATTACGTTCTTAAGGTAGAATACATATAATTTCTCTTGATTGAAAGCATTAGAATTTAGGAGTTCTAGGCACAGACTGCATTCACCACAAGTCCACCATGTACTCATACGTTTTCTGTCTGGGGGGGTTACTCATCATATGTAACCCTATCATGTGAGTTCAACAGAAGGATATTTTCTATTTCTAAAATTTACAGAAATAAATATACATAAGGGACTATTTAAAATAGTTTTGGAAAATTTTTACAAATTTGTATAAAAAAGGGGTACATTTTATTAATGAAAAAATTTACAGATAAGGGATTTTAAATATAGGCCTTGCACGCACGTGATATAGAGGGTTTATACATAGTGACCCCCTCGAGTTTTCTGTACAGATTCTGGGCCTTGATATCTGTGCCGAGACCTTGGTTGGTGATCAAATGCGAAGAGGGGTTTCTGGAGGGCAGAGAAAGCGTGTGACTACAGGTGAGCGCTGCTCATTGGCAATTGTACGTCTGCCCTACCTTATACATATACGTTGCATGAAAGCTGACTGTTCTATCAACACGTTTACTTCAGGGGAAATGCTAGTTGGACCTGCGAAGGCCCTCTTTATGGATGAGATTTCTACGGGCCTGGACAGCTCTACTACTTACCAAATCGTAAAATGCTTGCGGCAGACTGTCCATGTGATGGATGGGACTATGGTTGTTTCACTCCTGCAGCCAGCACCAGAGACATACAATCTCTTCGATGATGTTATACTCCTCTCAGAAGGCCAGATTGTTTACCAGGGTCCCCGGGAATTGATTCTTGAGTTTTTTGATGCAATGGGATTCAAATGCCCGGAGAGGAAAAGTGTTGCAGACTTTCTTCAAGAGGTACGCTCGTAATATTCTTATGCCGAGTTGTCATCGCAATTGGTAGACAATCTTAACGTTGCATGTTTGTACAATTTAGGTCACTTCAAGAAAAGATCAAGCTCAGTACTGGGCAGATGCCAGCCAGCCGTATCGGTATGTCCCTGTGAAAGCATTTGCAGAAGCCTTCAATCGGTTTCATGTTGGGCAGCGCATCCGGGAGGAACTTGCTGTGCCTTTCGACAAGTCAAGGAGTCATCCAGCAGCTCTGTCAACGCAAAAGTATGGACGTGGACAGATAGACCTATTCAAGGCGTGCTTTTGGAGGGAGTGGTTGCTCATGAGACGCAACTCCTTTCTCTACATATTCAAAACTTGCCAGGTTTGTTGACTAGAGCAGATTTGTGATGTTGATATTGTCGAGTCCTACAGCTCCGGATTCTGTTTTGCCGCATATCTAACGTCTTGCGCTCGGTGGCCCCTTTGGTTTCGCAGATATCAGTTGTATCGATCGTGACGATGACTGTTTTCTTCCGGACCAGGCTTCATACTGACACCATCGCAGATGGGGATTTGTACTTGGGTGCCCTTTTCTTTGCACTGAGCAATGTTCTGTTCAATGGCTTTGGTGAGATGGCTATGGTTGTGACTCGCCTTCCAGTGTTCTACAAACAACGAGATCAATTGTTCTTCCCTGCTTGGGCTTATGCGATACCGTCTATAATCATGAGGGCACCATTATGTCTCCTAGAAACAACAGTTTGGGTATGTCTAACATACTATGTGATTGGATACTCGCCGGAAGCTAGCAGGTTCGTAAAGCAATAAACTTCTTCTCAGTGTGATCTACAGAGTTGCTATTACATTTCATAAGCTATAAGAAATGCTGACATTGATACCGCCCATATGCAGATTCTTCCGCCAGTTACTGATCCTATTCTTAGTCTACCAAATGGCCCTCGGATTTTTCCGTTGCCTTGGCGGGCTTGGGCGATCTATGGTTATAGCAAACACCTTTGGATCATTTGGGCTGA
This sequence comes from Dipteris shenzhenensis, assembly GCF_047967505.1. Taxonomy (NCBI): domain Eukaryota; kingdom Viridiplantae; phylum Streptophyta; class Polypodiopsida; order Gleicheniales; family Dipteridaceae; genus Dipteris; species Dipteris shenzhenensis. The sequence continues at coordinate 52,568,923 of NC_141615.1, forward strand.
TGCTAATCTTTGTTATGGGAGGATTTATCATCGGAAAAGGTCTAAGCTCTTGCTATGGATAACTTTTGCTTACATAATGGTTTATTACATGAATTTTGCGCCTTATAAGCTATTTTAAACCTCTGACTTCCAATATTTTATTTTTAAACCAATCTCTTTTGAGCTAGTTTACATTTTCCCAATATGTGCCGTTTCAATTGAAACTTATCGCTGAATAAATTATCCTGGCAGACAAAATCCATAAATGGTGGACTTGGGGATTTTGGGCGTCTCCCCTCATGTATGGGCAAATGGGCATCTCCGTCAACGAGTTCCTGGGCAATCGTTGGAAGACGGTGAGTCAACATTGGATGAAGTTTACAATTGTTTGAAGGATGCTTTTGTGCCCCGACAATAACAAAGGGCTTCGACCTTTCAGTCTTACACCGGGTCCATCAACGCCACTACCCTTGGAACAGCAATATTGAAGTCGCGATCAATGTTCACAGAAGGGAAATGGTACTGGATTAGCGTAGGAGCACTGATTGGATATATTGTTCTCTTCAATGGATTATACACTCTCTCCTTGGCCTTTCTGAACCGTAAGTTCGATCTCAGTTTGGCATAATATTTCTCATGCAGAGATAGGCCCCTATTATACAATTCTGAATGTCAATTCACCTGCTTTTTTCTCTGTAGCGCTTGGTAAGCATCAGGGAATGATGTCAGAGGACGCTATGGAAGAATCGCATTTGAACAGGACTGGAGAATCATCAAGGAGGCAGACCGTCTCCAGCAGGCCCAGGACCTCCCACCAAGGTAGAAACTCTTCATGCTTCAACAACTTTCTAACGTTTTACTGGTCGATAATTCGGCAAAGGTATTGAATCAGCAGCATCTGGATTGGACAGGCATCGACTTACAGGAGGTGAGGCGATCAAGCATCTCCTCGGTAGGCAACTCCGATCGTCTCGACGCTGCTGCTGCTGCTAGTGCCACTGGAGGTCGAAAGAGAGGAATGGTTCTTCCCTTCAAACCTTTGGGAATAGCGTTCAACTCAATGAACTACTATGTTGACATGCCGCCGGTACAGATTCTCAAAGGTTCTACTAAGGTTTTGTTTAGCTTTCTGCTAAAGCTGTGCAACTGATATAAGCTTTCAACTCCAATTTGCAGGCTTTGAAAGAACAGGGTGTAACTGAAGATAGACTTCAACTGCTACGGGGGGTGTCTGGAGCTTTCAGGCCAGGTGTTCTTACAGCCTTGGTGGGTGTGAGTGGTGCCGGGAAGACCACTCTTATGGATGTTTTGGCTGGAAGGAAAACCGGCGGGTACATTGAGGGTGATATAAGCATATCCGGATACGCCAAGAAGCAGGAAACCTTTGCTCGGATTTCAGGGTACTGTGAGCAAAACGATATTCACTCGCCCAATCTGACTGTGAGAGAGTCTCTCATATACTCGGCGTGGCTTCGTTTGCCCAACGAAGTCGACAAACCAACGCGAATGGTAATACCTCTGATCTCATCTTCGGAAATTGGAAAATTTAAGTGGTGAATCGAGGAGAACGCCCTCAATTCATCCGTGCAGGATCATTGACCTATTGTAAGACGGTTTAACCCCTGTAGATGTTCGTGGACGAAGTGATGGAGCTTGTGGAACTCACGCCCATCAGAGATGCTGTGGTTGGTCTTCCTGGGGTGGACGGGCTTTCTACGGAGCAGCGCAAAAGGTTGACGATTGCAGTGGAGCTGGTCGCCAATCCCTCCATAATTTTTATGGATGAACCCACCTCTGGATTGGATGCTCGAGCTGCCGCCATAGTGATGCGGACGGTGCGCAACACTGTGGATACGGGACGGACTGTGGTGTGCACCATCCACCAGCCCAGCATCGACATATTCGAAGCTTTTGATGAGGTATGGATTCGCAGCTGATCGCTGGACGGTCGAAGTTGATAATCATTGATTCATCGGTTGCTTGCCCCATTAACGGATTGAATGGATTTGACGCTGAAATCCTGCTGTTGCATGATCGATTCGCAGTTGCTTCTTATGAAACGAGGCGGGCAGGTGATTTACGGTGGCCCGCTTGGTCGCCAGTCTTGCCACCTTGTCGAATACTTCGAGGTAAAATCTTTGCTCGGATCAGAAATTGGAGGGAAACAATTGTGTCGAAGATTGCACTCTGGCAAACACAAACTCTGAAATGTTACATGTTTGGGGTTGGCAGGCGATTCCCGGGGTCCCCAAAATCACAGAAGGCTACAACCCAGCAACGTGGATGCTCGAAGTGAGCTCACCGGCAGCTGAGTTGCGCCTCGGCGTCGATTTTGCACAGATTTACAAGGAGTCCCCTCTTTACCAGTAAGAACTCGCTGCGCCTGAAACCCGCAATTATCCTCCTACTGATTTGATCGTTGACATTCTGCCGGTCTGTAACTGATAAGCTGCTCTCTGCACTGGCTTCTACTTCTATCAGGCGCATTCAAGAATTGATCAAGGACTTGAGCACGCCAGCTCCAGGTTCCAGTGAGCTCTACTTCGAGACCTTGTACTCTCAGAACTCTTTTCAGCAGTTCCTGGCATGCCTTTGGAAGCAGTATTGGTCCTACTGGCGCAATCCTTACTACAACGCCGTGAGATTCATCTTCACCATCGTCATTGCTCTCTTATTTGGAACCCTCTACTGGGACTTGGGTCGCAAAACGTAAGCGTTCTTCCTCCAACCTCTTCCTGCTCTCTTTCTTCTAGGTGTAATTGTGTCTCTTTTGCTCTAGCGCTGTAGCCTGTTGAGCTGAGTAGCTACTTTTTGTGTGGGGCGCAGGCAACAAAGTGTGGATTTGACCAATGTCATGGGAGGCTTATTCGCTACGACGATTTTTCTTGGCTTCACCAATTCTACCTCAGTGGAACCTGTTGTAGGAATCGAGCGAACTGTTTACTATCGTGAAAGAGCAGCAGGGTTGTACTCCGCTTTACCGTATGCCATTGCACAGGTGATGATCAGCCGAACGTCGATCTGTGTCTGCTGCTTCCTCGTCCCATGTCTTGTGGAGCTGACTAGTTACACCGAGTTGCAGCTAGCGAGCCAAATTATGTGCCGCAATGCAATCGATTAGCTGATTTCTTCTCTGCATTGCGACTTTTCAATGCAGGCTGCAATCGAATTACCTTATATCTTCACGCAGACCACGTTGTATTCGCTCGTTGTCTACTCCACGATCCACTTCGACTGGACCGCCGCCAAGTTCTTTTACTTCTTCTTCTTCATGTTCTGCTCCCTCCTCTACTTCACCTATTACGGCATGATGAACGTGGCGATCACGCCAAACGTCCACTTTGCACAGGTCATCTCGTCATCAGCCTTCAGTTTCTGGACCCTCTTCTGCGGCTTCCTGATTCCTCGAATGGTAAGCAACTTAGCGCTGTATGCTGAGATATTGCTTTGTGTATCGAGTTCCGAGGCTGAATTTGTTCTGGGTGATCGCAGAAAATTCCACCATGGTGGAGATGGTACTACTGGGGCGATCCGATATCATGGTCGTTGTATGGCCTGATAACGTCGCAAGTAGGCGATATTCAGACGAATGTGACCACTCCCTCCGATGCGATAGGGATTCCCGTGAAGCAATACATCCATGAGCAATATGGGTTCAAGCACAACTTCCTCGGGTGGGTGGTAGCCATGCACCTCTTCTGGCCTCTCCTCTTCGTCTTCGTCTTCGCCATCTGTATCAAGATGCTCAACTTCCAAAAGCGCTAACTTATATTATCCTCCTATTCAGCTAACTTCTATCATCCTCCTATCCAGATGCTCAACTGACTTCAAGAACTAAACTTGTACTCTAACATACATTAAGAAAACAAACCCAAGGGTTACTATTAATATAATTCTAACTATTCTTATTCTTTTCCCAAGAAGATTGCAAATTTCCACATAGACAGAATTCCCATTTTCATATCATATGCTCCAAAAAGAAAAAATAGATGTGATGAAAGTACCCTTGTAGCTCTACTTTTTATATAGATGATTCGAGTGTGCTTGAAATAAGAACTTGTACAACCTTGATTTCTTTCCTCACGAGGGCTCATTTTATGGACATGTAACACAACACCTTGGTTAAAAGAGGGGAATTATTTCAATTGGGAGACTTATATGTCACATTTCAATTGGTGTGCTCTCCAAAACTAATGAAGGATTTAAGTCCAAAACAAATTAATACAAATTACAACCCACTACATATAAGGTAGGTGGTGTTAGAAAATAGGAGGGAATGAATCACTCAAACCTCCACCCAAGATCTCTCCAACTCTTACACACTCAACTCAGATAGATGATCACAGATGCAAGTAATACAGATTGAGAAATAAATGTAGACGGAGAGAGAGAGAGTATATTCATCCATCGGATGGTGGATAGAAAATAGCTCCAAGGGAGCAGTCACTACTACACACGGATCCTATTGCGACGTTTACGTACCGATGTTTAGCGCTCGCTTAGCGTTAATCGTCGGTATGAAAAGCGGGTTTCGTAAATCGTCGCTATATAGCGACTGTTGCTGAAAGTCGCTATATAGCGACTTTTACAAAAGTCGCTATATAGCGACACTGATACAAAATATTATAGAGACGTTTTTACAGAAAGGCTTTTTTTTAAAAATAGGCCTTAAAAGTTAGTTTTTTCCAATGACAAATTTTTTTTAAATTTTCATACATGTTTGAGCTCATAGAGAATAAAAAATGAGAGCATGTACATCAAGCCTTTGAAGCTCATATATTCATGTCCAAGTTTGAGATGAGAAAAATTAAATAAGAGCATTTACATCAACTGTTTCATCTTGAGCCAAGTCTAAGGTGCCAAGCAAGTCTATCTCCAACTCTATATCGAGTTGATCTCCTATATCATCATCGTACTCTAGCATCGTACGTTCACCTAAAAGTATTTGATCATCTTCTTCAATAAAGCTTAAGTGTGGTGATTGATCTTGATGATTGTTGTCTTCTTCGTCAATATCGTGATCTCCATCCTCCTCCCGTGCGATGTCATTATGCGCATCTTCCTCTTGGCTCATATGGTGATCTACATCTTCTTCGCTAGATTCATCAATTGGATCCGGCATTGGTAGTGGCATCTCCATATCCACATCTCGATCTTCAAAAATTTGCTTACTTCGTGGTGCAACTTGGATCACGTACCACCATCTTGGATCCAAACGATCCGGATGAAAAACCACCTATATTGAAGATGGGTGCCAAATGTCGTCAATTATATATATATCAATGGACTTTAAAAACGAAAGGTTCGACTAATTAAATCATTAGTATGCACCTGCTCACAGTGCTCGGGAAGAACAAAAGTATCACTTTCATCGGTCCAATGTTTGGTAGAGTCTATTGCAAAGAGACCGCTACTATCTTTTCTCACTGTCGCATGGGGACCGTTGTAAGTAGTTCTAAACCATTTTACATCAAGAATGAAAATAGTAAATCGTCTAAAATCAATTTCATAGATGTCGCGTATGGTTCCACAATAATCCAACTGTGAGGAGAGAAGATTGGTATCTGAAGCACTTGCTCGGCTATTTTGTGTGAAGTTAGCCATGACTCCACAATCATATGTGACTCTCTTTGAATCGATGCATTCCACGCGAAAATGTCGTCCATATGACCATAATGCACTGTACTTTTTGTACTGTAAAAGAGCATCATTAAAACAATGAAGATGCACCTATTTTATAGCATATATTGCCACAAATAATTACTTAATTACGTCAAGAGATAAGAAACTTACATGCACCATACATCCAGATGATAACTCTCGCTCGCGCTCGTTTATTGTCTCTCCATCACGTTTGGCTTTATGTAGAGCCAGTTGTAGCCAATCAAGTGACATGTGAGTAGGGAGAAGAGCCAGATCTCGTGGATATGGTTGTGATCGCCTGTACATTGCTCTGAATCTCGTCCTTGCATTTATTCTTTCTGCTTTGGCCACTTCATATCTCTCAATCCACTTCTACATCTCAGGGCTATTGAGGATACAAAACTTATTGAATTTCTCCATTTGCTCTTCGCTCATCTTTCTTTCAATCCCTTTTCCTTGGGGAACCTCGCCAATGATGCGATCATCATCCTTGTTGTGCCAAGCTTGCGGCATATCAGGATCCGTGGATGCAAGAAACTCTGTGATATATACTAATGACTCTTGCACAAGCCATCCCTCTGCCATGCTTGCTTCCGGTCTTGCTCTTTGTCTTACAAACCCCTTTAAAGTTTTCATAAACCGCTCGAGAAAAAACATCCATCGATTATGAACGGTACCTGCTATAGCCACCTCATCAACTATGTGCACAAGCAAGTGGACTTGAGTTGTCATAATGCTTAAAGGAAAGTGCTTCTCAAGCAAGCATACGGCTTCGATGGATTCCACCCTAGCCTTCTCGATGCTCAATATAGAGATCTCTTTTTGAGATATCCACCTATTTCACATGTCCATGCATATGTAAGATATTTGAGATATCCACCTATTTCACATGTCCATTAAGAAAATACATAATGGGATTTGATAATAAGCATACCTCACAATACCACAGATCTTGAATATAGCATTTCTAACATCTTCTTGTAAGCACCCTTTTATTGTAATTGGGAGGATGAACTATCAAAGCAACAATGAAGTCATGTCAACAATATAACAAAATAATAATTACGCTAACGCATCACTATTATCGGTACACTAATTCTACTTAGAATACCTGTAAGACCTTGTGCCAATCATGGGACTTGAGGCCACTAAGCTTATTGTCCTTTGAAAATGCTCCTTTCAAGCAACGCATGTACCCTGTCGGTGTTTGAAAAGAGGCAATGTCTACCTTGACCGCTGCCTCCTCCCTCGTAGAGAGGATCCACGTTGCTTTTGGGAGGACAACTTTTCCTGAAGCATGCACTTGGGGCCACAAACGAGACATCCTATTCATAGCACGCAAGTCTTCTCGCACTCCTCTCGAGTCCTTGGAACCAACCAAGTGTGCTCAAATAGTAGCCCCCACATTCTTGAAGATATGCATGGGATCCAAGAGATGATTGATTTGTAACTGACCCCAATAAGGAAGCTCGTGAAAGATCGATAGCCTCTTCATACCAGGAGGAGGTTCCTCTCCATTCGCCCTCCAAGCTTGAATCCAATCACTTGCCTTCAAATATGATGGTGGTGGATCAAGCTGACCTCCATGTGCGAGATGGTCGAGCGGAAGGTATCGAGCATGACCTTCATAAACATTTTTCCTCATATGTTTGGAGTAGCATGCAAGCGATTTCAGAGCCGGTCCACAAACAGGACAAGCATGGTACCCACTTGTAACAAGTTCTGCACGCGTGCATGAATGTGTTAGTACAAGACATGCGTGCAAAAGAGAGTAAAAAAACCATAATCCCTCATTGTACATGTAAAGACACAACCACGTACCTGCGCACTCTCCATATCCTGGGTAGTCATGCATGGTCCACATCAAGATACCCCTGACCAAAATATCATTGGTATGTCTAGGAGCTCTGGAAATATCAAAGACCTGCACTCCTCTCCATAATATCTGTAACTCCTCTATTAAAGGTGCCATGTACACGTCCATGTTTTTTGCCTTGTACTTTCCTGGCACAAGTAGTGCAAGCATAAGGTGTCCCTTTTTTATTGTTAGCCATGGTGGGATATTGTAATTCACCACGACTATGGGCCATGTCGACCAAGATGTCGAGCATAACCCGAAAGGATTCACGCCGTCCATGGCTAGCCCAAGATGTAAGTTGCGTGGCTCCCTCGCAAAGTCCGGCCACTGATTATCTATGTGCTTCCAAGCTGCACAATCTGCGGGAATCCTCAATGTGTGATCAGTGGACCGATGAGATGCATGCCATGTCATCAACTCCGCTATGGATTTGCATCGAAACATGTGTTGTATTCTTGCAATGATGGGAAAGTGTCTTAAGACCTTTACCGATATCCGCTCACCCTGCAAGTCATCTCTATATCGTTGTTCCCCACACTTTGGACAACTAGCCAAATCTCCATGCTCACGACGAAAGAGAATACAATCATTACGGTAAGCATGGATGGTATCATAATCCATACCCACCATTGTTAGCATCTTTTTCGCTTCATCTCTTGATGCGGGTATGGTATTTGGTGCAGGCAACATCTTCTGAAGCAACCTATGACAAAGACACTATCCAAATGATGATTCTCAAAACAAACAATATCCAAATAATGAGTCAAATTAATCCAAGGGCTAACCTCATTAAGGCCGAGACACTTGTATTCGACCACCCATACTGTACTTGTAGATTCAAGATTGAGAGACAAGCACGTAGTTTAGACATCCTAGCACCCTCGTACAATTGTGTTGATTGCAACTCTCGCATTTTGACCTCAGACTCTGACATCACGTGTACGTGGGATGTAGTGCCCCTAAAAATGGAATCCATCATGTCGACCATACCCTCGTCGTCATCCGGGAGACTATAGTCTTGTTGAAAGTGAGAAGGTATATGTGTACCCTCGTCACCCTCCTCATCCTGTTTTAAGATTTCGTGTAAATATAAGATCTTCTATTTCCTGGTATACAATAAGATTGCGAACTTAAATAGCTTTGACTTACCGATGATCCATCAACATGTGCAACACCAACGGGAGGTACTGGTTCCGGCTCCTCCCCATACATCTGCAAGTGGTGCATGATAATATGACGTTGATGTCGTACTTCTCGCTTGCAATGAGTGCAATGACAGTATAACCTCTCCGTAAGCCACTTCGTGCTCCCGGGCGTTGGCACATCATCGGACGAGCTTCCACTCGTCCCTTCCATCTACACTTATAAAATCACAACATGAGCATGAAGAGGAGATATTGACAATTATAAAATAGCATGTTTGAGCTTCTCTTGAGGCCACATTAAAAAAGTGACAGTAAGCGTCGCTATATAGCGACGCTCTGTTCCGTCGTTATATAGTGACGTTTTTAATTAAAAACGTCGCTATATAGCGACAAATAAGCATCGCTATATAGCGACGTTGTGGGTTAAAACCCGAAACGCTAAACGCGCGGCGTTTTCTTCAAACTATTCCCTAATCTCTCAAGTAAGCAACCCAAAATCTCCTCCCACCTATTTTCGACAACCTCCCACCTATTCCAAGCAACCTCCCACTCTATTTTCCACTCCTCACCCTTCTCCTACCTCTTGTACTCCCTCTCTATCCTTTTCCCTCTTTGGTTTCTTAAAAGGAAGTTCTTCAAGAGGTGAGTTTGTTTCAACAATGTAGGTTGTTTGTTTGTTAGCTTTAGTTTTGTGAGTGTTTCTTCTTGTATTGCTAAACCTGTAAACTAGTTTTCATGCTTGTTTTGAAAGGATTGAAACAAAAAACGAGATTTCAAGAAAGAAACAAAACTCACCTCTTTTTTCTGTATTTCTCTTTCTTCTCTTTCTCCTTAACTCCTCAATCTCCTCCTTTCCTTGTCTCCTCAATCTCCTCCCTTCAAGAAGTTTCTTTTGTAATCTCCTCCTTCCACTAATATCTTATTTGAAAAAATGGGTTGTTTTCTCTCTTTTGTAGGACCAGTCCACTACACCGAGCGGGACATACTATTTCAGGTAAGTGCTTCCTCTTTTTTCCATTTATTATTTTTGTTATTTGCATTGGCCTGTAGCTAGCGCTTAGGATGGGCGTAGGAACCCTCTCTTCCCCTCCCACTCTTTCCTTCTTCCCCCTTCTCTTATTCTCCTTTTTCCCCCTTCTCTTTTTTCCCTCTTCTCTTATTCTCTCTTTCCCCTTCTCTCTTTCCCCCTCATCTCTTTTCCCTTCTCTCTTTCCTTTTCCTCTTATTCTCTATTTCCTTTCCCTCTTATTCTCTTATGCTTATGCTTCTCTCATTCCCCCTTCTCTCATTCCCCCTTCTCTATTTCCCCCTTCTCTCATTTGCATAAGCTCATGCTCATGCATGAGCATAAGCATGAGCTTATGCTTATGCTAATTCTTAAGCCTAAGCATAAGCATAGCATAAGCTCATGCTTATGCTCATGCATGAGCATGAGCTTATGCTTAAGTTTTCCCCTTCTTTATGCTTCTATTTTCGCATGAGCATAAGCATGAGCTTATGCTTATGCTTATGCTTATGCTCATGCATGAGCATGAGCTTATGCTTATGAGAGAAGGGGGAAATAGAGAAGGGGGAAAGAGAGAAGGGGGAATGAGAGAAGCATAAGCATAAGAGAATAAGAGGGAAAGGAAATAGAGAATAAGAGGGAAAGGAAAGAGAGAAGGGAAAAGAGATGAGGGGGAAAGAGAGAAGGGGGAAAGAGAGAATGAGCTCATTTCCTTTCCCTCTTATTCTCTTATGCTTATGCTCATGCATGAGCATGAGCTTATGCTTAAGTTTCCGCATAAGCTCATGCTTATGCATGAGCTTATGCGGAAATAGAGAATGAGAGAAGCATAAGCTCATTCTCTATTTTCGCATGAGCATAAGCATGAGCTTATGCTTATGCTTATGCTTATGCTCATGCTTATGCTCATGCATGAGCATGAGCTTAGCTTAAGTTTCCGCATAAGCTCATGCTTATGCGTGAGCTTATGCGGAAATAGAGAATGAGAGAAACTTATGCTTCTCTCATTCTCTATTTTCGCATAAGCTCCTTCTCTTTTTCCGCATGAGCATAAGCATGAGCTTATGCATAAGCATAAGCATAAGCTCATGCTTATGCTCATGCATGAGCATGAGCTTATGCGGAAATAGAGCATGAGAGAAGCTTATGCGAAAACTCATTCTCTATTTCCGCATAAGCTCCTTCTCTTTTTCCGCATGAGCTTATGCATGAGCATAAGCATGAGCATAAGCTTAAGCATAAGCTTAAGCATAAGCATAAGCATAAGCATAAGCTTATGCATGAGCATAAGCATGAGCATAAGCTTAAGCATAAGCATAAGCTCATGCTCATGCATGAGCATGAGCTTATGCTTAAGTTTCCCCCTTCTTTATGCTTCTATTTCCGCATGAGCATAAGCATGAGCTTATGCTTATGCTTAAGTTTCCCCCTTCTTTATGCTTATGCTTAAGTTTCCCCCTTCTTTATGCTTCTATTTCCGCATGAGCATAAGCATGAGCTTATGCTTAAGTTTCCGCATAAGCTTATGCGGAAATAGAGAATGAGAGAAGCATAAGCTCATGCATGAGCTTATGTGGAAATAGAGACGCGACGTGCATTTCGGATAGGAACAAAGCCATGGTTCATTGAGCAAGAGGCAATGGGAGCAACGGTCGATTGGGCTGAGGTGGCTGCTCGCACGGTATAAGTTTACTCCTACTTGTAATCTCACTTTTTAATTTAAGTTCCAATCTAATTTTTGATTTATATGGTTCACTCTTAGGGTCAAAGCTCAAGCGTCCCATCATCGGAGGCGGGCGATCAACAGGGCCAAGGATCGGACGCAGGTGGCGAGGACGAGGGAGAAGACGCAGGTGGCGAGGACCAAGGAACAGGCCAACAAGACGAAGATGATTCGGATTCGGATGAGTAGTGGTAGTAGCATTTTGTATATCCGCTCGTTTGAGCAATTTCGTATCACCCTTTCGACAGGGTAATTTTGTTACAAACACTGTTGTATATGTCCGACATGTATATGCATTTGTTACTCATCATTTCACAAGAACAATTTTGTATCACCCTGCAAGCAAGGGAAATTTTGTTCTAAAAAACTTTCTTTTGTAACTACAAAAAAAAAAAAGATTAGTGGGGCTAAACAGGGCCAAAAGGAAGCCCTGTTTAGCCCCACTAACCCTTTTTTTTTACTTCTGTTAATCGTCGCTATATAGCGACGTTTACCAGTGTCGCTATATAGCGACGATTAACAGTGTCGCTATATAGTGACGTTTGCATCGTCGCTATATAGCGACGTTTGCCAGTGTCACTATATAGCGACGCTCCTTTTTTGACGCTTTTAGCGACACTTATAGCGACGTTTGCACCCGTGAAAAAAAAAATTTTAATGTAAAAAGCGTTGGTATTTCCGTCGGAAAATGGCCTATGCCTTGTAGTGAGTACAAAACACAGCAGTGTGCTGGAGAAAACTGATGGACTCTCTCTCTCACAAACTGCCCTAGATCTAAGTGCTGAACACAGCCTTGGAGAGGGGATTTCAGTTTCGCACTGGATGCTAGGTTGAATGGAGAAGTGGGCCTTTTATAGGCTCTGCCCAGACCCCTTCAGATGATTGACTAGTAGGGTTGGCACCCTGTCTGGTAGCCGATCACATGGGCCTCATAAACTGCCCAGGGTTGGCCTTGGTTGATAGTCTTGGTTGGGCCGACTTGGCTAGCCACAGGCTCTTATATAAGGATGCCCTGGGTGGCCAGTAAGTGCTGCTCCTGGTGCCTCCATGTGAGGCCTAGAGGCCTTTTTATTCCTGCTGTTGTAGACTGCAACCAGCTCGTGTGCTGGTCGCCTATATTTGCCATGGTATCCTCCCTTCGGTTCTGGCCTGAGTCTCTCTCCCAACCCTCCTACCTCTCACTGCCCCTTGTCCCCTCAAATCGGGGGCTCACAAGTAGGCACAGTGAGAATCTAACACCCCCCCTCAATGTCACAACTGTGGGCCAATCCCCATATGTCTGATGAGGTGCTCCATCTGTTCTCGAGGGAGTGCCTTTGTGAAGAGGTCGGACAAGTCAACGGTCGGGCGGTACATGAGCTCGATCATGTCGTTGATGATGAGTTCTCGAACAAAGTGGTAATGAACTTCAATGTGCTTGGTCCGCGCATGGTACACTGGATTCTTGGCAATGGCTATGCAACTCTGATTGTCGCACATCAGCACTATTGCGCTTTGCTGACACACGTCCATGTCCTCCAGAATCCACCTCAACCACAGTGTCTCACAAGCTGCTGTACACGTGGCTCTGTACTCTGCCTCTGTAGATGAAAGGGCCACTGTGGGTTGCTTCTTACTTAGCCAAGAGATGGCACCAGATGGAATTAAGAAGCAATACCCTGTTGTTGATCTTCTGGTGTCAGCATCACCCGCCCAATCACTGTCATAGAACCCGCCTAGTTCGATGCCTTTGGTATAGGTGATCCCATAGGTGCAAGTACCCTTTAGATACCTCAGCACCCATAAACCTGCATCCCAATGACTCTTCCTGGGAGAAGCAGAGAACTGGCATAATAGTCCAACTGCATAACAAATATCAGGTCGAGTATTGGTAAGGTAAAGCAAACTTCCTACCAATCGTCAGTACAAAGGAGTATCGATTGGATGGGATGTGTCGTGAACACTTAGCTTGAGCCCGTAGCTTGAGCCCGACCTCCATGGGAGTTACTGCTATCCTGCAATCCTCCATCTGGAATCTCTTCAGAAGTTCTCTGCAATATTTTCCCTGTGTAATGAACTGCTTTACTTCTATCCCAAGGAACTAGTGTAATAACCCAAGGTCAGTCATCTCAAACTCAGACATGAGTAGCTTCTTGACCTGAGAAATCTTCTTGACATGGTCACCTGCCAAGATAAAATCATCAACATAGAGGATGAGTACCAATCGCAACCCCTTCTCAATGAACAAGTAGATGTTTGCCTCAGAAGGGCTTCGACTTTAGCCCTATCTTCTGAAAGAATACATGAATCCTTCAAAGCTGGCCAAGGTTGACAATAGTGATGATTGAGTATTTCGGCAAAGAAGAGGAGCCGGAGAATGTGTACCTGCAGGTAGCAAACTTGAAGCAGTCATCAGAAGGTGAGACGGCGCGTCGATATGTGGATCGAGCGGCTGTGCTCCTAGACCGTTTAATTGCCACACAGGAGGACAATGTCGGATTTCAAGCTGGAATGACTCAGCATGTGCTGGGCTACCTTGTAGCAGGAGCAAGTGACGAATTCCGCCTCAAGCTTAAATGGGAGAATCCAAAAACTATGGTGCTAGCAAATGAGATTGCTCAAAAGTTTAATAAAGTTCAGTCTGATCCCGCTTCAAAGAAGATGATTGTCCCTCCGCAACCCCCTCAATTCTTGCAACAACAACCTGGGGGGTCTAACTTAGGGGCATACCCGCACCCTTCATCAGGGATGTATCCACCACCTCCACCTCAAATGTATGGTCCTCCCTTAGATGCTTACCCTCAACAAGGTGTATATTCTCCCTTAGATGCTTACCCTCTGCCTCGAAGATTTCCCCAGCCTCGCCCACGAGCCCCCTTCCTTTCTACTCCCTTGGCCCCTCTAGCTAAAGAGGCCCCTCCTGCAAAAGAACCTAGAGTCAATGACCCAGCCAAGGATCTTCGGCTTGAGATGGTGGGCATCAAAAATCAAGCCAACCGCCCTCCAAGAGACCGAGCTAATGTTGTATGCTACGAGTGCCACCAAAAAGGTCATTATCGCACGGAATGTCCCAATATTCCAAGGGTGAATCTTCTAAGTGAATCTGGCACTGAGGATTCTGATGTAGAGATCCTTGACCTCGGGAAAAGAAGTTGTACCACCTTGGACCCCTCTCCAAACTATGGACCACTAGGCCACCCCAGGAAGAAGGTGTCCTTCTCAGAGCCCTCAGATGCTAAGATGGCAGACCTACCAATAGAGAAGACTAATAGATCTCGCAGGAGTAAGTGGTCACCCTCGGATTTTCCCATCGGCTTGGGGCAAGAAGACTGTTTGGTTGTTCAGGACCTTGCTCATTGTTCTTTGAGCATCACACTCCCTCAACTAATAGCATTAAGCCCTAAGGTGAGACGTGAGCTACAACAAGGGCTCTCAACAAGGAGGAACAAGAAAAAGGGAAAGGTAAGAGAGGTATCTTCTATCTCTGAAGAAATTGATCGGCACCCACATATAGTTGATGTCATCATAGATAATTGCCGTGTCAAAAATGTGTGTGTTGATGGGGGAGCTGAATGTAATATAATGGTGCCCCGAATCATGAAGAAATTGAATTTGAAATGTACAAGGCGTTCCTCCACTCGAATCAAGGTAGGAGATGGTCGACAACTCACCACCTTGAGAGACATTGAGGATTTGCCCATCACTGTCAATGGGTTAACCACCACCGTCAATTTCTATGTAGTGGACATTGAAGATACAGGTAGGAGTTACCCAACCATACTTGCGATACCATGGTTGAGAAAGAGTGATGCAGTTAGCTATTGGAAGATAGGACACATGTCTTTTGGTGCTTCTAAAGAGAAGATCCCGGTGCAACCAGGTGCCACAGAACCAGAAGAAGAAGAGGAGCAAGACAGTGATACTCTCTCATCCTCGGTGTCTGAATCAATGGAAGAATCAGACGGGGCAGAGGAGTTCTCAGAGGAGGAGTTTACATGATGGGGGTGTCTTCGACCCCGCCACCTTGAGAAAAGGTAACAGCTAGTCCTCAACAACTTGAATCTATGCTTTCCCCAGACCTCACTCCAAGTGAGAAAGATGAGTTCCTAGAAATGTTCAAAGATTTCCCTGACCTCTTTGCAACTAGCTACCACCACCTTCGCCATGTGACTGCCATAGAGCACAAGATAGAGCTGAAGCCTGATGCGAAGCCTGTGGCTCAGAAGTATCAAAGATCAGGGCCCCTATAGACCGATGCTTTGCGCTCGGAGTCGCAAAAGCTTGTAGAAGCTTGGTTTATTGTTCTGGTTCACAATACTGAGTGGGTTTCACCAGTGGTCGTCACCCCAAAGAAAAACAACAAGTGGCGGGTCTGCATCGACTATAAGAAACTCAATGCAGCCACCAAGAGGGACCATCATCCTCTTCCCTTTCAAGACCTCATTCTTGAGAAGGTAAGTGGTCATGAGATGTATACTTTCTGTGATGGTTAGTCTGGGTTTTATCAAATCAGAATTGCCGAAGAAGATGTCCTTAAAACCACATTTGCCACACCCTGGGGGACATTTGCATTCCAAGTAATGCCATTTGGCCTCACCAATGCTCCTGCTATCTTTCAAAGATTTATGTAGATGGTGTTTGCTCCTTATTTGGGGGATTTCTTGGAGGTGTTTTTAGATGATTTTTGTATATTCTCGTCACGTAAGGAGCACGTCATGAAGGTTAGGTTGGCCTTCCAAAGGGTCAATGATGCGAAAGGTAGTCTCAACCCAAAGAAATGCACCATTGGAGCCACTCAAGGGAGGTTACTGGGACATATTGTCTCATCCGAGGGTGTCAAGCCTGACCCCGAGAAGGTAGAAGCCATCCTCAAGCTCTCCGTGGCAACAACCAAATGTCAGGTATGCTCATTTGTCAATCTAACATGATACTATTGCCGCTTCATTGATCAATATGCTGCTTTGACATGACCCATGACTATGCTATTAAAAGATGGCGTTGATTTCTCTTGGGATGAGGATTGTGATCATGGGTTTGCACAAATCAAGAATGCTCTAGCTTCAGAACCCGTTCTACACAATCCAGATTGGGCAAAGACTTTCTATATCAATCCTGGGTTTGGTGAGCACACTTTGGCAAGTATTCTTCTCCAACAAGGGGATGATCGGTTCATGTATCCCGTTTGATTTGCTTCTTGACAATTGCTCAACACCGACTGACGCTACTCAAAGGCTGACAAGCATGCCTTGTCTTTGGTTTTCTGCATTGAGAAATTTAAGCATTATGTGGCTGGAAAGTCCTTCATTATAATCTCTTGCAATGGTCGTGCAAAGTAGGTTCTTCAATCACCATATCTCATGGGCCAGTTGGCCAAATGGTTGGTAGTTCTACAAGAATATGATTTTTCTTTCAAAATTGTAAAAGGGGGTTGTTGCAACTTGAAGAATGCTTTGATTGATTTAGAGGAGTGCCTTGATGTAACATTTGTAGCAGCCATAGAAGGGGGGGGGATCCATGGTATGGTGGTATCTACAGGTTTCTAACTGCTTTCTTGTTTCCTCCAGAAGGTACTAGCTATGAGAGAAAGAAGATCCACAGAGATAGTAGGCGCTACACCCTCTTTGATGGGGTGTTGTACCGTCAAGGCATGGATGTACCCATGGAAATAGTCTCCGACCATGGGAGTCCATTCTTAAATGCAGCAGTGGAGTTACTCATGGATTGCATGGGTATTGATCATTGCACTTCTAGCATCTATTATCCAGCATCCATGGGTCAAACGGAGCAGACCAATGAAGTCCTTTGTAAAACCATGGGAAAAATGGCCACAGGGAATAGGAGCCAGTGGGATCAGATGGTCACAGAAGCCATATGGGCTTACAACATCACTCATAAAACATCTACAGGTCACACTCCTTTTGAGTTGGTATATGGTACGGAGGCCGTTTTACCACTAGAGATAGAGATTCCAGCTTTGAGAGTGGCACAAGAACAAAGGATGATAGAAAATGAACATGTAGAGGCCCGGTTGGTGCAACTTGAGAAGCTAGATGAAACCCGATGCCTTGCCCTACATCAAATAGAGATTTGAAAGAATCGACAAAAGGCCCGCTTGGATGCTAAGATTCGCAAGGGATGGGAAAGAGACTTTGCTGAGGGGGATGTTGTGCTATGCTTTGATAACAGATTGGACCACCAAATGGATAAGGAGTTTCGCCACTGTGGACCGGTCCATACAAAGTCATCAAGGAACGTAGCAATGGGTCTGTACAAGTTCAGGAGTTGCATGAGCCATATGGCAGGAAGGTGATCAACAAGCGTTATCTCAAGCCCTTCTTTGTGCGTGATGGACCCAGGCATGGAAATGCTGTGCATTCCTTGCCTGGGGGGGGAACTGTTATGGATAGATTTGTCTAAGGAGAAAGGCATTAATATGTGTGTGTGTTTGTATGTGCAGCAATAGTATAATAAAATATGGTGTGCATACGGCCCAGGGTTGAGGTGGCAGGGCATGACCATGTGCGACCCTTCCACATAAGAGGACCCATAAGTGTGAGCCATGGTAGTAATATTATAAAATGTAAGGTGGCATGGCTCCTCCAGGTGCCACCCCTCCACCTAGGCTGCATTAAGTGAGATATGGCTCAAAGTCCATGGGAGAAGTAATATAAAATAGGTGGAGATGGATATTATATTGGGTTATTCCCTCCATATACGATAGGCCCATGTGGGGGAGGTATAGATAGTCCAAGGATGCAAGTTAAATAATGGGGAAAGTAGGATGAGGTGGCAAGATTCCTTGTGCCAACCCTCGACTTGTCCTCCTTGATGTTTGAACGTATTATAAAATTGGGAAGAGACCAAGGGAGTATCATAGACTTGGGATATGGGAGTTGATATATGTGGAAAAATGTGGCCAAGCGTTATCGCACACAATTGAGAGTGCGTAACCGCCTAGCCCACATGGGAGACTCTTCCACACACACCATGCATGTGGGAGGATGCATTTATTGGGAGAGACCCTCTCTCTTGGCTATAAAAGGAGGGGGCTATTCCTTGATGAGGCACGCTCATTCTTGTAAAGCCACCTAGCTAGTACTTTGATTTCTCCCTTCCCTTGCTTTCAAAATAAAGCATGGTCCTCTTCCCTTGATGTCTCCATCTTTACATTCCTCCTCCCATCATGTACACGGTTCTCTTCCCCCTCTCCCTTTTCCCTTGTGTCATAGTCTCCCTCTTCATTCCCTCTCCTTCTAATTCCTTTTCCTCTCCCATGATAACGTTTCGCCCTCACGTTCTCCTTTCCTCTATGGCCCTCAAGCGTCGCCATGCTTAGCCTCTAGCCTCTGGTCCTGATTTCTTTTCCAGCTAATAGAAATGGTGTGGTTGCTGGGATCGATATCCACGGCTAGTGGTATAAAATCTGTTAATCCTACGACTGGGTGCGGCACTGTCTCTTCCGTGTGCAGTTCTCTTCTTTTGTGCCTCCAAACCGCGTGCCTTCCCTATCTCTACGGCTGCAAAACCACCCTGCTTCTGCGCTTCCAGTTGGCTTGCTTTCTGCTTGTAGTTCCCACGTGTATTCTGGCTGGTGAATCTCCTGCTCGTATCGATCGCAGCTGCAAAATTGCAACATCTGTGCTCCCGCGCATGCATCCACTGTGTACACCCGCGTGCATTGCGAACAGATCGCAACGTTTTTTTGGGCTCCTGTGTCTTCTGGTTGCGGACTGTTTTTCGGGTTTTTGCAAAACTGTAACAGAACCCGCGCTTCTCTTCTCTTTCTCTTCTCCTTCTCCTCTCCTCTCCTCTCCTCTCTTTTTATTAAAGAGTGGGATTTGAACCCAAGACCTCCCCCTTCACAAAAGGGACACTTACCATTGGGCCAGTAGATAAGAAGTGATGAAAATGTAATGATTCTTGCTTATATATTGAAATCTCAGAAACTGTAACTCTCTAACCGTAGGGAGTTTTCACATGCTGTAAAAAGCAAAAGTACTTCACTTCACGTGCTCTACTCATATCTCCTACTAGATCACATATTCTGAACTTTTTCAAGATCACTTCACGGACGCACACCACACGAAGAGGGCGGATATTTATGTCACTTCTCGACGAGTTCAAGGTTTTGGTGCCTGGTCCTCCGTGCCTGACAGCTACCAATGGGCGAGATCTCTTTCTTGATCTTCATGTCGATCTGCAACAACGGATTATACAGTGCATTCCTCAAGGAGATGACGGGTGGGATGATACACCATGGATGATTCAAGGTGAAGAACTACTGATACGCTGGGAGAACTTTGATTTCAATTCTACTCATTGTATGGTGATTGAGCTACTTGCTGCTTCAGAGGTAATTAAAAGGGTGCCCTTCTTCGAAGGGTGGGATGCTCCCCAAGCTTGGGGGGAGATTTGGTGCATCTGCTTATTAATTCCTGTGGATAAGCTCGTCTTGAATGGTTTATTCTCAATATCACTACAATGGTTTCTAGGCCTTGGCTATGTTGGTAATGTTTCAACCAAGGAATCCATTTGTACCTAATCAACCCTTTGTGCCTCATTTTGAGGTTCAAGTTGTAATTCTTTTTGGTCTAAAGATAAAGTATCAACAAAGGATTGCCAGTTTATTTGGTGCTGAATGTTTGGCTCAAGTATTGAATTCTCCCCACCCTCTCCTTCTACCTATCTTGGACAACCGAGAAACTTGGGATGTCCGGATTTTAGTCTTGGTGTGATGACATCTTGGATCCTTCAATTTGTTGGAGCTTACAAACCTTCGACCAAGGTTGCTGGCGTGGGTGTGAAGCTCACTTCACTGGGTGGTGAGTATTGTTATAGCAAGTCTGCACCTACAAGTACATGCAACCAAGCTGAGTACTCAGCACTCATTTTTGGGCTGCAAAAGGCACAAGAGCATCACATCAAGCAACTTGAGGTGCACGAAGATTCTCAACTGGTGTGTGAACAAGTTAGTGGAAGGTGGAAGGTGGAAGCTGCGGAGCAAAGGCTTGGTTCCACGACATCAACAAGCATTGGAACTATGCCAACACTTTGAAGAGGGCAAAATTCAGCATATCCCTCGAGCTCAAAATATAATTGCTGATTTCTTGGCACGAGAAGCTTGTACTTCAATCATGCATGATGCGAGTGGAAGCACCACCCCAACAAAGCTGGAAGCCATGAAGGAGGGTGATCATTTGTAAGGAATGAAAAGGTTGTGGTCATCATGAAACTAATTGTTGGGCATACTTGATATGAGTTTACCGACTTCGGAAGATCATCAGAAAGGTCCTCAAGGACATTGCTCGAAAGAAGGATGCGAAACTGCACACCCGTTGAAGAAATAGCATGGCGACTACAAGAACTGGAAGAAGCTAAAGGTGATGTGCAAGCTCTCCAACTATTGACATTTGTCATGGCATTCTTATTTGCCTTGATGAACAACCTCATGCAGCACCGCATCTGTAACCCTCGCTTGTAAAGATAGCTGCGATATCATGAGGGTTTGTCCTTTTAAGATTGTCTATGAGCTATTCTATGCTGAAAATTCTTCCCGTGTAGTATTTCACAATACACTAGTCACACCCTACCCTGCCTATGTGTGCTTTGTGGATGTATCTTCACCTGATTTTCAGTGCAAGCTACCTCTTTCCATCGTTTGCCCATAGATAAGGCTCATTTCTTCTCTCTTTTTATATTTTCCAAGCATGGCTGACATTCCCGTGTTTTGTGGACAGGTTGAAGAAAATCCAAATGAGTATCTTGTGGCCTTCAAGCGCTGTTGTGTTTCTCTCAACTTTCTTACTGAAGACAGATGGCTGTTGGTTCTTCCCACATTTCTAGAGGGTTTGGCTCAAGTGTGGTATGAGAAGCAAGCCGAAGATGTTCGCCAAAGTTGGCCAAGGTTGACAATAGCGATGATTGAGTATTTTGGCAGAGAAGAGGAGCCGGAGAATGTATACCTGTAGGTGGCAAACTTGAAGCAGTCAGAAGGTGAGACGGCGCATCCATATGTGGATCAAGCGGCCATGCTCCTGGACCGTTTAATTGCCACACAGGAGGAAAATGCCGAATTTCGAGCTAGAATGACTCAACATGTGCTGGGCTACCTTGTAGCAGGAGCAAGTGACGAATTCCGCCTCAAGCTTAAATGGGAGAATCCAAAAACTATGGTGCTGGCAAATGAGATTGCTCAAAAGTTTGATAAAGTTCAGTATGTTGATCCCGCTTCAAAGAAGACGATTGTCCCTCCGTAACCCCCTCAATTCTTGCAACAACAACCTGGGGGGTCTAACTCAGGGGCATACCCCCACCCCTCATCAGGGATGTATCCACCACCTCCACCTCAAATGTATGGTCCTCCCTTAGATGCTTACCCTCAACAAGGTGTATATTCTCACCCTCTGCCTCGAAGATTTCCCCAGCCTCGCCCACGAGCCCCCCTCCTTTGTACTCCCTTGGCCCCTCCAGCTAAAAAGGCCCCTCCTGCAAAAGAACCCGGAGTCAATGACCTAGCCAAGGCCATGAATGATCTTCGGCTTGAGATGGTGGGGAACAGAAATCAAGCCAACCGCCCTCCAAGAGACCGAGCTAATATTGTATGCTATGAGTGCCACTAGAAAGGTCATTATTGCATGGAATGTCCCAATATTCCAAGGGTGAATGTTCTAAGTGAATCTGGCACTGAGGATTCTGATGTAGAGATCCTTGACCTCGAGAAAAGAAGTCGTACCACCTCGGACCCCTCTCCAAACCGTGGATCAGGCCGCCCCAGGAAGAAGGTGTCCTTCTCAGAGCCCTTAGATGCTGAGATGGCAGACCCGCCAATAGAGAAGACTAAAAGATCTCGCAGGAGTAAGTGGTCGCGCTCGGATTTTCCCATCGGCTCGGGGCAAGAAGACTATTCGGTTGTTCAAGACCTTGCTCATCGTTCTTTGAGCATCATGCTCCCCCAACTAATAGCATTAAGCCCTAAGGTGAGACGTGAGCTAGAACAAGGGCTCTCAACAAGGAGGAATAAGAAAAAGGGAAAGGTAAGAGAGGTATCTTCTATCTCTGAAGAAATTGATCGGCACCCACATACAGTCGATGTCATCATAGATAATTGCCATGTCAAAAATGTGTGTGTTGATGGGGGAGCTGCATGTAATATCATAGTGCCCCGAATCATGAAAAAATTGAATTTGAAATGTACAAGGCATTCCTCCACTCGAATCAAGGTAGCAGATGGTCGACAACTCGCCACCCTGGGAGTCATTGAATATTTGCCCATCACTGTCAATGGGTTGACCACGACTGTCAATTTCTATGTAGTGGACATTGAAGATACAGGTAGGAGAAGGTAGAAGCCATCCTCAAGCTCTCCCCACCAACAACCAAACGTCAGGTACGCTCATTTGTAAATATAGCAGGATACTATCACCGCTTCATTGATCAATATGCTGCTTTGACACGGCCCATGACTATGCTATTAAAAGATGGGGTTGATTTCTTTTGGGATGAGGATTGTGATCATGGGTTTGCACAAATCAAGAATGCTTTGGCTTCAGAACCCATTCTACGCAATCCAGATTGGTCAAAGACTTTCTATATCAGTCCTGGGTTTGGTGAGTACACTCTGGCAGATATTTTTCTCCAACAAGGGGAGGATCGGTTCATGTATCCCGTTCGATTTGCTTCTCGACAATTGCTCGACACCGAATAACGCTAGTCAGAGGCTGACAAGCATGCCTTGTCTTTGGTTTTCTACATTGAGAAATTTAAGCATTATGTGGTTGGAAAGTCCTTTGTTATAATATCTAGCAATGGTCTTGCAAAGCAGGTTCTTCAATCACCAAATCCCATGGGCCAGTTGGCCAAATGGTTGGCACTTCTAAAAGAATATGATTTTTCTTTCAAAATTGTAAAAGGGGGTTGTTCCAACTTGAAGAATGCTTTGATTGATTTAGAGGAGTGCCTCGATGTAACCCTTGTAGCAGCCATAGAAGTGGGGGATCCATGGTATGGCGGTATCTACAGGTTTCTGACTGCTTTCTCCTTTCCTCCTGAAAGTACTAGCTATGAGAGAAAGAAGATCTGCAGAGATAGTAGGTGCTACACCCTCTTTGATGGGGTATTGTACCGTCAAGGCATGGATGGGATACTAAGACGGGCCATTGATGCAGATGAAGTACCTAAGGTATTGAAGCATTATCATGATGGATTTTGTGGAGGCCACTATGCCAGTGACTATACAGCTAAGAAGATTTTACATGCTGGATACTATTGGCCGATCTTGTTCAAGGATGTCACTTTGTATTGCAAAACTTGTGAACCATGCCAATTCTTTGGTAGGAAGGAATTGCATCCTGGGCAACCTCACCTAGTGATGTCCATCCATCCATTTTAGAAGTGGGGAATAGATTTTGTCGAGCCCTTGCCCATGACTGCCCGCAAAAAGAAGTATCTTTTGGTAGCCAGTCAGTATGGCACTAAGTGGGCTGAAGCTATCGCCCTCCCCGCTGCAAATGGTAAGGCAGTTTCAAATTTCATATTTGAATGTATCTGCACAAGGTTTGGGACACCCATGGAAATAGTCTCCGACCATGGGAGTCCATTCTTAAATGAAGCAGTGGAGTTACTCATGGATCACATGGGTATTGATCATCACACTTCTAGCATCTATTATCTAACATCCATGGGTCAAACAGAGTGGACCAATGGCCTCCTTTGTAAAACCATGGGAAAAATGGCCATAGGGAACACGAGTCAATGGGATCAGAAGGTCACAGAAGCCGTATGGGCTTACAACATCACTCATAAAACATCTATAGGTCACACTCCTTTTGAGTTGGTACATGGTACTGAGGCCGTTTTACCACTAGAGATAGAGATTCCAGCTTTGAGATTGGCACAAGAACAGAGGATGACAGAAGATGAACATGTAGAGGCCCGGTTGGTGCAACTTGAGAAGCTAGATTAAACCCGATGCCTTGCCCTACATCAAACAGAGATTCAAAAGAATCGACAAAAGGCCCGCTTGGATGCTAAGATTTGCAAGGGACACTTTGCTCAGGGGGATGTTGTGCTATGCTTTGATAATAGATTGGACCACCAAATGTATAAGAAGTTTTTGCCACTGTGGACTGGTCCATACAAAGTCATCAAGGAACGTAGCAATGGGTCTATACAAGTTTAGGAGTTGCATGAGCCATATGGCAGGAAGGTGATCAACAAGCGTTATCTCAAGCCCTTTTTTGTGCGTGATGGACCCAGGCATGGAAATGCTATGCATTCCCTGCCTGGGGGGGGGAACTATTATGGATAAATTTGTCTAAGGAAAAAGACATTAATATGTGTGTGTGTTTGTATGTGTGGCAATAGTATAATAAAATATGGTGTGCATAGGGCCCAAGGTTGAGGTGGCAGGGCATGACCATGTGCCACCCTTCCACGTAAGAGAACCCATTAGGTGTGATCCATGGTAGTAATATTATAAAATGTAAGGTGGCATGGCTCCTCCATGTGCCACCCCTCCACCTAGGCTGCATTTAGTGTGATATGGCTCAAAGTCCATGGGAGAAGTAATATAAAATAGGTGGAGATGGATATTATATTGGGTTATTCCCTCCATATAGGATAGGCCCATGTGGGGGAGGTATAGATAGTCCAAGGATGCAAGTTAAATAATGGGGAAAGTAGGATGAGGTGGCAAGATTCCTTGTGCCAACCCTCCACTTGTCCTCCTAGATGTTTGAACGTATTATAAAATTGGGAAGAGACCAAGGGAGTATCATAGACTTGGGATATGGGAGTTGATATATGTGGAAAAATGTGGCCAAGCGTTATCGCACACAATTGAGAGTGCGTAACTGCCTAGCCCACATGGGAGACTCTTCCACACACACCATGCATGTGGGAGGATGCATTTATTGGGAGAGACCCTCTCTCTTGGCTATAAAAGGAGGGGGCTATTCCTTGATGAGACACGCTCATTCTTGTAAAGCCACCTAGCTAGGACTTTGATTCCTCCTTTCCCTTCCTTTCAAACTAAAGCATGGTCCTCTTCCCTTGATGTCTCCATCCTCCCATCATGTACACGCTTCTCTTCCTGCTCTCCCTTTCCCCTTGTGTCATAGTCTCCCTCTTCATTCCCTCCTCTTCTAATTCCTTTTCCCCTCCCATGATAACGTTTCGCCCTCATGTTCTCCTTTCCTCTATGGCCCTCGAGCATCGCCATGCTTAGCCTCTAGCCTCTGGTCCTGATTTCTTTTTCAGCTAATAAAAATGGTGTAGCTACTGGGATCAAAATCTCCACGGTTAGTGGTATAAAATCTGTTACTCCGACGACTGGGTGCGGCACTGCGACCTCTTCCCTGTGCAGTTCTCTTCTTTTGCACATCCAAACTGCGTGCCTTCCCTACCTCTACGGCTACAAAACCGCCCTCCTTCTGTGCTTCTAGTCGGCCTGCTTTCTGCTTGTGGTTCCCATGTGTATTCTGGCTGGCGAATCTTCTGCTCGTACCGATTGCAGTTGCAGAACTGCAACATCTGTGCTCCTGTGCGTGCATCCATTGTGTACACCCGCGCGCATCGTGGACAGATTGTGACATTTTTTGGGCTCCTGTGTCTTCTGGTCGCGGACTGTTTTTTGGGTTTCTGCAAAACTATACTAGATCCCGCACTTCTCTTCTCTTTCTCTTTCTCTTCTCCTTTCCTCTCCTCTCTTTTTATTAAAGAGTGGGATTTGAACCCAAGACCTCGCCCTTCACAAAAGGGAGACTTACCATCGGGCCAGCAGATAAGAAGTGATTAAAATGTAACGATTCTTGCTTATATATTGAAATCTCGAAAACTGTAACTCTCTAACCGTAGGGAGTTTTCACATGTTGTAAAAAGCAAAAGTACTTCACTTCACGTGCTCTACTCATATCTCCTACTAGATCGTAGATTCTGAACTTTTTCAAGTTCACTTCATAGATGCACACCACACGAAGAGGGCGGATATTTATGTCACTTCTCGACGAGTTCAAGGATTTGGTGCCTGGTCCTCGGTGCCTGATGGCTACCAATGGGCAAGATCTCTTTCTTGATCTTCATGTTGATATGCAACAACTGATTGTATAGTGCATTGCTCAAGGAGACGACGGGTGGGATGATACACCGTGGATGGTAGGAGAACTATGATTTCAATTCTACTCATTGTACGAGTTCAAGGATTTGGTGCCTGGTCCTCGGCGCCTGACGGCTACCAATGGGCGAGATCTCTTTCTTGATTTTCATGTTGATCTGCAACAACTGATTGTATAGTGCATTACTCAAGGAGACGACAGGTGGGATGATACACCGTGGATGGTTTAAGGTGAAGAACTACTGATACGCTGGGAGAACTTTGATTTCAATTCTACTCATTGTACGGTGATCGAGCTACTTGCTGCTTTGGAGGTAATTAAAAGGGTTTCCTTCTTCGAAGGGTGGGATGCTCCCTAAGCTTGGGGGGAGATTTGGTGCATCTGCTTATTAATTCCTGTGGATAAGCTCATCTTGAATGGTTTATTCTCAATCTCACTACAAAGGTTTCTAGGCCTTGATAATGGTTGGTAATGTTTTGACCAAGGAATCCATTTGTACCTAATCAACCCTTTGTGCCTCATTTTGAGCTTCAAGTTGTAATTCTTTTTGGTCTAAAGATAAAGTATCAACAAAGGATTGCCAGTTTATTTGGTGCTGAATGTTTGGCTCAAGTATTGAATTCTCCCCACCCTCTCCTTCTACCTATCTTGGACTACCGAGAAACTTGGGATGTCCGGATTTTAGTCTTGGTGTGATGACATCTTGGATCCTTCAATTTGTTGGAGCTTACAAACCTTCGACCAAGGCTGCTGGCATGGGTGTGAAGCTCACTTCACCGGGTGGTGAGGAGTATTGTTATAGCAAGTTTGCACCTGCAAGTACATGCAACCAAGCTAAGTACTCGGCACTCATTTTTGGGCTACAAAAGGCACAAGAGCATCGCATCAAGAAACTTGAGGTGTAGGGAGATTCTCAACTAGTGTGTGAACAAGTTAGTGGAAGGTGGAAGTTGCGGAGCAAAGGCTTGGTTCCACGACATCAACAAGCATTGGAACTATGCCAACAATTTGAAGAGGTAAAAATTCAGCATATCCCTCGAGCTCAAAATATAGTTGCTGATTTCTTGGCGCTGGAAGCTTGTACTTCAATCATGCATGACGCAAGTGGAAGCACCACCCCAACAAAGCTACAAGCCACGAAGGAGGGTGATCATTTATAAGGAATGCAAAGGTTGTGGTCATCATGAAACTAAGTGTTGGTCATACTTGATACGAGTTTACCGACTTCGAAAGATCATGAGAAAGGTCCTCAAGGACATTGCTCAAAAGAAGGATGGCAGACCGCACACCCCTTGATGAAATAGCATGGCGACTATAAGAACTGGAAGAAGCTGAAGGTGATGTGCAAGCTCTCCAACTGTTGACATTTGTCATGGCATTCTTGTTTGCCTTGATGAACAACCTCATGTAGTGCCACATCTCTAACCCTCGCTTGTAAAGATGGCTGCGATATCATGAGGGTTGGTCCTTTTAAGATTGTCTATGAGCTATTCTATGCTAAAAATTCTTCCCATGTAGTATTTCACAATACACCAGTCACACCCCACCCTACCTATGTGTGCTTTGTGGATGTATCTTCACCTGATTTTCAGTGCAAGCTACCTCTTTCCATTTTTTTCCCATAGATAAGGCTCATTTCGTCTCTCTCTTTTCCATTTTCCAAGCATGGCTGACATTCTCGTGTTTTATGGACGGGTTAAAGAAAATCCAAATGAGTATCTTGTGGCCTTCAAGCGCCGTTGTGTTTCTCTCAACTTTCTTACTGAAGCAGATGGCTATTGGTTCTTCCCACATTTCTAGAGGGTTTGGCTCAAGTGTGGTATGAGAAGCAGGCCAAAGATGTTCGCCAAAGCTGGCCAAGGTTGACAACAGTGATGATTGAGTATTTCGGCAAAGAAGAGGAGCCGGAGAATGTGTACCTGTAGGTGGCAAACTTGAAGCAGTCAGAAGGTGAGACGGCGCGTCGGTATGTGGATCAAGCGGCCATGCTCCTGGACCGTTGTGTGGATAAAAAGGAAAAATATTTTTCACTTGTTGCATGTTGCTGGGTGAGTGTATAGCTATGTACATAGCTAGTTGGTTGTGGAAATGAGCTGTGGGTAGCCTCATGATGGACTCCACACTGATGACATATTGTCTTGAGATGGAAGACGCTTCTACATGGACTTCTGGGAGATGATGAAAAGCAATGTGGGCGCATCAGGCACTTGAGCTTCATGAACTCGCGGTTATATGTGGCAATCAAATAATAAAAATTTGCTTGAAGGATATGTGCAAAGGTGGAGTGCCTAAGGTTGGATAAGGTGCACTAATTGCCTTAGTGTAAAGTTTGAAGGGAAGGGGGAGAGTGGTGAAAAAGCAAAAGGTGACGTGGCCATAATCAAAAAAGCATGCATGCAGGTGGCTATGTGATGAGGAAGAGAAAGCTTCTCGACGACGAGCTGGCAGGGAGTCACGTACGCGGAGAAGACAGCTAGCAGGAGAATTCCAGAGGGGATCGATCGCTCTACGGAGGGAGCTGCTGGAGTCTAGAAGGGGGGATTATGCCTCAGAGTTGGGGGTCTCTACGATGGAAGCAGGAGGAGGACTTTTGTCGATGGGGGCCGTGGCTCTTGCGGAGAGAATCTCAAACGACGAGAGGTCATGAGCTCCGTGTGTTCTGTGTGTAGAAGAGCAGCATCAATGGCTCGTCAATCCTACGGGAAGAGTAGTTGATAGCGCAGGCTGGGAGCTTTTGGAATCGAAGGAGCTTGACGACTACGCAGGTCTAGAGATTCGTGGAGGTTTCTGGTCGATGGGCGAGGAGGTGCGTGAGTGAACATGAAGCGGGGAGGCCAAGAATATACGAGGAGAACGGGAGGCCTTTGGGTGAGGATTGCGACAGAGGGGGATCCCTCAGAGGACGCAAAAGGACCAGGTAGAGGGGAAGAAGAGGATGGAATGGAAGCTCGGTGGGAGACGTTGGTGTGGGAGAAGGAGTACATGAGGAACGCAATACGCTGAGAGAGCGCAGGAAGGATGGCCGAGAGCTGGAACATGGCCAGGTGAAGGATTGTGCTGCATAAGCGGGGGGTAGGTCCCAAGAGCGAAGGTTCTGCTGGGGAGGCTGAGTGCTACCGGATGTAGCTTAGGCGTGGCTACTGTGTGGAGGTGATGGGAGAAGCAGCTTGGAGAGAAGGTGGACTACGCGTCACTACTGCAGGGGAGATTCGTCAAGGAGCCTTGCTTTCATGTCTTTGAGCAGTTCGGGATGGGCTAGTTAGTCGTCAAGTGAGCACACAACTGCTTCAAAGCTGAGGGCAGAGAGGCTTTTGGTTAAGCGGGTGCTTTATGAAGAGTAACAGAAGTGTCGGGTGTTGACAATGGTCACGTATATGAAGGGTTGTTGCTCTTGTTGGGAGGTGCAGAAACTTGGCCCTAGGTGTCACTACTATATAAAGTGGATAAAGAGTGAGCACGAGAATAGCTATGAGGTAGCTATTATAGATTGAAGGCAGAGATGAGCAAGAGATGGCAGGCTGCATCATTTCGAGTGCTTGTGATGATCTATGGGAAAGATGAAACAAGATTTCTAACTGAGGCCACTTTGTGGGTGGTTGCCCGATGAATTGTGGGTTGGATGCATTTGAAGCTGAATGCTTTCAGAGTTATTGAAGGAAGGAGTCTGCTTGTGATGGGCTGTGTGGTCCACTGCATTTTTGTTTGAGGTTGTCTGGCTCTGGAGAAAATGTATCCAAGAGTGAGTTGTCTCAGGAGATCTATAGAGAGGAAAATGTTGATTGAATGCCTTTTGCCTTGTGATTGTGTTGTTCGGGTGTTTTGAACGTGGATGAGTGTGGCTGTGAAGGCGGGTTATGCTCTACTACTTTTGTCCATCCACGTTTTGGTGCCTCCACGGAGGAAGTTCACTTCAGTTTACAAGATTGGAGGAGCAGGTGTTCTGAGATGTGTTGCAAGCAATGGGGAGAAATCCACACATGAGAGTGATACAGTGTGAGTGGTGTGGAAAATGTGGTCACAGGAAGGACAGATGTATTGAAGTCCAGCTACGTGTGATCCGACTCCGAGCTAGAGTGCAGAGAGCTTTGAAAGTGCTTGCCCGTAGGAAAAAGAATGCTCTTCGGATGCAAAGTGAGCTTCTTCAGTAGTGTGTTTATTTTGTTGCCTTCCAGTTTTGTTGTGGTTGAGAAAGCCAGGGTGTGTGACAGTTGAAAGATTGTGAGGATGGCAGAGGACTTTCCAGAGTTTTGGGGAATGCCATATGAGAATGCAGTGAGATTCTTGGAAAAGATGGAATTCACAGCACTTATGAAAGATAGGGCAACCCCTGAGATTTTGTTTCAGATCTTGAATTATTGTTTGCAGGGAGATGCAAAAGCATGGTTGCAGACTCAGATGGCTACCTTCAGGACTGCTCATCCTCAGCAGCAAAATCCGGAGTATACAGTGGTGAGAGCAGCTTTTCTTGCACGGTTTGCACAATTCAGGAGCCCTAATGAAGTATGGAAGGAGTTGTGCAAAATTCAGCAAAAGGATAGCCAGGATGTGGATCAGTATCTGATAGAGTTTGGTAGACTGTGGAGTCTATGGTGTGAGGCTTTGATTCCTGAAGTACCCCCGCAAATGATAAAGAGAGACCGGTTTGTGGCTGGTCTGGAGCCTTCACTCCGTCTGAAGGTGGAGATGAAGAATATTGATAGTTTTGAGGATGCAGTCAGAGTGGCTAGAGAGAAAGAATGGAAGGTCAAGAGACTGAGGCAGCTTGGTATGCAAGAGGAGCCTAAAACCCTGGTCAGTAGGCCAGAAATGATTAAGGCATATGCAGAGAGAGAGCCGGTGTCTATTCCTATGCAGGATGATTCCCTGAAAAAGGAATTGCATGAAGCTGTGGAGCTGATGAAAACATTCAGCCTAAATTGGGTAGAGATTGCAGGAAGAAGCAGAGGTCAAAATAACAGCGGAGACGCTATGGATGGAGGAGAAGGAAGTTCAGCTGGTGCAAGGAGAGTACCAGATTATGTGATGAGCTGTAGGCTGGAGTTGGAAGAGGAACTTGAGGAGACAGTCACAGATGAAGAGAGAGATTTTTTGAGTGAGACAGAGGAAGAGAGCATTTCATCAGAGGAAGAGAGTCAGTTGTCTTCACTGCTGAAGAAACCGGATGTTGATGATGTAAGGGAGCTGGATATCATTACACTTATGAGTGGAGGCTTGTCACTTGCTATGGAAGAGGATGTTGCTCAGCTAGATATGTGTGAGGTGGTAGAAGAGAGCCCGAGAGAAGGGGTTGCTACCATAGATGGCAGAAATGTTGAGAGCCCATTAAAGGCAGCTAAGGATAAGTCTGTGTGTGTAGATGATGATCATGCTCCAGTGTTGTGTGGTGATGATGTGCATATGATGGCTGAATGCAATCAGTTTGTGGTTGACACTGTGATTGTGCATACTGAAGAAGCAGAGATTTCAGGTTCAGCAAATGAGGAAGAGAGGTGTGAAATTAGTAGTGAAGATGAGAGCTCGATCATGTGTGACAGTGATGAAGCTGATGTGGCTATTACTGATAAAGTAAAAGACCTACAGACAGCAAGTGTTGATTGTGTGCATGCAAATTGTGATGAGTATGATGAGGTTAAGATTCAGTGTTTACAAGATGATGGTGATTCAGAGGATGAGATGGATTGTGTTCTTGATGATGCACTGGATGATATGTTAGCATTGATCTCTTCGAAAGAGAATGTAAACACCAGTATGCATGTTGAGAAGGACAGCAGTGATAGTGTGATTGATGATCAGCTGGATGCTTTACTTGATGATACCCTCATGGATTTTGCATGTGTGGTTGGCAATGACAAGAAAGAGTATGCTGGTATGTTTGAGCATTCTTCAGGTGGAAGAGATATTTGTTTGCTCCCGAGTGATCTTGATAATTCATGTGATGGGTTGAGTTTTGCAGCTTCGAAGGTTGAGACAATAGGGTATGCTGAGAAGTCCCTAATCATAGATTATGAGCTGGTTGTGCCTGTGAGATCTGTGTGTGAGGTTGTAACCTCAAAAGATGTGGCTGATGTGAAGCTGAGAAAGACTCATGATACAAGTGTGACGGCTGATAGCCAGTGGAGTTGTGTAATATCTTGGCAAGATAAGATATGGGATCCTGGAGGCTTATATGGAAGGAGCTGGTGGCTACATCAAATTGGTGTGTTGTTGATTCCATTTGATCCAGGAGGATGGTGGATTATGCATATCTGGCAGTGGAGGGTTCAAAGTTATCCTTTTGATCCGGGAGGAGGAAAGCAGAGGCATAGCGCACAAGCTTGCTTTGTTTTTGATCCAGGTGGTTTGCTGATGTTCTTCTTTAGCTGCTGGACATGAATGTCACAGCAGAAGAGTAGGGGTTGCTAGAGATGTGTGGATAAAAAGGAAAAATATTTTTCACTTGTTGCATGTTGCTGGGTGAGTGTATAGCTATGTACATAGCTAGTTGGTTGTGGAAATGAGCTGTGGGTAGCCTCATGATGGACTCCACACTGATGACATATTGTCTTGAGATGGAAGACGCTTCTACATGGACTTCTGGGAGATGATGAAAAGCAATGTGGGCGCATCAGGCACTTGAACTTCATGAACTCGCGGTTATATGTGGCAATCAAATAATAAAAATTTGCTTGAAGGATATGTGCAAAGGTGGAGTGCCTAAGGTTGGATAAGGTGCACTAATTGCCTTAGTGTAAAGTTTGAAGGGAAGGGGGAGAGTGGTGAAAAAGCAAAAGGTGACGTGGCCATAATCAAAAAAGCATGCATGCAGGTGGCTACGTGATGAGGAAGAGAAAGCTTCTCGACGACGAGCTGGCAGGGAGTCACGTACGCGGAGAAGACAGCTAGCAGGAGAATTCCAGAGGGGATCGATCGCTCTACGGAGGGAGCTGCTGGAGTCTAGAAGGGGGGATTATGCCTCAGAGGTTGGGGGTCTCTACGATGGAAGCAGGAGGAGGACTTTTGTCGATGGGGGCCGTGGCTCTTGCGGAGAGAATCTCAAACGACGAGAGGTCATGAGCTCCGTGTGTTCTGTGTGTAGAAGAGCAGCATCAATGGCTCGTCAATCCTACGGGAAGAGTAGTTGATAGCGCAGGCTGGGAGCTTTTGGAATCGAAGGAGCTTGACGACTACGCAGGTCTAGAGATTCGTGGAGGTTTCTGGTCGATGGGCGAGGAGGTGCGTGAGTGAACATGAAGCGGGGAGGCCAAGAATATACGAGGAGAACGGGAGGCCTTTGGGTGAGGATTGCGACAGAGGGGGATCCCTCAGAGGACGCAAAAGGACCAGGTAGAGGGGAAGAAGAGGATGGAATGGAAGCTCGGTGGGAGACGTTGGTGTGGGAGAAGGAGTACATGAGGAACGCAATACGCTGAGAGAGCGCAGGAAGGATGGCCGAGAGCTGGAACATGGCCAGGTGAAGGATTGTGCTGCATAAGCGGGGGGTAGGTCCCAAGAGCGAAGGTTCTGCTGGGGAGGCTGAGTGCTACCGGATGTAGCTTAGGCGTGGCTACTGTGTGGAGGTGATGGGAGAAGCAGCTTGGAGAGAAGGTGGACTACGCGTCACTACTGCAGGGGAGATTCGTCAAGGAGCCTTGCTTTCATGTCTTTGAGCAGTTCGGGATGGGCTAGTTAGTCGTCAAGTGAGCACACAACTGCTTCAAAGCTGAGGGCAGAGAGGCTTTTGGTTAAGCGGGTGCTTTATGAAGAGTAACAGAAGTGTCGGGTGTTGACAATGGTCACGTATATGAAGGGTTGTTGCTCTTGTTGGGAGGTGCAGAAACTTGGCCCTAGGTGTCACTACTATATAAAGTGGATAAAGAGTGAGCACGAGAATAGCTATGAGGTAGCTATTATAGATTGAAGGCAGAGATGAGCAAGAGATGGCAGGCTGCATCATTTCGAGTGCTTGTGATGATCTATGGGAAAGATGAAACAAGATTTCTAACTGAGGCCACTTTGTGGGTGGTTGCCCGATGAATTGTGGGTTGGATGCATTTGAAGCTGAATGCTTTCAGAGTTATTGAAGGAAGGAGTCTGCTTGTGATGGGCTGTGTGGTCCACTGCATTTTTGTTTGAGGTTGTCTGGCTCTGGAGAAAATGTATCCAAGAGTGAGTTGTCTCAGGAGATCTATAGAGAGGAAAATGTTGATTGAATGCCTTTTGCCTTGTGATTGTGTTGTTCGGGTGTTTTGAACGTGGATGAGTGTGGCTGTGAAGGCGGGTTATGCTCTACTACTTTTGTCCATCCACCGTTTAATTGCCACACAGGAGGACAATGCCAGATTTTGAGCTGGAATGACTCAGCATGTGCTGGGCTACCTTGTAGCAAGAGCAAGTGACGAATTCCGCCTCAAGCTTAAATGGGAGAATCCAGAAACTATGGTGCTAGCAAATGAGATTGCTCAAAAGTTTGATAAAGTTCAGTCTCATCCCACTTCAAAGAAGACGATTGTCCCTCCGCAATCCCCTCAATTCTTGCAACAACCTGGGGGGTCTAACTCAGGGTTATACCCCCACCCCTCATCAGGGATGTATCCACCACCTCTATCTCAAATGTATGGTCCTCCCTTAGATGCTTACCCTCAACAAGGTGTATATTCTCACCCTCCACCTCGAAGATTTCCCCAGCCTTGCCCACGAGCCCCCCTCCTTTTTATTCCCTTGGCCCCTCCAGCTAAAGAGGCCCCTCCTGCAAAAGAACGCGGAGTCAATGACCTAGCCGAGGCCCTGAATGATCTTTGGCTTGAGATGGTGGGGAACAGAAATCAAGCCAACCGCCCTCCAAGAGACCGAGCTAATGTATGCTATGAGTGCCACCAAAAAGGTCATTATCACAGGGAATGTCCCAATATTCCAAGAGTGAATCTTTTTAGTGAATCTGGCACTGAGGATTCTGATGTAGAGATCCTTGACCTCGAGAAAAGAAGTCGTACCACGTCAGACCCCTCTCCAAACTGTGGACTAGATTGCCCCAGGAAGAAGGTGTCCTTCTCAGAGCCCTCAGATACTGAGATGGCAAACCCACCAATAGAGAAGACTAAAAGATCTCATAGGAGTAAGCGGTCACCCTCGGATTTTCCCATCGGCTCGGGGCAAGAAGACTGTTTGGTCGTTCAGGACCTTGCTCATCGTTCTTTGAGCATCACGCTCCCTCAACTAATAGCATTAAGCCCTAAGTGAGACGTGAGCTGTAGCAAGGGCTCTCAACAAGGAGGAACAAGAAAAGGGAAAGGTAATAGAGGTATCTTCTATCTCTGAAGAAATTGATGGGCACCCACATATAGTCGATGTCATCATAGATAATTGCCATGTCAAAAATGTGTGTGTTGATGGGGGAGCTGCATGTAATATCATGGTGCCCCGAATCATGAAAAAAGTGAATTGAAAATGTACAAGGCGTTCCTCCACTCGAATCAAGGTAGCAGATGGTCGATGACTCGCCACCTTGGGAGTCATTGAGGATTCGCGCATCACTGTCAATGGGTTGACCACCACTATCAATTTCTATGTAGTGGACATTGAAGATACAGGTAAGAGTTACCCAGCCATAGTTGGGAGACCATGGTTGAGAAAGAGTGATGCAGTCAGCTATTGGAAGATAGGACACATGTCTTTTGGTGCTTCTAAGGAGAAGATCTCGGTGCAACCAGGTCCCACGAAACCAAAAGAAGAAGAGGAGCAAGACAGTGATACTCTCTCATCCTTGGTGTCTGAATCAATGGAAGAATTAGACGGGGCGGAGGAGTTCTCAGAGGAGGAAATTTACATGATGGGGGTGTCTCCGACCCCGCCACCTGTAGAAAAGGTAACAACTACTCCTCAACAACTTGAATCTATGCTTTCCCCAGACCTCACTCCAAGTGAGAAAGACGGGTTCCTAGAAATGTTCAAAGATTTCCCTGACCTCTTTGCAACTAGCTACCACCACCTTCGCTATGTGGCTGCCATAGAGCACAAGATAGAGCTGAAGCATGATGCGAAGCCTGTGGCTTAAAAGTATCGGAGATTAGGGCCCCTACAGACAGATGCTTTGCGCTGGGAGTTGCAGAAGCTGGGTTTATCGTTCCGGTTCATAATACCGAATGGGTTTCACCAGTGGTAGTCACCCCAAAGAAAAACAACAAGTGGCGGGTCTGCATCGACTATAAGAAACTCAATGCAGCCGCCAAGAGGGACCATCATCCTCTTCCCTTTCTAGACCTCATTCTTGAGAAGGTAAGTGGTCATGAGATGTATACTTTTTGTGATGGTTACTCTGGGTTTTATCAAATCAGAATTGCCGAAGAAGATGTGCTTAAAACCACATTTGCCACACCCTGGTAGACATTTGCATTCAAAGTAATGCCATTTGGCCTCACCAATGCTCCTGCTACCTTTCAAAGATTTATGCAGATGGTGTTTGCTCCTTAATTGGGGGATTTCTTGGAGGTGTTTTTCGATGATTTTTGTATATTCTCGTCACGTAAGGAGCACGTCATGAAGGTTAGGTTGGCCTTCCAAAGGGTCAATGATGCGAAAGGTAGTCTCAACCCAAAGAAATGCACCATTGGAGCCACTCAAGGGAGGTTACTGGGACATATTGTCTCATCCAAGGGTATCAAGCCTGACCCTGAGAAGGTAGAAGCCATCCTCAAGCTCTACCCACCAACAACCAAACGTCAGGTACGCTCATTTGTCAATCTAGCAAGATACTATCGCTGCTTCATTGATCAATATGCTGCTTTGACATGACCCACGACTATGCTATTAAAAGATGGGGTTGATTTCTCTTGGGATGAGGATTGTGATCATGGGTTTGCACAAATCAAGAATGATCTAGCTTCAGAACCCATTCTACACAATCCAGATTGGTCAAAGACTTTCTATATCAATCCTGGGTTTGGTGAGCACACTCTGGCAGGTATTCTTCTCCAACAAGGGGAGGATCGGTTCATGTATCCTGTTTGATTTGCTTCTCGACAATTGCTCGACACCAAACGACGCTACTCAGAGGCTGACAAGCATGCCTTGTCTTTGGTTTTCTACATTGAGAAATTTAAGCATTATGTGGTTGGAAAGTCCTTCATTATAATCTCTAGCAATGGTCTTGCAAAGCAGGTTCTTAAATCACCAAATCCCATGGGTCGGTTGGCCAAATGGTTGGTAGTTCTACAAGAATATGATTTTTCTTTCAAAATTGTAAAAGGGGGTTGTTCCAACTTGAAGAATGCTTTGATTGATTTAGAGGAGTGCCTCGATGTAACCCTTGTAGCAGCCATAGAAGTGGGGGATCCATGGTATGGCGGTATCTATAGGTTTCTGACTGCTTTCTCCTTTCCTCCAGAAAGTACTAGCTATGAGAGAAAGAAGATCCGCAGAGATAGTAGGCACTACACCCTCTTTGATGGGGTGTTGTACCGTCAAGGCATGGATGGGATACTAAGATGGTCCATTGATGTAGATGAAGTACCTAAGGTATTGAAGCATTATCATGATGGATTTTGTGGAGGCCACTATGCCAGTGACTATATAGCTAAGAAGATTTTACATGCTAGATACTATTGGCCGACCTTGTTCAAGGATGTCACTTTGTATTGAAAAATGTGTGAACCATGCCAATTCTTTGGTAGGAAGAAGATCCGCAGAGATAGTAGGCACTACACCCCCTTTGATGGGGTGTTGTACCGTCAAGGCATGGATGGGATACTAAGATGGTCCATTGATGTAGATGAAGTACCTAAGGTATTGAAGCATTATCATGATGGATTTTGTGGAGGCCACTATGCCAGTGACTATATAGCTAAGAAGATTTTACATGCTAGATACTATTGGCCGACCTTGTTCAAGGATGTCACTTTGTATTGAAAAATGTGTGAACCATGCCAATTCTTTGGTAGGAAGGATTTTCGTCCTGGGCATCGTCACCCAGTGATGTCCATCCATCCGTTTCAAAAGTGGGGAATAGATTTTGTCGGGCCCTTCCCCATGACTGCCCGCAAAAAGAAGTATCTTTTTGTAGCCACTCAGTATGTCACTAACTGGGCTAAAGCTATCGCCCTCCCCGCTGCAAATGGTAAGGCAGTTTCAAATTTCATATTTGAATGTATCTGCACAAGGTTTGGGACACCCATGGAAATAGTCTCCGAGCATGGGAATCCATTCTTAAATGAAGTAGTGGAGTTACTCATGGATCGCATGGGTATTGATCATCAAACTTCTAGCATCTATTATCCAGCATCCATGGGTCAAACGGTGCGAACCAATGGCCTTCTTTGTAAAACCATGGAAAAAATGGCCACAGAGAACAAGAGCCAGTGGGATTAGAAGGTCACAGAAGCCATATGGGCTTACAACATCACTCATAAAACATCTACAAGTCACACTCCTTTTGAGTTGGTTTATGGTACTGAGGCCATTTTACCACTAGAGATAGAGATTCCAGCTTTGAGATTAGCATAAGAACAGAGGATGACAGAAGATGAACATGTAGAGGCTCGGTTGGTGCAACTTGAGAAGCTAGACGAAACCCGACGCCTTGCCCTACATCAAACAGAGATTCAAAAGAATCGACAAAAGGCCCGCTTGGATGCTAAGATTCGCAAGGGATGGGAAAGACACTTTGCTGAGGGGATCATTTCCTTTGATGGTGTCATGACATGGAAAAACTGTCCACACCAAATTCTATACAAGGTTTCCCTTGAAATCATGCTCTCTTCTCTATCTTGTAAAGTCTTATTGACTATTTCAAGCACAACCTTCTTTTGTCATTCCAAAAGGAAGATGATGTTGAACACTTATTTCATTAATTTTCAACTTGTCAATGTACAAATTTATTTTTATAAATACTTTTGGACTATTTTTTGGGTCACTTTTTAAAACACAGATGAAAACATAAAAACAAGCAATTTTTTAGAGATTTTTAAAGGAAATGAAATCAAATTTATAAAATTAACATGAGACAA
Organism: Dipteris shenzhenensis; assembly: GCF_047967505.1. Classification (NCBI taxonomy): domain Eukaryota; kingdom Viridiplantae; phylum Streptophyta; class Polypodiopsida; order Gleicheniales; family Dipteridaceae; genus Dipteris; species Dipteris shenzhenensis. Next base: position 52,608,343 of record NC_141615.1, read on the forward strand.
ATAAGTTACACCAAAATATAAGAAGTAGTTGTAAACTTCTCTCTTGTAGGCACTAGCATTTGGGATTTTTGCTTCATTTGCATTATGGCATCCTCTTCCATTTCTGAAAAGGAGTTTTTTAGCATTAAAAAGTTTGATGGGACAAACTTTTCTTTGTGGAAAGAACAAATAAGCGATGTGCTTATTCAAAAGAAGCAGATTAAACCTTTAGCAGGGATTGAAGCTAAGCCTGCAAATATGTCTGAGGATGATTGGAATGAGTTGGATGCATTAGCAAAATCTACTATTAGACTTCATCTTGCAGAGTCAGTTTATTTCACAGTAGTAAATGAGCAGACTACAGAAGATTTGTGGAAGAAACTGTGTGCCACTTATGAAAAGGAAACTGCCTCTAATAAAGTTTACCTCATGAAGAGGTTGTTTGAGCTACAGATGAAGGAAGGGGTCTCCATTGCTTCTCACTTGAATGAATTCAATATTATTTTCAGCCAGCTTCAAGCTCAGAAGATGAATTTTGATGCAGAGACTAAGGCAATATTTCTCTTATGTTCATTGCCATCCTCATGGGATACCTTCCGTACAGCTATCAATAACTCTGCACCTGGTGGAGTACTGAAATTTGATGATGTTGTGGGTAGCTTGTTGGCCGAGGAGATTAAACGGAAGTCTATGGACGACAATAAGCAGGATGCAGCCTTAAATGTGCAAAGGGGCAGATCACAGTTCAGGGGGAAGTCCTAAGAAAGAGGGAAGTCTCGTAGCAAATCCAGGGCACGGAACATTGAGTGTTACCACTGTGGCAAGAAGGGCCATATGAAAAAGGATTGCTACAAGCTAAAAAGAGAGCAAAAGGATAAGAAAAAGAATGCAAATTGGGGTGCAAATCAAAAGGAAGAGAGTCCAAGGGAGGACAAAGGAAAAGTGAAGATCGAAGAGATCAATGCAGTCACACATGATAGTGACAATGACGTTCTCTTCATGTCTAGTTTATCTGCAGAGTTGCTTACCACTTCAGATGATGCATATTCCCAGGATTGGATTTTGGATTCTGGTGCTTCATTCCACGTTACTCCCCATAGGGAATGGTTCTCCACTTATGACAGTGGAAAGACAGGTTGTGTGCATCTTGGAAATGACTATGCATGTGACATAATGGGAGTAGGTGACATAAAGTTTTCTTTTGCAAATGGGTCTGCATTTATTTTGAAACATGTGAGACGTGCCTAAGTTGACAAAGAGTCTTATTTCAGTGGGTCAGCTAGATGATGCTGGTTTTCACACCACTTTTGGCTTTCAGAGTTGGAAAATTCAGAAGGGCTCTATGCTTTTGGCCAGGGATGCCAAGTGTGGGACTTTGTATCCCTTACATGTATTAGGGGTATTTGATCATGTTGTTGCAATAATCGAGTAGCCAAGCACTTCTTTGTGATTGTAGGTTGGGGCACATGAGCCAGAATGGAATGAAACTCTTATGCCGTTTGGGTTATGTACCGCATTTGAGTTTCTCTATGAGCACTGTCTCTATGGGAAGCAGAGTAAATCAGCCCATAAAAGAAGGGGAAAGAAAGAGTTTGAAAAGCTTGATTTGGTGCATTCAGACGTATGTGGTCCCATGCCTACACGGTCATTAGGCGGGGCTGAATACTATAAGACATTCATTGATGATGCAACTAGGAAAGTGTGGGCTTATGCTATAGCTCGGAAGAGTGATGTGTTCCAGATATTTCAGAAATGGCTGGCCTTGGTTGAGAATCAGTCAGGTAGAACGCTTAAATGCCTACGGACTGACGATGGTGGAGAGTATCTCTCTCATGACTTTTAGCATTTCTATGATACACGTGGGATTAAGAGGGAGCTCACATCCCCTCGTACTCCAGAGCAAAATCCAGTTGTAGAAAAGATGAACCGTGCTATTCAAGAAAGGTTGCAATGCATGCTTTCCAATGCAAGTCTTTCTGGTGGTTTTTGGGCTGAGGCAATGAAGACTGCAGTGCATGTGATCAATAGATCACCTAGTAAGAGTTTGGATGGTGGTATTCCTGAAGAGGCATGGAGTGGCAAGAAGCCCTCTTACTCTCATTTGCGTATATTTGAGTGTGAGGCATATGCACATGTGCCAAAAGAGCTTCGAAAGAAGCTAAATTCTAAGTCTAGGAAATGCATCTTTCTGGGTTATGGTGAAAGTGGAGAGATGGGCTATCGTCTCTGGGATCCAGAATTAAAGAAGATCATACGTAGCCATGATGTAGTCTTCAATGAGAAGAAGATGCATAAGGCACCCATGAGGGATGTGGAAATAAGGAGAATCACTTTCCAGGATGTGAATCCACCTATATATGTTGATAGACAGCAAGCTGTCCATGCACCAAATGTGCAAGAAATGGTACCACCAAGTACTCCCATAGGTATACAATCAAGGGTAGATGAAGGATCATCTATTGGTGGAAATGATGAGCCAAATGTGGCTGATATGCAGGTGGGACAACAAGCTGAAATGCCCTTGAGAAGATCATCTAGAGTGTCTAGACCGCCTGATAGGTTTGTTCCAAGGGTAAGGGTAGACTATGTGATGCTTACTGATTGCGGGGAGCCTTCTTACTACAGAGAGGCTATGATGCACAAGGATCAACGCAAGTGGGAGTATGCTATGCAATCAGAGATGAGTTCACTTATGAAGGATAAGACTTGGGACTTGGTTTCTTTGCCACATGGAAAGAAAGCATTGCCATGTAAATGGGTCTATAAAATGAAGGTCACGGGTGATGATGTGCCTAGGTACAAGGCCCCCGTTTGGTCGCTAAAGGGTTCAAGCAGCAGAAGGGTGTGGAATTTGATGGGATATTCTCTCCGGTTGTGAAGATGACCACACTTAGATGCATGCTTGGACTAGTGGCATCAGAGGATATGGAGCTTATGCAGATGGATGTCAAGACATCTTTCTTGCATGGGGATTTGCATGAGGAAATTTACATGGTGCAGCCGGAAGGCTTTGAACAAAAAGGCAAAGAGCATTTAGTTTGCAAGCTGAAGAAGAGTCTCTATGGTCTTAAGCAAGAGCCTAGAGAATGGTATCAGAAGTTTGATGCTTTCATTCGGTCCCAGGGTTTTAGAAGGAGTGAAATTGATCACTGCCTCTACACTAAAAGGGCTAAGGATAATAGCCTGATAATCTTGGCACTATATGTGGATGATATGCTTTTGGCTAGCAAGAATACTTATGAGCTAGATGCATTAAAGGCCAAGTTGCATGAGGCCTTTAATATGAAGGATTTGGGACTTGCAGGTCATATTCTTGGTATGCGCATCACACGTGATCGGAGTAGGAAACTCCTTTAGCTTTCACAAAAAGAGTATGTTACAAAAGTATTGCAGTGTTTGAATATGGAGGGGAGGAAGGTAGTGAGTACTCCATTGCCTCCATATGTGAAACTGAGTCATACATATAGTCCCAAATCAGATGAGGAAAGGGCCATGATGGCCAAGGTTCCTTATGCATCAGTAGTTGGGAGTCTTATGTATGCTATGATAGCTACTAGACCAGACATTGCATTTGCAGTGGGAGTTGTTAGCCGGTATATGGCTAATCCAGGAAAGAGGCATTGGGAGGCAGTTAAGTGCATCATGAGGTACATGAAGGGTACCAAGGAGATGTGCATTTGCTTTGGTAGAGGAGACATGCATGTACTTGGGCTTTGATACCAGTTGAGAGTGCTCTCAACGGAAGCAAGAACGAAAGAGGGAGAGAGAGAAACAGAGAGCCACACAAGTTTTGGTGGGTGTAGAACCACCCTAATCTTCTTTTTGATTCATTTATATATGTGTTTGAGTATTGTACATAACCGGGGTAAAGGCACAGTGACCTTTAACCCCCACATTCCTATGCTTAATAGAAGCATAGGAACGTCGAACACTGCTAAGGACCTCGCTACATACAACCCTATCTCTACGTGCACCAAGACCAGCAAGCCTCCTACACTCTACCAAGGCAGGGTGATCAATGAGGGATGTGAGAAGAGCAGACTGCGAAGCTGGTGTGAGGTCACTAAAAAAATACTGCACAATCTTGCTAGTACGACGATGGATAGTGGACTTCGGCAAGTCACATCGTGAAGCAACACTGCTGCTGCAAGGTGGGGCAAGGGGATCAATGGGAGATGGTAGGGTGGAGGGGGGAAGGGAGGCGCCAAGTGGAAGGGGGGGAGGGGGAGGGGGAGGGGGGAGGGTGGAGGGAGAAGAGGTAGAGGTGGAGGGCAAAATGTAGGTGGTTAGGGGAAGGGCGGAGGCTAGAGGTAGGGGAGCAGATGACTATGTGGAGGGGGGGACAATGGAGGTCGGGGTGGGGTGGGGGGTGGGGGTGGAGGTGGGATGTAGAGGTGGAGGTGGATCGGTGGTGGCAGCGCGAGCTCTAACTCTAGAGGCTCTCTTGCGCTCACGAGCATTCCGCTTGCGCTCCTCATCAATGAGATTTAGTAGGGGGGTTCCTACATCGTTCACGTCTACTATCAAAACTGAGGATGGCCATTGTAACTTTATCATTAACCTCTTTCTCTCGATATCTGAGGATTTGAATCTCTTCTTCACCAAATGATAAATATTGAGATTGTTGTCCAATAAGAACCCAAACATCAGAGTTGCTTCCCACGTCTTATAGCTTAGATAAATCATCAGAATTCTTTAGCATTAGCTGTGCCATCCTCATATGCTCTGAGCTCCCATATAAGCCAAGTAGTTGACTCTCCATCTTAGGAAAGCCTTTCGGTGATCCTCTTCCTATCTCAAATATTTCCTTTTCCACTTTTCTAGCAATCACCATATCGATTAAGCTTGAAGGTAAGATTGTGGCCTTCCCGACTTTAGATCCACGTGCAATCATTTCTTCATTCTTCCCCTGTGTCATCTATAAAATATACAAAAGCTTGTGAGATTGATAGGTTATAGTTACTAATAATGCTTGTAAAAGAAAAGTAAATTGTCATACCAAGATATACGTTTGTGATTTATTTGCATAATCTTGTGAGCCATGAAGATCATCCATGTCATCATCTTCTACTATCATATCTACATCATTACATGCATCCTCTTCATCATTATTTGCATACTCTTTATTCTAGGAGCCATCAAGATCATCCATGTCATCATCTCCAATCCTCTTATGTTCCACCTCTTTTTGGTAGCTGATAGGTAGATCAGCTTGCAAGTGAAAGTGTGCCATGCAAGCCTTTCTTTCAATAATATTAGTGGATTATCCTCTCGGGGGTTCACCTCAAAAAATTTTAGTATACCATGTGCATTCAAAAGGAGGGTTATTTTAATTTAACTTTTTGTAAAATTTTAATAGGTTTACAATAACAGGAGGGTTTTTTAATTCAACTTTAGAAAAAAATCACTTAGATCATATGTAAAGAGGGGTGTTTTTATTGGTGGGAAAATTTTAGTTGAGGGGCTATTTTTTAAATACTCCTTGAACGCACATGATATATAGGTTTTCTAATTAGTGCACCCCTTGAGAATATCCATTTCTGATAAGATGTTCAAAAAGATATCCCACCCACAAGAAGGTGACCTCCCAATTAGGCAGTTGCAAGTATTCCAACATAGTAATCAAAATACTTCCACTTTTTGCTGGACATTCGTAGATTTTGGAGTGCATGTGATGAGAGGACCTGTGGATTTCTTTCTCCTCTAGCATGGGATGCAAACTCTTGGAAGTACCCCTTATGTTATGTTGTAGAGAGTGGTCAGGATATGGACTCCGCATGCATAACATGATTGATTCGAGGCATTGGATCTTTAATCCACATTCTATCTTGCTTGTGATCTTGGTTGCACACACACCATTGTAGTTCTTGAAATTGCAAGAAAACAATACAACATCTGTGCTCAACATATAACAGGATCTCGTACGCAAGAGAGAAAATAGATAGTATGGAGAATCAAAAATTTGATTACTGTAGAACTAATACAATAGATGGCGCTGCCTCCCAACCGTGCGCTCCTGTGAAAGAAGCTTCGATGGCAAGCTGGAAACAAAAGAGGACGGAGGTTGGATGCTAAGGAATCAGGGTTGCTGTAGCCAGTGATGAAATGGGCTTCACGGGCTTGCTCTTATATAGCCAGTAGTCGTAGTCAGTTGGACCCAATTGGATGACCGACCTAGTTTGCCCAAAATGGTCGACTGGGGGTCGGGCCACCGGCCACACGATAGAACCGTGGTGTAAAATAGAGCAACTAACCTACGGTCTCCGTTTGGCCCAGATTTAAAATCATCTGGGACTCCAAACGGGCCCCGCAACCCGAGAGTGGGTTGCCTAGGGAAATGCTATGTCTACCCTCAGTGTGGTTAGTCATGGGATGCCTTCGCGCACTTGCATGTAGCCTAGTTGGTAGTGTGCCAACTCCATCCAGTCATCAGGCCAAACATGGCCCCCATCTGGTGTCCAAACCAGGACCTATCAGATAACCGAGCTACTCAAATGCCTTCTCCTCATATGGGGGGTTTACAAGTAGAGTTAGCTAGTTCCCGCATAGTTACACGACGAGAGTGGAGCATTGATATCTAACACCCCCCCTTAATGTCCACCCGCAAGTGAACTTACTTTTTCGGTCCAATGCCAAGTCGATGAAGATGCCTCTCCAAAAAGTCTCTTCCAAGAGCCTTTGTGAAGATGTCCGCAGCATTCTCTATAGTCGGATAGTACACCAAGTCGACCTCTCCATCCATGATGAGCTCGTGTACAAAGTGATATTGAATCTCAATGTGTTTCGTATGAGTGTGGAAGACAGGGTTCTTTGCAATCGCCATGTAACTTTGATTGTCACATGATAACTGCGTAGGCTTGTTCTGCACTGCACCCATGTCCCCTAAAATCCTCCTCAACCACACTGCCTCGCAAGAAGCAAAGCATGCTGATTTGTACTCAGCCTCGATAGAAGAAAAAGAAAATGTGGGTTGCTTCTTGCTGACCCATGACATAGCTCCAGATCCAAGTGAGAAATGGTAACTTGTCACTGATCTCCTGCTGTCCACGTCTCCTGCCCAATCTGAGTCACAGAATCTAGTCAAGATGTTGCCCTTGGTATAGGAGATGCCATAATCAAGTGTGCCTTTGATATATTTCAGCACCCGCATCCCTACCCTCCAATGGTTCTCCCAGGGCTTATTGGAAAACGTGCTTAGTACACCAATCGCAAAGCTGATGTCCGGCCATGTGTTGCACAAGTAAATCAAGTTGCCCACACGCCTTCTGTACTTCGCTTCATCCACTAGTGGTGATGAATCCTCGTTTGAGAGCTTCAAGTCAACCTCCATAGGGGTGCCAACTGTCTTGCACTCAGCCATGCCAAATGCCTTCAGTATCTCTCCAGCATACTTCAGTTGTGAAATGAAGATCTGTTTTGGCTCTTGCCAAACTTCAATCCCCAAAAAAAAATGCATCCTGTCATTTCAAACTCTCTTCCTAGCAAATGCTTTGTTTGCGAGATCTTCTCTTCATGGTTCCCTATTATGACAAGGTCGTCCACATAAAGGACCATGATCATACATCTGCCTCTTTCTCTAAAGATATACAAATTTGCATCAGATGGGCTCCTCCTGAACCCGTTTTGCAGAAAGTAGGCATCAATTCGCTAGTACCATGCTCGTGGGGCTTGTTTCAGCCCGTAAAGTGCCTTCTTCAGTTTACAGACTTTACCTTCTGAACTGGGGATCACAAAACTTGGTGGTTGTTCCACGTATACCTCCTCCTTGAGATCTCCATTCAGAAAGGTAGATTTTACATCCATCTGAAACACGGGCCAACTTCCCTGGGCAGCTAAAGCCAAAACACTACGAATTGTGGTTAGTCGATCTGTGGGAGCAAAAGTATCCTGATAATCAAAACCATTTACTTGTGCGAATCCTTTTGCCATCAGCCGAGCCTTGTACTTATCCAACATGCCATCGGACTTGTACTTGGTCTTGTACACCCACTTGGTGCCGATTACCTTGCGTTTTGGTGGTCGATCCACAAGGTCCCAAGTTTTGTTCTTTATTATGGAGCCATACTCCAACTGCATAGCCTCCATCCACCTATCATCTCCCTGTGCCTCTTCAAGACACGGGTTCATCAGCATGGATCACCTCTGTCATCAACGCATAGTTGACCAAGTGTTCCTACGTCCTTCTTTGCTCCTCTAATCTCTTGGACTGGCGGTGTTCAGATCGTTCCTCCTCAATGGTTGAAGGTTCTCTGCCATCCAAAAGCTGCTTTACCTACTTCGGGAATGGCCGTTGCCGTTGTGGTTCTACAGGCTCTTCTTCATCTTCTTTTTCTTGAATCCTCCCAAGCACCATTGGGGGAGTTTGGTCTACTGTTGGTGGTGGTATTGGATGGATATCCTGGTCCTGGTTGTCTGGGAAGGAAGCATCCTCCTCCAATTGATGCGGCTGTTCTGAGAAGACCACATCGCGACTTACTATTACCTTCTTAGTAATAGGGTTATAGAGACGGTAACCCTTCGCCTCTTCACTGTAGCCCAAGAAAATACACTTCCGGCTCTTTGGTTCCCATTTGGTCCTATTAGCATCAGGGACATGCACAAAACAGTCACTTTCAAAAACTCTGAAATGTGCAGCTGAAGGTTTCTTACCAGAAAAGCCCTACAGTGGAGTCATCCCGTTCACAGCCTTCGTGTAGCTACAATTGAGAATGTAAACTGCTGTGTTACATGCTTCAGCCCATAAAGTATTTGGCAAATCTTTCCCTTTCATCATACTCCTACCCATTTCGTAGATGATGCACATCTTGTGCTCTGCTACTCCATTTTGCTGTGATGTATGTGGTAGGGGTTTCTGCCTCTTGATCCCGTGACTTTTGAGGTAACTTTCGAATTGAGTTGATGTGAACTCTCCACCTCTATCTGATCTCAACTTCTTCACCTTCTTCCCCGTTTCTTTCTCGACCATTACATGCCATTCCTTGAACTTACTAAAAGCCTCGTCTTTAGTCTTCAGGAAGTATATCCATATCCTTCTACTGTAGTTGTCGGATCAGCATCATGAAGTAGTAGGAACCACCCAAAGCTTTCGTCTCCATCTTTCCGCAGAGGTCCGTGTGAACGAGCTCTAGAGGAGCCTTTGCCCTGGTGGCCTCTTTAGGAAAGGGCTGCCGATGCTGCTTGCCCATCATGCAAGCTTCACATGCATCGGGCAGATCTGAAATTTCTGGTAGCTCTACAATCATTCCACTTTTATGCATCTCCTTTAAAGAACTAAGGTTTAGATGACCAAACCTCTCATGCCATAGCTTAGTGTTCTTCACATCGGCTCGAGCATTGAAAGCTGAGAGTTCGTAGATGTTGATGCACCGTGTACCTTGACCAATGACCTTCCCTTGAAGATCCAAAATCTGTGCACCATTCTTATCAAATTGAAATTTGAGGTCCTAATCCGTGGTCGCAGAAACAGACAACAAATTCCTCTTGATATCTGGCACATAAAGGACATTGTACAGCTGTTTTACAACTCCATTTGACTTGAGAGCAATCGTACCTTTTCCTTTTGCTGGACATTTTGCATCATTGTCGACTGCTACCAGGATGTCATTCCCTACCGACTGTAGAGAGGTATACCAATCCTTCCGACTGGTCATGTGGCACGATGCACCATTGTCAATGATCCAAGGTTCATCTGCAGGTACATGATCTGCCTCCATGCAAATCTCCTCAATTGCTACAAACAGCTCTACTGGTATTGCCTGCGCGCTATTGCTAGACTCTTTCTTTACTCCGTTCTTCTCATCTGCAATCTTCTTCTGGCACTCATTCTGCTTGTGCCCCGCCTTGTTGCAATAGAAGCACTTGATCTTCTTCTTTCTCTTTTTATCATCAGAAGAAGATGGGTTACCAGAGTCCTTACCCTTACCTTTCTTTGATCCAACATAAAAAGCCGAATCTTCTCTAGTCCTTGTCTTTTGACACATCTCCTCCTCCAGAAGCATTGCGCTGAAATCCTCAAAGTTGAGGGGCGGATTTTTGTTCTGCATATTCAGCACCATAACAAGACCGTCGTACTTTGGTGGAAGAATCCGTATGCACCTTCGTGCTAGATTCTCATTGGTGATGGTGATGCCAATCGCAGTCATCTGATCGCGCATATTCTTCACCCTGGTGATGAACTTCTCTGTCGCTTCAGACTCAGATAGTTTCTCATTTGCGAGTTGATTCTCCAGATTCTAAATCCGCGTCTGATTCGTGGTCTCATACTGATTTTTTAAGACCGTCCATGCCTCCTCTGCTGTGGTGACATGTTGAATTAACGCCATGATGGAATCACTTACACTGCAGACAATAGAACACATCGCATCTGCATTTCTTCTTGTCCATGCGAGAATCTCATCCACAGTTGGTACTATCTGTTGTCCTGCATTGGCTGGATCTGGTCTCACAACCGGCCTCACATCCACCCCAGTAGCAGTATCCCAAAGCTCGTATGCACTTAGGATGGTCTTCATCTTAAACTTCCAGAGTGGATAGTTAGAGCCGTCCAACTTTCTGCTTTCGCCGAACGGTGGGATTCGCACTCTTGCGGGTTGGGCCATCTCTCACAATCTGCTTGCAAACATAAACACACTACCAAATCTTCTTGCTAGAGTCTAGGCTCTGATACCATGTAAGAAAACAATACAACGTCTGTGCTCAATAGATAATAAGATCTATTGATACGCAAGAGAGAAAACAGATGGTATGGAGAATCAAAAATTTGATTACTGTAGAACTGATATAATAGATGGCGCTGCCTCCCAGCCGTGTGCTCCTGTGAAAGAAGCTTCGATGGCAAGCTGGAAACAGTAGAGGACGGAGGCTGGATGCTAAGGAATCAGGGTTGCTATAGCCAGTGATGAAATGGGCTTCACGGGCTTGCACTTATATAGCCACTAGTCATAGTTAGTTGGACCCAATTGGGTGACAGTCTGCCCAAAACGGTCGACTGGGGGTCGGTCCTGAAATAGGCCACTGACCACACGATAGAACTATGGCGTAAAATAGAGCAACTAACCTACGCTTTTCGTTTGGCCCAGAGCCATCCGAGATCATCTAGGGCTCCAAACGAGCCCCACAACCTGAGAGTGGGCTGCCTCGGGAAATGCTATGTCTACCCCTCGGGGGGGTCACTCAGCATATGTAACCCTATCACGTGAGTTCAACAGAAGGATATTTTTTATTCCTAAAATTTACAGAAATAAATATACATAAGGGACTATTTAAAATAGTTTTGGAAAAAATTTACAGATTTGTATAGAAAAGGGGTACATTTTATTAATGAAAAAATTTACAGATAAGGGATTTTAAATATAGGTCTTGAACGCACGTGATATAGAGGGTTTATACATAGTGACCCCCCCGAGGTCTACCCTTAGTGCGGTCAGTCATGGGATGCCTTCCCACACTTGCATGTAGCCTAGTTGGCAGTGTGCCAACTTCGTCCAGCCATCAGGCCACACATGGCCCCCATCTGGTGTCCAAACCAGGACCTACCGCATAACCGAGCTACTCAAATGCCTTCTCCTCATATGGGGGACTTACAAGTAGAGTTAGCTAGTTCCGGCATAGTTACACGAGAGTGGAGCATTGATATCTAACAGAAATCATAGGCATAAACTTTCTCCAAAGTGTGATGCATCTCTCCCTTATTTTCTTTATTGACAAAAATGACTATTGCAAATTCCAACTCTACTAATGGTGGTATATAGTATTCTATCGATGAATGGGCAAATGTCATTGGAAGAAACCTCATCAATAAAGAATACTTGGGGCTTATCCCAACTTGTTTCATCAAATAAAAAGTCCTCATCTAAAACACCCCTTTACGCTACAACCTTTCTAGATTCTAAAGTGATGTTCACATTGAATTGAAAGCCATGGTTGACATCCCTTGATATTCTCATTTTATGCTCATTCACAAGCTTCTCAACATACGTAATCACCTATAGTGGGATTTGGGCTCTCATGAATGAGTGACTACTTCGGTCCCATCTTCTTGATTCTTCATGCACTTATGTGCCCATGCCTTTTCCTTAGTACTGGATAAAGCAACTATAAGGTTTCACAATACTAGGGTCAATATCGCATTGACCAATAGGGATATCTTTTTCTATGAGCAAATATCTAATCACACTATCCACTGCATCACATTTCACTTGTACATTGATGCACTCCTCCATGCAATGATATTTGTCCTTCTTGCCAAAAAACCATTCTTTCTTGAGGAGTTTCTTTGCTACCATTGTTACATAGCTATCCGGCAAATATTTTATGGGCCACATTCTTGCTGTCACCTCTTTTTTCTCAACCTTTGACTTTTGTGACAGTAACAAAGGACCTTCATAGGTGACATCAGCCTTCTTGTATGCATGGCAAACTGCCATAACTTGCTCAAACACCTCATCAAGTTGAAAAATTAAACTTCTGTAGTCTGTATACCTCTCGCTCCCTTGAAGCTTGTGAGAGATTCTCCCCATTCTTGATTTGCCCTTGGTACAACTACACTTAAACATGTATAAAAATTGGCTAATGTGTCTGCGTCTACTTTTGTGGAAGTTCTTTTCTCGGGGGGGTCACTATGTATAAACCCTCTATATCACGTGCGTTCAAGGCCTATATTTAAAGTCCCTTACCTGTAAAAATTTTCATTAATAAAATGTACCCCTTTTCTATACAAATCTGTAAATTTTTTCCAAACCTATTTTAAATAGTCCCTTATGTATATTTATTTCTGTAAATTTTAGAAATAAAAAAAATCCTTCTGTTGAACTCACGTGATAGGGTTACATATGATGAGTGACCCCCCCGAGGTTCTTTTCAAATGTGTTGCTGGAGAACCAAGTGTCATCCATGTTGAGATATGGTGCCATGAGCACATAATTAGAGGCTAAGGTATGTGCTAAGGAAAGAATCAAAGTAGCCACCCTAGGATGTGGACTACATGATGTAGAGATGTGGATTGAGGATATCCACAAGGAGAGATGTGGATGAGAGGATCCCACATGGTTGACTATTCAAAGGGCACTCTCTATATAAGAGGCCTATCATGTATTGTTGATATAGCACATTTGGAATAGATTGAGTATTGCCTACCATATGTCTCTCTCATGGAGTTTCTTCTATGGTTTGATCCCCCTTGATCTTTTGCTAATTCCACATTGCACTAGGAGAGCACGATCCGCACTTTAACATGGTATTAGAGCCTAGGTCTTACTCTCATAGCTTAGTTTTTTAGTTCATTGTCTCTTCATCAAGATTTCTCATGTTCTTCTCGATCTTAGAGATGAAAATCTTGCGATTTGTTTGAGGGTGTAAGAGAAAGACAAGAAATCCTATCTCTGAGTGAATTGAGAGAGATCATTGCCTTGAGCTTTCTTTAGTGTGAGAAAGAGTTGTGAGAGAGAAGCTAACATAGAGCGACCTAAGGCCGTAGTAGCCAACCTTACAAAAGCAAAGGAAGGCAGCTACCACTTATCCACGGAGCTGCCTATACCCACCGACAGTAGCACTCGCTCAGTGCATCCAAGCTCCAATGGCGAGCTCCTACTGCATACAACTAGCAACTAAGGTTGCCTATCGACCTGCATGCTCCTAAGGCGGCCTATCGAACTGTAGCATCTACAAGCAGCTTCAAGCATGATATGGTAACCCATAGTGCTCCACATCTTTGACAGCGCCAAAGCTCCTCTACAACAGAGAGACACGACGGCTTCAGAATCAACAAATCTGCAACCACAAGCGGTAACAAACTTTACTAAGGCTCTTAAGCCAGCCACCAACTAATGGGTTCATCATTGCCAGCAGCTCCTCGTAGCCTACACGAGCAGCGGCCCTCCAAGGCTATTGCTTTGGACAGCCAACAATAGGCAGCAAGTCCATCTCTAAGGCACTCGGCCTTCTGTAACTCTATAGCTCCCATCACTCCAACGCTTCTAGCCTCTAGCGTGCTCTCGCTCCATGCAAAGCACAAGTGTATGAGATGACCATAGCACATAACATGGCATCCACACATAAAGCATTAAGGCACATGAAAGAACAAAGCATCATGCATCAAGCTACATCGAGTAAAGATGCGAATGCCATCGACAAAATGTATTGAGAAGCAACAACCTTGCCACCTTCAGCCCATATGTTTGTAAAACAAGCCTGACCACCTGAGAGTAGCTATGAAAGCACCCAAGGGAGGTATTGACATGTAAAAACCACACTTGACCACCTTAAGTAGCAATGCAAGCACTAAGGGGAGGTGATGGATTTGTAACTCACATCTGACCACCTTGCAATAGCCAAAGGATCACGGCACCAAGGGGAGGTGTTGAGATATGGTGCCATGAGCACATAATTAGAGGCTAAGGTATGTGCTAAGGAAACAATCAAAGTAGCCACCCTAGGATGTGGACTACATGATGTAGAGATGTGGATTGAGGATATCCACAAGGAGAGATGTGGATGAGAGGATCCCACATGGTTGACTATTCAAAGGGCACTCTCTATATAAGAGGCCTATCATGTATTGTTGATATAGCACATTTGGAATAGATTGAGTATTGCCTACCGTATGTCTCTCTCATGGAGTTTCTTCTATGGTTTGATCCCCCTTGATCTTTTGCTAATTCCACGTTGCACTAGGAGAGCACGATCCGCACTTTAACAATCCATAGACACCTCACTTTCATTAGGATTTTATCTTACGCTTTGCAAAAATATCCTGATTCATTTTTTTAGACTTAATCAAATATTTTGTCGAGTGCTTAAAGATACATACTGTGGCCATATAAAAATTAAAGGGAAGAACCTTTGAAATTTTCTCTAGAGTGAGTCTTTTGAAGTCCCTTGCTTGTCTAGTAGCGAGTTTATTACAAGCATAAGCATAATGCTAACCATCAATCAGCTCAAATTTACAATGCAGTAAGAAATTTCTCTTTGCCTCTTTCAAAATTCTCTCCAGATTCACCTCTTCAACCTGTTCATGCGAAATTTGTCGAAGGTATTGTGTGAGGAATTTGGTGAATGTCTCCTAAAAAATGCGTAGGTCCTTCAAGCATAATTCCATTGTCACTCAAGGCTACCTATATTTGGACAGAACATGATTCGACGTAAGAATCCATTGGAGACCACGAGTTTCTTGCCATCCACCAAAGCCTTGAATATCTGCACCACATAAGATATATAACACACTATTCAAAATTTTTGGACTTGTGTAAAGTCCAATTTGAGAAATGGACTAAAAAACAGTCCAAAAATTTTGAATATACTAGTAATGTTGTTTTTAAACTAGATTTGCCAACTCAAAACAAAAGATTTAATGATTAAGTACTAAGAACATCAATGCATAACCAAATCTCTTACAAAGGTGGTCTACATAAACATCTTCATAACTTCACAAAAATCTTTTACAAAGTGGTCTACATAAACATCTTCATAACTTCTTGTGAATTGAGCAACTATCACCTAAGAACATCAATACATGACCAATAATAATAGATGACCAATTCTCTTACAAAGTGGTCTACATAAACATCTTCATAATCACCTAAGAACATCAATAGATGACCAATTCTCTTGGAAAGGTGGTGTAAATAAACACCTTTATGTATAAGTGGTGTGCACACAGCTTTATGACCATTTCTTTTAGAAAGGTGGTGTACATAAAGCCCTTAGAAAGGTAGTGTAGATAAATCCTTTTATGTGTAAGTAGTGTACATATACACCACACTTGGTATTAAAAAACACCGTTAAGTATAAAATGGCTCTCATAAACAATCTTTATACACAATAATGAGAGCAAAGAAATCAAAAAAGTAGTAAACTTTTTATTAGATATTAGCTTTACATAGAAGTTCAAAACTTGTGATTACAAAGCCGTTCCTTCAACAATAAACCGCACAAGTTCAACTATCCGTGACACTGCAAGGTCTTGCAATTCATCTATGAAAAATACGCATGGCTTCTCCCAAGCATGACCGCTCATTGTTATGAAATGCTCCGTATCAATGCCATTGATGTGTGCAAATTTTGTATCATTCTCTGATAGTAGGATATCATAAGAGAAGCTGAATGGAGAACCATAATCTAAACCACCAATTGCTCTACCTTGGGTACTGGACTGCAAGGCCTTTTTCTTAATGTCCATATATTCTGTCTCAACAACCTTTGGCATTTTAGCTCTTAGATCCTTTGTTGGTGTGGCATCTGCATCCATTGAAGCCAACCACTTTCTAGCCCATGTCTTATCAAGGAGTTGACCTAGGCTAAGTGCTTTCTTCTTATCCACATCAATTGACTTGCCAGCTAACTCATCATCAGATTTCAATAAAAATAATAGTGCCGAGAGAGCAGCCTCACTTTGAATCATTCGGGTGACCACTTCATCTAAGTTGCTATGCTTGCTCTTCTTTCCAAAGAAGCAGTCACCACTTAGGATCTTCTTGCATACTTCTTCTGTTATTGCATCTAGAACAAACCTTAAAGCTCTCCACGAAACAATAGACATCGGTTTCTTTATTTCTTTCCTCTGAGTTGCAATGTGCTCTGGTTCCTCAAAGGATATCTTTCCTGTTTCATATGCTTGGCAAACATCCACGATGCTCTGAAACACTGAGTCCTCACAGAAGACAATGCAGGTAACATCCCTGTATCTTGCACCGCAGTGTTCAAATCCTTTGCCTCAACCTTATTACCTGGTATGCCTTGCGTATTGCTTACAACACCTTTCAAGCATCTATAGAACCGATTCCTCTTTGCCATGTACTCGGATGTAGGTCTCTTGCCCTTCATTGTTTGTGGCTTTCCACAGCCCATCCATAACTCCCTTGCCTTTATCAAGATCTCAGAAAGAGAAGAGCTTTTTTTCAACCTAAATGGAGCAGAATTCAGCCTCTCTGATTCTAGAATGTACTTCGAGTCATCATTAAATATGCATATATGACAAATGACCCGTTGAAACTTTTCCATCCACTCAATCTGTGGCAAGTTTCCTTTTCTTCCCTCATCAAGGGCGATCCTGCAAGCCTCACAAAAGTGTTGCCCATCAATGGGCTCAAACCTGCATCTTTCTAAGAATCTATTCTTTGCCAGCATGTATCTCTTCTTGATGTCACTCCCATATCGGCTTTGGTACAAAGCCTCTCCACGAACAAAGTCACTCCTTCTAAAGTTCTCAAAAGCATCAAGAAAGTCCACGCGCTTTTGAAATGTGACATCAGGCAATGTAGGATCATCTTCTTGAAGTCTCTTAAATGCCATAGGACGAAGAGTGATATTAGTGGCAACAGGAGTTCTTGTTTTCCTTGTATCTTCATACAATTTGCGTGCAAATATCTTATCGAGCCTTCTTTGATTTGTGAACAATGAAGCTTGATCAATAAGCATTGTGGCCACGCTGAATTGTGAAAATCCCCAAATGTATCCCTCATCCTCTGGAGGATGTAAGTCCGCCACACTTATAGAAAAGTCTTCGAGACTTGTATCTTCTTCTTGCTGATCTTTCTCTTCATCGCTATCCAATTTTTCGCCTGGTTTTAAATAGCCTGCACTTGAGCGATCTCCACGTGGAGTAGGAGTTATTTTTGCTCTCTTTCTGGGAATAGCTATAGCACTTGAGTCTGCTCCACGATCACTCCTTCTTGTTCCTGTAGTTGCAGCAGTCGATGGCGTAGGTACAGTTGGAGATACTGTAGTTACACTTGTTGGAGTTACCGGAGCTACCGCCACAGATATTGACGGTACTTGAGGGTTATATGTTATAGATGGCATACTTAGTGCTGCTGAAGGTTCAACACCACCACTTGGAAATGCATCCCACATTTTCTTCAATGCTTCTCAGGCATTAAGTAATTCTTGGGATCCCTCAATTGAATCTGGTAACGGCTTCAAGAAGTGCTTCGGAGTAACTCGTAACTTGTAAACCACCTCGTCATTCTTTCCTTGGCACACAATTTCTATCAAATTGTTTTCTTTAATATTGATGTTTGATACCATGCCACCATTTCTTACTGCCTCTGCAGAATATTTCGGGCTTGATATGTTCTCTGAAGTGATCACCAAAAAATACTTGGATTTGCGCTCCATAAAATACCAAGCATGTTCAAGGTATTTGAAAGACACCTTGGAACCAAAACTGGAAGCCATGGAAGCTATAGTTTTCTGAAAAACAATCAAAAATAAAAAATGAGAAATACAATGATTTTCAAACTCAAAATATTAAATAAATTTTTAATTAAATATTCTTTTACGTTTTATTTATTTTTAATTTTTAAAATAAAATATTTTTTTTCTTTTTTAATTGTTTTATTTTAATTAATTAGTTTATTTTTATATTTAAAATTTAATTTAATTTTTTGATTTTTTTTAAGTTTTATTTATTTTAACTTTTTTAATTTTGACGGGACAGGACGCAGGAAAGCGCGGGGAAGGGGGAGCGGGAGGGGACGGGACGATGGCGGGGACGAGGAGGGGACGTGGGGCAAGGGAGAGACGGAGGGGGCTCGGGCGGGGAGGGGGAGGCGGAGGGGCATTGCTGCCCCGCAACAGGTGAGCCCCTCCCCCTCCCCCCTCCCCGCTCGTGCTCCCTCCCCCTTGCCCCACGCCCCCTTACCCTCCCCACGCCCACTCCTTGCCCGCCACCTTGCGATGTCCCCCTCCCCGCACCTCGCCCTCTCCATGCCCACCTCTTCCCTCCGCCCGCCCACTTCCCTCCCCACGCCCCCCCTTCCCTTCCCCTTGCCCCTCCCCTTGCCCTCGCCCCGCACCCGTTGCACACGCAACAGGTGTCCTCCCCCTCGCCCGCCCCCTTGCACTCCCCGCCCCTCGCCCACCCCACGCCCCCCCTTCTATCCGCCCACCCCCTGCTCTCCCCATGCCCCCCCTTCCCTTCCCCTTGCCCCCTGTTGCACACGCAACAGGTGAGGGGGGCGATGCCCCCCTCCCTGCCCTCCTCGCCTGCTTGCCCTCCCCACGCCGCCCCTCCCATTCCCCCTCCCCTCGCCACCGCCCCTCCCCTCGCCCCCCCTCCCCCTTGCCCCTCCTCCCTCCCCTCGCCCGCCCGCCCTCCCCTTGCCCTTGCCCTCGCCCGCCCCCCCTCCCCCTTGCTCCTCCCCCCCACGCCCCCACGCCCTCCGCCGGCTCCGCCCTCCCCCTTGCCCCTCCCCCTCACCCCCCCCCCACGCCCTCCGCCCGCCCCCCCCCTCCCCCTTGCCCCTCTCCCCCCACGCCCCCCCCGGCCTCCGTCGGCCCCGCCCCCCTCGCCCCCCCCTTCCCTTGCCCCTCCCCTTCCCTCCCCTCGCCCTCGCCCCCCCTCCCCTTCCCACACTCCCCCCATGCCCCCCCCCCCTTCCCTCCACCCCCCCAGCCCCCCCCCCCGCGGCCGCCCCCCCCTTCCCTCCGCCCGACGGCAGGGGGCAGGGGTGGGGGGGGCGTGGGGAGGGCGGGAGGGAAGGGGGGGGCGTGGGGAGGGCGGAGGGAACGGGGGGCGGAGGGGAGGGAAGGGGGGGAGCGGAGGGGAGGGAAGGGGGGAGGGGGGGCGGAGGGGAGGGAAGGGGGGAGTGACGACAGGGAGGGGGAGGGCGGAGGGAGGGAAGGGGGGGGGCGGAGGGGAGGGAAGGGGGGAGGGGGGTGGAGGGGAGGGGGGAGCGACGACAGGGAGGGGGAGGGCGGAGGGAGGGAAGGGGGGAGAGACGACCGGGAGGGGGAAAGGGGCAGCGGCAGGGGGAAGGGAAGGAAGGGGGCGGGAGGAGGGAAGGAGGAGGGAGCAGGCAAGGGGGAGGGGAAAGGGCCTTGGGAAGGGAGGAGAGGGGAAGGGGGAAGGGAAGGGAAGGGAAGGGAGGGGAGAAGCAGGAGGAGAGGGGAAGGGAGGGGAAGGGGAGGGGAGAGAGGAAGTTGGAGAAGAGGGAGGGAGGGAGTACCTGAGTGGAGAGGTGGTGGAGCTCCAGGAGAGTTGTGAGAGAGAATAAGAGAGTTGTGAGACAGAATGAGGAGAAGTAGAGTTTTATAGGAAATGGATAGCTTTTAGGTCAAGTCAGCTTTTTTTAGTTTTTAAGGTTTTTTTAGTTCTTTTAGGTTCACTATAAGTAGAACATTCTTCATTCTCTCTTTCATTCAAAAATCATTCATTTACACTCCACGCTTCTCTCCTCTCATCAACCTGTTGCAGGATTCGCAAAAATTTTCAAAATGTTGCAAGAGGTGATGTGCTGCAAGTGACTCAAACATGCTTATTGATATAAAAGACAGAAGATGTGTTGAGAATAATAAGATGGGACCACAAAGAAAAATACACGCAAAGATCAATGGGATAAGTGATGCAATAATAGGAATTGATGATATTAGTGACAATGATCATGATGTTACCACTCGAATACAAGGCAAAAGGGGTAGAGAATCTGAGAATATTGTTGCTAGCATGCCAGAGAATATAGATGGGAGAATCTTGAGTTACGAAGGAGAAACAGTTCAACCACAAAATTCAAGAGGCATTGGCAACAAATTGACATCAATGAACATGTCGACCAGATTGCCATTTCCAAGATATTATAAGGTATCAAATAATTATCAAGCCTACACAGCATTTGATTATAAAGATGAAGATTCAAGGGAAATGGATTCGAGGTTTGATGGTCTTACAACTAGAAAATGCAAGACACTATTTACAAAAAGAAAGTATGTGAGTGTGAAGAGGCGAAGAATCATGGCATCAATTCCAGAACCAAAGAGACATGTGATGCTATTCGAGGAGAATATGGAAAGGATGCTTATGCGAGTTTGTTGCAAGAGACTTTGCATTAGAAAAGTTGGGAAAGATGATTGTGCAGCCATACGCCTTGGTATTTGGAGTAAGACAGCGCCTAATAGACATAACTATCTTCTTCAAGAGTTTTCATGCTTTCTTCATCAAGGCACTAATCAAGATTTGAGCACAGGACACTGTAAACCTAGATTGAAACCCATGGTTAATGGGAGACCCATTTGCAATCGAGGATATCAATGGTTAACTGGACTATCACATGGCACATATTGGACCATCTGGGCAGAGGTGAAAGAAAAAGTTATTCATACAATTCATGGAAATACCTACAAGCTTAAATGCCATGGAAGCACTATAAATGCAACCGCAACATTAAAGCAAGTTCTCAAAGACCATGCATTACCGCAGCCTCATCTTCAACAAACAATGCTAGATGGACGTGTCGAATGCCAACAACATCTTCCTTTGGGAGTGACAAAGAAGGTCGTCCTAGAGACTGTCAATAAAACTTTACAAGACAGAGACGAGAGCATGATTTCACGATCAACCTTGTACAAAATTTGGCGTAGAGATTTTTGCCATGTCAAGACACCATTAAAGCAAAGGATGTCAAAATGTAAGACATGTGATGAATTAAAAAATGCCATTGAACATAGTAAATGTGAGCAGCAGCGAGGAAGATATATTAAATGGCGATCGATCCATTTACGTCATGTGCAGGATGCTCGAAAGTTGTATGCTTCTTGGAGAGAGGAAGCTATTTCACATGTCGATAAGTCCATGTGCATCACCATTGATGGCATGGACCAGAATACAACCACTTTGCCACGATATAGACGTATCCCACCGGCATTGGAGGGCAAACGTGGACTAAAAACACACTTGTGTGGAGTATTAGTACATCTTTTGTGATGTATGGATTGATAGTTTGCATGACCATGATAGTAACCAGGTTGTTACATCAATCATGAAAGCAATAAGAAAGGTCAGAGATGCTCGCGGATGTTTGCCTAACACATTGCGAATACAAGCTGATAATTGTTGGAGAGAGAACAAGAATAAATATATATTTGCTTTATGCTCTATGTTGGTTGGTTTGAAAATATTTGAAGAAGTGGAAGTTGGCTTTCTTCTTGTCGGCCATACACATGAAGACATAGATCAAATCTTCAGTGTTATCTCTGGTGAGTTGAAGGCAATGGATGTTTTGACAATGGAGGATATGCTATTTCGAATTGGGGAAAAAATTGGAGGTTCTCGCAAGGAAGAATCAGAAGTGGCTATCTTAGAGAGGATGGTAGATTGGAGAGCATTTATAGAGCCACATTTACAAACAGGAGATGATGCCCTAATAGGACACACAAATCCACACTACTTTCGGTTTCACATGCATAACAATATTCCAGTGATGCAATGGAAGCACTACTCAGTAGATGGAGATCATTTATGGAGTGAGTCATATGCTTTATTACAATGAATAATTCCATTGGAGGAAATTAGATTTGTTCTTGCAAAAAACAAATCACTTGACATAGATGAAATGAAAGGCTTGAAAGCCTTCATTAAACATCTTCAAAGTATGATGCAGAAATATCCTGAGCAATCAACTAAGAATTTGGAGACAATTAAATCAACTAAAGCACTTATCCAATCTTTAGAAAGATAAGAAAACTTAATGAGCATTGAATACTCTGAATCCTTTTGGCCGAAACAAGCTAGGTCACCAAGTTTTCCTTTGGATATAAATATGTTAGTAGATATGGAGGAAGCAGAGGAATGCCTTTTACCTCGAAAATATTGTGGCAGGATGGGAGACAAACCCTTACCAGAGTTTATACCATGTAATGAGATTGAAGAGGGTCTATTTGTTGCAGTTTGGGCATCTGATCCAGGTTCAAAGTTGGATGACCAAGGTGGCCCAATTTGGGTTGCAAAGGTTACTAAGATAGAAAGGGATGACAAGGGAACTCCTATAACATTTACAGCTTTATGGTATGAACCAAAGCCATTAAAAAATCTCCCGAGAAGATATACAATAAAACAACTCTATGAGGGATGCTTGCAAAAGAAACGTGAATGGGTTCCAAATAATGAGGGATTAACAGAGGTGGAAGTCAGTAGCATTATTCATTGCTGGAAATCGAGGACACGAAGTTTTAAAAAGAAGCATGGATACAATGTTGAAAAATGTATCACAATCCCTGATCCAAGTCGTGTCCATATTAAACATCATTTGGCAAGACTTGACCCATCAAGCTCAAATACATTACATGAATCTAATGACTTTGAATGAGATTCAGATGCATAAGATAATGTTTTGTATGCTTTTTTCCATACAAATGGTGTATCTATACACCACCAATAAGATAATTTATTGTATGGTTTGTTTTTAAAAAAAGGGTGTATCTATACACCACTTATGTATTGAATTCAAAAAACTCTTTTTTTTCAAAAAAATGGTGTATCTATACACCACTTATATGTTAAATTCAACAAACTCTTTTCATATGGTGTCATATTTTCACTTCATAGTGTTAAAATTGAACTTGAGTTAGGAGACTACTATTATTATTATTATAGTTATTGGATGGGGGCACCATGCATGAGTTTGGGAATTATAGCTTCAGCGAGCCATTTTTTTTAAAATTAGAGGTTACCACTTGACTTTTTACTAGCTTAATAAGGCCATATTTGTATATAAGTGACCCATTAAGTGCTCAAAAAACCCAATTTTTTAGCTCACTAAGTGAAGTTGAGTGGAGAGGATATGCTCCA
The DNA here is from genome assembly GCF_047967505.1 of Dipteris shenzhenensis. Taxonomy (NCBI): domain Eukaryota; kingdom Viridiplantae; phylum Streptophyta; class Polypodiopsida; order Gleicheniales; family Dipteridaceae; genus Dipteris; species Dipteris shenzhenensis. The sequence continues at coordinate 52,631,879 of NC_141615.1, forward strand.
AAAAAAAGTCCAAACCAAGAGAGAAAGTCCAAAAATTTTGAATAGTGTGTTATATCAAGAATCTTGTTGTTGGTAAAAATAGTTGCTGGCTCCACATCTTGAGCATTCACAGCATAGGGCTTTTGTCCCCATATATATCCGACTTGAGTGAAGATTTCTTAAAGTACTCAACCATAATCTTTTGACCCAACCTACTTGCCTCTACACTCGAAAATGTACTCCATTCATCCATGAGAGCCTCTAATGGAGTTTGTAATTCTGTAAAGTTTGATGGTGGAGGAGGTGGCATTGTGAACCTGTTTAGATCTCTTGATAAGATAAAATGATAGCCCCCAATATAAGGTTGTGAACACTTCACAAAATAATCTAAGTATTGTCTCTTTGGTTCCATCCTGATTCCCACAACCATGCTAGAATTTATATCTTTCTTAGAGAAGCTTGCATTCCATGGCTCCTCATTTTTCTCCATACTCTCTCCATATGTTTCCTTGACATCATAAGATGTAGCTTGATTTTTCTTTGAATGAGAAACAAATCTTTTCTTTCCATGTGCATGTGAGTCCAATTCCCTTCAAAGTTATCAGGGGCATACTCTTTCCCATTCAAATGTAAGGTGGTGCTAGAGAAAAATGCTCTAATCTCTTTAGAGTGATCCATAATAACTCAAAATACTACACGAAAAATGATTGAAAAGACTTTAGATACATACAATGCTTTGTTGAGAGTTCACGCTCAACATCATGGGATCATGTGTGCATAGCACAATCATGTGATCATATGTGCATAGCATGAACCCAATAGAGTGCTATAAAGGAAAGGGTTAGATGCCCTAACCCCAACCCTAAATGGGTTTGTATATATTCTACATTTTCAGCTAAATCTAGTGTACATTTAGTCATTTGTGGTGTGCTCTCTAGCTGTGCCCTCTCTCCTCATCTCCACTCTTCTTCTCTCCCCTCTTCATATTTTGTCATGGTATCAGAGCTCCCTTGTCTTCCGTTGAGACCTTGCGATCCTTGAGAGTTTGATATTGAGAGTTCTTTCACCTCCATTGAGTGATAGAATATTTCCGTCCATTTGGTGAGATATTTCCATTCATCTTCTTCGAGAGTTTGTGAGAGATTTCTGAGAGTGATTTCTGTCTTTGAGAGAAACAAAGAGAGAGTTTTTTGAGTGTGATCTTCATTCGAGAGAAAGAGATCTATTTGTATTCATCGTGAGAGAATGGAATTTCTATCAAGTTCTAGTCATTCTGTTTGTGAGAGATAGGGAGAGACCTTGCTTGTGAAAGAAAGAAATTAAAAGTTTTTTTGTCTTCTCTAAGAGGTTGTCTGTAGGGAGGTTCTGTTCTCCTTCAACCTTACAATAGAGCTAAGACTATAGTCCTACACTAAGCATCTTTCAAGCTCTAAGGCTTGTTAATATCTAGCCTCACATCAAGCCAGCAGCATCTTCAACAGCCGCCCCAACTCCAGCCTCCAACAAAAGAACAATGCTCACCAATGCTCCATAAGCCTTGCAATTCCACCTCTACAAAGTGCTAAGTACCAGCCTCTACAATCTTGGATGACATAGCTGGAAGGTCCAAGGCTCCTAAGCTCCTAAGCTCCCTAGAGGACATGGGTAAAGAGGTTTGAGAAAGTTTGGGACATAAATCTTCCAGAGAAATAGGCCTGCCTTTTATGGCTCATCCTTCACAAAGGGATTTGGACTACTAAACGGGCACTAAAAATTGAGTAGGGAGATGGGTTATGCCAAAGATGCTACAAAACTTAGGAAGACATTCCCCACTTGTTCCTAAACTATAGATTCTCAAGCGATGTTTGGGAGACTGTGCACAAACTCTATGCTTTTTTCCCTGGTAATTATATTTTTCTTTTGTTGGGAGACACACCAAATAGAGCACCAGCCAATTGGAATTCCATGCATAGCTTACTATTATGGTCTCTATGGTTACAGAGATGCTCTAAGGTTTTTAGCTGTAAGAAAACAATACAACATCTTTGCTCAACAGATAACAGGATCTCGTATGCAAGAGATTGAAACAGATAGTATGGAGAATCAAAAATTTGATTACTGTAGAACTGATACAATAGATGGCGCTGCCTCCCAACCGTGCGCTCCTATGAAAGAAGGTTCGATGGCGAGTTGGAAACAATAGAGGACGGAGGCTGGATGCGAAGGAGTCAGGGTTGCTATAGCTAGTGATAAAATGGGCTTCATGGGCTTGCTCTTATATAGCCACTAGTCGTAGTCGGTTAAGCTCAATTGGGTGATCGACCCAGTCCACCCAAAACGGTCGACTGGGGGTCGGTTTCGAAATAGGCCACCGACCACACGATAGAACCGGTGCGCAAAATAGAGCAACTAACCTATGGTCTCCGTTCGGCCCACAGCCATTCGGGATCATCTGGGACTCCAAATGGGCCCTGCAACCCGAGAGTGGGCTGCCTAGAGAAATGCTCCATCTACCCTCAATGCGGTCAGTCATGGGATGCCTTCCCGCACTTGCATGTAGCCTAGTTGGCAGTGTGCCAACTCCGTCCAGCCATCAAGCCACACATGGCCCCCATCTAGTGTCCAAACCAGGACCTATTGGATAACCGACCTACTCAAATGCCTTCTCCTCATATGGGGGGCTTACAAGTAGAGTTAGCTAGTTCCCACGTAGTTACATGAGAGTGGAGCATTGATATCTAACACCCCCCTCAATGTCCACCCGCAAGTTAACTTACTAGTCGATGAAGATGCCTCTCCAGCAAGTCTCTTCCAAGAGCCTTTGTGAAGATCTCTGCAACATTCTCTATAGTCAGACATTACACCAAGTTGACCTCTCCATCCATGATGAGCTCGCGTACAAAGTGATATTGAATCTCAATGCGTCTTTTGTGAGCGTGGAAGATAGGGTTCTTTGCAATTGCCATGCAACTCTGAGTCACATGATAACTGGATAGGCTTGTTCTGCACTGCACCCATGTCCCCCGAAATCCTCCTCAACCACACTGCCTCGCAAGAAGCAAAGCATGCTGATTTGTACTCAGCCTTGATAGAAGAAAGAGCAACTATGGGTTGCTTCTTGCTGACCCATGACACAGCTCCAGATCCAAGTGAGAAACGGTAACCTATCACTGATCTCCTACTGTCCGTGTCTCCTGCCCAATCCAAGTCATAGAATCTGATCAAGATGTTGCCCTTGGTATAGGTGATGCCATAATCAAGTGTGCCTTTGATGTATTTCAGCACTTGCATCCCTGCCCTCCAATGGTTCTCCCGGGGCTTATTGGAAAACCTGATTAGTACACCAGTCGCAAAGCTGATGTCCGACTGTGTGTTGCACAAGTAAATCAAACTGCCCACAAGCCTTTTGTACTTTGCTTCGTCCACCAGTGGTGATGAATCCTCGTTTGAGAGCTTCACGTCAACCTCCATAGGGGTGCCAACTGTTTTGCACTCAGCCATGCCAAATTCCTTCAGTATCTCTCCAGCATACTTCGGCTGTGAAATGAAGATCTATTTCGGCTCTTGCCAAACTTCAATCCCCAAAAAAAAATGCATCAGTCCAAGGTCTGTCATTTCAAACTCTCTTCCTAGCAAATGCTTTGTCTGCAAGATTTTCTCTTCATGGTTCCTTGTTATGACAAGGTCGTCCACATAAAGGACCACGATCATACACCTGCCTCCTCTGAAGACATACAAATTTGCATCTGATGGGTTCCTCCTAAACCCGTTTTGCAGAAAGTAGGCATCAATTCACTGGTACCACGCTCATGGGGCTTGTTTTAGCCCGTAAAGTGCCTTCTTTAGTTTACAGACTTTACCTTCTGAACCAGGGATCACAAAACCTGGTGGTTGTTCCACGTATACCTCCTCCTTGAGATCCCCATTCAGAAAGGCAAAAATTTTACATCCATCTGAAACACGGGCCAACTGCCCTGGGCAGCTAAAGCCAAAACACTGCGAATTGTGGTTAGTCGAGATGTGGGAGCAAAAGTATCTTGATAATCAAAACCATGTACTTGTGTAAATCCTTTTGCCACGAGCTGAGCCTTGTACTTATCCAACGTGCCGTCGGACTTGTACTTGGTCTTGTACACCCACTTGGTGCCGATTACCTTGCGATTTAGTGGACGATCCACAAGGTCCCAAGTGTTGTTCTTCATTATGGAGACATACTCCGATTGCATAGCCTCCATCCACCTATCATCACCCTGTGCCTCTTCATCAAGACACTTGGGTTCATCAGCACGGATCACTTCTATCATCAAAGCGACCAAGTGTTCCTGCACTCTTCTTTACTCCTCTAATCTCTTGGACCGGCAGTGTTCGGATGGTTCCTCCTCAATGGCTGGAGGTTCTCTACCATCCAAAAGTTACTTTACCCACTTCGGGAATGGCCGTTGCCATTGTGGTTCTACAGGCTCTTCTTCATCTTCTTTATCTTGAATCCTCCCAAGCACCATTGGGGGAGTTTGGTCTACTATTGGTAGTGTTATTGGATGGATATCTTGGTCCTGGTTGTCTGGGAAGGAAGCATCCTCCTCCAATCGATGCGGTTGTTCTGAGAAGACCACATCGCGACTTACTATTACCTTCTTGGTAATAGGCTTATAGAGACGGTAACCCTTTGCCTCTTCACTGTAGCCCAAGAAAATACACTTCTAGCTCTTCGGTTCCCATTTGGTCTTGTTAGCATCAGGGACATGCATAAAACAGTCACATCCAAAAACTCTGAAATGTGCAGCTGTGTGAACGAGCTCTAGAGGAGCCTTTGCCCTGCTAGCCTCTTTAGGAAAGGGCTGCCGATGCTGCTTCCCCATCATGCAAGCTTCACATACATCGGGCAGATCTGAAATTTCTGGTAGGTCTGCAATCATTCCACTTTTATGCATCTCCTTCAAAGGACTAAGGTTTAGATGACCAAACCTCTCATGCCACAGCTTAGTGTTCTTCACATCGGCTGGAGCACTGAAAGCTGAGAGTTCATAGATGTTGTTGCGCCGTGTACCTTTACAAATGACCTTTCCTTGAAGATCCAAGATCTGTGCACCATTCTTATCGAATTGAACTTTGAGGTCCCGATCCGTGATCGTAGAAACGGACAACAAGTTTCTCTTGATATCTGGCACATAAAGAACATCGGACAACTGTTTTACAACTCCATTTGACTTGAGAGAAATCATACCTTTTCCTTTTGCTGGACATTTTGCATCATTGCGGACTGCTACCAGGATGTCATTCCCTACCGGCTGTAGAGAGGTATACCGATCCTTCCGACTAGTCATGTGGCGCGATGCACCACTGTCAATGATCCAAGGTTCATCCGCAGGTACATGAACTGCCTCCATGCAAATCTCCTCAATTGCTATGAACAGCTCTACTGGTGCTGCCTGCGTGCTGTTGCTAGACTCTTTCTTTACTCCATTCTTCTCATCTGCAATCTTCTTTCGGCACTCATTCTGCTTGTGTCCTGCCTTGTTGCAATAGAAGCACTTGATCTTCTTCTTTCTCTTTTTATCATCAGAAGAAGATGGGTTAGTAGAGTCCTTACCCGTACCTTTCTTTGATCCAGCGTAGAAAGCCGAATCTTCTCCAGTCCTCGTCTTTTGACGCATCTCCTCCTCCAGAAGCATCGCACTAAAATCCTCAAAGTTGAGGGGCAGATTTTTGTTTTGCGTATTCAGCACCGTAACAAGACTGTCGTACTTTGGTGGGAGAATCCGTATACACCTTCGTGCTAGATTCTTGCTGTGATGGTGATGCCAATCGTAGTCATCTGATCGCGCAGATTCTTCACCCTGGTTATGAACTTCTCTCCCGCTTCAGACTCAAACAATTTCTCGTTCACGAGTTGAGTCTCCAGATTTTGAATCCGCGTCTGATTCGTGGTCTCGTACTGATTTTTCAAGACTGTCCATGCCTCCTCCGCTGTGGTGACATGTTGAATTAAGGCCATGACGGAATCACTTACACTGCAGACAATAGAACACAATGCATCTCCATTTCTTCTTGTCCATGCGAGAATCTCATTTGCAGTTGGTACTATCTGTTGTCCTGCATTGGCTGGATCCGGATCTCGTAACCGGCCTCATGTCCACCCCAGTAGTAGTGTCCCAAAGCTCATATGCGCTTAGGATGGTCTTCTTCTTGAACTTCCAGAGTGGATAGTTAGAGCCGTCCAACTTTTCTTATGCCTTTTCCTTTCCTTTCATCCTTCTCTTTTCTTTTGATTAATAAACATCCTACTAAGCACAATTGTTTTCATAATAGTTAAATGACAAAATCTAATCCCCATTTTCTAGTATTATGAACTTGTATATGAGATGTATTATCCATTGCTTTTTTTTTTTTTGGGCAGAAAAGTTTGTGTTAAAGAACAACTAGCCCCCAAGGCGAGAGTTTTATCATCAAAACATTTCTGAGAAATATTCTTGGAGTAATAACAGTAGCAGTAGAATCAAAAGAGAGGAACATAGGAGTCATTTGTGTCATCTATATTGTCATCATTGACATAGTCAGAGTAATTGAAGCTCTCTAAGTCCCCAAAGCTATTAGTGCCATCTAACTCACATTGGCACCTTTTTAACTATTGTGGACAATATTTGTTAAAAAAGTCAATGATCTTAGTAGGGACTTCAAAAGGTGTGGAATTGCCAATCTCAAAACAGCTTTGAGTATGTTCTTGAAGGTCAGCATTGAAGAGGGCATTGAAGAGGGCAGCCTCTGCTCTGAAATTGTGTATCATTTCTATGATTTTCTTTTGGTCCTGTTCAGCCAGTTAACAAACCATAAAAACGGTATTTTTTGAGAATGATACTTTGAAAAAGCCTTAAACAAGGCAATTTCAATTACTATGCAAAGTATCATGCCCATCTAATGTCAATTTCATGGCTTGGAATGGATATTTCCTAGTTGTTCACCATGCATCATGCATGAGCATTGAAATACATGCATCAATGTGCTTCTAGCCATGAAAATGGTATTTAAAAGACATGATACTTTCTACTAGCCTTAAAATGGTGTATTTTAAGTCCTATTCAAAGTATCATGGCTATCGGATGTGGTTTGCATGGCTTGGATAAGATATTTCCTAGTTTTCCACCATGCATTATGAATGCCCATTCAAAAATATGCATTTGTTAGCTTCTAGCCATGAAAATGACATCCAAAGGTCATGACACTTTGCACAAACCTTAAACTAGCAAGTTTAAGCCTTTGCAAAGTATCATGCCCATTGGATGTTATTTGCTTGTCTTGGCATGGATATTTCTCATGCATGAGTGTTGGAGAAACATGCATCAATGTGTATCCAACCATGAAAATGGTATTATATGGGCATGATACTTTTTAGAAGCCGTAAAATAGGAGATTTGAAGTCATGTACAAAGTATCATGGCCGTTTGATGTCATTTGCATTGCTTGGAATAGATAGTTCCAAGTTTTTCACCATGCATCATGAATGGGTGTTGAAAAACATGCATCGGTATGCTTCTAGCCGTGAAAATGGTAAGAATTAAAGTAGGGAATTTTAAGGCTTATGCAAAGTTTCATGACCATCGGATATCATTTGCTTGGCTTGGAATGGATTTTTCATAGTTTTTCACGATGCATCATGCATGAGCATTGAAAAACATGCACTGGTGTGATTATAGCCATGAGAATGGTATTAAATGGGTTTGAAACTTTACTAAATCCTTAAATTAGGTGAGTTCAACTCCTTTGCAAAGTATCATGGCCATTTGATGTCATGTTCATGGCTTGGAATGGATATTTCCCAGCTATTTCCCACCATGCATCATGCGTGAGCATTGAAAAGCATGCATCATTATGCTTTTAGCCATGAAAATGTTATTTGATGGGCATGATACTTTTCACAAGCTCTAAAAAAGGTGAATTCAAGGCCCGTGCAAAGTATTATGGCCATCCCAAATCGTTTTCATGGCTTGGAATGGATATTTCCTAGTTTTTCACCATGCATCATGCATGAGCATTGAAAAGCATGCATGGGTGTGCATGATACTTCATATAAGCCTTAAAATATTGGAGTGTAAAAGTATATTGGACATATGATGTCATTTGGATGGCTTGGAATGGATATTTCCTAGTTTTTCACCATTCATCAGACATGAGCATTGGAAACCTTGCATCGTTAGCCATGTAAATGGTATTCGATGGACATGATACTTTTTACAAGCCTTAAGTTAGGTAATTTTAATGCCTTTGAAAGCTATCATGGCCATTTGATGTGATCTGCATGGCTTGGAATGGATATGTCCTAGTTTTTCACCATGCATCATGCATGAGCGTTGAATAAGATGCATCACTGTGTTTCTAGCCATGAAAATGGTATTCAAACTTTGCAAAATTGTGTGAAAAGTACCATGTCCATCTGGTTTCATTTGCATGGCTTGGAATGGATATTTCCAAGGTTTTCACCGTGCATAATGCATGAGCGTTGTAAAACATGGATTGGTGTGTGTCTAGCCATGCAAATGATAGTGGTTGGGCATGATATGTTGTACAAGACTTAAACTATGGGATTTCAAGGCCTGTGCAAAGTATTATGGCCATCTAATGTCATTTTCATGCGTTGGAATGGATATTTCCTTGTTTTTCACCATGCACCATTCATGAGCGTTGAGAAAGTAGGATTCCTAGGTGGGGCTGGGATGATATAGTCTATCTCAGCCCATATGAGATTTAAACTCAGCCCATATGGCTTTCTTGGACTCTCTCTATTAATGCCAATGTTTCCTTTTGCATGCCATCTATACACAAAAGATGGATGCTAGAGTTTTGATGACAGTACCTCCCACATGCACATCATCATGATTAATAAATATTTCATGGTTTCAAGGAGGATACCCTAGTAAAACTAGCTAAAGTACATGGTAGAATTACTTTATCCATTTTGGAATTCACTTACAAAACAAGGGTGATATTATGCAAGAACATGTCATAACAAGGCAACAAGAACGATACAACTTACACATGTGTCCATCTTACTCTAAAATCCAATCCCATTACAAGTTTAGGGCAAGTTTATTGATGCTGTGGTTAAAGGAGATACTAAAATGATGTTAGTGAATGCATGTGCGCGCAAGGTTTATTGATGTATAAGTTAGGATGAAGCACTTTAAAGACTAAACTTTGAAGTTTTTCATCCATAAGATTTGTCATCAAGTTTATTTAAGCAAATATGAGAAAAAACTTTGTTGGCTACTACATAGCATGAAATATGAGACCAAGGCTAACTATGTACTAACGTAAAGAAGTTAAGCTAGATGAGATCATTTGTTCTCATACAAGAGAGACATTTCAGATAAATAAAGAATCAAGTTTAGATGATTACAAAACCATTGTCGACAGCAACAAAGACCTCTGCGATGCTAGGTTTTCATAAAAAAGTATCTTGTACATGAGAGGATGGTACTTATATAGTACCTCCTTGGCCCTTTATACCCCTCTATCTTGCAAACACCCCAAATACTAATTATCCTAACCCCCACTAACTTGACCCACTTCTCCTCAAAAAAATAATTTTGTCCTCAAAATTGCAGGTGATGGTAAGACCCCAAGGCCCCATGCTGGTAAAACAAAGCATACTCCATGGATGCCACCAGGATCAAAAGGGAAAGTGATGTTTGCTTGTGCCTTGCCTGTTGTGGCAACTCTAGGATCATGTGGGTGGTAATCCATCCTGGCCATCCCAAAGCTTCATAATCATAGAAGTCTTGGATGTTCCCATGATGGTTGTTCTACACACCCCATTGTGCCTTGCTACCCACTTGTCTCCACATGGGAAGCATTCATTGCTATGCCATATACCCCATTTGATAGCTTCAATGAACTGTCTTGGCATTGCATCTTTAATCATGCTATTCTTACCAAATGGGAAGGATTGGAATTCTAGAATTCACCATCATAGATGCTATATTTGGGTTCAAACAACTCAAAAATTGTCTCTAATCCTTTAGCATGCCATGGGCTCACATATAAGATAGAATAGGGCTATAATACTTGGATGTTGGAATACATATCCATCATATGTCTTCCCAAGAAACTGTATGTGCTGAAACATGGTACATCTAGCCTCCGAACAGCAACACAATCTAAAAGAGGAAAGTCAGGCCTACTAGGAGTCATGTAAGCATGGTCCCACCATGTATCCTTGTCACTTACCTCAGGCCAAAAAGAGAAAGCTGTCCATGTCAATGCTATAGTAAGAAGATAGCATAAACATGCACGTGTCCCAAAAGCAATCAGCCATGTGTGTCCCAAAATGCATGTGCTGACCCATAGTCTAGAAAATGCTTTCCATATTGATTGCATCTAAGCACCATTGAATAAGTCATCTCTGCCATAATCCTCGAATACCATTAACCAAGATCCAATCAAGCACTCTAATGAGTACCCCTTTTTTTTTAAAGGTGAGGCATGAACTTGCATATGTTGATGTTCAAGATGTGTTGCAACTAAATCTGTAACAAAATTGCCATTCATTGGCTGCATGCTTCTGGCCCTATTCCCAACCAGTTCCAATAGGCTGCATGTAACATGAACAATAAAATTGGACTGACAAGGCCTAGCCATACATTCTCGTGCAATCATTCTGTTCTAAGTGGCTCCTTCAAGCTCAGTTAGCTCTCTTGCAAAGCTGCCTCTGCTTAAGATCTCCATACAAGGGACAATTCCCAAGATTGATATCATTGTAGGGTTTCCAATTAGCTGATAAATGAGGTTCCATAAATCCTCATTGTGAATGGACTGTAATAGTGGCATGTACATAAGGTTGTGTAATACATTGCCCCTTAAAGATAATTGCATCAAAAATTTCAATTCCATAGCCGGAATGCTCAAATCTAACAGTAAAGTGGACCCATTTCCATCCAAGCCTGAAAATCTATCTGTCAAGCGACCAATCATTTCAATAACATGATTCCCATTTGTGATGGCATTTTGCAGGTGGCCATGAATGGACTAGAAAGCAAATGGGTTGTCTTCCTGTGATACCAACATCTTGAATAACTACATGCAATATAAAGCATCATGTTGCCCTAAAAATAAATATGCCAACATTGGCCCAAAACCCATAGCATCACGCTGCATTAGGGTTGCAATCATAGCAGCTGAATCTTGGGAGTTCACTTGCTGACTTATCTCTGCCACTGGTTGGACAAAGAATGTCTTCATGTATTTTTGAATTTCTAGCTCATTGACTACTAATATATGCATGCCAATATACTGCCACTTGTGAAGAGAGTGGGAGAGAAGGAGTCTCACTTGCAGCTTTCTCACATACACAATGGGGGAATACACACAAAGGTGGAGGCTGAAAACGGTTTTCCTCTTCTTAGTTGTGAAAGCCAAAAGAACTCTCTCTAAGTATAAAAGGAATAGATAAACCCTATATGTGGGTCTCAAACCAAACTTAGCTAACCTAGGTGGCATACTAGCTGAGCCACTAACTAGAGTACATAAAGATAGCTGTCATCTAGCTATTATTCATGGGTGGTGTACCAACCGCATCTGCAGCTAACATGTCGGTGACATAAATGCACAATGGTCATCCTAGCATATCATGAGTGGAGCTCGATATCTCAACACTCCCCCTCAAGCTCAATCCCAATTCCTGCACACCAAGCAGGTCTCTGAACTTGCATAGCTTCTCTGCACCCAATGCCCTAGTGAATATGTCAGCTACCTGATCCTCTGTGCTGACATAGACCAGATCAATAAAACCTACTAGAACCTTCTCCCACACATAGTGATAATGCACCTCAATGTGCTTTGTTCTAGCATGATAGAATGGGTTATTTGCCAAGTGTATACTGCTCATGCTGTCACAATAAATGATAATTGGCGCATCTGTAGACTGATGCATATCATAAAGTAGCTTACACAACCAAGCTACCTCACATGCAGCCATTGCTGCATGACCCCTATACTCAGCCTCTATGCTTGACAAGGAAACTGTAGGCTATTTCTTGTTGCTCCAAGTGACTACAGCACTCTCAAAAGAGAACACATATCCACTGGTAGATCGTCTATCAGAAATACTACAAGCCCAATCAGCATCAGTGTATCCATGGAACTGGATCTGAATCCCAGTCTCATAAAATAGTCCGTACTGCAATGTGGACTTCACATACCTCAGTATGCATCTAGCCGCATCCAAATGTGGTTTCCTTGAAGCCTGCATAAACTGACTTACCAACCCAAGAGCATAGCTCAAATCTGGCCTGGTAATAGTCATATAAATCAAACTTCCTACTATGCGTCTGTACATAGTAGGGTCTTCCAGAAGCTCACCTGCATCTGCACTCAACTTCACATTCTGCTCCAAAGAAACTGAAATAGGTTTACAGCCTGTCATCCCATATTTGGACAGCATGTTCAATCCATACTGCCTCTGCAAGAGCCATATCCCACATCTGTCCTGGCATAACCAGCCAATGGAATGCATAAGAGAATCCAACAACCCGTGATCCCCTAGCCATAACTAGATTGCCTCTAGTAATCTTCCATGCATGATCACCCAAAGAGACATGATAACCTGCCTCAACCAACTGTCCAGTACTTATCTTGCTCGTAGAAAGTCCTGGTATATGTCTAACCCTCTGTAGAACAAGAATAGAGCCACTAGGCATAACAAGGTGGATATCCCCATAACCATAGACATCCATAGAATGATCGTTGCCCATCAAACCACTCTCCACAATGCATTCCTGATATGCACTGAACCATGACCTATGAGGGGTCATATGACATGAAGCACATGGATCTAACATCCAATCACCAAGAATGGGTACATCAGTGGCCAAGAAGGATCTCCAAATAAACTGGCTGATCCAATGCTCAAAAGCACTCAGCCATAAAGTGGCATAAACAAGAATATATACAGCTCAGTAACCTGCCAATGCCTGGCAATCCAAGTAAGAAATGCACTGAACCAAATGAGCAATGCTTGCTCAACCAATGGTAATAGGATCCTAGCTCAACTATCCATAAACATCAGTGCGGCATCCACCAATGCAAATCCATAATGCATCGAAATGGCATTTACTGCATCACCAATGCATCACCTCAAGTGTGCAATCCTTTCGCAACAAAATCAAGTATTCACCACTTGTCAAATGTGCCAAAGAGACTTGTCAAAATGCCAAGAATGCCCTTGGACTGAAGTGAGATCTCAATCACTTTTTGTAATTTACTGTGAGTTCCCAATTCACTGTTGTGCAAGAGAAATTCCTACAACAATACCTCACAGCCACTTTGGGCAAAATAACACGCTGTCCCTATTTTTGAACAGCGATATCTTTTCACTGAAAGACCGGATACCAAAGTCTAAACAGCAAAGTTGTAGTTGGTAGAAAGATTTACAACTTGTCAGTTGACTTCAAGAGCCAAATCCTTGTGGATTCTCAGATATTCTCACCTGAAAAACAGCTTCTTGCACATTGATCACAAATAGACAGTAGAATGCAACTTTTTGTGGTTTTGCAGAGGCTGTAACTCCTGCAACGGATCAACTTGCTTCCAAAAGCAAAGTTGTAGTATGTTCTGTGAACTACAACTTTCCAGTTCGGCACAAAATGCAATTCCGCACCAGGAAAGAGATATTCAGTCCTGAAAATGACTGTTTTGTCATAAAAAATAGCAATAGCAGCAATTGTAATGTCCTGACCAATGGCAAACACAATGCCATAAAATCAGCCCCGAAATGCTGACAAACTAGCCTTGAAATAGCTCCAAACAATGCTAATCTGATAGGATCTCAATACATCACCGTACCACCGTATGTATCCAACATAGGCAAATAACCATGCATCCAACGAACTGTTAATGCATCTCAACCAGGCATGTACCACTGTCAAAGCATGTGTCACCACTCGACAAAAGTATCTGCAATGGCCTCTGACAAGAGAACTCCTAACCTGAGTCTCTATTAGTCTACTGTCACTCGGGGAGACCTACACCTGTCCCCGAGCCAAGCCAAGACCAACTGAAAGAAACTGACGCTGTCTAATGCCCAGCACGGACAAGATGCAGCAAATTATGTCCAACAGGACCCAAATGCACGGGAAAACATGAGCTAACAAAGCCCAACTGCAACCGAAAGAAGTTGCATAGTGCACAAGCACATACCCCAACAAGCACTACTACAAGGGCTGCAATCGGCTCCATCAGCCCTCCACGGACTGTGCCCAAGCTCCTAGTCTTAGGGACCTCAATCGACAGCAGCATCTCCAAGCCTATGTGGCCGACTCCATCTTCATAGCCCTTCCAGCCGGGCTCCAACGTTCTAGCAATCACTCACAGCAACAAGACTTCCCACAGCACAGCGACCTCGGGCTACTAACCCAACCACCATAGTCATAGGAGTGCCTCATCAAGCAACACTGCTCCAATCTCTCCCACAAAGCACCAAATGCGGTCCTCCATGTGCCACCGATAGTAGCAATCATCAAACGATCAAACGGCTGAGGTTACGCTCCTAGCAACCACGAGAAAGGCTAGCAACCATGAGAAAGGCAGCTTCAAGGACCTTCAAAGAGAGCTTGACTAGCAAGGAGCACCAACAAAAGATGAGTCGCTCAAGCCCTTGCCGCCAGCTTCGCAATAGAGCTCCATTCCATATGTCAAGGCTGCAATGCCTTCATAGCCGTCTCCACAATCCTGACTACCTTCAATGCCTTCTCTACATGGCTCGCGGCACCCTGTTGTCTTTCGCCCTGTAGCCCATCGTCGTGCTCCTCAGAGCTCTCCCCTGAGACCTTCACAAGGTCCTTCCAGGTGGAAAATAGAAGTCCGCTTCTTCGCCTTCACTGCAGTTCCAATTCGATTGATGAAGCTCCTACCGGGCTGCTCCTCTCTAACCTTGGTGGCCACACTCACCAAGCTCTCACTAAGCTCTCCTTGGCTCTGATACCAATTGAGGGAGAGGAGAGCACACACAAAGGGATAGGAGACACCAAAAGTGTGGTGGAGCAAAAGCTACTCCAGCTTGTTCCTCTATCATATATATATGAGTATACATGGGCACTGTACAAGTGGGTGGGCACACTGCCCTTTACCCCAACAAGCCCCCACAATAAAAAGCAACTGTTCTAGGTGAGCGAGAAGGCAGGAACAACCCCAAAATTACTACTATTGTAGGCAGTTCTATAGCAGCAACATTGCACTCTCAAAATAGCTCAGAGATGCAACAGAAGCCTCCTTCAAGGATGTCGAAATGCTGCCAAAAATGCATGCAAGTGGTCAGCTCTATTGCATAGTAATGGAAGGGCTGTTCTTGGCAATGAAAGCCTCTAAAAGAGCTCTGAAACAGCTTTCTCAAACCACTTGTACAGCACAACTTGCAGGGATTGATGACCAGCTAGCTATCAAGCCACCAAGTACTCCAAAATGACTCGAATAGAAGCATATTGTAGCAGCATAGGATCATTAGACAAGGGTTGAGAAATGATTACCGAGATTGCTAGACAAGGGTGGAAAGAGATCTTGTTATTGGCAATGCCTTGGGTTTGATGCAAAAACACAGGAAGCACTTGTCAAGGTGCCAGGTCAAAACAAGGTCTCATGACTGCATTGATCCTAGAATATGCCTAGGAAGGAGCTGTGCATGAACATAGATCCTCTTGCAACCCATCTTCCCTTGGAGAGTTTAGTGCTTTTAAAAGATCGGGCTAGATAGTGGGGAGACAATAATACCATGCATTAACAACAAGTAGTTTAAAGATAGATAAAGCACATAATGTCTACAAAAACTACAACCAGAGTAAAGTTGAGCTTAAAGTCAGCTCCCGTGAGGCCATAGTGTGTGCATATAGAAGAGTGTTTGAAGCTAGGTTCAGTCCCCAAACTCCACTGTATGAAACTCGAAAGACATCCAAGGTTCGAAATCCAAGGAGGGGGTTGGGTCTTATCCGGGACCCAAATCCAAATGCCATCCATAGACCCGGATTTCATGGACATGCAAGGCACAAATATATGGATTTTTTTCAAGGTTGAATCCAAAAGTCGTACTCAAGCCATTTGATGAATTGCATCTAATGCTAATTGAATCTACACCTTCGTTAGTCTTGCCCTCTTTTTAGATGATAAAAGAAGGTCATGGCAAGAGTTCAAGCTATTGAGCTAGATGCAATAGTTCATGGCTTTTGCAATAGAATGTAAAGGCTCCATAGGTGATGGTCATCATTCTTTTCCCAACCCCTTATCTTGAGAAGCAAAGTGCCAAGGTTGAGCAGCTCATAGATTACGCTATGATATCCTGAAAGAGGTAGTTGTAGGGGTGCTAAGTGCAAAGGTATGTCTTGATGCAGCTCAACAAAATAGCTCCAAATTACACTAAGATGCTGCAGCAAATGTGTAGGTGTATCAAAACACAAAGGTAGGTCCAAAATTATCTGGCGGCTCTCTAGATCAGCTCTAAATGTGGTAGCAGGCCCCCACAATGAAAAGCAACTATTCTAGGTGAGCTAAAATGCAGGAACAATCCCAAAATTACTACTATTATAGGTGGTTCTATAGCAACAATGTTGCACTCTCAAAATAGCTCTGATACGACACCTCCAACCTCGAGGGCTTCAACATCGTTTTTCCACCCAGCCACGGTCTAGACCTTCAGCTGTATGCTACCTTCCAACCTCGAGGGCTTCAACATTGTTTTTCCACCCAGCCACCCAGCCACGGTCTAGACCTTTAGCTGTATGCTAGCTCACAAAAATAGTACGTCAGTTTTCTCTCTCAAACCCCCTTTTAGCTAGCTTCCCATCTAGATCCTCCCACACAGCCCAATACCTCCCAAGTGGTCAACCCTCATGGTGCCATTTGTCCAAGTGGACCTTACCATTAAACCCCTCTTTAGTTCAACTAATGCACCCTTCCATTAATTACCTAGGCCTAGGATTTCCCCCTAGACCCTAGCTTTCATTAGCCACATGGGCAAGTATTGTCAAGCCCTCATGATTTCCCCATTATACCGATGTCACGGTATTATAGTTGACATAACATTCCCTCCCCCTTAAGAATTGTTTATGTCCTTGAAAACAAAATTGGGAAACCTCCTCTGGAGACTGCTTACCCTTTCCCATGTTGAACTCTCTTCAGATCTATCTTTCCACTTAACCAGACATTCTTTCCCTATAGTATCTCGCGTTCTTTTTTCTTGGTATCTAAAATTTTTTATGGTTCATGTGGTGAAGATGCGGGTTTAATAAGTTCAACTAGGACTTCATTTCCAATGAGATTATCATCATCTCCTAATTTTCTTTTTAGTCTACTTATATGAAAAACTGGATGTACTCTACATCCCTTAGGTAAGTCTAATTTGTAAGCAAGTTCTCCAATCCTCTTAAGTATTGTGAATGGTCCACAATACCTAGGGGACAACTTCGGACATTTACCTGTCTTTAGAGATTCTAAAGATTCGGGTACCTTAAGGTAGACTTTCTCATTTACTTCAAACTCCAACTTTCTACGGTGGGGGTCTGCATAACTTTGTGCTCTATCTTGAGCTCTTCTTATGCTATCTTTAGCTAACTTAAGCATTTGATTCATATCCTCAAGAAAGTCTTTGGCCACTTGAACCTTCTCTTTTTCGAGTCCCACTGTCATTGGGGCTCTAGGTTGAAATCCATACATCATCATGAATGGACTGAAACCTGTAGCTGAATGTTTGGCACTGTTATATGCAAATTCTAATTCTAATATGGGCAAATACTCTTCCCAATTAGTTTGCCGTTTACTTACATATGCTCGAAGCATATCCTCAATGATCTGATTGACCCTTTCAGTTTGACCATCACTCTGTGGATGATCTGTGGTGCTCATATTCAATGAAGTTTCCAATCTCTTAAACACAACCCTCCAAAAATGGCTGTTAAATTTGCTATCCCGGTCACTAACAATTCTGGCTGGTAGCCCATATAGTCTATAGATATGCTGCACAAATAGCCTAGCTAATTCTGGAGTTTTAACATCTTCACTGATAGGAATAAAATGAGCTATCTTGGTCAACCGATCCACAATTACCCACATAGAGTTGTGCCCATTTTGTGTCCTAGGTAATCCCACAATGAAATCCATGGAGATGCTTTCCCATTTGCCAGATGGAATCTCGAATGGGTGTAGGAGACCTCCTACCTTAAGGCGTTCAGCCTTGTTGATTGGCATTTTTGGCACTTCAATACATAATCTTGGATGTCCTTACCTATTCCAGGCCAAAAGAATTATCTTTTCATAAGCACATATGTCTTCTGAATTCCCAGGTGTTTGGCACTCAGACTATCATGACATTCAAAAAGGATTTGGTGCCTAATGTCATTATCCTCCGAGACACATACTCTACCCTTGTAGAGCAGGTAGTCATCTTCAATAGTATATTTTTTCCACTTGAGTCCTTTATCACCAACCTATGGTGTATCACCATTTCCATGCGACTCCTCAGTGAAAGCCTCTTGATTTGTTGGATCCCTATTTTTAATTGCTTTCCATATTTCAGAGAAGTGAGGATCAAACTCACATTTTCCCTTTAAGGACTCTAGGAAATCATTTTGAAATTGAGTAAAACTCAATTCATTAACAATTGGCATTCGGCTAAGAGAGTCTACTACCACATTAAACTTCCCTTTCCTATATGTCAATTGTATATCAAACTCTTGCATTAACTCAGCCCATCTAGCTTATCTACCTTTAAGCTCTGGCTGATTACAAATCCATTTAATGCTCTCCTGATTAAAGATGATCTCAAATTTTGCACCATATAAATAGTGCCTCCACTTCTTTAAAGCATAGACTATAGCATATAGTTCCTTCTCATATGCCGAGTAACTCCATTGGGCACGATCTAACTTTTTGCTTTCAAAAGCCACTGGTCGATCTTTTTGTATAAGTACCACCCCAACAACAAAATCACTAGCATCTGTCTCACCCACGAATGGTTCATTGGGATCCACTACTTTTAAGATAGGAGCTGCCATTATAGGTACCTTTAATTTTTCAAAACTTCTTTTTTGAGGTTCATCCCATATGAAGGTGCTTCCCTTCCCCTTAAGCTGGTCTGTCATCGAAACAGCAATCTTAGCATAATCTTGGATGAATCTCCTATAGACTCAAACCAAAGAATATATGTAATTCTTCTAGATTTGTAGGATGTGGCCATTCCAATATGGCCCTTACTTTGTCAGGGTTCATACGAACCCCTTCTAACACTTATTTCATTCATTTTGGACTCATATGTCTACTTTTGGACTATTCCTTAAAATCCTTCCCACTTTATGAAAATGTCATTCGAGAATCAAAAGTTTACTTTCTGGCACTGTCATTTTCACATAATACATTTCAAAATATCTCTCTACAATGTTGTACAAATAATGCAAAAACTACTATTGAATCCTAAATTTGTATTTCTTGTTTATAAGAATCATATTCTTAAATTAAAAAATCCGAGTTATTAGTTTAAATCCATGAAAAACCATGCTATTGAGGATTCACAACATTTTAAAAATGTATACATAAGAGACCTGCAAGACTCTTTTTACTTTCAATGCAGAGGACGTGATGGAAGCCTCTTTTGTACTCCAAAAAATAGCAATAGCTATGCTTGCAATTTTATATTATCATATCATAAGTTTTACAACAAATATTGCTCTGGATGAGTCTTTGTACAAAGGATCTCCTGTGGCCTTTTCAATAATTTAATTTTTTCTTTACAATGAGTTTAGTACAAATGGGCGATTCAAACATTTGCTGGTTTGAATGTCCTTTTCTATCATGATCACAAAAATCTTCAAAATGTCCAGTTTGTCGTCACTTGTCGCTTGGGTGCCATCTTCATTCACTCTCATCTGACTACCACCACCACCTTCACTCTTTCTCGATATTTGAATGGTGTTATCATGGGCATTCTTCATTTGCGCTATCTCCTTCTACTTCCTCCTGGGTGAGCATCTTTATGAACTCTGTAATGTGCAAAATAATTGGTTGCGGTAATTTTATTTTTTCTTCTACATCATACCCCATGTGCTTCTTTGTTTTCTTTGACCTTGATTTCCAAGATACTATGATTGTCTCTATGAAAGTCTTGAAATTGCATCATGGTTTGGGACCCATTCCTTTTTCAGACAACTACTATACAATGTACTATTATCTTGGTTCTCCTTCCTACCCCTTGGCTCATACCACACTGCCATAAATGTTGTAGCTCTCCCCCGATCATCCATGCTCACGTCAACTACTTTCGCAACCCAAAACTTCACGTTCTCATGTCCATCATCTGATGGTCGAACTGCAACAAAACAATGGACATCTATGTCTATTTGTGGCATAAACTCTCTCTTCTTAGGTCCATAATATGGACGTGGGAGCAGCGATTCAAACTCATTTTCAAAGAGACCACATGCTGGATGCAAGTCATTACCAACATTTGGCCAAAATAAAGGCCGTTTTGCCTTAATATCATCTTCTCGTATTTTTGCAAGGTCCTTTATCAATTGGTAGGTCTTGCTAATTACAATAGTAGTGTGTTCCTTCCAAGAGGGCTTCCAATCAGGAAATCTTCGGAGCATTTCCTCTTTGTATGTAATAAAAGCTTTTAAGCCTTCTATTTCACCTTTGGATTTCTCGCTGAATTCTTTTATAGGAGCCCATGTTGGATGCATTTCTTTGCTCGGGATTGAAGTTAAGAGAGAGTAAGGTTCTTCAGGTTCCCATTTTGTATCAAGAGAATAGTGTTGCCATTGCATCATTGGCTTTTCATCCTTTAAGAAAAAGCAAAAATAGTGTGGAGCGCTATGACCTATCAAGGCATCACCACCTTTTTGTATGAAAGGTAGAATAAAGCTCTTCCAATCATACATCCTCTCAACCATTGAGCATATTTTTCCTTCCTTACGACAACCAACTTGCCTCCCACATTTTCTTATCAAGTCATCCATTGTCTCCATGTCCTTGTGTTTTAGTTCTCTTGAAATCGTGCTAAAT
This sequence comes from Dipteris shenzhenensis, assembly GCF_047967505.1. Taxonomy (NCBI): domain Eukaryota; kingdom Viridiplantae; phylum Streptophyta; class Polypodiopsida; order Gleicheniales; family Dipteridaceae; genus Dipteris; species Dipteris shenzhenensis. The sequence continues at coordinate 52,652,864 of NC_141615.1, forward strand.
ACCTAATCGATATCCTCATGTGTATGCCCAACCAACAAAGCCCAACTTCAATCTCATTGAAGATTCTATGAGCGATTAGCATTGAGAAAAATGCAAAGAAGAGTACAGTCTTATTCTCTCATCTGCAATTGTCTGCTTGTACTGTCAAAGTTGCTAGTAGACGACCTTTTTCTGCATATACATTGTGAATTGCCTTCATAATGGATGTTACAACTTGATTGCTATCATGTAGATGCAAGGAATCAATCCATATGTCTACAAAAAACTTAAATCCATGTACTAACTCTCCACATAGATGTGTCTTTAAAAAGTATTTTCCTTGTAGCTTAGGTGGACTGTTAACGAATCGAGGTAATGTTGTTGTATTTTGATCCATACCATCTACAATAACGCACATGTACTCATTTGGGTGAGAAATAGCTTGCTCCTTCCAAAATGCATATTTTATTCTAGAATGTCGAACAAGTCCATGATGAAATTCTCTCTTTTTTTTGTAAGCTTCTTTTTGTTCTGGAGATGTTGAACTCTCAAGTGCTCGCTTTAGATCATCACAGTCGTTGCACTTTGACATTTTTTGCCTCTTTGGGATTTTAACATGTCCAAAGCTTTTTTTCCAAAGAGTACAAATTATGAAAATATGTCGGCGCATGCCCTCTTTGCCTCTGTGTTTCTCCAATAGAGTTAAATACTTCTTTTTTGGTCGTTCAGACCCTTGAAACCATAAACCCTAATTCCTAAACCCTAAACCCTAAATCTTAAACCCTAACCCCTATTTTCTAAACCCTAAATTCTATACCCTAATCCCTAATTCCTAAACCCTAACCCTTAAAGCCTAAGCCCTAGATCCTAAACCCTAATTCCTAAACCTAAATCCTAAACCCCTAAATCCTAATCCGTAAACCCTAACCCCTAATCCCTAATCCCAAAATCCTAATCCCAAAACTCTAATTCCTAAACCCTAGCCCTTAAACCCTAAACCCTAATACCTAAACCTAAAACCTAAATCCCTCAATCTTAATCTATAAACCCTAATCCCTAATCTCAAACCCTAAACCTAAAACCTAACCCCTAATTCCTATCTAATCCCTAAACCCTAAACCCTAACCTCAAAACCCTAAACCTAAACCCTAACCCCTAATTCCTAATCCTAGACCTCTAACCCTTAAACCTTAAACCCTAAGCCCTAAATCCTACACCGTAAACCCTAACCTACAAACCCTAATTTCCAAACCCTATCCTATAAACCCTAATCCCTAAAACCTAACCCCTAATCCCTAAATAGTAAATGTTAATCTTGACTCTCTAAACCCTCAACCCTAACCAATAAAAACTAATCCCTAATCTCTAAACCCTAAACCCTAACTCCCAAACCCTAAACCCTAGACCCAAACCCCCAAACCCTAAACCCTAAACCCTACCCCCCAAACCCTAAACCCAAACCACCAAACCCTAAACCCTAACCCCTAAACTGTGAACCCTAACCCCCAAACCCTAAACCCTAAACCCTAAACCCTACCCCTAAACCCTAAATCCAAACCACCAAACCCTAAACCCTAACTCACAAACCCTAAACCCTAACCCCCAAGCCCTAAACCCAAACCACCAAACCCTAAACATTAAATCCTATGAGTGTTTTCAATAATATCATTTATTTAAGTAATAGTTTTAATTAGAATTCATAAGTAGGAGTGGAATTGATAGTAGGAATGTGGAAATGGGAGTGGGAGTTGGGAGGGTGGTAGTGGGAGAAAGGGAGAGTGGGAGTATGGAAGTGGGAGTGGGAGTAAGAGAGGGCAGGTGGGCGTGGGAGTTGGAGAGGGAGTGGGATTGTGGGACGTGGGGATGGGGGTGGGGGTGGGAGGATGGGAGTGGGAGTGGGAGAGGGAGTGGGAATGGGGGAGGTGGGGGTGGGGGTGGGAGAATGGGAGTGGGAGTGGGAGAGGGAGTGGGAATGGGGGAGGTGGGGGTGGGGTGAGGGTGGGAGGATGGGAGTGGGAGTGGGAGGGGTGGGGTGGGAGGATGGGAGTGGGAGAGGGAGTGGGAATGGGGGAGGTGGGGGTGGGAGTGGGAAGGGTGGGGTGGGAGGATGGGAGATGGAGTGGGAATGTGGGAGGTGGGGGTGGGAGAATGGGCATGGGAGTGGGAATGGGGGAGGTGGGGGTGGGAGGATGGGAGTGGGAGGGGTGGGGTGGGAGGATGGGGGTGGGAGAATGGGAGTGGGAGTGGGAAAGGGAGTGGGAATCGGGGGGGGAGGGGTGGGGGGGGAGTGGGAGTGGGAGTGGGAGTGAGAGGTGGAGGTGGGAGGATGGGAGTGGGTGGGAGAATGGGAGTGGGAGTGGGAGAGGGAGTGGGAATGGGGGAGGTGGGGGTGGGTGAGGGTGGGAGGATGGGAGTGGGAGTGGGAATGGGGGAGGTGGGGTAATAGGATGGGAGTGGGAGAGGGAGTGGAAATGGGGGAGGTGGGGGTGGGAGAATGGGCATGGGAGTGGGAGAGGGAGTGGGAATGGGGGAGGTGGGGGTGGGAGGATGAGAGTGGGAGGGGTGGGGTGGGAGGATGGGAGAGGGAGTGGGAATGGGGGAGGTGGGGGTGGGAGTGGGAGAGGGAGTGGGAATGGGGGAGGTGGGGGTGGGAGGATGGGAGTGGGAGGGGTGGGGTGGGAGGATGTGGGTGGGAGTGGGAATGGGGTGGGAGAATGGGAGTGGGAGTGGGAGGATGGGAGTGGGAGTGAGAGGTAAAGGTGGGAGGATGGGAGTGGGTGGGAGAGGGAGTGAAGATAATCTGATGGAGAGGCCAATGGGAGAGGAGATAATGATATAGAAGGACCAATGAGAGAGAAGCACTTAAAACCCTAGTTTTTCTTAGATATACTCTCCTCCTCTCATTGTTTCTCTCATTTCAACAAGGAAGAGCAAGAGGAGAAGCGAAAAGAGGAGCAAGAGCAAAAGCAAGCACAAGCATAGATCTCAACTTTTTTCCAGGTACTTTTTTTTTAAATTTGTATTCTTTGAAATTTTATTATAGAGAGAGAGAGAAAAGTGAAGGAGAGACTTTTAGAGAGAGATTGTAAGAGAGAGAGTCTTACTCCCTCGGGAGCAAAAGAGAGAGATAGGGAGAAAGAGAGAGGGAGAGACTTTTAGAGAGAGAGAAACAAAGAGGAGAGACGTTTAGAGAGAGAGAGAGGGTGAGAGGTAAAAGAGAGAGAGAGAGTGCGAGAGAGAGAGAGAGAGGGAAGGGCCGCGCGAGAGGAGAGAAAGAGAGAGAGGGGGGCCGCGAGAGGAGAGAGAGAGAGGGGGGGAGGGAGAGAGCCATGAGTGAGAGCGACGAGAGGGAGAGAGAGGGGAGAGAGAGACCGCGCGAGAGGAGAGAGAGGTGAGAGAGAGATAGAGGGAGAGAGAGAGTGGGAGAGGGCTGCGAGAGAGGCGAGAGATGAGAGGGAGAGAGAGGCGAGAGAGAGAAAGGGAGAGAGGGAAAGGAGAGAGAGCACGAGAGGGGAGAAGGGAGTCAAGAGAGAGAAAGGCAAGACGAGAGGGAGAGAGGGAGGGGGAGAGAGAGAGAGAGGGGGGAGGTGCAGCGCAAAGGAGAGAGAGAGAGAGGAGAGAAATAAGCGTGCTGTCGCGGCAGCGCACGAGAGAGAGAGAGAAGAAGAGTGAGAGGGAGAGAGGAGAGAGTGGGAGGGAGTGCGAGAAAGAGAGGAGAGAGTGGGAGGGAGAGAGAGGGGCACGCTGCCGTAACAACGTGTGTGTGTGAGAGAGAGAGAGAGAGAGAGAGAGAGAGAGAGAGAGAGGAGTGGGAGAGAGAGGAGAGAAAGATAGAGTAGGAGAGCGAGAGAGAGAGTGTGTGGGAGGGAGAGAGGAGAGAGTGGGAGGGAGAGAGAGGGGTGCGCTGTCATGGCCACATGCGAGAGAGAGAGAGAGAGAGAGAGAAATAAGCGTGCTGTCGCGGCAGCGCACGAGAGAGAGAGAGAAGAAGAGTGAGAGGGAGAGAGGAGAGAGTGGGAGGGAGCGCGAGAAAGAGAGGAGAGAGTGGGAGGGAGAGAGAGGGGCACGCTGCCATAACAACGTGTGTGTGAGAGAGAGAGAGAGAGAGAGAGAGAGAGAGAGAGAGAGAGGAGAGAAAGATAGAGTAGGAGAGCGAGAGAGAGAGTGTGTGGGAGGGAGAGAGGAGAGAGTGGGAGGGAGAGAGAGGGGTGTGCTGTCATGGCCACATGCGAGAGAGAGAGAGAGAGAGAGAGAGAGGGGGGGGGGGGAGCGGGAGAGAGAGGAGAGAAAGATAGAGTGGGAGAGAGAGTAGGAGAGCGAGAGAGAGAGAGAGAGAGAGAGAGAGAGTGGGAGGGAGAGAGGAGAGAGTGGGTGGGAGCACGATAGAGAGGGGCGCACTACCACGGCAACGCGCGAGAGAGAGAAAGAAAGATAGAGGGGACAGAGAGAGAGAGAGAGAGAGAGGGAGAGAGAGTAGGAGAGCGAGAGAGAGAGAGTGGGAGGGAGAGAGGAGAGAGTGGGAGGAAGAGAGAAAGATGACAAGGAAAAAATGTCTACTACCCTAGAAAAACAATATGGCAATGAGCTTAAGATTTACAATGGTATATACTCAAGAAAAAGGGACAAGAGAGAATGCGGTCTCAAGATACAGAGTCTTGAAACCTTTTCCTTGTGCATGAAGAGCCCTTACAATGATCACTCCTTACAGAACAACATAAGAGGGAATGCAAAGAGATTGCAACTACTGCTGGAAGAGCATGAAGCTCCAAGTCCCCTCCATCGCAATGCAAATCACTATGAAAGGCTAGCAAAAGTGCTGATCTTTTAATTAGTATGATGGAATTTTTGCTACCGTCCGGATGGGAAGTCACATTGTATCGAATGGGACATTTGTTTAAAGCTGTTATCAAAAAAGGACACCATGTAAATATTATTGAGAGTCCTGCTTGCTTGGAATACCTTGATACCGTGGCTTCTCTCACAATAAAGTATGATAAGAAAGGTCCAATATCACATGAAGAGGATGCTGACATAGAGATGGCCATGTATGACGAGAGCAAGAAAGATGACGAAAATGCTAAAAGCTCTGGATATGATAGTGAGGACACCAGCGATAGCAAGGAAGCTGAAGAAGATGGATATGACACTGACCTTGCCTCAGAAGGTTACATAAAAAGACCACGAAGATATCTAGAGGTATGAAAACTTATCTTTAATTTTCTTTATTCATTTAAAGGCCTTTTTAAAATTATAATTAATTTAAAATTTTGAATCTCATAATTATTTTATCCTTTTATAGGAGAAGGGAAAGGAGCAGGATGAGGAGGACATAGCTGGAGTAGAGAATATAGAAAGCTCATCTCAAGAAAGCAAAGCTGCTCTGGCTATCCATCGGATGACTCTAGAAAATAATCATACCTTGTAGCAAATGGAGAAGTCATTTCAAGTTTGAGAACCTCTTACTTTTCTATTCGATGAAGAGGACATTTCAATCCTTATAAACTTCAAGAAAGAAGTTAATGACAAGGTCATAATTGCCATCCTCAGGTTTGACACAAACTTTTTCTTGACTTTATGCTTTTGTATTTCCATTGGATCAAATGAACTAATATTCTTTTCTTTTTATTACAGTATGGTTTTAGAACAGCTTCCCCTATATATACAGAGATGTGCATATATGGTCGATCCTCTTGTTTCTAGTAAACTTAGCAATAAGCAGAAGACCATAGATGATGTTTTTAAGTGGTTGCAACCTGTTGTTTTGATTGCGGTGTGAGTTATCTTTACTGCATATCACGAGGAGTGAGTATCAATCTCTACTTAGCTTATCTCTTACATTGTGGAGGATTATATCAAATAATAATTATTCTTAATTGATAATGCAGCTCGCATTGGAGCTTGGTGATTGTGGACATCTTAGCCAAGCAATGTTTCTTTGTCAATTCAATAGCATCTATCCATGGTAGTGTGTCAGAGTAAGTATAACCTACTTGTGTCATAATTACGTCAATGAGATGCATCCTATGCAATGGCAACATTCATTTATGTTATCTATTTTGATGTGTAGATCGGCTCGAAAGTTGGTAGGTGCTATAGATGCACTTATGCAAATGGAAGGTGACTTAGAAGATCAAATAGAGTATGTAACATGCCCCACAGCGAAGTAGAATAATGACCACAGTTGTGACAAAATATGAAGAGGGGAGAGGAGAAGAGTGGAGATGAGGAGAGAGGGCACAGCTAGAGAGCACACCACAAATGACTAACTGTACACTAGAATTAGTTGAAAAAATAGAATATATACAAACCCTTTTGGGGTTAGGGTTAGGGGATCTAACCCTTTCCTTTATAGCACTAATAAGGTTAGTGCTATGCACATATGATCACGTGATGGTGCTATGCACACATGATCACATGATGTTGAGCGTGAACTCTCAACACCTTCCCTCAAGATCAACATCATGAAGTAGGCCTTCCCTCAAGATGATGATTCTGGGGAATCGAAGAAGGACTGAGCATTACATTCCATCACACCCCTTTAATGGGAATGTCCTTCCTCTGCATCAAACCAAGAGCTAGTCGGTGTTTCTCGAATAGCTCTTTACCGAGTGGTTTGGTAAAGATGTCTGCAACATTTTCTTTGCTATCACAATGCTGCAGTGTGATGTCACCAAGTAACACTCTTTCTCTGATGAAGTGCTCTCTGACATCAATGTGCTTTGTCCTGGAGTGATATACTGGATTTTTGGCCAATGCTTGAGCCGATTGATTATCACAGTATATTGTTGTTGGCTTTGACTCATCAAAGTAATCTGTTTCTGACAATAGTCTTCTGAGCCATATAGCCTCACATGCACCTGTAGTGAGTGCTCTATATTCTGCTTTAGTCTAAGACAAAGAAACAGTTGGCTGTTTGTTTGACAACCATGATATAGCACCTTGACCAAGGAAAAATGCATATCCCTGTGTCGATCTCCTGGTCTCATGATCTCCAGCATAGTCATTGTCACAGTATCCATGCAACCGTGGATGACTTCCTCTGTATTCTATCCCAAACTGTCTTGTACCTCTGATGTATCTCAAGACTCTTTTGGCTGCATTCCAGTGAGACTGTTTTGGATTTGCCATAAACTGTGCTAGTGAGCTTACTGCATAACAAATATCTGGCCACGTGATTGTCAGATATATAAGAGATCCAATGAGCTGCCTGTAGTATCTGTCATTGACTATAGGCTTTTCTGAATCTTTAGTAAGTTTCAAACTCTGTTCCATGGGAGTGGCTGCAATCTTGCAATCTGCCATATGAAACTTCTTCAGGAGACTGTCAACATACTTGAGCTATCTGAATCTCTCCAGAACTCAATTCCAAGACAATAGTGCATAAGTCCAAGATCTTTCATGTCGAACTCTGCAGATAAGTCTTGTTTTAGTTTTCTGATGAAGCTATCCTTGCTTCCTGTCACAATCAGATCATCTACGTACAAAAGTGCAATAGTAATGTCGTCCCCTTGAACTTTGTAGTAGAGAGTATGATCTGCATTGGACTTCATGTATCCGAGATCAGCAAAAGACTTGTCAATTCTACTGTACCAACTTCTAGGTGCTTGTTTTAAGCCATAGAGACTTTTCTTGAGATGGCAAACCTTGTTCTCCTTTCCTGGTTCAACATAACCGGCTGGTTGTTGCATGTAGACTTCCTCGTCGAGATAACCATTGAGAAATGCATTCTTGACATCGAGCTGATACACATTCCATTTACTGAGTGTCGTTAGTGATATCAAGAACCGTATGGAATCCATCTTTGCTACTGGAGCATAAGTCTCATCATAATCTTGGCCATATTGTTGTGCAAATCCTTTTGCAACTAATCTGGCTTTGTATCTCTGAATACTACCATCTGGATTGTACTTCACTTTGTATACCCATTTGTTGGCTATGGCCTTCTTTCCTGGTGGAAGGTCGCATAATTCCCAAGTGTTATTTTTATACAAAGCATCCATTTCTTCATTCATAGCAGTTTGCCATTCGGGCTTGTCTACTGCGTCTTCGAAGTGGCTCTTCTGTAGCCATGATGGTAGTCATAAGAGCATAGTTGGTGGTTTCCACCTGAATTGCTTTACCTTTCTGAGCATATGTCAATCTGGCTGGTGGTCTGCTTTCCCTAGTAGACCGTCTGAGCTACTGTGGCGCTGCTCGGGGTGTTGCTGGCAATTCTTGCTCTTCTTCATCAACCTGTTCTGTAGATGACTGTGAAGTCGATGCTGCTATCTCCTGTGTAGGTGAGGTTTTCCATTCTGATTCCTCATCAAAGATCACATCTCTGGAGATAATGACTTTGCGGTTGATGGGATCATACAATTTGTATGCTTTGCTTTCCTCACTGTAGCCAACCATGATGCATTTGCGTGACTTTGCATCCAATTTCCTACGATGATCATCATGTATGTGGGCATATGCTATGCAACCAAATATGCGGAGATGCCCAATGCGTGGCTTGTGTCCAGTGAATGCTTCATAAGGAGTCATACCTTGTATCGGTTCGGTAGGAAGCCGATTAAGCAAGTAGTTAGCTATAGCTATTGCTTCTGCCCAATACTGATTCGGAAGATGCTTTTCACTAAGCATTGCTCTAGCACTGTCTGCTAAAGTCCCATTCTTCCTTTTAGCTCTTGCATTTTGCTGAGGAGTATCTGCACATGTGAATTGTCTTCGAATGCCGTGATTTTTGCAAAAGTTCATGAATGCTGAAGACATGTATTCACCTCCTCTGTCGGATCTCATGACCTTGATCTTTCTGCCTGTCTGGTTTTCTACCATGGCTTTGAATTCTTGAAATCTGGCAAACACTTCAGATTTCTCTTTCAGAAAGTAGACCCAACAATATCTGCTGTAGTCATCGATGAAGGTCAAGTAATAAAGTGAACCATTGATGCTGCGGGTCTGGGCATAACCCCATACATCTGTATGAATCAAATCAAGAATACCTTGTGCACGAGAGGTACTTCTGACAAAGTTGGTTCACTTTTGTTTGCCGAAGCAGCATGCTTCACAAACCTTTCCAAGAAACTGTAGCTTCGGAATCCCAATTGCCATATTTTGATTCCTTAGATCTAACAAGTACTTGAAGTTGACATGACCATATCTCTTGTGCCATTTTGCAGATAGTGGCATCTGTTGCATTTGAGCTGACATGGCATGCTTATCTGGTATCCTTCCTTGACACCTTTTGCTACTAGCTGACCTCTTTTGGATTTGTCTCTGATAGTGCATTCATCACCGTCGAAGATGACTTTGTAGTTGTGTTCCATCATTTGACCTACTGACAAAAGGTTCTTGCTGAGCTTCGGAACATAGAGCACATCTTTGACTAATCCTTTTGTACCAGTGAAATTGTTCATAGGGATAACACCTGTCCCTTGAACCGGATTCGGTGTATTGTCTGCTGTGTAGATGACATTCTTTTGTCCTTCTAATGGCTTCATTTCTGTGAACCATTCCTGATGATTTGTCATATGAGATGATGCACCGCTGTTTATGTACCAAGGATCCTGTTCCACTTGGTCGACTTGATAGCTGAAATCCTCTTTGAAATCAGTGTCTAGGTGCATTGTATCAGTCTGATGCAATTGCTCACTTGCAAGAAACATATTTCCACGTTCATTTGCAAAATGACTATGACTAGAATGTCCACCACGATGATTTCTTCTTCCTCGGGAATTCCCTTGATTACTGCCGAATTGACTGCCTTGGTCATACTGCTTCTTGCAGCAATCTCTTTCATAGTGTCCAAACTTGTGACAGTAGTTGCACTGGATGTTTGACACATTGGTGGATGCATTCCCTCGTCCTTGAAATCTTCCTCGGTTGGAATGATTTCCTCTTTGTTGATTTTGATGTTGCTGAGGATGATGCTGGTGTTGATGCTGATTCTGACTTTGATTTTGTTGATGATGACCACTTTTCTGGTATGATCTACCTCTGTTTCTACCTTTGCCTCTGCTTCTGTCTGAAGCTGTGAATGCCTGATCATTAGAATGACCTTTATGTGCTTGAATGGCCTGAGTCCTGAGTTCTTCACCAAGTAGAACTGACTGAAGTTCTTCCAGCGTTGGAATTTGCCGTTGGATGGCAATACTCCAGACTAGATTCTCATATCCTTCTCCTAGTCCATTCAGGATTACTTGAACCATTTCTGCGGGATTCATAGTCTCTCCTGCTGCTGCAAGTTGATTGTTGTAGTCTTTGATGCGGAGTACATAAGCATGACCGGTTTCACTGCTGTTGCGGAAACTCTGGTTGATCTAGTTTCTCAGGGTGAGAATCCTGGATGTGTTCTTGGACTCGTAGAGAGCTGCGAACATATCCCATGCTTCTTTTGATGTCTTTACTGTGTTGAGCTGTCCTAGCATGACATCTTGCACGTTCTGCTTGATCAGGTGATAGGCATACTTGTCTTTCTTATCCCATTCTGCTTGAGCTCGTCGGGCAATGGCAGGATCTGCTACTGGTGTGGAAACTGTTTGTGTAGATGTAGGTCCCGATGTAGATCCCGTTGCTGGTGCTATGACAACAGATGGAGTAGAGCTACTGGTGGCTGGATCGGCCAATGGTCTAGGTATAGATCCATCGACATACTCCCATTTGTCCTGAAGCACAAGAATGGTATCCATTTGGTATTTCCATGTACCGTAATTGGAGTTGTCTAACTTAGTAGATGCCTCCAGATTGAGGTTGCTAGTCGACATGGTGCAAGAAATGTACTCAAAAAGTGTCCTGGAAAACTCTGTATGAATCAACTGCAAATACACTGAAGATGCCAAGTGAAATCTCTGTACCGTCGGTGAAGATAGAACTGCAGTATATAAGATCTGATCTGTGTTACAAGGCTTGTGGCAATGATGCCGGGAATAGCCAAGAGGCTTTACAAGGCTGAAAAATGATGTGCACGATGCCGTGAGATAGCCAAATAGGCTTTACAATGGTGGCATGTGTGTGTGAAATCAAATGATATCTGCCCACTGAATCAATCTGCAATGCCTCTGAACTCTGAAGTCTGCTCACTGAACTAATGAACGTAAGGTTTCAGGTAATGTAATGATGTGAAATCGGATGTGAGCGTATGGACTGACTCCGAGTAGGTACTAGTCGGGAATTCGGGCATGGCTTAGATTGGCAACTTGGGGAATTCAAAGCGTCCCCTCTATGGCGATCTAGTCTACTCTGATCTAGATCTAAACCAACCGTCGATCGATGAAAGAACAGCAAATAATTCCTTTTCTTTTGTTCTTTTTAAGTGCTGGGTCAGATGCATCGATGTAGAGGCAAATGTGCGTGAAGGAAGTGGTTTTGTCGGCGAGGCACAAATGTGAGTGTAACTTGCACCAAAATGTGCACGTGATGTAACGAGCGCGTAGAGCACAAAAAACCGAGCGACTTTCCTTTTTAGAGCACCCTCAAATTCTTCCTGGATCAAGAGATATGACTTGATCTAGGTGGAGGGGCAAAAGGAGTGCAAATGGTACTCAATGATGATGTGTCACTGTGAGTCACATGCAGTGATGATGTGGCACTGTGCTTAGCAAGAGCTGTGCCAGTGAAGCTCTGTGCTGAGGTGGTAGGAGTGTGCACATGCAGTGTGTGCACAGTGTGCCTGGCAAGAGACTGTGCCTGCAGGGGTCAATGCTGAGGTGGCACTGCTGATGTGGCAGAGATGATGTGGCAATGATGACGTGGCCTGGTGATGTGGCCTGATGATGTGGCTTGATGACGTGGCTTGATGACATGGCCTATGATGTGGCATTGATGACGTGTCAGGTGACATGGCAGGTGACGTGGCCTGATGATGTGGCCTAGTGATGTGTCAGGTGATGTGGCAGGTGACGTGGCACTGTGGATAAGGGTGCCATGTGGCAAAAATATAACCAATGAATAAACACAGGGTCAATTGACCTAACCCTGGTCAGGGCCTATCTGCCATGTGTCAATACACAGACCAACCCTATTTGCTTGGTAACTTGGGTTATGGTACGTGGGTTACCTTAACCAAATAAGGTGATGTGGCACCTTGATGACGACCAAACCTGACCCTGAGGATAAGACCTTGCCACGTGTCGCCTCGTGGTCTGCCGGAATCTTATGAGATTCGACGGAATGTTAGAGATTTCGTTCCAGAAGAAGCTAGAGGTCTATGCGCTACGAGTCTTCACAGTCGTTACCTCGTCTGCGAGGTGTTTGCTGTAGAGGTCAGAGTCGCTGAAGATGCTGTGGAGGAGCCAGGTCAATGGAGAAGCTTTGGGCTCTGGGCACGGGAGAGGCCGTATGCCTTGGAGGTCTGCTGCTAGTGGGTGCGCCTCGGAGCTTAGTTGATGGTGGAGCAGCCCGTGAAGCTGGTAGATGGCGCGATGAAGCTGGCGTACTGTAGAGGCTTGGAGCCCATAGTCGACTTGGAGGTCAGCAGGAGGTCGCTCTGTCATAGATTTCGTCGATTGTGGCATTGGCTGCTAGGTGCACAGTCGATGCTTGTAGAAGGCTGTGGTTGTTGAAGGTGTCCAGCCGATAGGAGTTGTACTTGGGTCGGACAGCCCACGGGAGTGAGGTGGCTGCTAGACCGAGAGCTTTGAGAAGCGCTATGGAAGCCCGTTGGTGGAAAAGGGAGGCGGCCGTTGATGCTTTGAAGAAGAAAGCTGTAACCCATGTGTCGGCGCCTTTGAGGCTTGGAGCGAAGGAGCGCTTGCAGAAGGGCTTGGAAGGAGCCGCTGAAGAGGTTTGGAGCTCTGATCGTCGAAGAGCCTTCGGAGGCTCAAGGCATAGCACTATGAGAGCTAATGACAGCCATTCGGTGGGCAATGGCTAATGGCAGCCATTCGGTGGGCTGCGCTGGCCTTCGATGGAGAGGAAGCACTAGAGTAGAAGCAAGTCGAGAGACTCTCACAAATCTCTCTCTCGTTCTCTCAAATAGAAATCTATCTCTTTCTCACAGATCTCTAAAAAAACTCTCTCTCAAAGACTAAGATCTAGATCTCTCTTTCTCTCATAAACAAGGAATACTCTCTTTCTCAAGCAATGAAATCTTTCAAAGAACTCAAAGAAAGAATAATGGATGGAACTTTCTTCTCAATGGATGGAAATTTCTCTATCGCTCAATGGAAGTGAAAGGAATGATCTCACAATCACTCAAGAGAACTCTCAATCTCACAATCTCTCTCACAAGAAGGATGGCGCCTCAACGGAAGGCAGAACCATGCTCTGATACCATGACAAAATATGAAGAGGGGAGAGGAGAAGAGTGGAGATGAGGAGAGAGGGCACAGCTAGAGAGCACACCACAAATGACTAACTGTACACTAGAATTAGTTGAAAAAATAGAATATATACAAACCCTTTTAGGGTTAGGGTTAGGGGATCTAACCCTTTCCTTTATAGCACTCTATAAGGTTAGTGCTATGCACATATGATCACGTGATGGTGCTATGCACACATGATCACATGATGTTGAGCATGAACTCTCAACAAGTTGTGGGTGGAGAGTCAGATATAACTGCTTTTTGCTCCTTGCTCAAATTTTTAATTTGAGCGGTGGTGAAACCTCATTGTCGGCATACACAAACTTGCATCTATATGCATTTATGTCATCTATCATTAAGGCATTTATTGATAACATGGTGGAGCATCCAAAGGAAACATTGGTTGCTACGCCCATAAGTTGTCCTAATGTAACCGCTATATTGGACGAAATGGGGAGCTCTTTTGAGGTTAGGGTTATCATTAGCAAGCGACCTCGTGTTTTGACATTTGGTAGCGAGGCATTTACAATCCTCTCTGACCCTTTGAAAGAGGCTAATGACAAAGTCATGATGGCCATCGTCAAGTTTGATATGAACATCTCTTGGTTTGATACTTCAATCATTTGATTCAATTTGCTTCTAACATTTGTTTATTTATTGCTAGATCAGCACAGAATCGCATATGTATGCTCGATTCTCTCCTTTCAGTTATACTTAGTGATACCAAGAAGACAGTAGATGATGTTTGTTCAATGCTACAACCTTTAGACTTGGATGGCATGCTAGTCATCTTTATGCCATATTATGAGAAGTAAGTATCGTCTCAATCTTTCTTTTAGTCTTTTATTTGTAATATTGTGTCAATTAATACTTAATATTGTGATAAATCTTATCGCTCTTTATTGGTGATGTAGCTCACATTGGAGCCTGATAGTATGGGATCTTTGATGACAACCATTGTTGGTTTGTCAATTCATACGGGGTGCTCAAGTAAGTGTTCTTTTATCATATCATTATGAACTTGCATCTTACTATTTACTACACAAATTCACTTTGTCATATGTCATGATGGGCAGGTCTACAAACAAGTTAGTATCTGTGATTATGAAAATCAAGGAGCATCAAGACCAACCAAATTTCCAGATACACCTTGTAGTGGAGCAGAAAGACAAGTTTAGTAGTGGGTGGAGAATTGCCTACAACTTCATGTTGTTCCTCAATGAAATTTTTGAACATGTCTCAATAGAAGCATATACAAAGCTCGAGCTACAAGATTTTATGGCTAAGACTGTTCACTACCTAACTACTACCATTGGGAAACAACATGATGGACTCAATGAAGAACCTGAGGGAGCCAAAGAAAAACAAGAGAAAATTCAGTCTCCTTCTACATCACAGCCTTAAGTAGAAGCATTACAGTCTCCACTTGAATTAGAGACTCAATGCATTCGTCCTACACAAGAAGTAGAGACTCAATGTGCATCTACAACATCACATCTTGCAAAGGAGGAAGAGATTGAGTCTATCCCTATTGCACCAGACGTAGAATCTCAATGTACACCATCCACACAAGAAGTAGAGACTCAATGTACCCTTAGAGAATCACAGCCTCAAGAGGACTCATCAGACTCTATTCAGTTGTTAAACATGTAGAAAGAAACATGAGTCCTTGAATATTTTTATCTTGTTTGTGTTGGCTGATGATAGTGTTTTTTAAACTTATGTTAATTGTTACAATACATTAGGATATTTACTTATGATATTTATTCAATTTGTATTATTATTGTATTAGCAATTCTAAAAAACTAAATTGTATTAGCAACTCTAATATGATCTGCTCAGTCCTACCAGACTTGTTGTAGAGAATGCAAAACTATTACAAGCCATAGAGGCCAAGATCACACTAGAAGATCTCATAATTAGTATCTCTTATCTTCTCAACAATCCAATCTTCCACAGACTCCACGTCCATATCCTCAACATAATTACAATGAAGGAAGAAATTCAAGCAATCATGATGGATAGTCAGGCCACAGACTCCACGCCCATATCCTCAACATAATTACAATGAAGGAAGAAATTCAATCAATCATGATGGATAGGCCACAGAGGCTGAGATCACACTAGAAGATCTCATCATTAGTATCTCTTATCTTCTCAACAATCCAATCTTTCACGGACTCCACTTCCGTATCATCAACATAATTACAATGAAGGAAGAAATTCAAACAGTCACTGGACAGGCCATAGAGGCCGAGATCACACTAGAAGATCTCATCATAAGTATCTCTTATCTTCTCAACAATCCAATCTTCCTCGAGCTCCACTTCCGTATCATCAACATAATTACAATGAAGGAAGAAATTCAAACAGTCACAAATTGTTTCTTTATAATCTCTTTGGGAGGCCTTTATTGTTCTTTCAGCATCCCGATCAAATCGGCCATACCGAGTGCTTCGATAACGTAGGTTGCTTAAGAAGTCCAAGAGATCTTGTCATGCTTTTATAATACATTGTAAAAGTCTTTCGCTCTCTGCTATCTTCTGAGTCTCCTTCCTCTCTGTTTGCCTCTGTGCATCGAATTCCTCTCTCTCCATCCGTGTGAGTGGAGAGCCTTGTCGAATTCTTGCATCTCTCCTTGCTCCTTGGTCAGCAACCCATTGTTTAAGACTGTCGATTCTAGACTCCACGTCTACGACGATGCCAAGGACATCCATGGTGGGTGGAGAGATGATAAATTAAGAGTGATAAACGAAGAATGTGCTTGTAGGACTAGGATGGATGAAAGAAGGGAGTCTAATTATATTATTCTTGTCTTCAATCACTTTATTTCATAGATTTAAATCGATTCAAAATCTATCATCTCATGTGTCTCTCACATTTACGGTCTTTTATGTTTTACTTCACTCAATGGACAACTCACCTCTCTAAATTTATTAAATCGGTTTCACTTTTTTGGAAGTCTAATTAAGTATATACAATAAATATCTTATGATGAGAATATAATAATTATATCATTGTTATGTTCCATCACTTATTTTAAAGATTTCAATGTACTCAAAATCTATCATCTCACATGTCTCGCATTACGGTCTTGCATCAGCAAAGTCTAACTTATATTATATTAAAAAAATATCACATGATGAGATTCTAGTAATTATATCATTCTTGTGTTCCATCATTTTATTTTATAGATTTCAATGTACTGATCACTGTCTTACTTGTCTCACATGTCTCGCATTATGGTCTTGCATTCCATCATTTTATTTTATAGATTTCAATGTACTCACTGTCTTACATGTCTCACATGTCTCGCATTATGGTCTTGCATCTGTTACTTCAAATAATCTAGTCATCTTAGCCTCTACCAATTCTTTATTCTGAATCTTTCATCTCACATTATGAGTCTGCAGTTCTATAAATCCCTTAGTAGTCGTTCATCTTCTATATCTCGCCCGTAGAAAACACTTCTTCCACTTTGCTGTTCTTACCTTACTCCTCTCCTCAAGCTTGCTGCTTCCATCTTGCCCGTAGCCTTACCTCCTCTCCTCAAGCATACTCCTTTCATCTTGCCTTACCTCCTCTAGTTACCTTCCTCACTCTCGTTACCTTCCTCCTCTCATTTTTATGGATCTTTTTAAGGTAATCGATTCTGTCGAGCAAGCCATTAGCAGTATCAAAATATGGATTGCCGAGAACCACGGAAAGAGAGAGGAGAGAAAGCGAAATCCAGCTCCATTAACCCAGTACGAGAAGGATGACTTTGCTTGTTAGAAGGGCTTAGATAAGGAAGAGAAAATAAAAATAAGTATGGCTACTAGTGAAATAGATAAATTGCAGTCATATAGGAGAGAGCTAATAGACTTTCAAAGTGAGATATTTTCGCGTGTGGCTCATTATGGAAGATTTCCACCCAGGAAGTGCAAGCCATTCGGAATAAACAAAGTGTTATGTAGGAGAAAATTCATCAATCCTTACTTCTCTTCTATAATTTTAACTACATCGATGAGGATGAGATGAGCTGGGGTTGAATTTAGGCTAGAGTCTTGAAAATAGATTTGCCTTCCAGTGAGAGGCTTATTGTAACTTTTTGTGATTTTCAACACCTTTATAAATATTGTGAGAGTTTGCTACTTCCACTTGTAACTTTTGAAAGTGTTTCCTAAACACTATTATAAATGTTAAGAGAGTTTACAATTACTGAATCTTATTTTTTTGTGTAACTTATCTCAGGCTTATTGTAACTTTTGGTGTTTGTCAACACCTTTATAAATATGGTGAGAGTTTCTTTAATACTGTAACTTTTGAAGGTGTTTATTAAGACCATTAAATATTAAGAGAGTTTACAACTGCTGAATCTTATTATCTAGGTTGTGTTAAATTTTATAATTTTAGTTTCATCTCCTTTAAAAATATATATAAATGCTTGTTTTTATGTTTTTATATGTGCTTTAAAGATTGGGTTTTTCTTAAATTTTATTTGAAAAGTAGTCCAAAAGTATATGTAAAAATGAATTTGTACATTGACAAGTCCAAAATTAATGAAATAAGTGTTTTCTTGGGATATTATATGTTGCAAGTATTTCATTTCTTTTGCAAAGAATTCACATTTGATAGAAGATGATGGATCTCAAAATACTCCTTCTATGACAAGTGACATTCCGAAAAATGTATGCATATGCACAAAAAGTCATCAATAAGCACACTCCCAGAAAAGAAAAAACTTTGAACAAGGGCTTTTTTTTCATACATGAAATCATTTCAGAGTCTGGAAAGAGTGTTGAGTGCAAGGGAGTTTCATTGAATGATTTTTTGTCCGACGACACTGCTTGGGAGAGGCCTCAGCTTTTCTTTGTCTATGAAATATCACCAGATGACATTCGTCAACTCCTTGATAGAATATTACATACCACCATTGGTAGAGTGGGACTATGTAACATAGTCATATTTACTGATAAAGATGACAAGGAAAAAATGTCTGCTACCATAGAAAAACAATATGGCAATGAGCTTAAGATTTACAATGGTATATACTCAAGAAAAAGGGATGAGAGAATGTGGTCTCAGGATATAGTCTTGAAACCTTTTTCTTGTGCATGAAGAGCCCTTACAATGATCACTTCTTATAGAACAACATAAGAGGGAATGCAAAGAGATTGCAACTACTGTTGGAAGAGCATGAAGCTCCAAATCCCCTCCATCGCAACGCAAATCACTATGAAAGGCCAGCAAAAAGTGCTGATCTTTTAATTAGTATGATGGAATTTTTGCTGCCCTCCAGATGGGAAGTCACATTGTGTCGAATGGGACATTTGTTTGAAGCTCTTATCAAAAAAGGACACCATGTAAATATTATTGAGAGCCCTGCTTGCTTGGAATACCTTGATGCCATGGCTTCTCTCACAATAAAGTATGATAAGAAAGGTCCGATCTCACATGAAGAGGATGCTGACATAGAGATGGCCATGTATGATGAGAGCAAGAAAGATGAGGAAAATGCTAAAAGCTTTGGATATGATAGTGAGGACACTAGTGATAGTAAGGAAGCTGAAGAAGATGGATATGACACTGACCTTGCCTCAAAAGGTTACATAAAAAGACCACGAAGATATCTAGAGGTATGAAAACTTATCTTTAATTTTCTTTATTCATTTAAAGGCCTTTTTAAAATTATAATTAATTTAAAATTCTGAATCTCATCATTATTTTATCCTTTTATAAGAGAAGGGAAAGGAGGAGGATGAGGAGGACATAGCTGGAGTAGAGAATATAGAAAGCTCATCTCAAGAAAGCAAAGCTGCTCTGGCTATCCATCGGATGACTCTAGAAAATAATCATACCTTGCAGCAAATGGAGAAGTCATTTCAAGTTAGGTTTCAAGTTCGAGAACAACCTCTTACTTTTATATTTGATGAAGAGGACATTTCAATCTTATAAACTTCAAGAAAGAGGTTAATGACAAGGTCATAATAGCCATCCTCAGGTTTGACACAAACTTTTTCTTGACTTTATGCTTTTGTATTTCCATTGGATCAAATGGACTAATATTCTTTTCTTTTTATTGCAGTATGTTTTAGAACAGCTTCCCCTATATATATAGAGATGTGCATATATGGTCGATCCTCTTGTTTCTAGTGTACTTAGCAATAAGTAGAAGACCATAGATGATGTTTTTAAGTGGTTGCGACCTATTGATTTGACTGCGGTGCGAGTTATCTTTACTGCATATCACGAGGAGTGAGTATCAATCCCTACTTAGCTTATCTCTTACATTGTGGAGGATTATATCAAATAATAATTATTCTTAATTGATAATGCAGCTCGCATTGGAGCTTGGTGATTGTGGACATCTTAGCCAAGCAATATTTTTTTGTTAATTCAATAGCATCTATCCATGGCAGTGTGTCAGAGTAAGTATAACCTACTTGTGTCATAATTACATCATTGAAATGCATCCTATGCAATGCGCACATTCATTTATGTTATCTATTTTGATGTGTAGATCGGCTCGAAAGTTGGTAGGTGCTATAGATGCACTTATGCAAATGGAAGGTGACTTAGAAGGTCAAATAGAGTATGTAACATGCCCCGCAACGAAGCAGAATGATGACCACAGTTGTGGGTAGAGAGATGGATATAACTGCTTTTTGCTCCTTGCTCAATTTTTAATTTGAGCGGCAGTGAAACCTCATTGTCGACATATACAGACTTGCATCTATATGCATTTATGTCATCTATCACTAAGGCATTTATTGATAACATGGTGTAGAAAAATAGAATCAACCCTATGATCCTTCCACTTAAAGGGAAATAATTGAATCCTAGAGGTAGAGAAAACCCTTGAAGAGGAGTAAATCATCCCATTACCCCTAAGAGAATAGGCAACTATAAATACTATTGTATCCCAAGCATGGATGATTTTTTCAAGTTAGTTTCGTTAAGAAGATAAATTTTTATATTGGCATTGAAAGTTGTTATGCTTTATTAAAAATAAATGTTTGAAACATTCGCTAGGATTTGAAAATTTTATGCAAAAAAATTTAAAGTTTCGCTAGGATTTACATATTTTCCTTCAAATTTCAAAAGAAAATGTTGAAAAAATCACTACATTCTACCAATATTGTGAAACTTTAAAAATGAGCTTGAAAACTTTCGCCAAGATTTTATATTAATATATAAGCATAACTTCACATCCCTGATCCCAAGACATTGGGAACCAAAATGCAGGAAGAAAACAAAGAGCCTTAGCCAATGGTTAGAGCAAAAGATCTAGAAATCCACACTAGCATTAAGGTAATGAGTACAAACACCTTGCACATCATGCCTATGATCATGATGACCCTTAGGATTTATCAACACAAGGTTCTCATCTCTCAATATGCTCTTTCACAAAAGCCAGCTACTTAGAGTTTTTGTAGGATGCATGGTGGTTTACAAGCAACCCTGTGACACTAAAAAGTGATCGGTTATTAAAGCTTCACCCTAATATAAATCCTCAAGGGAACTTTGTGATGGGTGATGACACACCTCAAAAGATAGAAATAATTGGGAACTTACCTCGCATAGTGATCACTACAAACAGCATAAGAGAGGCATTTTATGGCCTAACAATGGCACATAATCTTTTTTCTATTTGAAAGTGAAATGGAGGCTATCTTTAATAAGTAGGTATGCACATTAGGAAACTTGAGAATTCTAGCTAAAGCATTGCCAACATTTCCAAGATTGGGTCTATGTTCAAATTAGCTCATATGATTAGAATCAGGATGCATATTCGAGTACACTATGGCATATTAAGAGGTTTGGACACCTCAACTTCAAGAGTCTAGTATCCTTGAACATTTCAAATATGGTACAATGACTTCCACAATATATTTTCAAAGAATGATTTTGAGTCATCTGTATGGGAAAGCAACATGGACAACTATTTCCAGCATCTTGGTCTTGACATTCATATATTCATAAAATCATACATTCTGACATTTGGGTTGATGCTCCACAGTCAATCAGAACAACATTATACATAATCACATTTACTTATGATTATTCTAGGAAGACATGAATATACTCCTAAAATAGGAGTTTGGCACACTCAATCTTTTCAAAGACTTCAAAGCTATGGTGGAAAATAGAATTGGTATGTACACACGTCTAGGATGAGCTCACTACCTTTCATAGACACTATGGAGAATTCACATGCAGTTACACTCCTAAGTGAAATGGAGAATTCAAGTGAAATAATAGAGTCATTGCAAAGTCAGCAAGATGTATTCTCATCAATGAGAAGAAAGTCACAAGGAAGTATTGGGTAGAATCATGTGACATGGCATTCTATCTAATGAATTGAAGTCCCATGGATATCTTACAAAACATGATGCTAGATGTGCCATCAAAGGAATGAAGCCCTCTATCAATTGCATCAGAGAATTTGACTCGCTTGCCTTCTTCTATATAAACTCAAGAACAAGCTTGATGTGACTCAATAAAGTGTGTCTTTACAGGGTATGCAAAAGAATCCAAGACATATAGGGTATATGTCCCAATTAAGAAAAATGTATTCAACTCTAGAGATGTTATCATTGATAAGTCATTGATGATGTTCTTCATCATATTTTGAGGAGCCTATCACACTTGTATTCAACCGGTACCACCACTAGTAGATCATTCTCATCGTGATAACATCTTCACATTAATATAGTCTTGCCCCAATGTAGTGGAGATTATCAGTTTAGCCATAATTGTATAATATAGTCCATATTTAATGCAGATTAGTGTTTATCTAGGACTTTAGGTTCATTCCATATCTCACACACCTCAGGATTAGGTTATGCCTTTTTTAATTGCATCTGATGTATGGGCTAGTCAAAGTGTGAAGCAAGAGTTATGGCCACGATCATGACAGTATTCATCTTTGTAAGTTGTGTGAAGGTCTCTTCATAATATGTTCCATACTCTTGGCCATGTCCCTTGGCAGCTAAACTAGCTTGTATTTGTCAACTTCTCCATCTAATATAAGCTTGAATTTTTCTCTACAAGGAGGTCTATCAAAGTCCAAGTTTAGTTCTTGATAAGAGCATCATACTCTACATTTGTTGCTTATATTGCTACGCTAGTTCTTGGAATGAGGTTTCCTTCAATTCCATCACTTTGTCCATGAATGCAAAATTTCTTTTATAGACCCATATTTCAAGTTCCTTTCTTACCAGAGTATATCTTCTAATATTTATAGTGGAAGTCACTGGAATATCAGTGATGACCATAGTGGGGGTTGCGTCTATTGTATTGAGGAACTTTTTTTGCATTAGCTGTGAGTTGTCGTGGAAGACAATGCACTATGTGATGTTGTATGGGGACTGATCGAAAGTTTGAAAACATAGAAATAGACATTTAGACAAGAACCGTTATTCTTCTTAAAGGTATTAGAGGATCCGAGAGAGTGGAGTGCACAAGAGATGAATGACTATCCATTGTGTTGTATTGAGCATGATAATGAATATATACATCTTACCCATTAGGGTTAGGGTTAAGATTACCCTTATGCCCTTATGCTCTTCTCTAGAATATTGTAATTTACATTATCTTAACACTCCCTCTTAAATTGTAGAGGGACTTGGATTTTGCAGTGCATAGGATAGTAGGGAAAACTGAAAACTCTATATGTGCATATGTGAGCATTGTGACTATACGAAGAAAGTCAATACAATGAGTACAACTTAGATCATGTACATACATTGACTATCATTTCCCCCTCTTAAGTTGTAGATCTTTGGGAACAAAACCCAAAAAATAGACCGAAGGCAGTAGGGAGATATACCAAAAAGTAGGAAGCATTCCTTGATCAAAGATTGGTCGAGCAATCAATGAGTGTGTGATGACCACGTGCTAGAAATGGTTGAGCTAAGTACATTTATGTCATAATCTTTTATGGAGCCTTAAGTTGCTTGATAGTAGATGCATCTAGATGTGAAGTTGATCACCATATAGCCAAGAGGATGTAATCCAAAAGGTTGTTTACAAACAAGGGTGTCACCAACCCAAAAAATTTGACAACACTACCCGAGCTATCATAGGATGCAGGGTCATAGAAGACCGCACAATCATTGTGGACAAAGTGATCTAGGGACTACATGTTGAGAGTGCTCTCAACGGAAGCAAGAACGGAAGAGGGAGAGAGAGAAATAGAGAGCCACACAAGTTTTGGTGGGTGAAAAACCACCCTAATCTTCTTTTTCATTCATTTATATATGTGTTTGAGTATTGTACATAACCGGGGTAAAGGCACAGTGACCTTTAACCCCCACAACCTCCCACTTAAAGGAAAATGTGCCCTTAAGGGAGAACAACCAGTGAGCATACTATCCAATGCCCATCAATACACGACAATACTCAAACCGCTGACTAGGTAGACTCTTCGTCAGCATATCTGCAGGGTTATCATCTGTATGAACCTTGACAAGCTCTATGCGCTTGTCCTCAAGTACCTTCCTAATGAAATGGTACCTGACCTCAATGTGTTTGGTCTTTGCATGAAAGACCGGATTCCGTGCTAGCTGAATAGCACTCATGGAATCACTATGCAATGTCGGTATGAATCCCCAAATCTCCCACTAGCCGATCAAGCCATATAGCCTCCTTGCAACCCTCT
Source organism: Dipteris shenzhenensis (assembly GCF_047967505.1). Taxonomy (NCBI): domain Eukaryota; kingdom Viridiplantae; phylum Streptophyta; class Polypodiopsida; order Gleicheniales; family Dipteridaceae; genus Dipteris; species Dipteris shenzhenensis. The sequence continues at coordinate 52,676,771 of NC_141615.1, forward strand.
GTGGTTGCAACATACTCAGCCTCTATGGTAGACAAAGCAACGCACTTCTGTGCATGAGACATCCACGACACTGCACCACCTGCAAAGGTGAACACATAACCAGAAGTGGATCTCCTACTATCCACATGCCCTGCATAGTCTGAATCTGTGTACCCAAGTACACGCATGTCTCCTTTACCAAAGCAGATGCACATCTCCTTGGTACCCTTCATGTACCTCATGATGCACTTAACTGCCTCCCAATGTCTCTTTCCTGGATTAGCCATATACCGGCTAACAACTCCCACTGCAAATGCAATGTCTGGTCTAGTAGCTATCATAGCATACATAAGACTCCCAACTACTGATGCATAAGGAACCTTGGCCATCATGGCCCTTTCCTCATCTGATTTGGGACTATCTGTATGACTCAGTTTCACATATGGAGGCAATGGAGTATTCACTGCCTTCCCCCCCTCCATATTGAAACGCTGCAATACTTTTGTAACATACTCTTTTTGTGAAAGCCAAAGGAGTTTCCTACTCCGATCACGCGTGATGCGCATACCAAGAATATGACCTGCAAGTCCCAAATCCTTCATATCAAAGGCCTTATGCAACTTGGCCTTTAATGCATCTAGCTCATAAGTATTCTTGCTAGCCAATAGCATATCATCCACATATAGTGCCAGGATTATCAGGCTACTATCCTTAGCCCTTTTAGTGTAGAGGCAGTGATCAATTTCACTCCTTCTAAAACCTTGGGATTGAATGAAAGCATCAAACTTCTGATACCATTCTCTAGGCGCTTGCTTAAGACCATAGAGACTCTTCTTCAGCTTGCAAACTAAATGCTCTTTGCCCTTTTCTTCAAAGCCTTCCGGCTGCACCATGTAAATTTCCTCATGCAAATCCCCATGCAAGAAAGCTGTCTTGACATCCATCTGCATAAGCTCCATATCCTCTACTGCCACTAGTCCAAGCATGCATCTAAATGTGGTCATCTTCACAACCGGAGAGAATATCTCATCAAAGTCCACACCCTTCTCTTGCTTGAACCCTTTAGCAACCAAACGGGCCTTGTACCTAGGCACATCATCACCTGTGACCTTCATTTTGTAGACCCATTTACATGGCAATGCTTTCTTTCCATGTGGCAAAGAAACCAAGTCCCAAGTCTTATTCTTCATAAGTGAACTCATTTCTGATTGCATAGCATACTCCCACTTGCGTTGATCCTCACGCATCATAGCCTCTCTGTAGCAAGAAGGCTCCCCGCAATTAGTAAGCATCACATAGTCTACCCCTGGAACAAACTTATCAGGCGGTCTAGACACTCTAGAAGATCTTCTCAAGGGCATTTCAGCTTGCTGTCCCATTTGCATATCAACCACATTTGGCTCATCATTTCCACCAATAGATGATTTATCATCTACCCTTGATTGTATACCTGTGGGAGTGCTTGGTGGTACCATTTCTTGCACATTTGGTGCATGGACAGCTTGTTGTCTATCAACATATGCAGGTGGATTCACATCTTGGAAAGTGATTCTCCTCATTTCCACATCCCTCATGGGTGTCTTATGCATCTTCTTCTCATTGAAGAAAACATCATGGCTGCGTATGATCTTCGTTGCTTCTGGATCCCAGAGACGATAGCCCATCTCTCCACTTCCACCATAACCCAGAAAGATGCATTTCCTAGACTTAGGATCTAGCTTCTTTCGAAGCTCTTTTGGCACATGTGCATATGCCTCACACCCAAATATACGCAAATGAGAGTAAGAGGGCTTCTTGCCACTCCATGCCTCTTTAGGAATACCACCATCCAAACTCTTACTAGGTGATCTATTGATCACATGCACTGCAGTCTTCATTGCCTCAGCCCAAAAACCACCAGAAAGACTTGCATTGGAAAGCATGCATTGCAACCTTTCTTGAATGGTACGGTTCATCTTTTCTGCAACTGGATTTTGCTCTGGAGTACGAGGGAATGTGAGCTCCCTCTGAATCCCACGTGTATCACAGAAATGCAGAAAGTCATGAGAGAGATACTCTCCACCATTGTCAGTCCGTAGGCATTTAAGCGTTCTACCTGACTGATTCTCAACCAAGGCCAGCCATTTCTGAAATACTTGGAACACATCACTCTTCCGAGATATAGCATGAGCCCACACTTTCCTAGTTGCATCATCAATGAATGTCACATAGTATTCAGCCCCACCTAATGACCGTGTAGGCATGGGACCACATACGTCTGAATGCACCAAATCAAGCATTTCAAACTTTCTTTCCCCTTCTTTTATGGGCTGATTTAGTCTGCTTCCCATAGCGACAATGCTCACAAAATTCAAAATCAGAGAAACTCAAATGCGGTACATAACCCAAACGGCATAAGAGTTTCATTCCATTCTGGCTCATGTGCCCCAACCTGCAATGCCACAAAGAAGTGCTTGGCTGCTCAGTTATTGCAACAACATAATCAAATACCCCTGATACATGTAAGGGATACAAAGTCCCACACTTGGCACCCCTGGCCAAAAGCATCACTACTACACACGGATCCTATTGCGATGTTTACGTACCGACGTTTAGCGCTCGCTTAGCGCTAATCGTCGGTATAAAAAGCGGGTGTCGTAAATCGTCGCTATATAGCGACTATTTTAAAACGTTGCTATATAGCGACTTTTTTTGTAAAAGTCGCTATATAGTGACGTTTTAAAATAGTCGCTATATAGCGACTTTTTAAAATAGTCGCTATATAGCGACTCTGAGACAAAATACTATAGCGACGTTTTACAGAAAGGTTTTTTTTTTTTATAGGGCTTAAAAGTTAGTTTTTTCCAATGAAATTTTTTTTTAAATTTTCATACATGTTTTAACTCATAGAGAATAAAAAATTGAGAGCATGTACATCAAGCCTTTGAAGCTCGTATATTCATGTCCAAATTTGAGATGAGAGAAATCAAATAAGAGCATTTACATCAACTGTTTCATCTTGAGCCAAGTCTAAGGCGCCAAGCAAGTCTATCTCCAACTCTATACCGAGTTGATCTCCTATATCATCATCGTACTCTAGCATCGTACGTTCACCTAAAGGTATTTGATCATCTTCTTCAATAAAGCGTAAGTGTGGTGATTGATCTTGATGATTGTTGTCTTCTTCATCAATATCGTGATCTCCATCCTCCTCCCGTGCGATGTCATTATGCGCATCTTCCTCTTGGCTCATATGGTGATCTACATCTTCTTCGCTAGATTCATCAATTGGATCCGGCATTGGTAGTGGCATCTCCATATCCACATCTCGATCTTCAAAAATTTGCTTACTTCGTGGTGCAACTTGGATCACGTACCACCATCTTGGATCAGAACGATCTGGATGAAAAACCACCTATATTGAAGATGGGTGCCAAATGTCGTCAATTATATATATATGAATGGACTTTAAAAACGATAGCTTCGAATAATTAAATCATTAGTATGTACCTGCTCACAGTGCTCGGGAAGAACAAAAGTATCACTTTCATTGGTCCAATGTTTGGTGGAGTCTATTGCAAAGAGACCGCTACTATCTTTTCTCACTGTCGCATGGGGACCGTTGTAAGTAGTTCTAAACCATTTTACATCAAGAATGAAAATAGTAAATCGTCTGAAATCAATTTCATAGATGTCGCGTATGGTTCCACAATAATCCAACTGTGAGGAGAAAAGATTGGTATCTGAAGCACTTGCTCGGCTATCTTGTGTGAAGTTAGCCATGACTCCACAATCATACGTGACTCTCTTTGAATCGATGCGTTCCACGCAAAAATGTCGTCCATATGACCATAATGCACTATACTTTTTGTACTGTAAAAGAGCATCATTAAAACAATGAAGATGCACCTATTTTATAGCATATATTGCCACAAATAATTACTTAATTACGTCAAGAGATAAGAAACTTACATGCACCATACATCCAGATGATAACTCTCGCTCGCATTCGGTTATTGTCTCTCCATCACGTTCCGCTTTACGTAGAGCCAGTTGTAACCAATCAAGTGACATGTGAGTGGGGAGAAGAGCTAGATCTCGTGGATATGGTTGTGATCGCCTGTACATTACTCTGAATCTCGTCCTTGCATTTATTCTTTCTACTTTGGCCACTTCATATCTCTCAATCCACTTCTGCATCTCAGGGCTATTGAGGATACAAAACTTATTGAATTTCTCCATTTGCTCTTTGCTCATCTTTCTTTCAATCCCTTTTCCTTGGGGAACCTCGCCAACGATGCGATCATCATCCTTGTTGTGCCAAGCTTGCGGCATATCAAGATCCGTGGATGCAAGAAACTCTGTGATATATACTAATGACTCTTGTACAAGCCATCCCTCTGCCATGCTTGCTTCCGGTCTTGCTCTTTGTCTTACAAACCCCTTTAAAGTTTTCATAAATTGCTCGAGGAAAAACATCCATCGACTATGTACGATACCTGCTATAGCCACCTCATCAACTATGTGCACAAGCAAGTGGACTTGAGTTGTCATAATGCTCGAGGGAAAGTGCTTCTCAAGCAAGCATACGGCTTCGATGGATTCCACCCTAGCCTTCTCCCCGGGGGATTCAAAGGGGGAAACTTATGATATCATGTGAGTGTACAATAGGGGGATTTTTTGAAATGAGGCATAAGCTTATACATTAGGGGTGGGGGCCCTTTTGAATTTTAGGGGGGGCATGCCATATTTAAGATGGGGCCCACATAGTATAGGCTACCTTGGGTAACTAGTCCAAACAAGTTTGGTTTTGTGTATGGTTTTAAATAGTCATAGGGAAAGTAATCTTATTGTGTAATCTAAATGCTTGAGAAAGAACGTAGATTTAAGGAAAGGGGGGGACATAATAGAATTTTGGTGGTATCTTATAAGCTTAAATAGGGGTGTCTTATCATCCTACGTGGATCTTAAATAGGGGGTTTTCTTGAAGTTCATGCACGCAGGTGACGTCCCCCTTTAATCAAGAGTGAATCCCCCGGGGCCTTCTCGATGCTCGATATAGAGATCTCTTTTTGAGATATCCACCTATTTCACATGTCCATGCATATGTAAGATATTTGAGATATCCACCTATTTCACAAGTCCATGAAGAAAATACATAATGCGATTTGATAGTAAGCATACCTCACAATACCACAGATCTTGAATATAGCATTTCTAACATCTTCTTGTAAGCACCCTTTTATTGTAATTGGGAGGATGAACTATCAAAGCAACAATGAAGTCATGTCAACAATATAACATAATAATAATTACGCTAACGCATCACTATTATCGATATACTAATTCTACTTAGAATACCTGTAAGACCTTGTGCCAATCATGGGACTTGAGGCCACTAAGCTTATTGTCCTTTGAAAATGCTCCTTTCAAGCAATGCATGTACCCACTTGTAACAAGTCCTACACGCGTGCATAAATGTGTTAGTACAAGACATGCGTGCAAAAGAGAGTAAAAAAAGCATAATCCCTCATTGTACATGTAAAGACACAACCACGTACCTGCGCACTCTCCATATCCTGGGTAGTCATGCATGGTCCACATCAAGATACCCCTGACCAAAATATCATTGGTATGTCTAGGAGCTCTGGAAATATCAAAGACCTGCACTCCTCTCCATAATATCTGTAACTCCTCTATCAAAGGTGCCATGTACACATCCATGTTTTTTGCCTTGTACTTTCCTGGCATAAGTAGTGCAAGCATGAGGTGTCCCTTTTTTATTGTTAGCCATGGTGGGATATTGTAATTCACCACGACTATGGGCCATGTCGACCAAGATGTCGAGCGTAACCCGAAAGGATTCACGCCGTCCATGGCTAGCCCAAGATGTAAGTTGCGTGGCTCCCTCGCAAAGTCCGGCCACTGATTATCTATGTGCTTCCAAGCTGCACAATCTGCGGGAATCCTCAATGTGTCATCAGTGGACCGATGAGATGCATGCCATGTCATCAACTCCGCTATGGATTTGCATCGAAACATGTGTTGTATTCTTGCAATGATGGGAAAGTGTCTCAAGACCTTTACCGGTATCCGCTCACCCTGCAAGTCATCTCTATATCGTTGTTCCCCACACTTTGGACAACTAGCCAAATCGCCATGCTCACGACGAAAGAGAATACAATCATTACGGCAAGCATGGATGGTATCATAATCCATACCCACCGTTGTTAGCATCTTTTTCGCTTCATCTCTTGATGCGGGCATGGTATTTGGTGCAGGCAACATCTTCTGGAGCAACCTATGACAAAGACAATATCCAAATGATGATTCTCAAAACAAACAATATACAAATAATGAGTCAAATTAATGCAAGGGCTAACCTCATTAAGGCCGAGACACTTGTATCCGACCACCCATACTGTACTTGTAGATTCAAGATTGAGAGACAAGCACGTAGTTTAGACATCCTAGCACCCTCGTACAAATGTGTTGATTGCAACTCTCGCATTTTGACCTCATACTCTGACATCACGTGTACGTGGGATGTAGTGCCCCTAAAAATGGAATCCATCATGTCGACCATACCCTCGTCGTCATCTGAGAGACTATGGTCTTGTTGAAAGTGAGAAGGTATATGTGTACCCTCGTCACCCTCCTCATCCTGTTTTAAGATTTCGTGTAAATATAAGATCTTCCATTTCTTGGTATACAATAAGATTGCGAACTTAAATAGCTTTGACTTACCGATGAGCCATCAACATGTGCAACACCAACTGGGGGTACTGGTTCCGGTTCCTCCCCATACATCCTCAAGTGGCACATGATAATACGACATTTATGTCGTACTTCTCGCTTGCAATGAGTGCAATGACAATATAACCTTTCCGTAAGCCACTTCGTGCTCTCGGGCGTTGGCGCATCATCGGACGAGCTTCCACTCGTCCCTTCCATCTACACTTATAAAATCACAACATAAGCATGAGGAGGACATATTGACAATTATAAAAAAGCATGTTTGAGCTTCTCTTGATGTCATATAAATCCTTTCCATCTACACTTATAAAATCACAACATAAGCATGAGGATGACATATTGACAATTACAAAAAAGCATGTTAGAGCTTCTCTTCATGCCATATAAAAAAAATGACAGTAAGCGTCGCTATATAGCGACGCTTACCTCTGTTCCATCGCTATATAGCGATGCTTTTAATTAAAAACGTCGCTATATAGCGACGGATTAGCGTCGCTATATAGCGACACTGTGGGTTAAAACCCGAAACGACGAAACGCGCGGCGTTTTGCTTTATCCATTCCTAATCTCTCAAATAAGCAATCCAAAATCTCTTCTCACCTATTTTCGACGACCTCCCATCTATTCCAAGCAACCTCCCACTCTATTTTCCACTTCTCACCCCTCTCCTACCTCTTGTACTCCCTCTCTATCCTTTTTCCCTGTTTGGTTTCTTGAAAGAAAGTTTCAACAATGTAGGTTGTTTGTTTGTTAGCTTTAGTTTTGTGAGTGTTTCTTCTTGTATTGCTAAACCTGTAAACTAGTTTTCAAGCTTGTTTTGAAAGGATTGAAACAAAAAACGAGATTTCAAGAAAATAAAGAAAACTCACCTCTTTTTTCTGTATTTCTCTTCCTTCTCTTTCTCCTTGTCTCCTCAATCTCCTCCCTTCAAGAAGTTGCTTTTGTAATCTCCTCCTTCCACTAACATCTTGTTTGGAAAAATGGGTTGTTTTCTCTCTTTTGTAGGTCCAGTCCACTACACCGAGTGGGACATACTATTTCAGGTAAGTGCTTCCTCTTTTTTCCATTTATTATTTTTGTTATTTGCATTGGCCTGCAACTAGTGCAGTGATGGGCGTAGGAACCCTCTCTTCCCCTCCCACTCTTTCCTTCTTTCCCCTTCTCTTATTCTCTTTTTTCCCCCTTCTCTTTTTTCCCTCTTCTCTTATTCTCTCTTTCCCCCTTCTCTATTTCCCCCTCATCTCTTTTCCCTTCTCTCTTTCCTTTCCCTCTTATTCTCTATTTCCTTTCCCTCTTATTCTCTTATGCTTATGCTTCTCTCATTCCCCCTTCTCTCATTCGCATAAGCTCATGCTCACGCATAAGCTCCTTCTCTACTTCCGCATGAGCATAAGCATGAGCTTATGCTTATGCTTATGCTTTCCCCCTTCTCTATTTTCCCCTTCTCTTATTCGCATAAGCTCATGCTCATGCATAAGCTCCTTCTCTACTTCCGCATGAGCATAAGCATGAGCTTATGCTTATGCTTATGCTTTCCCCCTTCTCTATTTTCCCCTTCTCTCATTCGCATAAGCTCATGCTCACGCATAAGCTCCTTCTCTACTTCCGCATGAGCATAAGCATGTAAGTATGCTTAAGCATAAGCATAAGCATAAGCATAAGCTCATGCTTATGCTCATGCATGCGCATGAGCTTATGCTTAAGTTTCCGCATAAGCTCCTTCTGTATTTCCGCATAAGCATGAGCTTATGCTTAAGTTTCCACATAAGCTCCTTCTCTACTTCCGGAAATAGAGAATGAGAGGAGCTTATGCGGATACTCACGCATAAGCATAAGCTCCTATTCCGAGTGGGACATGAGCATAAGCATGAGCTTATGCTTATGCTTATGCTTTCCCCCTTCTCTATTTTCCCCTTCTCTCATTCGCATAAGCTCATGCTCACGCATAAGCTCCTTCTCTACTTCCGCATGAGCATAAGCATGAGCTTATGCTTATGCTCATGCATGCGGAAATAGAGAATGAGAGAAGCTTATGCGGAAACTCATTCTCTATTTCTGCACAAGCTCCTTCTCTATTTCTGCACAAGCTCCTTCTCTATATCCGCACGAGCATAAGCATGAGCTTATGCAGAAACTCATTCTCTATTTCCGCACAAGCTCCTTCTCTATATCCGCACGAGCATAAGCATGAGCTTATGCGGAAACTCATTCTCTATTTCCGCACAAGCTCTATCTCTATTTCCGCATGAGCATGAGCTTATGCTTAAGTTTCTGCATAAGCTCATGCTTATGCATGAGCTTATGCGGAAATAGAGAGAAGCTTATGCTCCTTCTCTATTTCCGCACAAGCTCCTTCTCTATTTCCGCACAAGCAAAAGCATGCTCTATTTCCGCACAAGCTCCTTCTCTATATCCGCACGAGCATAAGCATGAGCTTATGCAAAAACTCATTCTCTATTTCCGCACAAGCTCCTTCTCTATATCCGCACGAGCATAAGCATGAGCTTATGCGGAAACTCATTCTCTATTTCCGCACAAGCTCTATCTCTATTTCCGCATGAGCATGAGCTTATGCTTAAGTTTCCGCATAAGCTCATGCTTATGCATGAGCTTATGCGGAAATAGAGAGAAGCTTATGCTCCTTCTCTATTTCCGCACAAGCTCCTTCTCTATTTCCGCACAAGCTCCTTCTCTATATCCGCACGAGCATAAGCATGAGCTTATGCGGAAACTCATTCTCTATTTCCGCACAAGCTCCTTCTCTATTTCCGCACGAGCAAAAGCATGAGCTTATGCGGAAACTCTTTCTCTATTTCCACACAAGCTCCTTCTCTATTTCCACACAAGCTCCTTCTCTATTTCCACACGAGCATAAGCATGAGCTTATGCGGAAACTCCTTCTCTATTTCCGCACAAGCTCCTTCTCTATGCGGAAATAGAGAATGAGAGAAGCATAAGCATGAGCTTATGCTTCTCTCATTCTCTATTTCCGCATAAGCTTATGGTTATGCTTCTCTCATCCCCCCTCATCTCTTTCCCCTTCTCTATTTCCCCTTTCTCTCATTCTCTATAACTCTTATTCTCTCTAACTCTTATTCTCTATTTCCCTTTTCTTCCTCTTCTCTTTCCTTTCCCTCTTCTTTCCCTCTTTCCTTTCCCTCTTCTTCCATTTCCCTCTTCTTTCTTCTTGCCTATGCCTATGCTTATGTTTGTTTTTTTGTTTTCTGTTTTTGTGTTTGTGTATATGTTAGACATGGGATCACGCCGCTCATCCGACGAGTACGGACAGCCTCGCAGGAGGAGAGCTCACGAGCTATATGCTCCAGAGGACTTTGATTCCTCTCATGTGGCTACCCCGAGGACTACCACTGGTTCGACTCCTCTCGGACCTAGCACTACAACTACCCCAGGTCCGACTCCTCTTCCACGTAGCACTGCGACTACCCCTCGGGGAACTCCTTTGCTAGCCGTGCATGGCTTTGTCGGGAGTCCCGACGAGTTTGCAGCGTAGATGAGCGATGAGGAAGCAGCGAGATTCTTCTCTCTGCTCTCTCAGAGGACCTCAGCAATTCCTTCCCCTACACCGACGGGTGGACGTACTGCCCAGCCATCCCCTCGCGCCCCTTCGACCGCGGGATCATCACTTGCGCATGCCTCTCGCAAGGGAAGGAAGAGTAGGATGGGCGGCTCATGTTGTGCTGACTCCGGAGATGTAGACGAGTCAGCACACTCACGCTCCTTTAGGTCTCCACTTGGTCCGGAGACACAGTATCAGTCAGGTTCCTTTCCCTCTCCTAGTCCCACTGCTACTCCTCGCTCCGGAAGCGCTCGCGCACGTTCCACTCCTTCAGACTCTGCTACCATCAGTCCCCCTTACTCATCAGGGGATCTCTTCTATCAAATCACATCTGCCGGAGAGATAATAGAAGATAAAAAGGGTAAAGAAGTGATGGCTACCATGAGGAGGTTGATGAGTCATCACTTCAAGAGCGGCATAAATACCGATTGGCGGTATCAAGATGCCCAAAAGAAGCAGGCGGTGATCGATGAGTTAAAACAAAGATACCCTAATCCGCCAAATGTAGAGTTTAATGACAATTATATGCGAGAGCGCATGGGTTTGGTCCTGAAGCATCGTAGATCAACCTTGCGTACTTCCATCACAAAGGGGTTGGCTAAACCCAGCTGGGCAGACAAAGCTGATTGGAAGTACTTCAAGAAGCAACATAGGGACCATCCCGAAATGTTCGAGGGTCAGAGGAGGGCTGCGAAGAGACGGCTGGATGTCGTAGGTACTTCGTACTTTGGAGCAAGCGGACGTTATGCGTTCGAGGCAATCGTGGTAAGTCTACTTCTTCTCATTTAATGTATTGTTCTATTTGTTTTACTTACATATTACATGCACTTTAGCTAACTCTAACTCTCGTAAATTGGATCCATAGCAAGCTGCGATGGGTCGTATTCCTACAGATGCAGAGACGCGACGCGCATTTCGGATAGGAACCAAGCCGTGGTTCATTGAGCAAGAGGCAATGGGAGCCACGGTCGATTGGGCTGAGGTGGCTGCTCGCACGGTATAAGTTTACTCCTACTTGTAATCTCACTTTTTAATTTAAGTTCCAATCTAATTTTCGATTTATATGGTTCACTCTTAGGGTCAAAGCTCAGGCGTCCCATCATCGGAGGCGAGCGATCAACAGGGCTAAGGATCAGACGCAGGTGCCGATGACGAGGGAGAAGACGCAGGTGTCGAGGACCAAGGAACAGGCCAACAAGCTCAAGATGATTCGGATTCGGACTCGGATGAGTAGTAGTGGTAGTAGCATCTTATATATTCGCTCGTTTGAGCAATTTTGTATCGCCCTTTCGAAAGGGTAATTTTGTTACAAACACTGTTGTATATGTCCGACTTCTATATACATTTGTTACTCATCATTTCACACGAACAATTTTGTATCACCCTGCAAGCAAGGGAAATTTTATTATAAAAAACCTTCTTTTGTCACTACAAAAAAACAAAAAGGATTAGTGGGGCTAAACAGGGCCAAAAGGAAGCCCTGTTTAGCCCCACTAATCCTTTTTTTTTGTTCTGTTAATCGTCGCTATATAGCGACGTTTACCAGTGTCGCTATATAGCGACGATTAATAGTGTCGCTATATAGCGACGTTTACATCGTCGCTATATAGCGACACTGGTAAAAGTTGCTATATAGCGACGATTGCATCGTCGCTATATAGCGACGATTTATAGCGACGGTCCTTTTCCGACGCTTTTAGCGACTTTTATAACGACGTTTACGCCCGTGAAAAAAAAAAATTTTAATGTAAAAAACGTCGGTATTTTCGTCGAAAAATGGCCTGTGCCTTGTAGTGCATAGAGCCCTTCTGAATTTTCCAACTCTGAAAGCCAAAAGTGGTGTGAAAACTAGCATCATCTAGCTGACCCACTGAAATAAGACTCTTGGTCAGCTTAGGCACATGTCTCACATGTTTCAAAACAAATGCAGACCCATTTGCAAAAGAAAACTTTATGTCACCTGCTCCCACTATGTCACATGCATAGTCATTTCCAAGATGCACACAACCTGTCTTTCGACTGTCATAAGTGGAGAACCATTCCCTATGGAAGGTAACATGGAATGAAGCACCAGAATCCAAAATCCAATCCTGGGAATATGCATCATCTGAAGTGGTAAGCAACTCTGCAGATAAACTAGACATGAAGAGAACATCATTGTCACTATCATGTGTGACTACATTGATCTCCTCAATCTTCACTTTTCCTTTGTCCTCCCTTGGACTCTCTTCCTTCTTATTTGCACCCCAATTTGCATTCTTTTTCTTATCCTTTTGCTCTCTTTTCAGCTTGTAGCAATCCTTTTTCATATGGCCCTTCTTGCCACAATGGTAACACTCAATGTTCCGTGCCTTGGATTTGCTACGAGACTTCCCTCTTTCTTGGGACTTCCCCCTGAACTGTTATCTACCCCTTTGCACATTTAAGGCTGCATCCTGCTTGTTGCCGTCCATAGACTTCCATCTAATCTCCTCGGCCAACAAGCTATCCACAACATCATCAAATTTCAATACTCCACCAGGTGCAGAGTTACTGACAGCTGTACGGAAGGTATCCCATGAGGATGGCAATGAACATAAGAGAAATATTGCCTTAGTCTCCACATCAAAATTCATCTTCTGAGCCTGAAGCTGGCTGAAAATAATATTGAATTCATTCAAGTGAGAAGCAATGGAGACCCCTTCCTTCATCTGCAGCTCAAACAACCTCTTCATGAGGTAAACTTTATTAGAGGCAGTTTCCTTCTCATAAATGGCACACAGTTTCTTCCACAAATCTTCTGTAGTCTGCTCATTTACTAGTGTGAAATAAATTGACTCTGCAAGATGAAGTCTAATAGTAGACTTTACTAATGCATCCAACTCATTCCAATCATCCTCAGACATATTTGCAGGCTTAGCTTCAATCCCTGCCAAGGGTTTAATCTGCTTCTTTTGAATAAGCACATCCCTTATTTGTTCTTTCCACAAAGAAAAGTTTGTCCCATCAAACTTTTTAATGCTGAAAAACTCCTTTTCAGACATGGAAGAGGATGCCATGATGCAAATGAAACAAAATCCCAAATGCTAGTGCCTGCAAGAGAGAATCACACCAAATACCAGTTGCACCCAAATGTGTATGCCACAATAGAGTGAAATATCACCAAAACTCAAAGCTCAAAGCATCAAAAGATGCATCTGACTCATGTGTATATACTATGCATCCATATGAGCAAATCTGGCCCAAAAGAAAATGCCAATAAGTGCCAAATGACTCAAGCATAAACAACGTCCACTGGCATATGCATCAATAATATCTCATCCAAGAGAGCATAGCACTATCAGTGCATCACCTGCAATGTGTCAAAGCTATCCCTCAGCATAAAATAGCATCCATGTGCAAAGCGTCCATAAAAATAGCATCCCACAAGGCAATTTGGGCCTATCAGCGCATCCAATAAGGACCGCAATGCATCCAAATGGCCTATAAATCATCCATTGCAACCCAATGCACACCACGAATGAGTGCACATGGTTCAAACTACAACCAGAGTGATCTGCATAAGGTATGCTCAAGAAATCATGGTCCCACGGAAAAGACTGCTACTGAAAGTAGAACCTGAGATGCCTCAAAACATGGGCGCCATTGCATAATCGGACTCAGCAAGAAAATCTGCAAATATCTCTCTTTTGCTGGAACTCCAAAATCCCAACCGATGAGTGAGAAATGGGAGTCAACACTTATCCACTGCCATGTGGCATAAATCTAAGGTTTCAAAAACTTAGAATGAAAAATGCATAACAGAGAGACGAAATCGAATATACAGAGATCTATAACTCTGAAAATCCTCCACCGAATCGTGCAAGAACTGGCAGGTAGGGGTTTTTGGGCGTCCGGAACGCAATGGGATAGACGGTTTTGGAAACTGTGGTCTCAATCACTAGGTCCAACACACGGGCTGAAAAACGTTTTTTGAAATAGAGCTATTTGTAAACTCCACCGGAGTGCAAATGATGAGCAACATAGAAGTTTTAGGACCTCCTGAGTCCACCGGAACTGACAGATCTGCAAATGGTTACTTGAGTTCCAACACCCGGGTAGAAAAAACGCAAAAACTGATATAGTGAGTCAGAAATCCAATGAAATGATCCCAGATTCAAGAATGAAGGTGTTTCCAAGCTCCTGAAGTGAAGTGGACACCAAAAGCAAGCAATAGTTGCCTCTACAAGTCAATACGGAGTCTCTGTCATCAAACGGAACAGGGAAAAGCTCAAAAAACGACTTTTTCTTTGAAAACACTTAACAGGCTCTCAAAACCACTTTGCAAAACCAAAGTAACTTTTTCAAAGGTTCCTCCAAGGTCTCTGCACACTCAGATGCAAGTAAAGTCGCCCGCAAAGTTTCCCACAGAGCTTCTCCTTCCTCCCATAGAGGTGCTGAGCTTCAAGCATTCACACACGCTCAGCTAGATCACCTGAGCTCTGATACCAGTTGAGAGTGCTCTCAACGGAAGCAAGAACGGAAGAGGGAGAGAGAGAAATAGAGAGCCACACAAGTTTTGGTGGGTGCAGAACCACCCTAATCTTCTTTTTCATTCATTTATATATGTGTTTGAGTATTGTACATAACCGGGGTAAAGGCACAGTGACCTTTAACCCCCACACATGCATCTATGACACTAATCTTTGCTGAAGGGGCATGAAAAACTAACTCTCAAACCTTTACCCTCAACTATCATGAGTTAAAGGTGGTTTGCTGTTTACATGGTCGAACATCCATCAACACGAGATTCAACATATGTCATAGTCTGATTAAGGAGCTAAGAGTAAGAAGGCTCAGATGTAAAGAATTCCTTAACAAAATTTTGGATGAGATAATTTACATGGCATAGCCTCTCGGCATATGAAAAAGTTCTACAAGCTGCAAGAACCTCTCTATGGTTTGAAAAAGCACCCATGCATGGGAGGTAAGGATTCAATGTTTGTTTCTTGCATCCAAATTCAACCATTGGATTAATATCCTTGCCTTTACATAAAAAACACTATAAAAGATATTCTTCTTATAGTTCTTTATGTTGATAATTTGATCATCACTAGTTCCAATGGATGAGTCACTTTAGAAGCAAAAGTTCAAGTCACCTTGGAATTTGACATGGACATGGGACAATTCCATGATTTTTTTGGGATAAAAATATGGAGAGATGGTACAAGAACCACACTTTCTCGAGGTAAGTATGCTTAGAAGGTTCTTACGCAATTGCATCTACATGACTACAAACCACACCCAACCCATATGGAAAGCATCATCAAATTGTTTGTTCTTCTCCAGCTTCAGATCCTCATCAATATAGAGAAACCATTGGCAACTTAATATATTTGACCCATCACCATGCCGGGCATCTCTTACTCAATTGATGTGCTCATTGTAGCACCCTTATCTATCAAGGTAATCAGTACGGATAATCAACATATATCTCATATCAAAATGCTCAGAGATACAAGCACATGAAATATGAATATGCAATGAAAATAGAGAACATAGAGAATGCAAGAGGAAGACCCATCTCTATTTTGTAATTTGTGAAGAATGCGTGAATGAATACAATATTCATAGATAGTTGTATGAATCCCTAGAGATTGATTGACAACATTCTACCCATCTGGCAATTGCTGCACCCTACACTCCTTGGTATCCCCGCTTGAACCCTCCTTGGTATTCCCACTTGAACCCTCTGCAACTCTTCATACCTTAATACATGGAACTCATGGTGGACTATGCAAATCCACAATGCTCAATTGACCTCCAAAAGAATTCAGATGCATGTGCAAAGTGCATACAATCATTTCTGGCCAAGCCAAGGCAAAGAACTAGTGTAAGAAGCACAAATCTCCAACATTCCTCAACACAACTATGCATTCACAACAATTGAACAACAAATGTCTTCTGCTTTATTCCTTCAGGATCCTTCATTCTCTGCATCAGTGATGGTCACAAAGCTTATGTGACATGGCTAGAACTAGGACCACCAACCTTGTTGATGGTTACTCCCTCGTTGTCAGTGCTCCTCTGCTTCTTCTCATTGAATATCCGCTCTTGGTGTCGGGTCATTTCTATATCCATCAGCCATTCCATCGGATTTGGCTATGTGTAATCCACCAAACCCTACTCCAGCCACTGGTCATGTTTAATACGCTCCTAGATCCTAAGGTTGAGCTCTCCTGGTGAGTGGGTGGGCATGGTGCCACGGATAGACTTGGGGGAAGAGGGATGCAGGATACCCCAATGGTGCAAAAGGGGTGTGTTTCTTAGAGAAGTGCCAAGTTAAAAAAAAATAAGCTTCATGCCACAAAGGTCGGCGAGGTGGCATATGCAATGCAAAAGAATGGACATTGAGCTCCAACCAAAAACACACATGTCGGAGACCACGCTGGAATCGCCAAATTAATGCTAATTGTGTAGCGATTGTCTCTCAGGCACCCACGATGCTTGGAAGGTTTCCAAGAAGAGTCTTAAGGCTGAGTGGGTTAATAGCAAGAGTCGTTGGCATTCCTTGATGTAATAGACCATCTGATTATAAATGGAATATGGCCAAAACATATGATTATAAATGGAATATGAGCTTTTGGCCAGACAGCTTCGAGCTGGCCCGCATTCATGCGTGTGGATTGTTAGTATAGGAAGTAAGTCCGATTAAGGTCTCAATCACACACACCCCCACGAGGTGATGCCAAGAGGTACACACCGATTGGTAACCATCATGCACAAGTTCTACGTCAATATACATATTCTATTCTATCTATGGGCACGACCTACTAATTTTTTACATGAAACGAGAAGAATTGGGTTAGAAGACGCGGGAAAAGGCAACCTCCCATCCCATAGAGGAGAAGAAAATGGTGACCTACTGCCAAAAAATGCAGGTGCTGTGGGAATACACAGAGTTGTGCGCATACGAGTAGAAAACTGTTGTATATTCATTGATGATAGCTCGATTACATAGATGTGCCCATGACGGTTGACAACGGTTGTGCCGATTGGCATCACACCGTAAGTGTGTGTGAATGTAAGACTTTACGGCTTAATTCCTACACTCCCCCTTAAGACGAAAAGTCTTATGAGTAATAGAGCTAGGATTATTGTGCAGAAAGAGATGCACCCCCAGTTTGGTGTGGTGCTTCACATGGTTTATTCTATATGCTATAATAATTACAAGTATGCATGGCAAATCTATCCAGGATCCAGTTCAGCATGGATTATTAGTAGCATAATCAATTTTGTCGGCATCTTTGATCCGATAACATATGGAACTTTATCTTTCATTTTGGTTTGCATTTCTCGAGCTTGTCTTTTGGTCTTCATTTCTCGATCTTGACTGCAAATACTCCCCTTCAAGTGAGAGAAAATGAATAATTGTAGAATGAATAACATACTGCTCTTCACTGTGTCAATATCATTGCTGAATTTTTGGATTCTAGTCGTATAGTTGCTTATGAGCATAATAACCAGTTTCATATATTCTTCTTTTTCAGCTTTTCCTGGTGGTTCTGATTGATCATTATTGCTTTCTTCACAAACATGTGCATGCATTTCTTGATCCGTCATTGCAAAACTAAGAAATTGGCCATCTTGGGCTCTAATAGAGAAAGCATCTGCAGCAACTTCAGTGACTGGTACACGATCTCCCCCCACTTCAGCAAAATTGCAGGCTAGACCATTTCTGATTGCGCCGTGGAATTTAGGATCTTTGTCTACAGGTACTAGATAATTGTGTTTGCGTGATTGCACAGGCACAAGATCATCTAGATCTAGCTATGGGCTTCTCCGATTTCAGTACATCCATCAACATCTTTATATGGTTCAGCTAAAAGATCGTATTCACGAACTTCATATTCATCTCCATGATCAGCCTTGGAGCCCTCCTTAGAATCTCCCTCTCGTTCTCTGCCAAGATGTTCTTCATGTGAATCATGTCCTTCGGCTTGGTGTCCTTTGCTGCATGCGATGTTCACTAGCTCTTTTGCGTATTGGAATTGCTCCAAATCAAGGCTTTTGTCAAATTTCTCCCCAGGATGAAACTGAGTGCCGATGGTAAGACACAAATGTAGGGAAGTCTTTCTTTTCACCCTCCAATAGGGCCTTTTCATCTTGTGCAACAGGATTATGAGGGGGAAGGCGTGCACTCCTTCGACATCATTAGTATATTCAAAATGCATGGATGAAAATTGAAATTGTTTACCAGGATTGCCATGTTCTGGCTTGGATTCGTTTCGCAGTTTCCCTTCTATGAGTTTTTGCACGTCTCCTCTGCACGTATCTCCTTTTGTGGGTTTGTGGGGGTCTCGAAGCCCGTCTTTGCCATTTTTGGGCAGGGGTTCTTCTCCTACTTTTGGCCGGAGAGTGCCTTCTTCTCCATCCTTGTGGACGATCAGGGACTGCACGCCCTGCTTATCTCGTATTCGCCCATTTCCTCCACTATTTGAGGGCTGGTGTCCTGCACCTATTAATGCTCCTCTGGCCGGGATCTCGCCTTGCTCTTCGACTCCTCTTTCTATGTGCGGGAGGTTGCCTCTGTGCAGGACTGCGTTATCTGCATTTGCTCCTTCATTGAGGAGAATCAACAGGCCATGCCTGTGGCAAAAGCGTGGCTGGTTTGGGCCCCAGCTGGCCTCTGATACCATGTGGGAATACACAAAGTTGTGCGCATACGAGTAGAAAACTGTTGTATATTCATTGATGATAGCTCGATTACATAGATGTGCCCATGACGGTTGACAACGGTTGTGCCGATTGGCATCACACCGTAAGTGTGTGTGAATGTAAGACTTTACGGCTTAATTCCTACAGGTGCTAGAGGCAAAGACCCAGCAAATGGCGACCTCCCACCCAAAAGCGGAGCAAATGGACGACAAGACCCAAAACAAGGCACCCAAAAAGTAGGCGCAGACACCGATCTGCAGACCCTGGACGCAGGGCAAAAGGACAATGATCCAGAGAGCAAATTCCAGCCTCAAAAAGGCGAATTAGATGGGCAACTAAATCCCCGAAACGTCGAAAGAGACGGCCATCAATTGCCATTGCTGCAATCTGTGAATTCTGATGAAGATGTGCACTCTTTCCATCAGCGTATCCTCATGCAGACATGCCAAGACCCCAATCAAGGGTCAAACGAAAGACTTCTCTCCATCTGTGCCGTACCATTGGCACTCAATTTCATCCCGGTGAGCAACAGGGCCAATCCCCTAATCAAAAGACTGATGCACAAAATCAACAAAATACAAAGGAAAGAATTGCATGCAGAGCAGGACAAAACGACGATTCTGATGCTAGCGATAAAGCTTCACAAAGCAAATATCACATACGACGATGCCCACAATTATGACGCAGGAGAAACATGTGAACAAGATGGTCGCACTCCTGCATACCCAGATGATGGTCCAGAAGAAGATTTAAATAGCACCAATCACGGTCAGGATGGTGACGACAAAGACCAGGAGGAAGGTGAAGATGATAATCATACACACGAAACAGAATATTACGCAGACGCTGAAGACTACAGCAATGATGGCGCTGGTTGAAATCACGATGAGAAGCACGAATTGGCAGATCCGAGAAAGGCATCAAATGTTGAATGCAGCATTGATCAACAGGCCGAATCGGATGATGAATATCCTGATGAGGAGGTCGAGTCAACCGAAGGTGTCATATTCCACGCCTCCATTGAAATAAAAGAGGCAGCCATCGTAGGCAAATTTGTTGAAGCAGGCAACGAAGAAGACACAGCACAAGATCATGCCAATGAAGAAGGAGAACATCAAGCTATTCTAGATGAAAAACTTGCTCATCGCCTAACGCTGATGATGGACATGCTAGGTGACGGCAAACACGAAGCACTATGCAAGGATCCCCAAATCGCAGCAACAGAGCGATATCACGTTCAAGGTGACGACGCTGAAGCTGGCGCTGATCGCGATGCCAGAACCCAAAGCAAGCGAAAGGATATGTTGTATGTAGTGCAGGACAAGCCGATTCAGATGCAGATAATTAGCCTGATGCATCTCTGAATTTGAAGCCCAAGATGAAGATGGTCCTGACGAACTAGAAAAAGAACCTACAAGCTTCAGAAACGGAATTAAAAGTTTAAGTGCCTCATGCAACACTTGATCCGGGATAGAATATAAATTGCATACTTGTATACATTATAGCATATAGATCAAATGGAGAAGCAGTATAAACAGGGCTGCATCTCAATTCAAATAAAGTTCCACACTCTATTACTCTTAAGACCTTTATGATCTTAAGGGGGAGTATAGGAAGTAAGACGGATTAACTTCTCCATGAGGTGATGCCAAGAGGTACACACCGATTGGTAACCGTCATGCACAAGTTCTATGTAGTCAACACACATTCATCAATATACATATTCTATTCTACCTATGCGCATGACCTGCTGATTTTCTACAGTTAGTCTATATCTCTGTCGTCCATTGTCTGTTTCTTGGTCGTCACATCTTTGGTGGAGACACTGGGTAGAATGGACGTGGAGACGGGAGAACAATCGTCACCTGTGAGAGCACCACAGCCGAAGGACATGCTTGCAACGCTCCTGTCAGAACTAATACAATCAAATATGCATGTTGCAAATCTCACAGCGCATTCGACTTCACGTCAATCTTCTGTTTTGGGGCACGATGCTCGTGTCAAACCAAAGGTACTCCAGACAAAGACATTTATTTATGGATGGATCGTTTCCATAATCTTGCCGAATACTATAGATGGTCTGACCTGTAGAAAGTCGAGGAGATCAAACCCTCTTTTCAAGGGTTGGCAGTAGCCTGGTATCACCAATTGGATGAAGGAGTCAAGAACTCATGGCCTCATTGGCAGCACGCTCTCACTATAGCCTTTGGGAATACAGACACTGTGAAAGCTGCCCTCACTCAGCTCCAAAGTTTGGAACATCTCCCAATTCGTAGTGAAATTGACCCACTTGTTGTTACGGATGGATGCTAACATGGTCGAGGATCTGAAGCTTTTCTTTCTTTGGCCGTGAGTGAAGGCTGATATCTCCAGACACACCCAAGATCAAGGACCAACAACTCTTAACGAAGCTTTTCTCATCGCGCAACGCATTGAGTTTATGACAAGTAAGTCTGGCCCTAAACCACCAACTTTGCCTCCGTTGCTGCCAATTCCGATTGCGGTTTCTCTTCCGACGCCTATGGAGATGGATCATACGCAAAATGCTCAAGGAGCGGTTTGCCAATTTTGCCCTCGCAGTACAACCAGTATAGAACGCAACAAGCTCCTTGATAGAGATGCCCAAGGTCGAGCCAAAGTCACCCATGTTGCTATCACTGCAACCGATATAGCCATGTCAAAAAGCACTGCCGCATGCTCCTAAATGTTCAAAATGCTCAATCAACAGACCAAGCTTTGGTGTTGGGAAAAGAACAATTGGAGTCGTAGAGGTGGAGACGGCTTCAAGCAAACACAATTCTCCGCACCGAATAGCATTTGTAATCGAATCTTTGTATCAAAAGCAACATGTGCTAGCTTTAGTTGATTCAGGTAGCTCTATCACTTCTGCTTTTGCTCCCTTCATCTCTGATCATAAGATGCCACTCTATTTCTTGCCCACCAGTCTTGTAACATTTGGTGATAACCAAACAACAGTCGAAAGCTCTCAGGGCGCGGATGTCCAGCTCCAATTGGGAAACAAAGTGTTTAATATTCCGGTCACCATTCTACCAAATCAAATTTTTTATCTAACCTTGGGTTGTGATTGGTTAGCCTCTCAGGAAGCTATAATCGACTTCAAGCATAAGTGTTTGCGTGTTGCAAACACCCAAATACCTTGGCTTTTTTCAAGAACTCCCGCTTCTTAGATCTCTTTAACATCTTTACATGGTGAGCTTCTTCATCAGGCTGAAGTTCAAAAAATGTTTCACCAGTTTCCTACGGCTTTTGCTGACGATAAATACACTACTACGAATGCAAAAATCTTCCATGACATCCCTACAGGGGATGTACGTTCAGTTAACACGGCCCCTCATCGATGCTCTCAAAAAGATATCGCAAACTTGCGGACTCATGTGGAGACCATGCTCAAAGATAAGATTATCTGCCATTCCAAAAGTCTATGGGTGTGCGAACCCCATTTGGTCAAGAAAAGTGATCAATCTTACCGTTTTTGTGTAGACTTTCGTCCTCTGAATTGAGTCACCATCAGAGACGAATACCCACTTCCACGGGTAGATGACATCCTAGATTCTTTGGCCAAGTCAAAGTTTTTCACATCTCTGAATTTAAAATCTGGATATTGGCAAATCCCTCTTCTTCCTAAGGATCGTGAGACGATTGCATTCCGCACACCTTTCGGACTATACGAGTTCAATGTCATGCCCTTCGGCCTCAAGAATGCAGCTGGTACATTTCAAAGGCTTATGAATTTCATTCTACATGATCTCATCATTTCAGGCAAAGAGTAGTCTATTTGGATGATATTTTAATTCACACTCCTACCTGGGAAGAACATAAGGAGGTATTGCTTCAAGTTTTCCAACTTGTGCACCTTATGTATTGCTTCAAGTTTTCCAACTTGTGCAGCAGTATAACCTACGTTTAAATTCCAAAAAATGTAGATGGGCATGCGCCAAATCAAATATTTGGGTTTTATAATTTCAGAAGATGGAATTCGTCCTGATCCAGAAAAGGTTCAAGCTTTGAAAACATTTAAAATTCCTGCTAATGTCAAAGCTCTGCAGCGTTTCCTTGGTTTAACAGGTTTTAGCTCAAGATTTATGCCTGAACTGGCAAAAGCTTCAGCTCCATTAAGGGGTTTGCTATGCAAAGAAGCTAAGTTCACGTGGAATCTTTCCTGCCAATCTGCCTTTGACACAATTCGAACAATGCTCACAAAAGATGCATTGCTGCGACACCCAGATTTTTCCTAAGGGTTCCTCCTTCGCACAGACGCTTGTGAACATGGTTTAGGAGCAGTGCTCCTTCAGCAAGATGACCAGCAAAACTGGCGCCCAGTCGTGTACCTAAGCCGATCTCTAACCGACGCCGAAGCCAAGTATTCAGCGACCAAACTGGAGTGTTTGGCAGAAGTCTGGGCTATCATCAAGCTCAACCCTTACCTTCATGGCAATGATTTCGAAGTTCAAACGGATCACGCTGCTCGTACCAGCTTGATGCATAAACGCCATTTGCAAGGACGTTTGGCGAGATGGGCTCTACAACTGCAGGATTATGATTTTTCAATATCATGTCGACCAGGACGACTTAACCAAGTCGTTGATGCTCTTTCTCCCTCTACAATCCAATCAGCACAAAATCAGGCCCTTCCAACAGCTTCGGGTACACCTCTCCCTCTTCACCCAGTACGCCACTCTCTCCCTTCACGAGCTGAATTGATTGTTGCTCAAGTGGAGGATCCTTACACAAAGCAAATCGTGGAACAAATTCAGGCCGGCAAGAACCCACTCTATTTTCAAATGATTGACGGTTTGCTTCATTATCATCGACCACCGTTTCAACCACGCATTGTCATTCCTCGACAATTTCAGGAGAGCTATCTGCATTCGTTCCATGATGGCGTCTTTGGGGGACATCTGGGATTTCTAAAAGTATTGCCCAAGATTCGGACAAAATTCTTCTGGCCAAAACTCCGTCACTCAATCTGGCATGCTTATTTGAGTTCGTGTCCAGTGTGCCAACAATTCAAATCACCAACCTTGAAACCGGCTGGAAATATGACCTCAATCTCTGCTGAACGTCCTTTTGAGCTGGTTGCCTATGACCTGATGGGCCCATTTCCAACATCAGCAGCAGGCAACAAATACATAATTGTTCTAACAGGCTATCTCACCAGATGGACTATCTCCGAACCGTTGAAAAACGCCTCTGCTGCTGAAGTTGCCGAATTCCTTTTACAACACCTCATCCTTCTACACGGGTGTCCGGAGCAGATATTATCTGATCAAGGGTCTAACTTCAAATCGGAAGTAATCCGTATTGTGGCTGACAGACTCAATATGGCACAACAATTTGCAAGCCCTCATCACCCAGACTTATATGTTAATCCTCAACATACAAATTGGAATATCTCATTACTTTATGTGGTAGCGGCCTACAATACGGCATCGCAAGAATCTACACGCTTGAGTCCTTTCGAATCGCTCTACGGATGACCTCCCACTTTTCCCCCAGAAGTCGGTCTCATTGATAAGCAGAAGATCAAAACTAGGGAAGCTCGAGACTGAGCAGATTATCTTCAGGCAGTCTATTTGGGCTTTGTTGGCTATCCATACTCCTTTGTGAATGATGAGCCATAGCACAAGCAAGACTATTTCTATAGGATTTCCTTACCCCACACTCGAACCTCCTCTCGCCGGGTCCATTTTTTATTGAGATGTGCGATTAGGTCCTCTTGGTGCTCTTGAATGATAGGAACTAGGTAGAGTTGGCTTTGCCTTGCCCATCTAAACTCTCTTATTGAATGCTTAGCTCTTCCTCGCATCCATGTTAAGGATTCAACGTCCAATCCCTCCTTGATTAGGGTGGCATTGAACTGGTTGAGTCTCAATTATGCCACTACAACCTCTTCACTCTTCCACTTTCTCTTTGGTGTGTCCCATAGGTCTTGCCAACATCCGAGTCCTTTTTTGTTGAGAGAGAGAGCCCCTTTGATGGCAAGTTTGTATGTGGGGGATGAATTCTAGATGACCAAAAACCAAACGGAGTCCTAGCTACAGAAAGTTCATGTTTTCCTTGAGAAACCTTTCCATAGGAGACGCGGCTTGAGGAGCTCCCAGTTTTTCCACATCGCCTTCCATAGTTCTAATCCTTTGGCCACAAAGGGCTCCCTATTGAAAACTGATGTGCCTTTAGGGAGGTTTTTCTAGTGCTTGCATCTAGCGGGTTTCGATTTTTTGATGCTTTTCCTACCCAAAAAGACCCAATCATCCTACGGTGCCTAGAAGGCCTTAATAATCCACTGTGCCATGAATCTTACCACGACAACTCCACGTTTACTATACCCAGCCCTCCCTTATCTCTATGCATCGTTCAGAATCTCCACTGAACCTTAGCCATTTTTCTTTGACCCATGTCTCCTCCCCATAAGAAAGTCTTGAAGAGTATGTTAATCTGATTGAGTGCTTTCTTTGAGGGGAACCAACATGAAATAAAGTATATTACTGAAGGGTAAATATAGTTATTCAGTATAGACTCTCTTGCCAGTGTGGGTTTCAGACCTTGCCATTTTGAGATCTTCTCTTTGACTTTTTGAATGACCCATTCCCAGCTATTTTTATTTGAGCACCTGAAACCTCACCTAAAACCCATTGGAATTTTGAGAAGCCTAAAAGCCTCACCTTCTTTAATTACTTTGCACCCCATCTCTAGTAGAGGATTTGGCAACTTGGATCTTGTGCCAAATATTTTGGTCTTATTGTCATTGACCTTTGAACCAGAAGCTAGGCAAAAGGTCTCGAGGCAGTTTAGCACAGTGTCCACTAATCTGGGGTCATTTGCTAGAGTGCGGTTTGTGTTGTCAGCAAATTGCTGGTGCATACTTTTGTGTTCCCTTCTAACTAAATACCCATAATATTTTATTTTTCCTTTTCTCTTTGAATTAGCCATCCTAGTGAGTTAGCTGCTATAGCAAAGAGCAGAGGCAAAAGGGAACATTCTTATCTAATAGATCTTTTCAAAGGAAAGGTGTCTAAGGTTTTTCCATTACCTTCCACTTTTTATTTTGCCCCCTGTAGTAATGCGTTAAACTAGCTCCTGAATATGGGTACCGTTCCCATGTCCTGTAGGGACTAAAGGATAAAACCCCATTCCATTCTGTTAGAGGCTTTGTTGAAGTCAACTTTGGTGAAAAAAATGTCCTGCCCATGCTCTTTTGCATACTCTAGTCCTTCCCACAGTGTGAGAATTGCTTCCAGAATGTATCACCCTTGTATAAAGCCTTTTTGCCCCTCGCTAATCCAAACTTGCATTTTCCCTTTTAACTTGAGTGCTAGAGCCTTAGCAAAAATTTTGTAGCCGGTGTTAAGCATTGTGAGTGGCCTCCAATCCTAGAGTTCCTCCTCCGGCCCTCCTTTCAGGATTAGCTTCATCATTCATGTGTTAGTTATAGAGTCAAGAAATCCTTTTGCTATCGTTTCTTGCCAGAGCAACATGAGGAAGGGACTTAACATCTTCCAGTAAACTTTAAAAAATTCAATTGGGAGGTTGTCTTCCCTTAGTGTCTTTCCCTTGACCATTTGATTTACTACTGCCTTCAATTCGAGATCTTTGATGCTTTCCTAGGTGTATTTTTTCCTGAGCATCCAGAACATTTCCTCGTTTGCCCTGTCACCTTTGCCCGCCCACTGTAGTGGGTCTCAACAGTGACTCATGTGTCGTGGGGATGTTGAAGAGATGTCGATGGAGCCTCCACTTAGGGATTTGTGATAGTATTAAAACGTTTAAAATATTTTTAAAGTTGCTCTAGGGCATTTTAAAATGCCCCAATATTGAATTTGATCCGTAACCGACTCCAGCTGGTTCTCGATCAGTATACCTCTACATCGATCGATATCTTCACACCATATTGACTGGTATTTCATAATATCGATCGGTTTCAAATATACCGATCAGTTTTTCTCTACACTGATCGATATACCTCTACACCGACCAATATAATTAGCAACACCGGCCGGTGTTTAGTGACAGCGACCAGTGTCGTTAATGTTATATATACCTACGCTGCGCTTGTACTATTCACAAAATCCGAGATTGCTAGAATATTGTGGAGTCTTGGGGAAGACAAGAAGCATAAGAAAGAGGATAAACAAAGCTACAAAGAAATTTGTAAGGTTTGTTAGTCCTTCAAGTATGAAAAAGTATCTAGTGTCGATGGTGGGCTCGCTTTTGACGGTCAATATCCACTCACACTTAGATACTAATTGGAAAATTAGCAATTGCATTACACATGCTATTAAGTGAAGATTAAGTTAGTTGCATGTGACATTGTACTTAGCTTTCAAAAAATAGATGATTTTGATTTTATGCATGAAGTATATAAGTTGTTACTTTTCTAGATTGGAAACTCTTTAGAATGACTTGTCACTTAGGACTAGGTAGCTGCATGGCTTGGAATTTTAGTTTAGTTTCATAACTTATAGGTGAAGAGTGAGTTAATTGCATGTGACATTGTACTTAGCTTTTAAAAAATAGATGATTTTGGTTTTATGCATGAAGTATATAAGTTGTTACTTGTCTAGATTGTAATATACTCTTTGAAGTAACTTGTCACTTAGGACTAGGCAGTTGCATGGCTTGGAATTTTGGTTTAGTTTCATAACTTATAGGTGAAGAGGAAGTTAGTTGCATGTGACATTGTACTTAGCTTTGAAAAAATAGATGATTTTGATTTTATGCATGAAGTATAGAAGCTCTTATTTGTCTGGATTGTAAACACTTTGGCATGACTTGTCACTTAAGACTAGGTAGTTGCATGGCTTGGAATTTTAGTTTAGTTTCATAACTTATGATTTAATTCTAGATGCATGAAATATAGTACATAGATACTAGCAAAATTTAGGAAAATGGTAGAGTAGACATTAGTGCATGAAATGGTTTACTTTTGGAATAGTTTATGCTTGTGTGTATGATTTTCTTACTTTTAGCATATGTATTTATTTATAAGCATGTAACTATAGCTTATAAAGTTCTATACCTAAAGAAAAAGTCAAGGGGCCGATTGGAGGTTTGCTTAAGCTGACCTGTAACAACTCATTCATTGATGAATAATATTATACCACGTGCCAGATGGAGGTTCGCTTAGGCCGACCTGGAACTTATCGTATGTGGTTAAAATTCATACTATATATTAGTGAAACTCTACAAACTAGTATTTAAGAATGATGAGGAAATATTTAACTTTGAGTCGGTTGTAGGCTCGCTTATGCCGGCCGTTTGCATCTCACTCAAAGTCTAGCCAGTTGTGGAGCTCACAATAGCTAGCTCATAGCAACTTGCAAAATTATGTTGCATATGTGTGGAAATATAGTGGTATACATAGGTTCACTATCCTTATGTTTTATAGATTATCAGGTGAAACAAATCAGATATGAATATATTACATCCATATTAATTTGTAGCTTTTATTAGACCCGAAACACCATAGTATATATATATATATATAGAAAAAAACAATATTGAGGATTGAGGATATTACGTTAACAATTTCTCCTGCTTAGAAAGTAGTAGTAAAACAATTTCTCATAGCTTAGAAAGTAGTAGTAAAATTATTTATAATTATAAGAACTTGTGTAAGTGATGCTAGCTACTGCACCAATGTGTGTAAAATACCGACATCTGTCAATAAAGCATGATGTTATGGATGATCGTGGTACAGATAAATGCTTACTTGAGAGAGAATGGAACATGGGAAAAGGCAATTTGCCATCCCATGCCTATTTTAAGAGGTAGATTACCACATTCACAATCATCCAATTATGTCGGGAGGGGACAAGACAGTTGGATGATTTCTCTCTCTTGAGGTGTAGCAAGCTTGCATGGAGTATTCTAAGTCAGTGTTTCAAATAGCCACATTGATTTTGGACATAGAATTGCAAATGATTCAAGATAATGTGATGTGTCATAGATCCTAAATGATATGGTAGTATCCAGAACATGATTACTAATGTGAATATACATAGAAATTATATAAGTTTTTGTATGTTTCTCTTACAGCCTTTATTGGAAGCATGGCTCCAAAAAAATAAGGAAGGAATCCAACAAAGGCTCGCAACGATTATGTTACGATGTTGCCTAACTAGTGGAAATGCAACTTTTGTCATGAAGAGTACTCAGGCTCTGGCACAAGAATGCAAAAGCACTTCTTGGGTGATAGCAACAAATAGATTGGAAAATGCAAGGGGCCAGGATTTGAGAGAGTTATAGCCACTCTAGGTGGCCAAATGCGTAAAAGTATGGACAACCAGGTAGATGATATAGTCACACGTCACCAATCCCAGCCTCAAGAATGTATGCCTAATGATTTGCTCACACCTCTAGCTAGTCAATCTATAGATGTGCCACCTCAAAGTAGTGGTGTGGCCTCATTCACATAGATGGCAAGTTGCTCTATGAAGTATATGGATAATGGACAATGTAGTGACACTTCTCACTCACAATCGCATTCACGTCCGCATCAAAGATCTTTGGAAGAGTCATTTAGACAACAACATATAGAGAAAGTGCAACAAGATGTTTTTGAGGCCATTTGTCGCACTGGACCCACTAAGCATTGTTCAAAACCTGCATTGGAAGAGAGCTATGGCATCTGTAGCAAAGGCGGGTCCAGGCTTTATGTTGCCCAGTTACAATGCTATCCACAACAACTACCTGAATGCATACTATGAGTGGATGAAACTAGAGATGGGGAGCAAGTAGTATACGATGGTATTGAGAGAACGGGATGTACCATTATTAGTGATGGATGGAAAACTGTCACCAAGAGGCCTCTTATCAATATCATGGTAGTGACATTTAAGAGGGAGGCTTTTCATTGTTGGGGAGCATAACGTTGTTCAGATAATCACCGACAATGCGAAGAACTGTAGAAAATCTGGAAAAATTATAAATAAGAAATATCCTAACATTTGGGCATCGCCGTGCTCTTGCCATTGCCTTGACCTTGTGCTTGATGATTGGTATAAATCAGCAAAGACTGTTGGTTCAAAGCCACTATAGATGAAGGCAAAAAATTTGTGTTATACTTCCTCAACCGTGAGAGATTGTTGGGCATATTTAGAAACCACCAACTTGTAGAACATCCACTAGAGTTTTTGAAACCTAGCAAAACACATTTCGGAACAAACTATATAATGTTGGAATGTTTGCTCAAGCTACAAGGAGTTGTAATGGAGACATTATTCAGTATAGAAGCTAGCGAGTGGATAGCTGAGTCAACCACACAAAACGCTCGCACTGAATTCACAAAGATGAAGCAAATGGCTCACAATGCTAGCTTTTGGAAGAGAATAGCTGATGCGGCTACTACAATGAGGCTGGTATGGTTTGCCATTCAGAAATTAGATGTGAAAGATCTAAGTTTGGTCAATGCTTGCATGGCATGGTGGACTACCAAGTGAGACTTCTTAAAGGAAAATAGAAGATCCACAGGTGACAACGTTGGCTACAGATCCATTCATTGTGCCACTTTGCAAAAGATGTTTCAAAAGCGATGGAATCATGTTCACAATGACCTCCACTATGCTGGCCATATTCTAGATCCCCAATGGTGGGAGTATCATCCAAAAACAATGGAACATGTTATGCAGCCTTGGCATAGTCTCTTAGGATGATTTTTTGAGGATGGATCTGAATATGCTGCTACTATCAAGGAATTCTCCCCTTTTCAAAATAGGGAAGGTTTGTTTGCATATACAAGAATATGAGACCTTGGAAAGGAGATGCTGCATGGAGATGGTGGAAAGAGTGTAGAGCTTCGACACCTCATTTGCAAGCGTTGGCATTGAAAGTGCTATCCCAGCCTTGTAGCAATTCATCGAGTGAACAAAATTGGAGTAACTACAAGTTTGTTCATTCAATCACAAGAAATCGCTTGAAGATAGAAAGAGCAGAGAAATTGGTTTATGTTTATGCAAATGGTAGAGTTTTGGATGATGTTAAGGGAGAGAGCAACGATGGAGATTTAGGCAAGTGGGTAAATTGTGATCTCCCAGGTCCGTTGTCCTCCCATTGTTGGACAATTGCAAGTCGCAGCAACAGCCGAAGCAAGCTCTAGCGATGAGGAGGATGAGGAAGAGGAAACTTTGTGATCACCCATGAGCAATCATTCCCAGGCTTGAAATACTATATACACTATTGATCATGCTTATTATGCTAATTGGTTGACATCATATCAATTTGGTGATTGACGTCATACCTATTGGAATTTATGCTAAAGCATTTTTTTGTTTGACATCCACATCAATTTTGTTGGTTGACGTCATATCAATTGGAAATTATGCTATAGCATTTAGATGGTAATACAATCGTGCTCACATTTTGTTAAAGTACATTGACATCATCAATTTTGGTGATAGATATCATACCAATTTGAAGTACTGCTACAATATTTAGATGGTATTGCAATTGTTTTACTTCAATGTTCAAACTTGGAACATATTATCCATTTGCTTGCAACCTTGATGTACTTGTGCAAGTGATGCTAGTTGCTCCACTAATGTGTATAAAATACCAACATCCATCAATAGAGCATGATGTTGTGGATGATCATAGTGCAGATAGATGCTTACTCATGAGAGAGAAGGATGTGGGAAAAGGCAACTTGCCATCCCACGCCTGTTTTAACAGGAACACCTATTTCATTAATTTTGGACTTTTTCTGTTGTTTTTGGACGAAGCCCAAAAATCCTTCCCAAATGAAAAGTTTACTTTGTGAAAATATCCTTCCCAAATCAAAATTTTACTTTTCTGAAAATATTCTTCCCAAATCAAAAGTTCACTTTGTGGCACTATCATATTCACATAAAAATATTGTTTTTTCAATCTATACTTTTGCACCAACATGCAAGAATTTGAAATAATCCTATATTAGAAATTCTAGCTATACCTAAGTTATTTGTTAATTTAATTATTTTTAATATTTTTCCTTGACATGATAAATTTATGAATCCATGAAAGGAGACTTAAATATTTCATGAAAATAACATCGTCACTCGCAATATGCACAAAATTTTTAAAACTTTTAATAAATAGAAAAAAGACATGATGCCATAAGACCCAAGTTTTGTATTGAACCAAAGAGGTATAATAGCAATTATAGCTATTATTATATGATTACATTGAGAGACGTTACTCTCAGCTAGAGTCTTTATATCCAAAATGATATAGATTGAACATATGTTTACAATTTAAATTGTTGCTCTTAAAGATCCTCAATTCGTGCCATCTGCATAATTTGACTCCCCATTGTCTTATTGCTCAATGTCACGATAGTCCCTTGCTAGGTGCCATCTGCATTAACTCCCACTTGTCTTGCCAAGCCTTGCCCCTTGGGTGCATTGACTCCCCATTGTCTTATTGCTTGAGCAATGTGATAGTCCCTTGCTAGGTGCCATCTGCATTAACTCCCTATTGTCTTGCCAATCCTTGACCCTTGGGTGACATCCAGTGCAAAATACAGGTGCCATCTGCATTAACTCCCACTTGTCTTGCCAAGCCTTGCCCCTTGGGTGCATTGACTCCCCATTGTCTTATTGCTCAATGTGATAGTCCCTTGCCAGGTGCCATCTGCATTAACTCCCTATTGTCTTGCCAAGCCTTGACCCTTGGGTGACATCCAGTGCATATTTTGACTCTCATTTGACATAGGAGGTTATGAATTGGCTTGAATTGGCTTCTTGCCTAGTACCCAAATAAAATCCTTCAATGGACTTCAATACAAAGCTTTAATCATGGACATTCTTCATTTGCACTGTCTCCTTCTACTTCCTCCATGGCGAGCATCCTTAAAAATTCGTGTTTATGCTAAATACTTTGCTATGGTATTTTTGTTTTTCCTTCTACCTCATATCCCATGCGCTTCTTTAATTTCCTTGCCCTTGAATTCCAAGACACTATGATTGTCTCCGTCAAAACTTGAGAGACCGCTTCATCATTTGGGACCCACTCCTTCATTATACAATTAGTATACAATGTGTTGTTATCCATATTCTCCTTCCTGCACTTTGGCTCATACCATACCGCTGTAAATGTTGTAGCTCTCCCTTGGTCATCTCTTTGCACATCAACTACTTTTGCAACCCAAAACTTCACATTCTCATATTCATTATCCGATGGTCGAACCACAGCAAAACAATTGACCTCTATATCTACTTGTGGCATAAACTCTCTCTTCTTTGGTCCACAATATGGATGTGGGAGTAATGATACAAATTCATTTTCAAAGATTGGAGCTAGGCACAAATCGTTATGAACATTTGGCCAAAACATATTGCATTCTTCCTTGACATCCTTTGAGCCTCGCATTCTCTCAAGGTCCTTTATTAAATTTCGTGTCTTGTTAATTATAGTGGCAGTGTGTTCTCTCCAAGTAGGCTTCGAATCAGGATATCTCCGGAGCATTTCCTCTTTGTATGTAATAAATGCTTTTAATCCTTCTATTTCACAGTTAGACCTCTCATTGAATTCTTGTATAGGAGCCCATGTTGGATACCTTTCCTTGCTGGGAATTGAAGTTAAGATACTATAAGGTTCTTCAGGTTCCCATTTTGTATCATGAGAATACTGTTGCCATTCCATTACGGGTTTTTCATCTTTAAAAAAAAAAAGAAAGTAGTGTGGATTGGTATGACCTATCAATGCATCACCACCCGTTTGTATGAAAGGTAGAATGAAGCCCTTCCAATCATACATTCTTTCAAGCCTCTCACATACAGTAATTTCCTTACGACCACCAACTTGCCTGCCACATCTTCTTACCAAGTCATCTATTATATCCACATCCTTGCATTTAAGCTCCCTTGAGATTGTGCTAAAAACCTGATCGATATCCTCATGTGTATGCCTAACACACAAAAATCCACATTCGACCTCATTGAAGATTCGATGAGCAACTAGCATGGAGCAGAATGCAAACATGAGTACATTCTTATTTTCTCGCCAGCAATTATCAGCTTGTATTCTCAAAGTCGGTGGTAGGTGACCTTTTTCTGCATGTACATTGCGAATTGCCTTCATAATAGATGTTACAACTTGATTGCTATCATGTAGATGCAAGGAAGCAATCCATATATCTGCAAAGAACTTAATTCCATGCACTAACACTCCACATAGATGTGTCTTTAGAAAGTGCTTTCATTGTAATTTAGGTGGAGTGGCAACAAAACGAGGCAATGTTGTTGTATTCTGATCCATGCCATCTACAATAAGGCACATGTAGTCATTGGGATGCGAAATAGCTTGCTCCTTCCAAAATGCATATTTTTGTCTGGAATGTCGAATAAGGTCATGATGAGATTTTTTTTGTATAATTCCCTTTGATTTGGACATGTTGCACTCTCAATCGCTCGCTTTAAATCATCACAAACAAATTGCACTTTGCCATTTTTTGCCTCCTTGGGATTTTAACATATCCAAAGTTCTTCTTCCAAAGAGTATACAAAGTATGAGAAGAAGCTATGGCATCCCCTGTTTGCCTTTGCTTTTCTGCAATAGAGTCAAATACTTCGAGCTTTGTTAAGCCCATTGGAAGGTGCATTTCAGTGATCGCGTCACCGTTAGAGAGTTTGGTAGATATATGGGGTTGAGGTAAAGCATTTTCATGTATGAAGTCTTGCAAAATTACTGCTGCCCTGACAGTTGAGATTCTTGATTTGGAGGTCCTTCCTCTATTACCGTGAATGCTAAATTTGTTGCCGCCCTTTGCCTTGGTGATTAAATCCCAATATGTACCATGGGATAATCCAGTAATATTGAGATATGCCTTATTGCAAATCTTTTTTCCATTTACGAGAGGTTTTACCTTTTGTCTTGAACTTAGCCTTTTATTGCCATTCTGAAGAAAGCAAGAGAGACTTGTGAGAAGGTATTCATTTCTTTCACTTCCTCTTCTTTGCCACACGTGTCCTCTACATTCCCTGACGTCTGCAAGATCAATGAAGTGCATACATCTTCGCTTGCAACATAGATATCCCAATGCATTAAAATGTTCTCCTCCTTCATTACTCTCTTCCTCTTTGGTTGCTTTTATGGATCTGCCTGGATTTCGCTTTCTCTTCATGCATATGTATGACTGTTTTCGTTCCTCGTGCACGTTGTTATCTGTATTTATGCACTTCTTCTCCTCACATTTGTTTGTAACCAAGCATCCATGATTGGTCGTTGCATCCTTGGCCATATCACAATCAAAGTTAAATATTGAATAATCCTCTGTTGATCTCATCCTCGTTTTTAACATACTCTTAGGACCATTCAATGAATTCAATATTCTATGAGAGTATTGAGAACCTTGAAACTCTTCCACTCCTGAGAGAACATCACTCATTGGGACATCTTGCATGGCTTTCACAAATATTCCACAAGCTTGATTGACACCAGGTTTGTTAATATGCATGAACTCATCCACACTTGACAAGAAATTGCTATTGAAATCTTTGTCCTTCTCACTGTGCAAGAATTCATCCACCCCAGATAAGGCTTTGCTTTCTAAAATCATTTTGTTTCTCGGAACCAATGAACTCATCCACTCCAGATAAGATGTCACTTCTATAATTGAGTACATTGAAATCATCCACATTTGAAGTGATAGAGCCTGGCACATGGGCACGCTTTTTAGGTCCTTTGATATTGTAGTATACCTTGTCTTTATCATTGAAAACCATGTGCCTCTTTCTCATCTTTAGTAATTGCATGCTCCATCTCATATTCTTGCCTACCTCATAGTAGGGATCACATAAGGATGTTATGTTATCAACCATACCATCATCAGTGACTTTTAGAATCCTCATCTGTGCAAATGACCATTGCTCCACTTGTTCAAATCCCAATACTTCACCTTCTGCTACAGTCTTATTTGCAAATGATCTCATTTGTAGAATGTCCCCTATAGTAAAATCCAAGGTGGTGCACTTTGTATTCTTGATAATGTCTATTGCATAAGTCTCATCTTTGTCCCATGCTATAAATGATTTGTTGGATGTATTGTAGGGCATAACATCTCCAAGTGTTTCCATATCTCCACATTTATACTTTAGCTCAACGTGTGCGCTAAGAATGTTTGATACAGTAACTGCTACCTTATCTTCGCCAAGTCTTCGAAAGTGGCAAACTGAATTGGGATCACTATCATGGATTGTAGCAAATGCAACTACTTCTCTTTTGCTACATAAAATCACATCCATCCCTAGAACAAAATCTATAGCCATCTCCTTTGTGAGAGTCCTTCGCAAGCAAGCTGCAGTAGCAACAATTACATAAATATTAGTCTCTTTTTAATAATCTACTCATTTATGATAATTTTTAATTAGTACTTAATTTATTGGTGGGAGAAGTTATCAGATCAAGTACTCATCAGATGGACATGCCAAGTTATCCTTTGCATGGTCGATCGAGCATTAAATACTATTTTTGCTCTAGTGTCATGCACATACGTAAAAAAACACGATGCTAGGTATGTTATCCGATCAAGTACTTATGGGATGGGTGCACCACTTTGCATGTAAGTCAATTCCACCTAGTTGCAGGTGCTTTGCATGGTGGATCGAGCATTAAATACCATTTTTGCCTTAGTGTCATGCACATCCGTAAAAAAACACGCTGCTAGGTGTGTTATCCGATCAAGTACTTATGCGATGGGAATGCCACTTTGCATGTAAGTCAATTCCAGCTAGTTGAAGTGTGTGCAAAGTATTGTGCCCATCGGATATTCTTTGGATTGTGGATCAAGCATAAAACACCGTTTCGCCTTAGTGTCATGCACAATCATAAAAGAACACGGTCCTAGGTGTGTTATTCAAACAAGTACTTATCGGATGGGGGCTCCACTTTGCACTCAAGTCCGTTTCAACTAGGTTGAGATGTGTACAAAGTATTGTCACCGTCGGATATGCTTTGCATGGTTGATCGAGCATTAAATACCATTTTTACCTTAGTGTCATGCGCATCCGTAAAAAAACATGCTGCTAGGTGTGTTATCTGATCAAGTACTTATGCGATGGGAATGCTACTTTGCATATAAGTCAATTCCACCTAGTTGAAGGTGTTTGCAAAGTATTGTGCCCATTGGATATGCTTTGCATTGTCAATCAAGCATAAAACACCGCTTTTTCCTTAGTGTCATGCACAACCATATAAAAACATAGCCCTAGGTGTGTTATTCAAACAAGTACTTATCGGATGGGGGCTCCACTTTGTACACAAGTCCGTTTCAACTAAGTTGAGGTGTGTACAAAGTATTATCACCATTGGATATGTTTTGCATGGTCGATCACGCATTATATAGCGTTTTTTCCCTAGTGATATGCACATCCGCAAAAAAACACGCCCTTAGGTGTGTTATCTGACCAAGTACTTATCGGATGGGTGTGCCTCTTTGAGAACATTTGAATACCACCTAGGTTGAGGCATAGGAAAAGTGTTGTGCCCATCGGATATCCTTTGCATGGTTGATTGAGCATTAAATACTATTTTTGCTCTAGTGTCATGCACATCCGTAAAAAAACACGCTGCTAGGTATGTTCTCTGATCAAGCACTTATGGGATGGGAGTGCCACTCTGCATGTAAGTCAATTACACCTATTTGAAGGTGTGTGCAAAGTATTGTGCCCATTGAATATGCTCTGCATTGTCGATCAAGCATAAAACACCGTTTTTGCCTTAGTGTCATGCACAACCATGAAAAAACACAGTCCTAGGTGTGTTAATCAAACAAGTACTTATCAGATGGGGGCTCCACTTTGCACGCAAGTCTGTTTCAACTAGGTTGAGATGCATGCAAAGCATTGTCACCATTGGATATGCTCTGCGTGGTCGATTACACATTATACAACGTTTTTTCGTTAGTGATATGCACATCGGCAAAAAAACACGCCCTTAGGTATGTTATCTGACCAAGTGCTTATCAGATGGGTGTGCCTCTTTGAGAACATTTCAATACCACCTAAATTAAGGTGTAGGAAAAGTATTGTGCCGATGGGATATGCTTTGCATGGTTGATCGAGCATTAAATACCATTTTTGCCTTAGTGTCATGCACATCCGTAAAAAAACATGCTACTAGGTGTGTTATCCGATCAAGTACTTATGCGATGGGAATGCCACTTTGCATGTAATTCAATTCCATCTAGTTGAAGGTGTGTGCAAAGCATTGTGCCCATCGGATATGCTTTGCATTGTGGATCAAGCATGGATATGCTTTGCATTGTGGATCAATCATAAAACACCGTTTTTGCCTTAGTGTAATGCACAGCCATAAAAAAACACGGTCCTAGGTGTGTTATTCAAACAAGTACTTATTAGATTGGGGCTCCACTTTGCACGCAAGTATCTTTCAACTAGATTGAGATGCGTGCAAAGTATTGTGACCATCGGATATGCTTTGCATGGCCAATCACACATTATACATCATTTTTCCCCTAGTGATATGCACATCCGAAAAAAACATGCCCTTAGGTGTGTTATTTGACCAAGTACTTATCGGATGGGTGTGGATCTTTGAGAACATTTCAATACCACCTAGGTTGAGGTGTAGCAAAAGTGTTGTCCCATCGAATATCCTTTGCATGGTCGATCAAGCATTAAATACTATTTTTGCTCTAGTGTCATGCACATCCGTAAAAAAACACAATGCTAGGTATGTTATACGATCAAGCACTTATGGGATGGGCATGCCACTTTGCATGTAAGTCAATTCCACCTAGCTGAAGATGTGTGCAAAGTATTGTGCCCATCAGATATGCTTTGCATTGTCGATCAAGCATAAAACACCGTTTTAGGCTTAGTGTCATGCACAACCATGAAAAAACACGGTCCTAAGTGTGTTAATCAAACAAGTACTTACCAGATGGGGGCTCCACTTTGCACACAAGTTTGTTTCAACTAGGTTGAGATGCGTGCAAAGTATTGTCACTATCGGATATGCCCTGCATGGTCGATTACGCATTATACAACGTTTTTCTCGTAGTGATATGCACATCTATAAAAAAACACGCCCTTAGGCATGTTATCTGACCAAGTACTTATCAGATGGGTGTGCCTCTTTGAGAACATTTCAATACCACCTAGGTTAAGGTGTAGGAAAAGTGTTGTGCCCATCGGATATGCTTTGCATGGTTGATCGAGCATTAAATACCATTTTTGCCTTAGTGTCATGCACATCTGTAAAAAACACGCTGCTAGGTGTGTTATCTGATCAAGTACTTATGCGATGGGGATGCAACTTTGCATGTAAGTCAATTCCACCTAGTTGAAGGTGTGTGCAAGGTATTGTGCCCATCGGATATGCTTTGCATTGTCGATCAAGCATAAAACACCATTTTTGCCTTAGTGTCATACACAACCATATAAAAACACAGCCCTAGGTGTGTTATTCAAACAAGTACTTATTGGATGGAGGCTCCACTTTTCACACAAGTCTGTTTCAACTATGTTGAGGTGCATGCAAAGTATTGCCACCATCGGATATGCTTTGCATGGTCGATCAGGCATTATACACTGTTTTATCCCTAGTGATATGCACATCTGCAAAAAAACACACCCTTAGGTGTGTTATCTAACCAATTACTTATCGGGTGGGTGTGCCTCTTTGAGAAAATTTCAATACCACCTAGGTTGAGGTGTAGGAAAAGTGTTGTGCCCATCGGATATCCTTTGCATGGTCGATCAATCATTAAATACTATTTTTGCTCTAGTGTCATGCACATCCATAAAAAAACACGCTGCTAGGTATGTTATCCGATCAAGCACTTATGGGATGGGAGTGCCACTTTGCATGTAAGTCAATTCCACCTATTTGAAGGTTTGTGCAAAGTATTGTGCCCATCGGATATGCTTTGCATTGTCGATCAAGCATAAAACACCGTTTTATGCTTAGTGTCATGCACAACCATGAAAAAACACGGTCCTAAGTGTGTTAATCAAACAAGTACTTATCGGATGGGGGCTCCACTTTGCACGCAACTCTGTTTCACTTAGGTTGAGATGCGTGCATAGTATTGTCACCATCGGATATGCTCTGCATGGTCGATTACACATTATACAACATTTTTCCCGTAGTGATATGCACATTCGCAAAAAAACACGCCCTTAGGTATGTTATCTAATTAAGTACCTTTTGGATGGGTATGCCTCTATGAGAACATCTCAATACCACCTAGGTTAACGTGTAGGAAAAGTATTATGCCCATTGGATATGCTTTGCATGGTCGATCGAGCATTAAATACCATTTTTGCCTTAGTATGGTGCCCATCGGATATGCTTTGCATGGTCGATCGAGCATTAAATACCATTTTTGCCTTAGTGATCGACAATGCCAAGCATATCCAATGGGCACAATACTTTGCACACACCTTCAACTAGGTGGAATTGACTTACATGCAAAGTGGCACGCCCATCTCATAAGTGCTTGATCGGACAACATACCTAGCAGCGTGTTTTTTTACGGATGTGCATGACACGAGCAAAAATAGTATTTAATGCTCGATCGACCATGCAAAGGATATCTGATGGGCACAACACTTTTCCTACGCCTCAACCTAGGTGGTATTGAAATGTTCTCAAAGAGGCATACCCATCCGATAAGTACTTGGTCAGATAACACACCTAAGGGCATGTTTTTTTGCGGATGTGCATATCACTAGGGGAAAAAGGTATATAATGCGTGATCGATCATGCAAAGCATATCCAATGGTGACAATACTTTGCATGCACCTCAACGTAGTTGAAAGGGACTTGCGTGCAAAGTGGAGCCCCCATCCTATAAGTACTTGTTTGAATAACACTCCTAGGGCCATGTTTTTATATGGTTGTGCATGACACTAAGGCAAAAACGGTGTTTTATGCTTGATCGACAATGCAAAGCATATCCTATGGACACAATACCTTGCACACACCTTCAACTAGGTGGAATTGACTTACATGCAAAGTGGCATTCCCATCTCATAAGTACTTGATCAGATAACACACCTAGCAGCGTGTTTTTTTACAGATGTGCATGACACTAAGGCAAAAATGGTATTTAATGCTCGATCGACCATGCAAAGCATATCCGATGGGCACAATACTTTTCCTACGCCTTAACCTAGATGGTTTTTAAATGTTCTCAAAGAGGCACACCCATCCGATAAGTACTTGGTTAGATAACATACCCAAGGGCGTGTTTTTTTGCGGATGTGCATATCACTACGGGAAAAACGTTGTATAATGCATAATCGACCATGCAGAGCATATCCGATGGTGACAATACTTTGCATGCATCTCAACCTAGTTGAAACGGACTTGCGTGCAAACTGGAGCCCCCATCCGATGAGTACTTGTTTGATTAACATACCTAGGACCGTGTTTTTTCATGGTTGTGCATGACACTAAGGCAAAAACGATGTTTTATGCTTGACCGACAATGCAAAGCATATCCGATGGGCACAATACTTTGCACAAACCTTCAACTAGGTGGAATTGACTTACATGCAAAGTGGCACACCCATCCCATAAGTGCTTGATCAGAGGGAGGGAGGGAGGGCTAGGCTATTTCCCACATTTATTGCCATATGAAGCCTTGTAAAGCCTTTTGGGCTATTTCCCATATTTATTGTATCAAGCGTTGTATATTGTACTTTACTTGTATGTATCTAAATTCTTCATTATCTTTTCTTGTAGGATTATGGAGCAATCAAATAATGTGGGGGCTATCCTAAATGACTCTAAGATCAAAGCATGGGTCTCTGATGTCACTTTGAATTTGAAAGGAAAGGAATATAGCCCCAATGGCTTTAGTAGGTGGACTCGATATTACATGGGCAGAAGAGCTTGGTTTCTTCATCAAAAGGAAAAGAGACTCTTTCTACTTATGTCAAAAAGGGAGTTCAATGATGTTGAAGATCCATGGGATGCTACTTTCTTCAAAAAAGATATGACTTCAAGCCTTGTAGTAGGCATAATGATAGAGAGAAAAGAGACTTTTATGGATATTTTTACAAAGAGTTCAGATCTTGAAGTTAGCTGTCTTCATTTTATTGTGTCAAGGAGAGACTCAAAGACCTTTGTGATGCCTCCTCCTCAACCATCAAAGTTTCCAGAGTTGCAAAGTGCATTGGAGGCTCTTGCATATACTTAGGAGCAATTTCCTAGTGTGGTGGCAAAAAGAATGCATGCAAAGATAATGTTTGAGTACTTTCAGGATGCACAATATGCTCCTCATATTCAAGGATATTCACATGAAGGAGATCAAAAAGCTCAGACTTCGATGCAGGGACAAGAAGAACACGCACACTATCACAAATGTGTAGAACATGAGCGCGAACTTCTAGAGCAAGAAATGGTGGATGTAACTAAGGATGATGAAACACAAGCCTTGAGTGCATGGGAATTTAAAAAAATTGAAGAAGATCAAGGTCGATCCACTGCAGTTATGCTAGAAGCTCTTGCTAGCAAACCATGACGTGAAATGCAAAAGGCTAGTACTGCAAGAGCCACGGTTCCAAGCAGTAAAAAAAGGCATCGTCCCACTATAGAGAGAGATAATGTGGATGAAAAACAGTTAAAAGAAGAGAAAGATGAAGAAGACTCAGAACTCGAGGCTGAAGATGATCAGGATGAACTCACATCAGTCAAAAATCTTAATCTTGGTCTTAATGAAGGAGTTACAGATGATGATGTGGGATATATCTGGGGTCAAAGGACGTGGTTTGTGAATGCCAAAGATATGGAAGCTGCAGCTATCTTTACTAATAGCCGAAGCCTTGATATATCCTATGCAAATGTTGGGCTTATGCTTGTAATCAGATCACAAAGGAAGCAAAGGAGGTCAAAAGACTCACTTCAGAACAATTTGCAAAGATAAGTTCATTCCATTATTATCCTGCAACAATTTGTATATTCAAGCATGAGATCAAGTATTTGATTGAGTCCGAAAGACTTAATCATTATGTCCATGGAAAGCGCAAGATATCCTCAACATCAAAGGTCTTACAAAAGGCAAGGGTTATATGGACAACATTTGGTTCTCCAAATCATGATTTGAAGCGAAAGGTCAGAAAAGTAGACGCCGACACACTCACAAATTTCTATACTTCTTTGAGTGCAGTTGTGCCTAGGGGAACTCAAGAGCAAGAAGAAAATATGACAAGCCTCAATGTGGTGAGGGACAGATATGCCGACTACACTTCTATCATATTTTGTCCTGTTGAAGTGTTCAATGAGATGCTTGAAACGTGCATTGCTTGTGAGCGTGGACAGTTGACCTATGAAGCTCCTTTGTTTATCTCCAAAAAGTCAAAGGTAATGGATAAGAAGGAGTTGACGGTGTGACGCAAAAAATTGATATTTTTAACTTGGCATTGATATTGTTTTTCTCTATGTTTGATAAGAGTTTGAGTATCAAGTGATAGCCTAGCGGCTCTCACTTATTTTCATTTTCTATGATATTGTATGGGATTGAGAGGATGCGTGGAATGGCTCATTGTAAATACCATAGGTATGAATTATAAATACCTTGGTATGGGGCGAGAGTTATTTGTGTATGGGATATTATGAGTTTTTTAGAAAATAGGAAGAGTGAGTCATATAAAGAGGTGGGCTCATGTCCATGTGTTCCAATAATATAAGAGAGGCCACATGCCAAGCGTGTGGAAGGCATGTGGAGGAGTGTGAAGTCAAGAGGAATCCTTCTAGAACTCCTATGTGGAATAAGAAGGATGTGGACATGTGGAAAAGAGAGGGTCCCTATGGGCTCCATGTGAGGAGACTCTT
The DNA here is from genome assembly GCF_047967505.1 of Dipteris shenzhenensis. Classification (NCBI taxonomy): domain Eukaryota; kingdom Viridiplantae; phylum Streptophyta; class Polypodiopsida; order Gleicheniales; family Dipteridaceae; genus Dipteris; species Dipteris shenzhenensis. Next base: position 52,720,536 of record NC_141615.1, read on the forward strand.
GACTTTCTCAATATTTTAAGAGTCTTGAGCATCTTTTGATGGGACACATGGCAAGAGTAGCCAAAAAGGACATGGATGGTGACATACGTGCTTATGTGATTGATGGGGAAAGGAATCTACAGGTAGCAATTGTAAATGGGTGAAGGAGGGTAACAAAATCTCTATAAAAGGAGCCCTCCTCTCCCTTGTTCATCAGAGTCTCTTCCACCATTAGGCCTTATGTTGCTGTAGTTCTAGTCTCCCCAAGCCTCTTCCATGAGCCTTCTCTTCCTCTTGTAGATATTCTCTTATGTAGACTCTTGAGTCCTTCTCTCTCTAGTTTATTCTCTCTCTATGAGTAGTCTTGGAGCTTCCGCTCCCTCTTGTATGTATGAAACCTCTTCTTCTCCCTTGTGTTTGTAGTGTTGAGGTGGATTCTCACTCTATTTGTAATGACGGTCACTTCAGGTTCTCTCTCTCTGGAGTGTCTCTTCCCTTTTCTTTCTTTCAAAGCCTTAAAAGTTCTTTCTATTCGGCTGCTCACTGTGCACACATGGTCCATTTGTTTCCCAAGCCACTATGCAAACTTCTTCCTCTTTTCTAGGCGAAATCTATGAGGGGTGGATCGTTGATGAAGGTGGAGTCTTGAGGGAGCATCCTGCTCAGGCGAAAATAGCCTAGGTGGAGGGTAGTTTTCATGACAGTTTGACCCCCTGTTAGTGTTTTGCTCATAACTTTCTGCTCGGTAGTCTGATTGTAATGAAATTTATATCAGCGCGAAGCTCTCTTCAAGGCGCATGTTTCTATGTGATCAGATCTTGAATCAGATACTGTTGCAAAAAGTTATAAGTCTCTGTGTTTGATAGTCTGTTTTCATGACAGTTTTTACCCCCTTCCAGTAAACTGTCCATATCTCTTCAACCGTCTATCTGTTTTCAATGAAACTTATATCAGCGCGAAGCCCATCTCAAGGCGCATCTCTTTGTATTATTAAATCTTTGATATCATGTCTCTACTGAAAGTTATAGGCCTCTGTGTCTAATGACAGTTTGTAGAGTGTTTTGAGCTAAGTATAAAGGTGTCTATGAAGGAGGTGCAATGTTTCCTCGGAATCTACCCATCCGACCTAATCAGCCCCTTCAAACTCCTCGATATATATCAGTTCATGTCATGTTGAGCCGCAAGATCTTCTTTCAACAACGTATCGCTCTTCTCTTTGGTGCAGACCGGCTCGCTGAGATTATGACCTCTGCTGATCCTTTCCTTCTCCCTATGCTTGACTACAACATCACTTGGGATGTTACCATCTTCATTCTCATCTAAGGGAGGAAAGTATGGTGTGGTATCTTGGCATAAAAGCTTCTTTCTAATGTCTTATTCTCAATGATAAGTATCTTTGGCAGTCAGTTCGAATGCTGCAGGAAGTGAAGAGGTGCGTGAAGTTTATTACCCCCAACTTCATGTCACATCTTTTGGTGGAGACGCCAGGTACGTTTGGTATTGGATTCATCCCACCTTACTAAACGGTCTCGGGTGTACTTGATTGCATGTTATGCCTAGTATAGGCATGTGTTTTATGATGTGATAAAGAAGATGCCTGGAAGAACTCCGTTAGAAGAGATTGCAGCCCGTTTAAGAGAACTTGAAGATTGTGAAGGTGATGCTCAAGCTATTCGCACAGTCACCATGATCATATCCTTTATGTTTGCATTGTTGAATATGTTGGTGAATCGACAACGCCGGCAGCAGGCACAATGATAGATTGGGGATTGTTCCATGCACTGGCAGCTTGGTGTGAAGAAGAGTTGAGTCTTTGGGTGGTTTTTGACTATAACAATGGAGTGGTGATTCTCAATGCTTTCAACTTCTTTTGCTATGCAAATGATGAAGATTACAATATCTTGAAGCTTTTATGTGCACTTCCTATTGTGAGAAGGGTGATTCTACAATGCATGTATACACAATGTTTTCATGGTGCTGGTTGGTCACTTATTTTTGAAGATTTTGTTGAGGATCACATTGTGGAGGGTTTTCAACAAGTGGTTATGCATAATCAGTTGGTCATGGTATACTAAGGCTCTGTGGGATCTTGTTCGGATCTTGTTTGGGATATTATTTGGATCTTGGTGTTTCCTTTTTGTGTTTCATCATGGTGAAGATTCCAGTGTTTCGAGGGACCCAAGGGGAGGACCCGGAGTCTTATCTTCGGGATTTTGTTCGAGGATGCCGGCTTTCTGGATGGTCCATGAAGGATCGGGCGGAGATTTTGCCTGATTTTCTTGAAGGTGTAGCCTTGAGTTGGCATGAGACCTCGCCGGACTCTACCAAGGAGAACTGGGACCAAGTGGTGGCAGCAATGAAGCAGAGATTTGGGGCAGTGGAGTCGCCAAATGCTTTGATGTTGCAGTTGGACCGCTTCTGTCAAGGAGAGGGTGAGTTGGTCTCTGCGTTGGCAATCCGATATGAAACTTTATGGACAAAGTATGAAAGGGTAGCTTTGCGAGCTGTGGCATCGGCATCATCGACCCCTCAAAGTCTCTCAGGGATGGAGCACTTAAAGATGAGCAAATTTGTTATGGCTTTGGAGCCTCGTCTTCGTTCAAAGGTAATGAGTAAAGATCCAACAACATACGTGGAGGCGCTTCGCATTGCGACCAAGAAAGAAGCTTCTCTAAAGATCGAATCCTCTTTTGTGTCTTCAACAGCTTCAACTTCTAAGGTGGAGGTAATGGGCACTCCTCAGGCACCAAAATCCTCTGAGTTAGATCATAATATCTCCCAATTGATGGCAGAATTTGCTGATTTGAAATTGCATTTGGTTAATGCACGACAACCTAGAGCACCAATGAGTGAAGATAGGCCTCGAGATAGGAGTGGGGTCACTTGCTATGAATGTAATGAAAAAGGTCACTATCGCCCCAAGTGTCCTAGATTGAGAAAGAAAGAAGAAAAACAAGTATCCTTGTTAGAAGCTTCTTCAGGGGATGAGGAAAGAGAGGTAATGATGGCTAAACGGGGGCGTGGTAAAGCAAAAGAAGAAGAAGAAAGCAAGGAAGAAGTAGATGAGGAACATCAGGAAGAGGAACACCGTAGTAAGAAAAAGAAGGCATCTAGAAGGAGAATTAGCCAGTCAGACTTTCCTTTAGGACAAGGAATTGGAAGCTATGACTTGTTGTCCGACCTTAAAGAAAAGGAAGCTCATATCACCTTTGGTCAATTACTTGCTTTGTCTCCAAAACTACGGAAGGAATGGGGAAAACTAGCAAGCACAAGAGTGTCAAAGAAGAAAAAGAAGAAAAGTGCCATTCCTGTTGTTCAAAAGGTAGATATAGATGTTGGTGATGATGTACCTGTGGTTGATGCGATCATTAATGGTCAAGTGATTTCTAATGTGTACATTGATGGAGGTGCATCGATTAATGTCATGAGTGAGAAGACCATGATAGATGCTGATTTAAAATACTCTAGTACTACCTCTCCTTATCGCATCAAATTGGCTGACAACACTAGGGTTAAGACCTTGGGAGTTGTGAAGAATCTAGAAGTGGATGTATGTGGAATTTCTGTTCTGACTACTTTTCAGGTGATCCCTACCAAGCCAGATGCACGTGCCTATCCATTGATTTTGGGAAGGCCTTGGTTACGCAAGGTGAAGGCTGTTCAAAAGTGGGATACTGGAGAATTGATTTTGCAGGGAAATGATAAGAAGGTGCGCTACAACATCAGAAGCCGCAAGAAGGAAGTTGTCAAGGAGGAGTCTTCAACATCAGAGAGTTCAAGCTCTGACTTAACCGATGAAGAAGAAGAGACAGGGTGTAGCTCCGAGGAGTCCAACTCAGAGGGTGAGGTGGAAGGAGTGGCCTTTGGTCTTTGTCTTGGTGCTGATCGGGATGAGTCAGGAAGGAACAAGGTGGTGGTGCAAGAAGATCCTGTAGAGACACTTCATGTGGAGGATGTGGAGCACATTAAACGATGCCAACGCAATGAAGATTTCTTGGTGATTCTCTATCAGGTAGTGAGAAGCTCCAGTACTTAGATATGCTAGATGATTTTCCATGTCTCTTTGCAACAAGCTATTCACAAGTTCGGCCAGTCTCTCTTGTGGAGCACAATATTGAGTTGAAGCCAGAAAGCAAGCCAGTTGTGCAACGCTTAAGGCGATTGGGGGTGATCCAAGCTGAGGCACTAAAGAAAGAGGTAACACAACTAGAGGCGGGATTCATCTTTCCTGTTGATGATTCAGAATGGATATCTCCTGTAGTTGTCACACCAAAGAAAGGAAATAAGTGGCGAGTTTGTGTGGACTTTCGTCCTTTGAATGCATGCACTAAGAGGGATCATTTTCCTTTGCCATTTCAAGATGAAATACTAGACCAAGTAGCAGGGCATGAGATGTATTCTGTATGTGATGTGTACTCTGGGTACTTTCAAATTCGTATTCGGGAGGAAGATCAAAAGAAAACATCATTTGTCACACCTTGGGGAGTTTTTGCTTACAGAGTGATGCCTTTTGGGTTGACCAATGCACCAGCTACATTTCAAAGGTTCATGAGTCAAGTCCTGGAGCCTTACTTGGGAAAGTTCATAAGGGTGTTTTTGTCAAAACATGTGTGCCTCAGGATCTATGGAGCACTCTAAGGTGGATGAAACCTGTGTGGAAACATGATGAAGAGAGTGCTCATGACATGTATCTCAAGTCAATTAGGTTCCAAGATAGATTAGCTTGGACTCATAAAGAGAATCTTGAGATAGTGCAAAGTGCTTGATTGATATTACTTCAAATGAACCTCCCTTTTATAGGTGAGGGTACTTACATCCATTTGCTTGCTTACATGTGGGATATCTTCTCCATGCCATGTGGCAGCTTACCCTTTGCTCATACCTTTGCTCTACATGTGCTTATGGCACCACAATTCTCAACACCTCCCCTTGGTGCCATAATCCTTTGGCTACTGCAAGGTGGTCAGATGTGAGTTACAAATCCATCACCTCCCCTTAGTGCTTGCATTGCTACTTAAGGTGGTCAAGTGTGGTTTTTACATGTCAATACCTCCCCTGGGTGCTTTCATAGCTACTCTCAGGTGGTCAGGCTTGATTTACAAAACATAGGCAAGGTTGGCAAGGTTTTTGCTTTTCAATACATTCCATTGATGTCACCTTTTGGCTCATGGCTTGATGACGACTCATTTGCTTCTTTGCTTGACGTAGCTTCATGCATGATGCTTTGTTCTTCCATGTGCCTTGATGCTTTGTGTGGATGCCATGTTTCGGGCTATGGTCATCTCATACACTTGTGCTTGTGGCTTGCTGTGTGCATTCATGCTTTGCTTTTCCATTTATTGCAAAGGTCTTACCAATTGATTTCTTTCAATATTGGCAGTGTCTAATTGCATACAATGATTCTGACATGACAGGCGCGTGGAGCTTGAAAAGACGATCACTTTTCCTTTTTGGAGCGTGTGCAAATTCTTTCTGGATTGCAAGTTATGGCTTGTTGAAGGTTTTGTGAAGAAGAGGACCATTGATGATGTGGCACAGGGATTCACATCCTGCTTACAAACTGTGCTTAGCAAGGTACTGTGTGCTTAGGTGGCACTTGGTGATGTGGCACTTTTAACTAACCTCAGTTTAGTTAACCCACAGTTACTCAAACTGTACCAAGGTTCAACTGACTCAAACAGTTAACTTAACCACAGTTAAAATTTATCTGCCACGTGGCATTTTTTTTTGTGAGACCTTGGAGAAGGAAGAAAGAAGAGCTTTGAGCCTTCTGCGACGATGGCGACGGAGGAGCTCATGAGTTTTGTTGCGCACTCTGCAAGGCCTCTCAGGCTTGCAGTGGCTTCATCAGCTTCAGTGGTCATTGAATGGTGCTCATGGAAGCCCGGATGCTGCGATGGAGAAGCTTACATCGAACGGTGAAGGACTGAGAGCTGCTATTCGATGGAGAAGCTCGTCGTTGGAGCTGGCGGCTACTATTGCAATTTGATCAAGCTGTCAACAAGCAGAGGGAAACCTCCCTCGGGCTCGCGTAGAGTCCAACCTCAGCCCAGCCTCGACAATGGTCACTCCAAGAAGGATCTCGCAGGCTGGTCGACTTGCTCTAGAATCACGCAGAAGCAGCACCGCCTCGCAGATCTACATGATCTTGCTCGTCTTCCTCTCCTGTGCAAGCCGAAGAAGCAGGCATTACCTTCAAAGACGTGGGTCATTGGACAGCATTGTTGTCGATTTAGAGGCTGGTCTACAGGCTAGAGGACGTTGTAGAGGGCCGCATCCGAGCGGAGAAGCTTGAGCGTTGAAGCTTGGTGTAGCTAATCCATTGTGTGGGAGCCTGGCGCATAGGGGCTGCCAGATAGTTCGATGCGGCTGTGTGAAGACCAAGAGGCACTTGTTGAAGTCGTTCAAGCCGTTTGGAGGCTATCGCTCTTTTCTTTTGTTAGTTGATGGAGAGGCCAACGAGCTGTGACTCTAGGAAGCTGTGGTAGAGCTTCTTGTTGGAGGCACCGATGGAGCATCTGCTGGAGTCTTTGAAGCTGGGAGAGCTGACTTTAATGGCTATGTAGCTTTAGGTAGATGCAGATCATAACTGTAAGTCGTAGCCTTTAGAGTATCTCCCTCTCTTTCTCTTGGAGAAGAACAATAGAAATATCTTTCTCTCTCAATGAGCAAAAGGACCACTCAGGAAGAATGAACCTTACAAGTATTCTCACTTCAAGAAACTCTCACACACACAATATATCTCTCAAAGAAAATACTCAAGGGACTCTCTCTCTCTCACAGAATAAGGAACACTCAAGCTCACAATGAATTGAACTCTCTAAATGAAGAACTCTTGAGATCTAAAACTAATCTTACATTCTAAATCTAATCAAGGAATGGAAGCTATCCTAGTGAACTACTAATAAGCTAAACTAGGAGAGCTTAACCTATGCTCTGATACCATGTCAAAACATGTGTGCCTCAGGATCTATGGAGCACTCTAAGGTGGATGAAACCTGTGTGGAAACATGATGAAGAGAGTGCTCATGACATGTATCTCAAGTCAATTAGGTTCCAAGATAGATTAGCTTGGACTCATAAAGAGAATCTTGAGATAGTGCAAAGTGCTTGATTGATATTACTTCAAATGAACCTCCCTTTTATAGGTGAGGGTACTTACATCCATTTGCTTGCTTACATGTGGGATATCTTCTCCATGCCATGTGGCAGCTTACCCTTTGCTCATACCTTTGCTCTACATGTGCTTATGGCACCACAATTCTCAACAGTTTTTGGATGATTTTTGCATTTATTCTCGACGCATAGATCACATGGAGAAGTTAAAGATAGCCTTAGCTAGGATTAATGAAGCAAAAGGGTGTCTAAATCCTAGCAAGTGTCATTTGGCTCAAACAAAAGTAGTCTTGTTGGGGCATATTGTGTCTCAAGAAGGCTTGCAAATGGATCCTGACAAGGTTCAAGCAATCATGGCATTGCCAAGTCCTGAGAGTGTCACTGGTGTTCGCAGAATTCTAGGAAAGAGCAAGTATTATCAACGCTTTTGTGATGATTTCACAGAGATAGTGCATCCCATGAACTTGTTGACAAGAAAAGGAGTTTCTTTCCAATGGGGTGTGGAGCAACAAGAGTCTTTCCAGCTACTTAAGGAGGCCATGAGTAAGGGCCCAATATTGAAGCCCCCTGATTGGTCTCAAGACTTTTATGTAAATCCAAGTGTATCTTTGCATTCAGTTGGTGCTGTATTGCTACAAAAAGGAGAGGCAGGTAGAATGCAACCCATCTATTATGCCAGCCGACAGCTTACAGATGTGGAAACAAGGTATGAAGAAATGGAGCAGCAAGCTCTCTCTTTGGTGTTTTCTGTCAGAAAGTTTCGCTCCTATTTATTACCTCGACCATTTTTCTTCCTTACCTCTCAGTCTATATTAGCATATCTAGTTCGCAAGCCTAATCTTGGGGGGAGATTTGCAAAATGGTTGTCAGAGCTTCAAGAGTTCTCTTTCTCTTTTGTCACTGAAAATACCACTAGGTCCACTATGGCAGATTTGCTCACAGGGCGGGAGGATCTAGGAGAAGAAAAGAAATGTAAGGAGAACATTAAAGTTGAAAGGGATACACCACCAACAGCTTTTGTTTTGTTATTTGATGGGGCTTTTAGTCCTTCATGCCAACAAGGAGCCGGGGGGATAGTCTTGATGAATCCTGAAGGTCAAGAGGTATGGGCAAGAGGACAAGAGCTTCCAAGTATCACAACTAACAATGCAGCTGAGTATAATGCTTTGATTCTTGGTTTGGAGGGTTGTCTTCAAAGTCAAGTTAAAGAATTGGAAGTAAGAGGAGATTCTCAGCTTATTATAAAGCAAATGCAAGGGCATTACCAGACAAGAAGTCCTCATTTGAAGGAGCTTAATCAAAAGGCTATGGCACTATGTAGTCAGTTTGATTTTTGCAAGTTTGTTCATATAAACAGAAAAGAAAATCAAAGGGCAGATGAGTTAGCTACTCAAGCCATTATAGTACAAGACCGGGGGGTGGTGTCTTTGGTAGACACTGGATGGCCAGAACTGCAAGATGTTCAGCAATATGTGGAAGAAGGCATGTTTCCTCAAGGGTTAACTCCACAACAGAAGCAGAGATTGGTAAGGAAGGCTTGTCCCTATACTATTGTTGATGACATTCTTTATAAATTGGGAAAAGATAAGGTGCTCCGTCGGGTGGTCCATCCCATGGAGACTAGGAGAATCCTAGAAATGTGTCATGAATGCTCTGGTCATTTTGCTTCAGCAAGCACAGCTAGGAGAATTCTTAATGCAGGATACTTTTGGCCACGCCTCCATAAGGATGTATATGAATGGTGTCGAAGTTGCAAAGTATGCCAAAAGTTTGGAAGGCGACAGTTGATTCCTGGGCCCTTGAAGCCTATTCCAGCATATGGACCATTTGAGAGGTGGGGGTTGGACTTTGTGGGACCACTCCCTTGCTCATCTCAAGGCAAGCATTATTTATTGGTGGCCACAGATTATGCGACTCGATGGGCAGAGGCCAAGGCCACAGTCAATAGCAAGGCAAGCACAGTTGCAAAATTTCTCTTTGATCAAATTTGTTCACGCTTTGGTTGTCCTTTGGAAATTCTCACTGATGGGGAGGAACCTCTTTTAGAAATGAACTAATTGAAGATGTGGTGCATAAGCTAAAGATAAATCATAGCATGTCCACGCCATACTATCCTCAATGTAATGGCTTGGTTGAGAAAACAAATGGATTGTTGTGCAATTCAATGGGAAAGCTTGTTGACACCAAGAAAAGGCATTGGGATAGGCACTTGGCAGAAGTTTTATGGGCTTACAGAACCACACACAAGCTAGCTATTGGGTTTACACCATTCCAACTAGTGTATGGAATAGAAGCCATTTTACCCATTGAATTGGAGATACATAGTCTTCGCACAGCTGTTGCAAGAATAGAAGGACAGGAGGATGCCTATGCTCAATGCTTGGTACAGCTAGAAGCCTTGGATGAATGCAGATTACAGGCCTTACAAAACTTGGAATCTTCTCAAAGAAGGTGCAAGGCCCGTTTTGACACCAAATTACGCAAGAAGAAAGATATTGTAGAAGGAGATTTGGTCATGAGATTTGATAGCCGTCTGGACAAGCGGCTAGACAAAAAGTTTATCGGCCGATGGGAGGGACCATATCGAGTCAAAAAGAAGTTCACGAATGGAACCTTTCAGCTTGAGGATGTTGATGGCATGGTGATACCCGGACGCACCAATGAGTATCGCCTTAAATTCTTCTATGCTCGACCACCTTGAGGGCCAGCAGACCCTCTCTGTACTAGAGAGGATCTGCTGGGGGGGGAAAGATGTGACGCAAAAAATTGATATTTTTAACTTTGCATTGATATTGTTTTTCTCTATGTTTGATAAGAGTTTGAGTATCAAGTGATAGCCTAGCGGCTCTCACTTATTTTCATTTTCTATGATATTGTATGGGATTGAGAGGATGAGTGGAATGGCTCATTGTAAATACCATAGGTATGAATTATAAATACCTTGGTATGGGGCGAGAGTTATTTGTGTATGGGATATTATGAGTTTTTTAGAAAATAGGAAGAGTGAGTCATATAAAGAGGTGGGCTCATGTCCATGTGTTCCAATAATATAAGAGAGGCCACATGCCAAGCGTGTGGAAGGCATGTGGAGGAGTGTGAAGTCAAGAGGAATCCTTCTAGAACTCCTATGTGGAATAAGAAGGATGTGGACATGTGGAAAAGAGAGGGTCCCTATGGGCTCCATGTGAGGAGACTCTTGACTTTCTCAATATTTTAAGAGTCTTGAGCATCTTTTGATGGGACACATGGCAAGAGTAGCCAAAAAGGACATGGATGGTGACATACGTGCTTATGTGATTGATGGGGAAAGGAATCTACAGGCAGCAATTGTAAATGGGTGAAGGAGGGTAACAAAATCTCTATAAAAGGAGCCCTCCTCTCCCTTGTTCATCAGAGTCTCTTCCACCATTAGGCCTTATGTTGCTGTAGTTCTAGTCTCCCCAAGCCTCTTCCATGAGCCTTCTCTTCCTCTTGTAGATATTCTCTTATGTAGACTCTTGAGTCCTTCTCTCTCTAGTTTATTCTCTCTCTATGAGTAGTCTTGGAGCTTCCGCTCCCTCTTGTATGTATGAAACCTCTTCTTCTCCCTTGTGTTTGTAGTGTTGAGGTGGATTCTCACTCTATTTGTAATGACGGTCACTTCAGGTTCTCTCTCTCTGGAGTGTCTCTTCCCTTTTCTTTCTTTCAAAGCCTTAAAAGTTCTTTCTATTCGGCTGCTCACTGTGCACACATGGTCCATTTGTTTCCCGAGCCACTATGCAAACTTCTTCCTCTCTTCTAGGCGAAATCTATGAGGGGTGGATCGTTGATGAAGGTGGAGTCTTGAGGGAGCATCCTGCTCAGGCGAAAATAGCCTGGGTGGAGGGTAGTTTTCATGACAGTTTGACCCCCTGTTATCAGATACTGTTGCAAAAAGTTATAAGTCTCTGTGTTTGACAGTCTGTTTTCATGACAGTTTTTACCCCCTTCCAGTAAACTGTCCATATCTCTTCAACCGTCTATCTGTTTTCAATGAAACTTATATCAGCGCGAAGCCCATCTCAAGGCGCATCTCTTTGTGTTCTTAAATCTTTGATATCATGTCTCTACTGAAAGTTATAGGCCTCTGTGTCTAATGACAGTTTGTAGAGTGTTTTGAGCTAAGTATAAAGGTGTCTATGAAGGAGGTGCAATGTTTCCTCGGAATCTACCCATCCGACCTAATCAGCCCCTTCACACTCCTCGATATATATCAGTTCATGTCATGTTGAGCTGCAAGATCTTCTTTCAACAACGTATCGCTCTTCTCTTTGGTGCAGACCGGCTCGCTGAGATTATGACCTCTGCTGATCCTTTCCTTCTTCCTATGCTTGACTACAACATCACTTGGGATGTTACCATCTTCATTCGCATCTAAGGGAGGAAAGTATGGTGTGGTATCTTGGGATAAAAGCTTCTTTCTAATGTCTTATTCTCAATGATAAGTATCTTTGGCAGTCAGTTCGAATGCTGCAGGAAGTGAAGAGGTGCGTGAAGTTTATTACCCCCAACTTCATGTCACAACGGCAAGGATGTGGAGGACTATAAAGTACTTACCTGACAAGTATGCATCCATGGCAGCACAAAAAATTTTAAAGAAAGAATGGTTTTTTGGAAAGAAAGACAAAGACCACTGCATGGAAGAATGCATCAATGTACAGGTGAGGCGTGATGCAGTGCATAGTGCCATTAAGTATTTGCTGTCAGAGAAACAAATTCCACTTACTCATTGTAACATTGACTATAATGTGGTCAAGCATATAGCTTCTTTGTCAACACCCAAGGTAAAGCTATGGGCAAACAGGTGGATTAAAAAGGATGAAGATGGGTCAGAAATAGTAACCTCTTACATGAGAAAATAAATCCCACAACAGGTGGTTGCATATGTGGAAAGATTAATCAGCGAGATAAGGATGCCGACAGATATGCACCAAAGATTTCAATTCAATGTAGAGGTTACGGCAGAGTTTGGAAAGCTTGTGAACTTCAGGGAAGTTTCAGAAGATGACTTCATCAAGAATGAGTCAGCATGGGATAAGCCACAACTATTCTTTATCAATGAAGTTTCTAGTGATGATATCCATAACTTCATTGATAGAATAGTATATACCACCATTAGCAAAGTGGCAATTTGCAACATTGTCATTTTTGTTGATAAAAAAGACAAAGAAGCCATGCAGGTTACTCTAGAGCGAGCATATTCATTAGATTTGAAGATCTATAGTGGTGTTTATGCAGCAAAGAGAGGCAAGAGAGAATGTGGCATAGCGATTCAATCTCTTGAATCATTCTTTTTGTGTATGCGGAGTCCCAACCCTGATCACTCCTTACAAAAGAACATAAGAGGGAATTCAAATAATTTGAGATTGATGCTAGAAGAGCAAGATATTCCCAGGACCATACATTATCAAAAAAACAACTATGGAAGTCCTGCAAAAAGTGGGAGTCTCTTGCTTACCATGATGGAGAATTTGCTACCAGTAGGTTGGGAGGTCACCTTGTGCAGGATGGGATATTTATTTGCGGATCTCCTCAAAAAATGCAACTCCATAAATATTATTGAAAACAAGCATTTCATGGCTTATTTTTAGCTTCAAGCAGATCTAACCATAGGCTATGAAAAAGAGATAGACCACAAGGACACTGATGACATGGATGATTACCTTGAAGATCATAATGTCCCAGTTGATGATGATGAAAAAATGGACTTACATGACCCGTTCACAGAGAGGTTGGTGGATGAAGACAAACATGATGATGCCTTCTTTGATAATTATGGCTCGCAAGGTTATGAAAAAAGGCCACTACGACAATACTTAGCGGTATGAACTCTCTATTTCTCAACTAAATACAATTTTTTTAATAAGATTTAAATTTAAAGATAACGAATCTAATCTCTCATATTTGTTTACAGGCAATAGAGGGAGAAGAAATGGATGAAGTCAATATGGAGGCACTCCCTTCTACTTCAGCAATGTAACCACCTCTAAATTTGATTGAAGAATCCCATGAGCATAAGAGCTTTAAAGACACCATGGAAAAGCAGAATGACCGCAAACATAGAATACAAGCTATGACAGAGACCCATTCTGCAAATTTAGCTGCATTGGATAAAATGGAGAGCTCATTTGAAGTTAGGATCGTTTTGAAACGAGAACCTCAGTATTTGAGCTTTGGTAGAGAGGAGGGTTCAATCCTCTCCAATCCTTAAAGAGGTTAATGACAATGTTATCCTAGCCATTCTCAGGTAACGTTTGTTTATTTGTTGCTACTTCAATGAGCTAACATTTGTTTATTTGTTTACAGTGTAGTTATATATCAGTTTCCTAGTGCAGAATGCAAATCAATTCTATGAGCTAACGTTTGTTTATTTCTTGGTGCAGTGTAGCTATTTCTTAGCTTCCTAGTGGAGTGCAGCATCGTGTCTACATGCTCGATGCTCTCCTTTCTTCTATTCTTAGCTCTCCTCAAAAGACTATAGAAGATGTTTGTACCTGGTTAAGCCCTTTGAATTTAGATGGGGTGCGAGTCATCTTTATGCCTTATCATGAGGAGTAAGTATCAACTCTAACCTTATTTTTACTATTTCTTTGGCAAGTTTGTGTAAAACAATAATCATTTTTATTCTGGTCGTGTAGCTCACATTGGAATCTGATCGCTTGGGACCTTGAACTCAACCGTTTGTGGTTTGTGAATTCAATGGAAGGCTATCATTCCAACTCCCCAAGGTAATTATTCTCTTAATATTTTTGTTACTTTCTTATTTTGTATCTTATGATCATGACATATTAATATATTTAATATGTCATGATGGACAGTGCTACATATCGGCTAGTATCTGCTATCAGAACAACCACGGAGCAACAAGACCAAGTAGAATTCAAAAGACGTCTACCAGTGGAGCAAAAAGATGGGCACAGCTATGGGTGGAGAGTTGCCTACAACTGCATGTTGTTTCTTAGAGAGATTTTTGATTTGGAGTTACCAGTCAAAATGGAATCATATTCAAAAGCCGATCTGCTAGCGTTTCGGGCTGAGAGTATTTAGCGTCTAATTGCTACCATTGGGAAACAACCTGAAAATATGACTACATTGCAACATGTATAAAACCTTATCTTTATACTTGTATGCTTGTTCAAGCCTTTAATTGGGATGTGTAAATCTCATAACTTTTTTATATTTTCCTCCAAGAGGAGAAGAAACTGAGTCTAATGAAAGCATGCTATCTTTTTACTTCTATGATTATTAGTAAACCTTTTTTTTTTTTTGGGATGTGTAAATCTCATAACTTTTTAAATTTTTCCTCCAAGAGAAGGAGACTCACTCTAATGAAAGCATGTATGAAACCTTACTTTTTAAATTTTTGCTCCAAGAGGAGGAGAGACTCACTCTAATGAAAGCATGTATGGAACCTCATCTGCTTGTTTAAGCTTTTATTTGGGATGTGTACATCGCATACCTTTTTTATATTTTTATAGCAGAAGGAGGATGTAGAAGACATAGCAAGGGAAGAAGAATACGATGTAGACTACTCTCTCAATAAGATGAGTCATGAAAATATGAATCTATTGGAGCAGATTGGAAGTTCATTCATTGCTATGTTGTTAATTCGACAACAACCTCATTTTTTTGAATTTGGTGAAGAAGAGATTTCAATCCTCTTGAATCCTAAGAAAGAGGTTAATGTCAAAGTCATTACAACCATCCTCAGGTTTGATGCAGCCTTTTCCTTGTCTTTATACTTTGCTTATTTTGATTCAACCCAAGAAGCTAATACTTTTTTTTTAAATATAGTAATGTTATAGCAAATTTTCCGCAAAATATACAAAGCGTTTCATATATGCTCGATCCTCGTATTTCGGAAGTGCTTAGCAACAAAGAAGAAACCATAGAGGATGTTTGCAAGTGGTTGAAGCACGTTCCTATGAATGAGGCACGAGTTATTTTTACAGCATATTATGAGAAGTAAGCATCAAACCCTACTTGTTTTTTCTATTGCATTGCTAGAATTGTCTCAAACATAGTAATTATTCTTTATTGATAATGCAGCTCACATTGGAGTCTGGTAGTCATGGACATCTTTGCTAAGAAGTGCTTCTTTGCCAACTCAATGACATCCGTCCATGGCACTATGTTAGAGTAAGTATAGACTACACTTGTTGTCACTTCTTGACATGTAGATTGATATGCAATGCACATATTCACTGTTGTTATATGTTTTGATGTGCAGATCAGCTCAAAAGTTAGTAGGTGCTATCGACACAGTAATGTGGCAATGTGACTTGGCACAACAAATAGAGTATATAACATGTCAAGCATCACATCAAGAGGATAGCCACATCTATATTGTGGATGGAGGGTGGGCTACAATTGCTTTTTGGTACTTGGTCAAATTTTTGAGATACAAAATGACACCACACTGTCAACATATATGGATTTGCATCTCTATGCATTTATAACATGTACCATTCGAGCAATCAAAGAGTCAAAGGGGATAGAAGACCTCAACTCTACAAACATGGCTTCATTGGAAGAATTGGGAAGCTCTTTTAATGTTAGGGTTATGATTCAACATAGACCTCAGTATCTTGAATTTGGGGGAGAGGAGATTTCAATACTCTCTAGAGCTTCAAATGAGGTCAATAACAACGTTATGATGGCCATTCTGAGGTTTGATACAAACTTTTTCTCTGCTTGATAATTCAATATTTTGATTAAATCTAATAAGCTAATATTCATTTATTTGTTGGTGCAGTATAGTTATCTCACGATTTGGTAGAGCCGTACAAAACCGTGTGTATATGTTGGATTCCCTCCTTTCTCCTAGACTTAGCGATAGCAAAAAGACGATAGCTGATGTTTGTAAATGGTTACAGCCTTTACATTTACATGGCGTGCGAGTCCTATTTATGGCATATCACGAGATGTAAGTATCATGACAACCTTTATTTTCATCTTATACTGGCAACATTGTGTTAAATAATAATGGTTCTTAATTATTCGTGTAGGAAACATTGGACTCTGGTGGTTTGGGACCTTGAAGACAACTATTGTTGGTTTGTTAACTCGATTGCAGGCTTTCATGGCTCAGTGCAAACGTAAGTATTCTATTAATCTATTGTTACTTTTATATTATGTACCTTATGTAATAGACACACTAAGTTTTTTTAATATATCATGATGAGTAGGTCGATTGAGAAGTTGGTATCTGCTATCAGAGAAATAGGACAGTACAAAGACTCGCTAGACTTCCAAAAGCATTTAGCAGGAAGATGGGCATAGTTGTGGGTGGAGAGTTGCCTACAACTGCATGTTGATTTTCAAAGAAAATTTCTCACTTAAGCCACAGATTTCATCGGAAGACTCTTTGGAGCTCAAATATTCAAAGGAGGATATACAATTGTTTAGGGCTAAAATCATTCGAGACCTAATTGCTGCCATTAGAGTACAACGTGCAACTGAAGCAATATCAGAGCTTGCATTTAAGGAAGAGGAGACTGAGTCTACTGTGAAAGCACTGCACACTACAGAAGAAGTAGAGACTTAGTGTACACCTATAGCATCACAGCCTCCACTGGAAGCATCAGAAGAGTTGCCACAGCCTCCGCTTGCATTTAAGGAAGAGGATACTCAGTCTACTCCAAAAGCACTACATACTACAGAAGAAGTAGAGATTGAGTGTACATCTAGAGCACCACAGCCTCCATTGGAAGCATCAGAAGAGTTGCCACAGTCTCCACTAGAAGCATCAAAAGAGTTGTGATGCATGTATGATGTTGTGTTTGTATATATGCATGAGGAGCATATTCTCATGATGTTGTTTACTCCATGAATATTATGGTTGACATTTATTTGTTGCAATGTGTGAATCATGATGTAGTTTTTGTTGATTATACACCAATTTTTGACTTATTACTTAAGTGGCATTTAGTCATGATATTTATATATTTATTTTATGCACACAATTTTAAAATATGAATGTGTGATGATGTGATTATTAGGAAATATAACCTTCTGTGATGAGAATTTTGATATGAATATGTGATGATGTAATATTTGTAATATATTTCATGGCAAAGTATCAATTCCCAATGCTCCACTCACTTAAAGTATAGCATTCCCAATGCTCTGCAAAATTTTATTCAGTTGGACAGTCTCCACTCACTTAAAGTAGAGCATTTCCAATGCTTCTCTCACTTTATTCCAACCCTTATCCTTATCATAGCGAACACATCGTGCCTTAGTGCACTTGTATTCTTCCGTCGTAGTCCTTCCACAAACACTCTTATTTCTTACATCCTAGTCCTTCTGATTAACTTGTATTTGTCTTTCACTTTACGTCTTCCCTCACTTTCTATCACTCTTGAAGGAGGGGCAGCTCACTGTGCATCCCTCGCTATCGCTCCCTCACTCTCCTTCTCCCACTTTCCCTCTAAGACAATGACTAGTTACTACCCGACTTCATTTACTGAACTCAAATTCTATCTTAGATCTCTTTTGTATGGACCAATGAAGGGAAAATCATTCAAGGAGGATATGTTACGCACATGGCTGCTTGATTTGAACTCAGCAGAAGAGGTAAATATCCTTAGCTTTCTTTTTTGCTTCTTTTAATCACGTACTTCTTATGTGAACGAGTTAAATTTTTGTATAGGATATGGCAGTGGCTAGAAGCTGTATTGAAAAAAATGGTGAAGATGAGGAAAGCCAAGAGAGAAAAGAAGAGTTGTTGAATGCTTACAAGTCGGCAGAAGATTCGAAACAAGTTGTGAGGAGAGTCTGTGAGGAGATTTACGATGCCAGCCCTGGTTACACATGGCTTGCAAGTTTAAAGTCTGCTTGTTTTCATGAAGCCAATGCCATAGTAGGCACTTTCGAGGACATATGCTCTCTCTAATGACTTAATAGTCAAGTGATGGAAATTTAATTCCATAGAAATTTAAAGTAACTATGAAATTTAATTCCATAGATTTATGTGTTTTCTAAAGTAAATGTAATAGACAAGAAATGAAACTATAGTTCCACAAAGACTTTTTAGTTCTCTAATGTAAAGTTGTAATAGACAAGAGAGACAAAGATGACATCTTCCAGGCTGAGCTAATGGAAGGTGTTTTTTAACACCATATGGCTTTGAGTTATATGATCTACTTCTTGTACAAATGTGTCATGCTTTTTTTTTAATGTACTCTAGGCTTTTAAATGTACTCTAGTTTTTTTTCTAATTTGATTTTTTAAAATCTTACTTTTTGTCTCTTTTAACAACATGAAGTCCTCTTTTTTTAATGTACTCTAGTTCTAATAACATGTCACGTCATTTTTTCTAATTTGATTTTTTAAAATCTTACTTTTTGACTCAAAGTTTTGTTTTATAAGAGCCTCTTTTTTTAAAATGCTTTATCTAAAATTATCTCACAAAACGAATTTGGACAGTGCACTAGTCCAAAATTAATGAAATAGGTGTTCAGGTAGATTACCATGTTTATAATCATCGAACCACGTCAGGAGGGGCCAAGAAATTTTGATGATTTCTCTCTCTCGAGGTCTAGCAAGCTTGCATGGAGTACTCACATGTTGGAAGTTTGGTCAAAAAATGCATTTCAAAGGGATAAATTGTTTTTTATGATTATGAAAGCAATTGAATTAACTAAACTCCTTGATTTGACAGTACTCAATGGCTCTAGAGAGGAATGGAGGTTGAACAGCAACATGCAACTACATTACAATGATAGCAGAAAATTGTTGATGTGATATCTACCACCAAGAATTTTGAGGCTCACCGGCGAGGATGTTATGGCACTTTGTGGGAGATGTTAATAAGACAATGCCACAATGCAGAGGCGATGGTGCACAAAGAGTTGCTGCCATCTTATAGCCACCTACTAGTATTGACATTGACATAACAACGCAGTCTACAGATGTGGGTGAAGTTATCACAAACATGGAGAATAATGTTACGATTTTAGACGATGGACGATGGAGATGTAATATCTATCATCAGAAATACATTGTCTCTCGCTTAAGAAGGAGGTTGCATTTCTTGGGTGATGTGCGTGGAAGAATTTCAAAATGCAAGAGACTAAGAGATTAGGGCCCTGCAAACTCTTGTTGCTACCATTTTTGGACTTGTTATCCAACATTACTGTTTTGAGGCATTGTGAATCACCTTTTTAGTTTTCAATTGATGTATGGTAAAATTGATTTTGCAAAGGGTGAATATGGTGAAACTAACATTGAATTTTTATTTCACTTCAAATTATTCTCATAATAATTACTTCAGCAATTGCACTTATTCCTAGTTTTGTAAGTTGACTGAAGGATGTTACAAAATTATCATTTGCAGATCTCTTACTAATGTTCCTTGAGTGGACCCTATTTAAGTGGAGTAGACGTTGCATTATTTACAATTCCACTTCAAAGTATGATAATAACAATGCATCCACATTAATTACTTCAATAATTTTCAACAATCAATGCATTAATTATTTTAAACAAACAAAGTATTTTTAACATTCAATGTGGAGCACTTCAGCCTTTTCATAATAATAATTTGACTTGCAAATTGTGTGTTCGCCATTCAAAAATATTATTGTTACAAAAAATGGGCTAGCAACATGGAAATGAGCCCATCAAAAAAATAGGCCATAACATGAAAATATTCATATAGTATCGAGTATATGGCAATATCGATACAAAATTGCCTTAGCAAAAAGCTAAGCCAATAGATGGCTACATGCATAAAAGATCCTATCAAGATTGGCTATATTCATATATGACTCTATGAGGATCAAAATAAATTAACAAGAAAATGTTCTATAGCCACGGTGGCTGGTACATGGGTGCCTTGAGCGCCCAGTAGAATATGCAACCCGTGGAGATATAGCACCACGAAACAACCACAAACAATCGTTATCCTGAGCACCATGCTAGTGATAAGCATGAGTATACCAAGGATGATCACCATGGAGATGATTGACTACTAAAACAAAGTATTACATTTATGAGAATAAGATACATTTCAATTATCATCGTAAATAAATTTATCCAAAATTGAAAATACACCATTGTAACAGGAATATTCATTCAATACAACTTTGAAACAAACCTTAAAAACATTTATTGCAAATAGCTAACACATGCCCAAAAATTAATTTTATATTATAAATATGTTTGTATGCAAAATTCTTCCTCTCCTTAGCATTTAAATTGAACGTAGCCTCACATCAGGAGAGTACCTTGCACCGATGCCAAGCATGTCATACAAGTCACGTGCCATAGGAGCATTGCATGCCGCACATGCACTTCTCACCTTTAAGATATTCACCAGACAGACTGTAAGGTGAAAGTGATGATCACAAGGGAGAGCATAGTATCTTGTGGCCCTGTCAAAACGATCTTGGCGAATTGGGCAACATGGCCCATCCATGATATATTGTAGTGTTCTAGGTATCATGGATGGTTTGCGTATGGCGAGGCCAACAAAATCATGACTGATTGCCAAGACTATGCCCCCATCTTTAATATGTTGCAAGGCAACTTGTGCATCATGTGCTTATTGAGAATAATTGCTTGCTATTATGCACATCTCTGCGTATGCATTGTCGATATGAAGCTGCTAGCTGGTTTGGGATAATAGTGCATGCAATCTTTCATTGTCACTTTTCACCCACTCAAGTTCATGCAATACTCATTGATGCTCTGTTATTGCATCTCGTATAGTGGCAGTCCTAAATGTGACATCTCACTCGACATGTGTGATGATTAAAAATGCATTCACATTAATTACTTCAATAATTTTCAACAATCAATGCATTAATTATTTCAACAATTTTAAACAAACAATGTATTTTTAACAATTTAATGTGGAGCACTTTAGCCTTTTCACAATAATAATTTGACTTGGAGATTGTGTGTTTGCCATTCGAAAATATTATTATAATTACAAAAAATGGGCTAGCAACATGGAAATGAGCCCATCAATAAAATAGGCCGAACATTGAAATATTCATACAGTATCGAGTATATGGCAATATCGATACAAAATTGCCTTAGCAAAAAGCTAAGCCAACAGATGGCTACATGCATAAAAGATCCTATCAGGATTGGCTAGATTCATATATGACTCTATGAGGATCAAAATAAATAAACAAGAAAATGTTCTCTAGCCGACTCGTGCGCTAGCAATGGTTGGTACGTGGGTGCCCTGAAAGCCCATTAGAATATGCAACCCATGGAGATATATCACAAATAATCATTATCCTGAGCACCATGCTAGCGATAAGCATGAGTATAGCGAGCATGATCGCCATGGAGATGATTAACTACTAAAACAAAGTATTACATTTATGAGAATAAGATACATTTCAATTATCATCGTAAACAAATTTATCCAAAATTGAAAGTACACCATTGTAACAGGAATATTCATTCAATACACCTTTGAAAGAAACCTTAAAAACATTTATTGCAAATAGATAACACATGCCCAAAAATTAATTTATATTATAAATATGTTTGTATGCAAAATTCTTCCTCTCCTTAGCATTTAAATTGAACATAGCCTCGGACCAGGAGAGTATATTGCGCCGATGCCAAGCATGTCATACAACTCATGTGCCACAGGAGCATTGCATGCCGCACATGCACTTCTCATCTTTAAGGTATTCACCAGACAGACAAGGTGAAAGCGATGATCACAAGGGAGGGCATAGTATCTTGTGGCCCTGTCAAAACGATCTTGGCCAATTGGGAAACATGGCCCATCCATGATATATTGTAGTGTTCTAGGTATTATGGATGGTTTCCGTATGGTGAGGGCAACAAAATCATGACTAATTGCTAAGAGTACGTCCCCATCTTTAATATATTGCAAGGCAACTTGTGCATCATGTGCTTGTTGAGAATCATTGCTTTCTATTATGCACATCTCTGCGTATGCATTGTCGATATCAAGCTGCTGGCTGGTTTGGGATAATAGTGCATGCAATCTTTCATTGTTGCTTCTCACCCGCTCAAGTTCTTGTAGCACTCATCGATGCTTTGTTATAGCTTCTCGTATAGTGGTGGTCGCAAATGTGACATTTCACTCGACACGTGTGATAATAACAATGCATCCATGTTAATTACTTTAATAATTTTCAACAATCAATGCATTAATTATTTCAACAATTTTAAACAAACAAAGGATTTTTAACAATTCAATGTGCAGCACTTCATCCTTTTCACAATAATAATTACTTGGAGATTGTGTGTTCGCCATTCCAAAATATTATTGTTACAAAAAATGGGCAAGCAACATGGAAATGAGCCCATCAAAAAAATAGGTAGTAACATGGAGAAATTCATACAGTATCCAATATATGGCAATATCGATACAAAATTGCCTTAGCAAAAAGCTAAGCCAATAGATGGCTACATGCATAAAAGATCCTATCAAGATTGGCTATATTCATATATGACTCTATGAGGATCAAAATAAATTAACAAGAAAATTTTCTCTAGCTGACTCGTGCGCCAGCCGTGGCTGGTACATGGGTGCCTTGAGTGCCCAGTAGAATATGCAACCCGTGGAGATATAGCACCACGAAACATCCACAAACAATCGTTATTCTGAGCACCATGCTAGCGATAAGCATGAGTATAGTGAGGATGATCGCCATGGAGATGATTGACTACTAAAACAAAGTATTACATTTATGAGAATAAGATACATTTCAATTATCATCACAAACAAATTTATCTAGAATTGAAAATACACCATTGTAACAGGAATACTCATTCAATGCACCTTTGGAACAAACCTTAAAAACATTTATTGCAAATAGATAATACATGCCCAAAAATTAATTTTATATTATAAATATGTTTGCATGCAAAATTCTTCCTCTCCTTAGCATTTAAATTGAACGTAGCCTCGGATCAGGAGAGTATGTTGCACTGGTGCCAAGCATGTCATACAACTCACATGACATAGGAGTGTTGCATGCCACACATGCACTTCTCACCTTTAAGGTATTCACTAGACAAACAAGGTGAAAGTGATGATCACTAGGGAGGGCATAGTATCTTGTGGCCCTGCCAAAACGATCTAGGCAAATTGGGCAACATGGCCCATGATATATTGTTCTAGGTCTCTTCTAGGTATTATGGACGGTTTCTGTATGGCGAGGCCAATAAAATCACGACTAATTTCCAAGACTACGCCCCCATCTTTAATATGTTGCAAGGCAGCTTGTGCATCATGTGCTTGCTGAGAATAATTGCTTGCTATTATGCACATCTCTACGTATGCATTGTCGATATCAAGCCGCTAGCTAGTTTGGGAGAATAGTGCATGCAATCTTTCATTGTCGATTCTCACTCACTCAAGCTCTTGCAGCACTTATCGATGCTCTGTTATTGCATCTTGTATAGTGGCGGTCGTAAATCTAACATCTCGCTCGACACGTGTGATAATAACAATGCATCCACATTAATTACTTCAATAATTTTCAACAATCAATGAATTAATTATTTCAACAATTTTAAACAAACAATGTACTTTTAACAATTCAATGTGAAGCACTTCAGCCTTTTCACAATAATAATTTGACTTGGAGATTGTGTGTTCGGTATAATAATTTTTGGGTATTATGGACGGTTTTCGTATGGCAAGGGCAACAAAATCATGACTAATTTCTAAGACTACGTCCCCATCTTTAATATATTGCAAGGCAACTTGTGCATCACGTGCTTGTTTTCAAAAAGATAACACATGCCCAAGAATTAATTTTATATAATAAATATGTTTGTATGCAAAATTCTTCTTCTCCTTAGCATTTAAATTGAACGTAGCCTCGGATCAGGAGAGTATGTTGCACCGATGTCAAGCATGTCATACAACTCACGTGCCATAGGAGCATTGCATGCCACACATGTACTTCTCCCCTTTAAGGTATTCACCAGACAGAAAAGGTGAAAGCGATGATCATAAGGGAGGGCATAGTATCTTGCGGCCCTGTCAAAACGAGCTTGGCAAATTGGGCAACATGGCCCGTCCATGATATATTGTAGTGTTGTAGGTATCATGGACGGTTTGCGTATGGCGAGGCCAACATAATCATGATTGATTGCCAAGACTACGCCCCCATCTTTAATATGTTGCAAGGCAGCTTGTCCATCACCTGCTTGTTGAGTATAATTGCTTGCTATTATGCACATCTCTACGTATGCATTGTTGATATCAAGCCGCTAGATGTTTTGGGATAATAGTGCATGCAATCTTTCATTGTCGCTTCTCACCTGCTCAAGTTCTTGTAGCACTCATCGATGCTCTGTTATTGCATCTCATATAGTGGCAATCGTAAATGTGACATCTCACTCGACACATGTGATAATAACAATGCATCCATGTTAATTACTTCAATAATTTTCAACAATCAATGCATTAATTATTTCAACAATCTTAAACAAACAAAGTATTTTTAACAATTCAATGTGGAGCACTTCAGCCTTTTCACAATAATAATTTGACTTGGAGATTGCGTGCTGCCATTCGAAAATATTATTGTTACAAAGAATGGGCTAGCAACATGGAAATGAGCCCATCAAAAAAATAGGCCGTAACATGGAAATATTCATACAGTATCAAGTATATGGCAGTATCGATACAAAATTGCCTTAGCAAAGAGCTAAGCCAACAGATGGCTACATGCTTAAAAGATCCTATCAAGATTGGCTATATTCATATATGACTCTATGAGGATCAAAATAAATTAACAACAAAATGTTCTCTAGCAACTCATGCGCCAGCGGTGGCTGGTACGTGGGTGCCCTGAGTGCCCAGTAGAATATGCAACCCGTGGAGATACAGCACCACAAAACAACCACAAACAATCATTATCTTGAGCACCATGCTAGCGATAAGCATGAGTATAGTGAGGATGATTGCCATGGAGATGATTGACTACTAAAACAAAGTATTACATTTATGAGAATAAGATACATTTCAATTATCATCATAAATAAATTTATCCAGAATTGAAAATACACCTTTGTAGCAGGAATATTCATTCAATACACCTTTGAGACAAACCTTAAAAACATTTATTGCAAATAGATAACACATGCCCAAAATTTAATTTTATATTATAAATATGTTTGTATGCAAAATTCTTCCTCTCCTTAGCATTTAAATTGAACATAGCCTCAGATCAAGAGAGTATGTTGCACCAATGCCAAGCATGTCATACAACTCACGTGCCACAGGAGCATTGCATGCTGCACATGCACTTCTCACGTTTAAGGTATTCACCAGACAGACAATGTGAAAGCGATGATCACAAGGGAGCACATAGTATCTTGTGGGCCCTGTCAAAATGATCTTGGCAAATTGGGCAACATGGCCCATCCATGAGATATTGTAGTGTTCTAGGTATCATGGGTGGTTTGCGTATGGCGAGGCCAACAAAATCATGACTGATTGCCAAGACTATGCCCCCATCTTTAATATGTTGCAAGGCAACTTGTGCATCACGTGCTTGTTGAGAATAATTGCTTGCTATTATGCTCATCTCTGCGTATGCATTGTTGATATCAAGCCGCTAGCTGGTTTGGGATAATAGTGCATGCAATCTTTCATTGTCGCTTCTCACCTGCTCAAGTTCTTGCAGCACTCATCGATGCTCTGTTATTGCATCTCATATAGTGGCAGTCATAAATGTGACATCTCACTTGACCCATGCTCCTTGTCTAGTTCCCTCTTCGATATTCATATAGAGATCTTCACTAGTGACAGAGGCTACACATTCAATAAAGTCATATAAAAACTCCACCCCCCCTGCCTAATTCCTCAAGACTTTGTCAATGCAACTAGTCGGAAGTGTACCATTGTAGAGCACATGTCGGCAACTTTATGCACAAGTCTATTTGTGCCTTGCTGTCTTGTCTTCTTGTGTCTATTTTTTCTGATGATCCACTTGCAACTTGGGTATAATATTACATGGCGACATTTGATAGTCTACTGGCTGCACCTTTTTCCTTTCGATTTTTCCTATGAATGGCAGTGCGGATTCCTTCCATTCTATGAGCCACCTATCCAACTTCGACCTTGCTATGTCTGTTAAGGGCTATGACTGCTTTACCATTTCCCATTGTGCAACTATATCACCCAGCACTCTAGGTAGGAAACTTAGTACAGCTCTTTCTCCTCTGTCCACTACACCTCTCCGCACCCCATGACTTGGTATGTGGAGCGTCTCTTATTTGCTCCTCACTCAATGTTATATGTCGAACGCACACCCTATGGACAATTGTTGCAACTCGATTCTCCAAGTGTCTCTCTCTCTCTCTTTGAAGGGGTGGCTGCCATGAGAAAGGCAAAGGTAAAGATCTAATTCACACAACAATCATTATGTAAGCACTCCTGAGGTTCTACTACCACGATGAGTGATGACGTGTATATATGAAAGCCAACGAATAGTAATACGTATTTGAGACATCTAGTTCCAATCGTAATGCATTACATTAACACTCAATAGTCATTACAAAAACAAATGCAAAAAAATCAAGAAATAAAATTGAGATCTACACACATGCCAACATGAATTTCTAAGAGAGAATTATAACGTGGCCCCTAAAAGCAATAGCGCTTCTCATACAAATTACTCCAACAAATCCTATCAGGCTATCAAAGAAGGATAGGCTATAAAACATGAACAGGAAAACATATAACAGTAATCACAATGTAATGAACTAAGATGATCTAGATCAACATTGTATGATCACACATCTTGAGCTCATTGGGAAGGTCATCATTGAGATGAATCCAGCTGGCCAAAGCGGGACATTATCCAGACGATAACTAGCTCTATTGACACCTACATACAATATATATGAATATATGATAGTAGACCAAAGCAAGGTGAATCCAACCAGCCAAAGCGAGCCATCACCCGGTTTTGATTACTAACTAATAGAACGTCACTTGAGGCGAGATGAATCCAACTGGCCAAAGCGAGTCATCATTCGACCCCAAGTGATAAATGTCACACATTCAAACACATATAAGCAAGCATAAATAAGCATCATACATATTTCTCTTTCTCTATTCCTCTCTCAATTGGGATGAGGTGAATCCAGCCGACTGAAGTGAGCCATCACCTGGCCTTAATCCTGATACTACTAGAACATCACTTGAGGCGAGATGAATGCCACTCCACCCTACGGACCCAAGATCCTTTGGTTGTAAAGAGAAGGAGAGTGCCAAAAAGAAAAAGGGTTGGCCCTCCCTTCAAAAGGTGACTCGTATAAAAGGCCGTAGTGTTGACTTTGGTCTTCATTGTTGTTTGCACAAGTTTGAATACAAGCTCCCTCTTCTCTTCCAAGAGAGTGTTTTGGGTGTTCCCTTGTTTCCATTGTAGTGCCCTTGTGTTTGCCACTCCATCCCCCTTCACTCTCCTCTTCCCTTCTCCTTCTCCCTCCCTTCTCCCCTCTCTTTTCCCCCCTCCCCCTTCCCTCTTTCTCATGTGGAAACACATTGCAACAATCTGGAGGTCGCTTGAATGACAATTGCAGACGACTCGTGCCTTGCATTGCTCTCACAAGGAGTAGCTTGGAGTGGAGGCTAGGACTTTTTTAGTACGTTTTTTTGAGAAAAGAACATGTTTTTCGAATTAAAAATGCAAGTGGACATTCAAAACACAAAAAACACGTTTTTTACAACCGGTCAACGTGCACTGGTTGACCAGCTATATACCAATTGGTAAATCCCAACACATTGACCAGTACACAACAAACCAATTGGTGAAACAAAAAACCAGTCGGTATATTCGGGAAAATACCGATCGGTGTGCATAGACTGAACGCATGGCATGCATGCATTGGCCATGAAAATCGATTAGTGTGTGGACATACTGGTCGGTATGTCGAGTTGGATTCTATAAAAGGACCCCTTTGCATCATTTTTTTCTATACTTCACCAAAATTCACCGAAATTTTATGCAGTTTTTCGCATCTTTGATATTTTTCGCTTCCTCCTTCAGGCTTTTGGTGAGCTTCTGACCTCGCTACTATTGTTGTCAGTTAGGGCTGGGGGTGATGGCTCACTTTGGCCTAATGGATTTACCTCGCCTTAGTTGAGAGAAAAGAAAGAGAAATATGTCATATGTTTGTGCTTGCTTGCTTCTGTGTGTGATTGCATGATGTGTTTCACTCGGGGCAGGATGATGACTCGCTTTGGCTGGTTTATATGTAGTATGAATATCTAAGCCATCATGCTCTATGAATTGATGTCCAATGTTTCTCTTACCATGGTGCAATAGCTAGCAATGTAGCTACATCACCTATAAGTTATAACTTATATTCAAACATTAATACCTAACGACATCTACTATACAATTGGAGATGCCACATGTTTCAACCTCTTCATTGAAGTTAGTGGACCATTAGTCTATACATTACAACACTCCACCATGGAGCTTGTTTGAGCATTTATGCTCTTGCATCAAAATCCCTTCTTTGGAAGATTTTGATCTCTTGGGGTGGATTGCAACAAATAAGCTAGCTGATTTCCTTTAGCCTAGCTTCTTCTCTTCTCCTTTAATTTTTCTCCCATATTAAAAGCTATGTCTCTTTCAGCTTCTCTTTAGATATCCACGTGCCTTTAGTGATGTGTTAATCTAACCGCTTGATTAAGTAGCTAGTGTACAATTTGTGGGGGTTAGAGGCCATTGTGCCTTAACCTTAGTTATGTACAATACTCAAACACATGTATATATGGATGACTTTGAAAATTAGGGTGTTTTGCACCCACCAAAACTTGTGTGGCTCTCTTCTAGGTCTCCCCCTCTCTCAACCTCTTCCATTTTACTTCTGTTGAGAGCACTCTCAACTAATATCAGAGCTCGGGTGTTCTATCTGATGCTTGTGGTGGTCTAACTAAGCATGTCCCTGGAGCCTAAAGTTTGTCGCTACATTTCTGTGGGAGGACGGAGCAAGTCTATGGGTGCTTGTTTGAGCTGCCTAGGTGATATTGGAATCTTATAGAACCCTATAAATGGGTTTTGGAATTCTTTGAGTGGGTTTTTGCAAGCCTACAGGTGGTTTTGGGGCAAAAAGACGTTTTTTGATGATTCCCCTGTTCCTTTTGATGAATGAGAGTCCAGAATGACTTGCAAAAGCAACCATTGCCTACTTTTGGTGTCTATTGCACTTTGAGATTTTGAAAAACCCTTCATTTTAAAATTTGGGATCATTTCATTGGATTTCTGACTCACTATCTCTACTTCAACATTTTTCTGCCAGTGTGTTGGAACTCAAGTTTGAAGAAACCATTCCCATTTCTATCAATTTCAGTGTACTTAGGAGGTCCTGAAACTTCTGTGTTGTTCATTATTCGTACTCTGATGGTTTTTACAAATAGATCAATTTGCTAAAACATTTTTCAATCCATGTGTTATACCTGGTGATTGGGACCACAATTTCCAAAACCATCTACTCCATTGCATTTCAGAGGCCTAAAAGCTCTTGCGCAATTTCGTGGAGACTTGGAGAAGTTTCATCTCTTTGAGACATCAAATCTTCTGTTTCTCTATCAAAAATTCCATTCAAAGCTTCAAATCTTTAATTTTTTGACACGTGGCATTTTTATTGAACCGTAGACTTCTAAGGTTTCATTTATAGGTCAATTGCAAGCTTTGACTTGGGTTTACTTCACATCTAGAGTGGTTTTTTGAAGTATTATTTTAGCCACCGTGGAAAGCACAGGTTATATCATTGATGTCGTGTATGAAAAGATTGCAAAATGAGTTGGATGCATTAGCAAAGCATGCTATTAGACTTTATCTTTCAGAGTTAGTTTATTTCTGAGTAGTAGATGAGAAGACTACAGAAGATTTGTGGAAGAAATTATGTGCCACGTACAAGAGGGAAAAATTGCCTCTAATAAAATTTACCTCATGAAGAGGTTGTTTGAATTGCAGTTGAAGGAAGGGGTATCCATTGCTTCTCACTTGAATGCATTCGATATAATTTTCAGCCAGCTTCAGGCTTAGCTGAATTTCAACACGAAGACAAAGGAAATATTCCTCTTACGTTCATTTCCATCCTCATGGAATACCTTCCGTACAGTTGTCAATAACTCTGCACCTGGTGGAGTACTAAAGTTTGATGATGTTGTGGGGGCCAAGGAGATTAGAGAAAAGTCTATGGATTGCAACAAGCAGGATGAAACCTTAAATGTGCAAAGGGGAAGATCACAGTTCAGGGGGAAGGCCCAAGAAAGAGGGAAGTCTCATTGCAAATCCAAGGCTCAAAACATTGAGTGTTACCACTGTGGCAAGAAGGGCCACATGAAAAGGGATTGCTACAAGCTGAAAAGGGAACAATAGAATAAGAAAAGGCATGAAAATTGGGGTGCAAATAATAAGGAAGAGAGTCCAAGGGAGGACAAAGGAAAAGTGAAGATCTAGGAGATCAATGCACTCAGTGATGATAGTGACAATGACATTCTCTTCATGTCTAGTATACCTGCAAAGCTGCTTACCACTTTAGATGATGCATATTCCCTAAATTGGATTTTGGATTTTGGTGCTTCACTTCCATGTTACACCCCATAGGGAATGGTTCTCCACTTATGACAGTGGAGAGACAGGTTGTGTGCATCTTGGAAATACCTATGCATGGGACATAGTGGGAGCAGGTGACAAAGTTTTTTTTTGCAAATGGGTCCGCATTTGTTTTGAAAAATGTGAGACATGTGCCTAAGTTGACCAAGAGCTTCATTTCAGCAGGTCAGTTAGATGATGCTGGTTTTTAGACCATCTTTGGTTTTGGGAGTTGGAAAATTCAAAAGGGCTCTATGCTTTTGGCCAGGGGTCCCAAGTGTCGAGCTCTGTATTACTTACATGTATCAGGGGTGTCTGATCATGTTGTTGCAATAATCAAGCAGCCATGTACTTCTTTGTGGCATTACCCATTGGGCCTTATGAGCCAAAATGGGATGAAACTCTTATGCCGTTTTGGTTATGTACCGCATTTGAGTTTTTTTTACTTTGAATTTTGTGAGCACTATCTCTATGGGAAGTAGACTAAATCAGCTTATAAAAGAAGGGGAAAGAAAGAGCTTGAAAAGCTTGATTTGGTGCATTCAGATGTATGTTGTCCCATGCCTACATGATCATTAGGTGGGGTTGAGCACTATGTGGCATTCATTGATAATGCAACTAGGAAAGTGTGGGCTTATGCAATGGCTTGGAAGAGCAATGTGCTCCATGTATTTTAGAAATGGTTGGGCTTGGTTAAAAATCAGTCAGGTAGAACATTTAAATGCCTATGAATTGACAACGGTGAAGAGTATCTCTGTCATGACTTTCAACATTTTTGTGATACAAGTGGGATCAAGAGGGAGCTCACGTCCCCTCATACTCCAAAGAAAAATCTAGTTGCATAAAAGATGAACCGCACCATGAAGGAAAGGTTGCAATGTATGCTTTCCAATGTAAGTCTTTCTGGTGGTTTTTGGATTGAGGCAATGAAGACTGCAGTAAATGTGATCAATAGATCACCCAGTAAGAGTATGGATGGTGGTATTCTTGAAGAGGCATGGAGTGGAAAGAATCCCTCTTACTCTCATTTGCGTATATTTGGGTGTGAGGCATATGCACATGTGCCAAAAGAGCTTCGGAAGAAGCTAGATCCTAAGTCTCTACAAAATGCATCTTTTTGGGTTATGGTGAAAGTGGAGAGATGGGCTATCGTCTCTGGGATCCAGAAGCAAAGAAGATCATACGAACCCATAATGTGGTATTCAATGAGAAAAAGATGCATAAGACACCCATGAGGGATGTGGAAATGAGGAGAATCACTTTCCAAGATGTGAATCCACCCACATATCTTGATAGACAGCAAGCTGCCCATGCACCGAATGTGTAGGAAATGGTGCCACCAGGTACTCCCATAGGTACACAATCAAGGGCAGATGGTGGATAATCGATTGGTGGAAATAATGAGCCCAATGAGGCTGATATGCAGGCTGGACAACAAGCTAAAATTCCCTTGAGAAGATTAGCTAGAGTGTCTAGACCACCTGATAGGTTTTGTTCTAGGGGCAGACTAAGTGATGCTTATTAATAACGGGGAGCCTTCTTCCTACACAGAGGCTATGATGCGCAAGGATTAGCGCAAGTGGGAGTATGCTATGCAATCAGAGATGAATTCACTCATGAAAGATAAGACTTGGGACTTGGTTTCTTTGCCACATGGAAAGAAAGCATTGCCATGTAAATGGGTCTACAAGATGAAGGTCATAGGTGATGATGTGCCTAAGTATAAGGCCCATTTGGTTGCTAAAGGGTTCAAGCAAGAGAAGGGTGTGGACTTTGATGAGATATTATCTCCGATGTGAAGATGACCACACTTAGATGTATACTTGGACTTATGGTGGCAACAAAGGATATGGAGCTTATGCAGATGGATGTCAAGATAGCTTTCTTGCATGGGGATCTGCACGAGGAAATTTACATGGGATAGCTAGAAGGCTTTGAAGAAAGGGCGAAAAGCATTTGGTTTAAAAGTTGAAAAAGAGTCTCTATGACCTTAAGCAAGTGCCTAGAGAATGGTATCAGAAGTTTGATGCTTTCATTCGGTCCTAGTGTTTCAGAAGGTGTGAGATTGATCACTGCCTTTACGCTAAAAGGGCTAAGGATAATAGCTTGATACTCTTGGCACTTTATGTGGATGATATGCACTTTATGTGGATGATATGCTATTGGCTAGTAAGAACACTTATGAGCTCAATGCATTAAAGGCCAAGTTGCATGAGGTCTTTGACATTAAGGATTTGGGACTTGTAGGTCATATTCTTATTATGCGCATCATGTTGAGATATGGTGCCATGAGCACATAGGTTAAAGGGCTAAGGTATGGTATAGGAAAGAATTAAAGTAGCCACCCTAGGATGTGGACTACAAGATGTGAAGATGTGGATTGAGGATATCCACAAGGAGAGATGTGGATGAGAGGATCCCACATGTGTTGACTATTCAAAGGGCACTCTCTATATAAGAGGCCTATCATGTATGATTGAGTACACACACACACACATTGCAAGAGATATAGATTTGCTATCTCCCTCTCATGTCTTATTTAGTGTGCTTTGAGCCTCCTTAGTTCTTTCACTGATCTTGTGTGCACTAGGCTAGAATGACTCACACTTTGTCATGGTATCAGAGCTTAGGTCTAGTCTCCTAAGGCACACCTTAGGAAGCTTATGTTTTCTTCTAGGTTAGTTCTAGTTTTAGATTGAGAGTTATCTTCCTTGGCGGAGAGAATTTCAGTTTGTTTTGGGGAAGTTCCACTCATTGAGAGAGCTTGAGAGCTATTTAACTCTGTTCTTTGAGAGAGAGAGAGTCAAGAGAGAGTCTCTTTGGTATACTGTGCATGTTTTTTGGTTTCAAGGATTTCAGTTTCTTCTGTGAGTAAGAGCGATCTCCTTAGAGCCTTGCATCAAGCTCTCCATCTACAAGCGGCTGCTTGTGTGAACTTGCACCATCAGGTTGCCGGGAACTTCCATAAGTTAGCAGCCCCCATGATTCTCAAAATTTGGAGATAGTAGCTCCGAATAGTAGTCTGCGTATTAAGGCTCGGTTTGGTCAAACTCCTTCAAGACAAGCACAGCCGTGGACAGATTACACTCGACCTCTTCCAGAATCTCGATCGCTGGTTAGAAGAACCAACCTGCGCATACAACGATCTCCTGGATCCTACTCGACCTGTTCCACATTCAACGAGCTCACGAACTGTAGTGAACATCTAGAACCATCTTCTTCACAGGCGGCTCTCTCTAACCACAAGCTCGACTCAAGCTCCTGAACAACCGGCTTCCATGCAAGCTTCCTCCTCTGCTGAATGATGCTCCCCTCCAACAAGCGCAGTTCCAACTCCTTATCAAGCGTCTCCACTGCACTGCATCTCCCACGGCCCTTCGACTAAGCACCGACGCTCGCGTCAGAGTGAGACGAATAGCCTTGTCTACTAGTCGTCTGAATAGGCATCTTCACAACGCTCCAACTAGTCGCCGCCTACGACCAACAGCACGGGATTGCCAACTTCTCCAAAGGCCAGCAGCAGCGACCAAAACTCTACATCTCCAGCAACGAACCTTCCATCAACGAGCCAGCCAGCGACTTCTCCACAATGCCTGTAATGGATGGGCTTCAGACGACACGCTCCAGCCTCAACAAGGACAACACGCTCTCTATGTTTCTCCACGGTAGAAGACCTGCAGCTGCGACGCCTCCGCTTCTCATCTTCTCCAAGGTCTCAAAAGACACATGGAGGATAAGACTTAACCTTGGTTAAGTTCATCTGACCCGAGGTGTGCAGAGGATGAGGACACGTGGCAGATAAGGGCTTTAACTGTGGTTAAGTTCAACCTTGATTAAGTTTATGCTAGGTTCAGTTTAGTTGGACCATGGTTGAGTTTAACTAACCTTGACTTCAAAGAGTTTGGTTAGGTTACCCAAGGTTTGGTTCAGTTAGACCTTGGTTGAGTTTCAGGTTTGGCCAAAGTCATGCCACATGGCATAGGGCCACCTCAGCATAGTAACCCTTGCCAAGCACAGTTTGTAAGCAGGATATGAACTCCTATGCCACATCATCAAGACCCCCTTCTTCACAGAAGCTTTGACAAGTCGTAACTTGCAATCCAGAAGGAATTTGCATGCACTCCAAAAAGGAAAAGCTTGCAATCCAGAAGGAATTTGCATGCACTCCAAAAAGGGAAAGTGATCGTCTTTTCGAGCTCTACGCGCCTGTCAGATCAGAATCATTGTATGCAATTAGACACTGCCAATATTGAAAGAAATCAATTGGTAAGACCTTTGCAACAAATGATAAAGCAAAGCATGAATGCACACATTGCTGTCATGAGCATGCCAAAAGCACAAGTGCATGAGATGACCATAGCACGAAGCATGGCATCCACACATAAAGCATTAAGGCACATGGAAGAACAAAGCATCATGCAGGTAGCTACACCAAGCAAAGAAGCAAACGAGTCATCATCAAGCCATGAGCCAAAAGGTGACATCAATGGAATGTATTGAGAAACAAAAACCTTGCCAACCTTGCCTATGTTTTGTAAATCAAACCTGACCACCTGAGAGTAGCTATGAAAGCACCCAGGGGAGGTATTGACATGTAAAAGCCACACTTGACCACCTTAAGTAGCAATGCAAGCACTAAGGGGAGGTGATGGATTTGTAGACTCACATCTGACCACCTTGTAGTAGCCAAAGGATCATGGCACCAAGGGGAGGTGTTGAGATATGGTGCCATGAGCACATAGGTTAAAGGGCTAAGGTATGGTATAGGAAAGAATTAAAGTAGCCACCCTAGGATGTGGACTACAAGATGTGAAGATGTGGATTGAGGATATCCACAAGGAGAGATGTGGATGAGAGGATCCCACATGTGTTGACTATTCAAAGGGCACTCTCTATATAAGAGGCCTATCATGTATGATTGAGTACACACACACACACATTGCAAGAGATATAGATTTGCTATCTCCCTCTCATGTCTTATTTAGTGTGCTTTGAGCCTCCTTAGTTCTTTCACTGATCTTGTGTGCACTAGGCTAGAATGACTCGCACTTTGTCACATCACGCATGACTAGAGTAGGAAACTCCTTTGGCTTTCACAGAAGGAGTATGTTACAAAAGTATTGTAGCATTCAATAAGGGGGGCAAGACAATGAGTACTCCATTGCCTCCATATGTGAAAATGAGTCAGATAGACCATCCCAAATCAGATGAGAAGAGGGCCATCATGGCCAAGGTTCCTTATGCATTATCAGTTGGGAGTCTTATGTATGCTATGATAGCTACTAGACCGGACATTGCATTTGCAATGGGAGCTGTTAGTAGCTAATATATGGCTGATCCCCAGGAAAGAGAAATTGGGAGGCAGTTAAGTGCATCATGAGGTACATGAAGGGTACCAAGGAGATGTGTATCTGCTTTGGTAGATGAGAGATGCATGTACTTGGGTACACAGATTCAGACTATGCAGGGCGTGTGGATAGCAAGAGATCCACTTTTGGTTATGTGTTCACCTTTGCAGGTGGTGCAGTGTCGTGGATGTCTCATGCATAGAAGTGTGTTGCTTTGTTTACCACAGAGGTCGAGTATGTTGTAGCCACAGAGGGTTACAAGGAGGCTATATGGCTTGATCGGCTAGTGGGAGATTTGGGGATTCATACAAGTGTACCGACATTGCATAGTGATTCCATGAGTGCTATGCAACTAGCACGAAATCCGGTCTTTCATGCAAAGACCAAACACATTGAGGTCAGTTACCATTTCATCAAGGATGTAGTTGAGGACAAGCGCATAGAGCTTGTCAAGGTGCATACAGATGATAACCCTGCAAATATGTTGACGAAGAGTCTACCTAGTCAACGGTTTGAGTATTGTCGTGTATTGATGTGCATTGGATAGTATGTCCATTGGTTGCTCTCTCTTAAACACACATTGGCCTTTAAGTGGGAGGTTCTGGGGGTTAAAGGCCATTGTGCCTTACCCTGGTTATGTACAATACTCAAATACATATATATATGGATGACATAGAACATTAGGGTGTTCTGCAACCATCAAAACTTATGTGGCTCTCTTCTGGCTCTCCCTCTCTCTCACCTCTTTTGTTCTGCTTCCATTCCCTATTGAACTCCCAAAGGAGCTACCACCTCATAAGAAGATTGAGCATGCGATACACTTCATCTCTAGGAGTACTTTGTCAAATAATCCAATGGACTTTCCCATGAGATGTACTCAATGCCAATAAGATAAAGGAAAAAAGGCTAATGCCAGACTATATCAGCCCCTATTGCAGACATAAAAATCATGGGAAGAGTAAGCATGCACTTCAACTTGGGATTGCCAAGGACAGTGACGGAAAATGACATCATGCTTGAGTGAAGAGAGTGGGAGAGAAGAAAGGAGTCTCACTTGCGGCTTTCTCACATACACAATGGGGGAATGCACACAAAGGTGGAGGTTGAAAACAGTTTTCCTCTTCTTAGTTGTGAAAGCCAAAAGAACTCTCTCTTTAAGTACAAAAGGAATAGGTGAACCCTATAAGTGGGTCTCAAACCAAACTCAGCTAACCTAGATGGCATACTAACTGAGCGTCTAACTAGAGTACATGAAGATAGCTGTCATCCAGCTATTATTCATGGGCGATGTACCAACCGCATCTGCAGCTAACAAGTTAGTGACATAAATGCACAACGGTCACCCTGGCATATCACGAGTGGAGCTCGATATCTCAACACTCCCTCTCGAGCTCAATCCTAATTCCTGCACACCAAGCAGGTCTCTGAACTTGCACAGCTTCTCTATGCCCAATGCCTTCGTGAATATGTCAGCTACCTGATCCTCTGTGCTGACATAAACTAGATCAATAAAACCTACTAGAACCTTCTCCCGCACATAGTGATAATGCACCTCAATATGCTTTGTTCTAGCATGATTAATTGGGTTATTTGCCAAGTGTATACTGCTCACGTTGTCACAATAAATGACAACTGGCCCATCTATAGACAGATGCATATCTTAAAGCAGCTTACGCAACCAAGCTACCTCACATGCAGCCATTGCTGCACTCCTATACTCAGCCTTTGTGCTTGACAAGGCAACTGTAGGCTGTTTCTTGCTGCTCCAAGTGACTGTAGCACTCCCAAAAGAGAACACATATCCACTTTTAGATTGTCTATTAGAAATACTACCTGCCCAATCAGCATCAGTGTATGCATGCAACTGTATCAAACCCCAGTCTCATAAAATAGTCCATACTACAATGTGGACTTCACATACCTCAGTATGCGTCTAGCCGCATCCAAATGTGGTTTCCTTGGAGCCTGCATAAACTGACTTACCAACCCAATAGCATACTTCAAATCTGGCCTGGTAATATTGATATAAATCAAACTTCCTACTATGCGTCTGTACATAGTAGGGTCTTCCAGAAGCTCACTTGCATCTGCGCTCAACTTCACATTCTGCTCCAAAGGAACTGAAATAGGCTTACAGCCTATCATCCCATATTTGGCCAGCATGTCCAATCCATACTGCCTTTGCAAGAGCCATATCCCACTTGTGGATCTAATCACCTCAATGCCCAAGAAGTAACGCAGCTCTCCCAAATACTTCATCTCAAACTTTTGCTTCAAAAGCATTTTCACATGAAGGATATCTTCATCACTATCACCTGTGATGATCAAATCATCAACATAAACGGCAAGCAGCATAATGCCTTTCTCTATTTTTCTCACATAAAGAGAAATCTGCCTTGGAAATCTGAAAGCCAATAGTGACAAGATATTGTCCTATCTTGTTAGACCATGCTCTGCGTGCTTGCTTCAAGCCATACAAGGCTTTCTTCAACCTGCAAACAAACTCAGGATGAACAGTATGAACATAACCTGGTGGCTACTCCATATAGAACTCTTCTTGCAAATCACCATGCAAGAAAGCAATCTTTACATCCATCTAATGTAAAGACCATCCCTTTGATGCAGCCATAGCAATGACTACTCTTACAGTTGCCATCCTTGCAACCAAACTGAATGTTTCTTCATAATCAATGCCATATGTCTATGCATACCCCTTGACAACTAATCTTGCCTTGTATCTGTTCACATAACCATTTGCATTGTGCTTCACCTTATAAACTCACTTGCAACCAATCGCATTCTTGTCTTTAGGCAAAGGCACCAATTCCCATGTAGCATTTGCTTCCAAGGCATCCATTTCTTCATCCATGGCTTTCTCCCATTTTTCTTTTCCCATGGCTTGCTCAAAAGAAGTGGGTTCTGGTTCATGTATCACTTTGACCATATAGGTATAGTGAATGGCTGTAAATCCATCATATTTTAGCCTATCCACAGGATACCTAGCTCTAGCAGACCTGCACAAAATAGGCTCACTCATCTCATCAAAAACAACATCTCTGCTCACTGTAAACTTACGAGTAAAAGAGTTATCGCATATATACCCTTTCTGCTACAGAGAATAACCAATAAAGATGCACTTCTCAACTTTTGGATCCAACTTGGATCTCAACTCATCTAGCACATGAACATAGGCAATGCAACCAAAAACTTTTAAATGACAAATATCTAGTTTCCTACCAATATACCTCTCCTCTGGCATCATGCCATGTATTGCTACAATGGGAGTCCTGTTCATTATGTAGACTGCTGTAGCAACTGCTTCAGCCCAATAATAATCTGGTAGGTTTTTTCGTTGAGCACGGCACGAGATACCTCTCCAATATGCCTGTTTTTCCTTTCTGCAAGTCCATTTTGCTGTGGGGTATGACTGCATGAATATTGCTGCTTTATGCCATGCTCCTGCAGGAACCTTGCAAACTCATTTGAGAGGTACTCTCCCCCTCCATATGACCTTAGGCATTTTATTTGCAAGCCTATTTCTTTTTCAACCATAGCTTTAAAAGCTTTCAAATGCCGAAACACTTCACTTTTATTTTTGATAAAATACACCCAAACTTTTCTGCTGTAGTCATCAATAAAAGTGACAAAATAATGACAGCCTCCAATAGATGCAGTTTTAGTAGTCCACACATCAGAGTGTATTAATTCCAATGGCCTCTTACTCTCTTGAACATGTCTAGGAAATGGTTTCCTTGCCTGTTTTCCAAATTGATAGGCTTTACATACCTTATGCATTTCTGCAACCTTGAACTTAGGCAATCCTACAAAAATATTTTGGGCCTGCATTAATTTAAGTCGCTGTCCATTAACATGACCAATGTGTTTATTCCAGATATCAATATTTGCAACTACATCGATCCCATGCGCAAACATTGCTGCACTCAATTCAGGCATGTCCGCATCCAACGTAAACATCCTGCCCTTCTTCTTTCCTTTTGCTATCAAGCAATTTTTATTTTTCATATCCTCAACAAAGCATCCATGAGGATTAAATATGACCTGCAAGCCCTGCGCAACCATTTGACCAACAGAAACCAGGTTCTTGGTGATATTCAGGACATGAAATACATCAGACATGTATTTCTTTTTCCCATCATAGACAAAGGAATTTTACCAATCTGCACAATAGGATGTGCAGTATCATCACCAGTCTCCACAAATCTTGGTCTTTCCATTTTCCTTGCATCCTGCATCCATTCTGCATGACCTATCATGTGGTTTGATGCACTTGAGTCAACATACCACACATCATTACTTTCCTTTGCACTTGTCACAGAATTGGTCATGTGCTGCACCATAAACAAATGCTCATTTCTGTCATCACCCTGTCTACTAGAGGATGCATAATTGCCTTGCTGCAATTTTGTAGTCATGATGTCATTCTACTTTTTATAGAAGTCTTTAACCATATGACCCATTTTACCATAGTAGTAGCATTCAACCTTGCTGTTTGCATTTTGGCCTCTGCCATCCACCACGACCTCTTTGGCTCCCCTTGCCTCTAATGTTATCACGTCCTCCTCCATAGGACTGGTTTTCTTGAATTTGCTGCATATTCTGATTTCTGCCACGGCCTGCTCTACCTCTGCCTCTACCTCTTCCAGCATTTGAGTAGAAGACAGCTTCTTTTGAAGTTCCTCCTGAAGAAGATGCACCACCATTTCTCTGCTCTTCAGAAATTAGAAGAGCAATCAACTTCTCAAAATCAGGAAATTTTTCATGGACGGCAATGGATATCCGGAATTGTTCATAATCCTTTCCTAGACCATTCAAGGTCACAGAAACTAAATCATCATCTTCCACTGGCGACCCAATGAAAGCAAGTGCATTTGCAATCTTCTTCACCTTCATGTGGTAGTCATTGATACTCATATTTTCTCTCTGCACATTATGCAACTCCTGCTTGAGTTGCATTTTCCTGGCTTGCATATTTGTGCTATATATTTTTGTCAAGGTATCCCACGCCTCCTTCGGCGTGCTTGCATCCTTAATATTGCACAATCATAGAATCTGAAATACTGATAGACAGCTAGTACATAACTTTTCTGGCTCTCTCATGCCATCCTTTAAATGCCCGCAACTCCTGTTGATTGGGAACATTAGGAATAACCGGTTCTTGTTCAGCTCCAGTAATGAACTCCCAATAGCCTTTTAACTTAAGGAAATTCGTCATTCTAAACTTCCATGCTTGGAAGTTGTTCTTGTCAAGCATTTCAGTGACAATCTGTGAAAGAGCATTAGACGCCATTACAGAACACTGCAAAAATATTATGTCACTGCAAAAAATAATATTTCTGCCTCGCAAGGGCAAATCTACAAAACTGACGAAAGTGGTATTAGACCACACAGTCACTTCCTAGTGACGATTTTGCATCAACAGGCAATAAGAATGATTCTATCACTCCCAATATCTCTACGCACATGCATACGATGCAATTTTTGTGGTAACTTTTCACCGACCTGCAGAACAGTGGTCGCACAGCAAAGACAGGGCACTTTTTTGAGTGCCTGCGGAAAACTTCCGCCACCAAAACGGGCCCTGAAATGGTCTCGAATAAAAAAAATAATGTCACCGATGGCTTTGCCCTTTCCTGTAGCATATACTGCTCTCTCGCCGTACCGCGAAGGGCATCCCAATCTAAGACAGTGCACTCTTGCACTTTCTGGTTGTGCTACTTGTAGAGATTTTCTCCCAAACTCGAAAAAGGAAAGCAACATTGATCCTCTTTCCAAGACACCGCGAACTTGGTTTACTTTTTTAAGGTCCTTACCACGAACCGAGCTCTGATACCATGTGAAGAGAGTGGGAGAGAAGTAAGGAGTCTCACTTGCGGCTTTTTCACATACACAATGGGGGAATACACACAAAGGTGGAGGCTGAAAATAGTTTTCCTCTTCTTAGTTGTGAAAGCCAAAAGAACTCTCTCTTTAAGTACAAAAGGAATAGGTGAACCCTATATGTGGGTCTCAAACCAAACTCAGCTAACCTAGGTGGCATACTAACTAAGCCACTAACTAGAGTACATAAAGATAGTTGTCATCCAGCTATTATGCATGGGCAGTGTACCAACCGCATCTGCAGCTAACAAGTCGGTGACATAAATGCACAATGGTCACCTTGGCATATCACGAGTGGTGGAGCTTGATATCTCAACAGCTTGTCATGGATAGGTTCAACAAGATGGCCTATTGATTGCTTATAAGGAGACCACTAATGCTACAAACACCGTTGAGCTACTTTTTAAAGAATTGGTGAGATGCCATATATTACTTGTAAGCATCACTTGAGATAGGGATACTTGTTTTCTAAGTTATTTCTAGAAAATTTTGTGGAAAGAAATTGGCACTAAGGTGTTATTTAATATAAGCTACGATTCATAAACAGATGGTCAAATGAAGGGTGTAAATAAAAGTTGGGGAAGGATGCTACAACGATGCATCCCAAGTATTAGGACACCTATTTGGCACAACCATAGTTTGCTTATAATAGCATCCAAGGCAAGTGTGGCTCATCAAGTTATCAGTGCTCCCATTGTTTATTGACCTGCATCGTATCTAGAAGTTCATCTTCCTTTGTGAATCCTTGCAATGGGCATGTCCCACAATGTGGCCATCAAGGCACTCTTCCTTGCTTTTCTAATTTCATCCTTGTGTTGCTCTTGGGCTTTACTTTTTGCTCCTTTTCACTTATCTCCCAAGTGAAGAAATGCTTTGATCATGTTCTTCTATCGTTTAGTTGGTGTAATAGGATCCAATGGTAACTTGAATTTTTGGCCCTACAAGGGTCCTAAGGGATGAGTTGGTTAGTGACTTGCTAATCAGGGCCATAGTTTTGAAGTTAGTTCATTTGGTCAATTTGACCTTGCAAATTATGGTTAGTATGAGGCTTAAATGTGGGTTAGTCAAAATTTTAAGGGCTTCTGATGTGTTTAGGGCTTAAGGTTTTTGTTTGCTTGTGGAGCCCATCATGTGTTTGACACCATGTCAAATTGCAATGTTGTGTCGTGGAACATCATGATTCTGAAGTGGGAAGAGGGTGGGCAGGCTTTGGAGTTGTATGAACGGATGCACCAGGAAGGTGTCCAACCGGATGATCGAACCATTACTGGCGCTTTGAAGGCTTGCAGTTGTCTAGCAGCATTAGAAGAGGGAAGTTTCGCAAAAGCAGGATGCCTGGCAAAAGGTAGAGCCATCCACTCCCAAGTAATTAAGAGTTGCTTTCAGTCCAATGTTTTTTTGGGAAATACCCTGGTGCATATGGATGCGAAATGTGGGAGCATGGAGGATGTTTCCTCCCCCAACTAATCTCATGGCTTTCACCGACATCTGAAATCACTACTACCCACCTCGCTTTAAATTGCATAATTCCCTCCCAAAAATAAAAGAAAAACTCCAAGTCGACCCCAACCTCAAAGTTCAACAACAAGTAGGGGCCAAGCAAAGAAGGCTAGAGGAGTTTGAAGAGCCACCATTAGATAAAGAATATGTGGTTACAAGCATTATGCATTCCCCTCTTGGAGTACAATGGATCAATGAACTTGGCGGCGGCAGAGTTAGTCATTACAAGCACAAACTCAGTGCCACGGAGGAGTATATAATCCATTATCATATTGTGCCATGCTATGATGCCCTAAGTGACCCTGAAGTCTAGCCTCGCCTCCAAGAACTAAGCCTACAAGGGATGGTTGACACTTTTCCTTGTTGCATCAACATGTTCCTCATCATCACTGAGTTCCTACAAAACTATAACATGGCGATACATACTACATTCATCAACAACAAGCATGAGTACATGACACAATATCACCTCAATCTTGATGTGATAAGGGTAGCATACAAATCCTAGTTATTATCGACAAGGAGTATAAGAGCATTTGAATTATGAATATGAAGCTCTAGGGGGTAGTAGATTGCACCACAAATAAGCACCACGGTGGCATCCCCTTTGAAGTGATCCACCTTCCCTCTCTACTCAAGCCTACCCAAGCCTTGCAATTCATCACAAGGGTGGAGGAAACAAACCACCCCAACAACATCACGCCCAACTTATTGGCCTTCATGCATCAGCCATAGCCCACTAATTGGGCTATGTTCTTTGAAAAGTCCCTCCACAATTTTTGTATGAATCATGAATTCAAGATTGGAAGCCCAATGATCCTAATGCTACTCATCTATCACATGTGGGATCAACCCTTCCCTTGTAGAGCATTTTGCCTAGTAGCAAAAGAATTCGATACACTAGACCCCCCCATAACCGGTCCAAGTGCTAATAGCACACCCACAAAGCATAGCTACACTAAGACGATACTACAAAAGATGTAGACACAAAGGCCATAGAGGAGGGTAAGGTGGAACAAGCCTATAAGGACATATGGAAGAGCATATCAAGTCTAAGGCTGACAAAGAAGCCACACGCCTATAAGAAATACAAGCCAAGCAATAGTAGCAGGAGCAAAATCCAAAGAAAGAATAGGAAAGGGCAAGGAAATAGCAGATCCATAGGACATGGACCTGTAGCAGGAGCATAAAAATGATTTAGAGATGCATAATGAGGCTATCCAAATGCCTACCAACAAGTGAGATTAGACCGATAGTGGATTCCATGCTTATGGAGTCCCTTCAGCCTATCCTATAGCAATAGTCCTCTCCAACCCCCCTTATAGGTCCTTCTACTGCCCAACAACCACAAGTGGTACAACCACTTCCGAACCCTCAACCCAATCTGTTCCTTCCTTCAACATCAAATGGATCGAATCATAGGAATCTCTTTGTTGTCTCTTTCCCACGGCTTCCATAGGAAGAGCAGGGTATTCCCAGTATGCAAGGTTCTGAGGCTTTTTGTCAGCTATAGATATATCAGGTTTGTCATT
This sequence comes from Dipteris shenzhenensis, assembly GCF_047967505.1. Taxonomy (NCBI): domain Eukaryota; kingdom Viridiplantae; phylum Streptophyta; class Polypodiopsida; order Gleicheniales; family Dipteridaceae; genus Dipteris; species Dipteris shenzhenensis. Next base: position 52,765,506 of record NC_141615.1, read on the forward strand.
TGTAGTATATGTGTAGCAAGCTTAGGACCTCGAGCCGTATTTTGGTGAGAGGCATAGGCTTAAGTGTGGTAAGAAAACATAGTGCATGCATGTGTAAAAGGAATGTGCATCATCATGGTTGAGGTAATGAAGGCGTTCGCCTTCTTTAGGGGTTGCAGGGTTTAGGAGTTTAAGGATAAGAAGGAGGTTCCAAGGTTTAGAAGGAGGTTCAAGGTTTAGAAGGAGGTTCCAAGGTTTAGAAGGAGGTTCCACAGTTTAGAAGAAGGCTTCAAGGTTTAGAAGAGGTTCTAGGGTTAGAAGTAGGATCCAAGGTTCAGGGTAGAGCACATGGTGGAGAACTCGACTCCCTCATAGATCATGGAGGTTAAGGGTTGCAGAACTAAGGGTTTAGGGGGAGCATAGGAGTGGGAGAGGAAGAAGGTGTAAGAGCATGGGGGAAAGAAGAGAGAGGAGGGAGGAGGAGGAGGGAGGAGGAGGAGGGAGGAGGAGGAGGAGGAGGAGGGAGGAGGACAAGGGAGGAGGAGGAAGGATGAGGAGGAGAAGGGAGGAGGAGGAGGGAGGACGAGAGGGAGAGGATGGGTTGCAAGGTTGGAGGAGAGAGGAGGAGGAGTTGCAAGGTTAGGACATGATTTTGAACGTGGAGTGCAAGGAAGCATGGACACTTGAGACAATGGCTTGGAATACCAAAGTAGAACTCAACACAATGCCCCAAAGAGTGTGGGCTTCATTTCATTATGGGGTATTTATACAAGTTGGATAGCTTCTCTCTCTGCATGTAGGAATTGTAAGACATTCTCTCTCTGCATGTAGAACTTGCATATAGAAGTTTCATGTAAAAGTTGCAAGTTGCATGTAGGAGTTGCATGTAGAACTCGCATGTTGGAGTTGCATGTAGAAGTTGCATGTAGAACATGCATGTAGAACTCGCATGTAGAACTTGCATGTAGAACTTGCATGCAGAACTTGCATGTAGAACATCCATGTAGAAGTTGCATGTAGAACTCGCATGTAGGAGTTGCATGTAGAATTCACATGTAGGAGTTGCATGTAGGAATCTTATATAGAACTTGCATGTAGAGCATGCAAATTGGATTTTTAAGAGGGATTATTTCTAGCCTTATGCAAGTACAAGCGGAGCTTTGCCGCTACTCTACACACACATTCTGTACTACCTAAATACCATCCTTAGGTTATGGCTTATGTTGATTTCGGAGTTGGGATGCCATGTGTGTAACCGAGTGGCTGTTGAGCTTGTGGCATGCAAGTCATTCCTGCTGTAATGCTCTTGCACCATACAATTTGTGGTCTATAGTCAGGAAGCTTATCTCCTCTTAAGGAGGGGTAGACGGTTGTGAATTTCAGAGGGGATCTCGTTACTGAGGCTACAGACTCTGCCATCGAATCGTTTTGGGAAGAGATTTGGTGGGGGTCTCGTTGTTGAGGCTAGCATTTCTTGCTATCTTGCATACATGTTGGATGTGATTGCACCTATATCATTGAGCTGATAGTTAAGTTTGTATATGCAAGTTTGATATTTTTGCATTTATGAGACAGGTGTGATGTTTGGCGGGGGTCTCATTTATGAGGCTACAAACTCTTTTGCCAATTCATCTTGAGTTTTGCCATAGATTCTTGTCTTGTTTGTGAATTGATTGCATGCTTTGAGAGTATGGAATGAAAGTGTGTGATACTATTATTGATGCAATCTATTATGTGCCTATGCAAAATCATGTGAATGCATGTGATGTGTCGATTAGGTAGGGATTAACTATATTATTATTTGTGGGATTTAATAGGGAAACTAAGACTCAATCATCCCTAATACAAAATTAATTAGGTCTTCCTAAATGTGCAAAAACATGCATATGCTAGTGTCGGGGATGGCTTGCGTGTTGATGTTGTATCGCTTCAATCGGCTCCCGGTTATGGTTGTATTAAATTGCACTCTGTCCAATGTTTCTAGAAGCATAGCTTGAACTTCAGATTCTTTTAGTGGTATTGGCATTACTATGGGGACACTGCCACTTGTGTAATTCTTGAAGTGCTTCGGCACTTCTCGAAGATCGGCCTCTGATGGTGTTGAACTAGCCTGACATGTGCCATGTATACTAGGTAGCATAGATTCATTTACCAATTTAATAGGCTCTTTTTGACTTTCTTGTTATGAAGTCTCTTGATCGAGCTTCATCTGCACATGTGGTTTATACTTTCGAAACTTCTTATGTTAGGAACTATGGGGTAACTTTTCCACTGGTAAGGTGTTCCTAAGTAAGCGTTCATTTGTTGTGCATCCTCCTTCCAGCCCCTCATGGGACCATTCGAGAGGCAATGGTTCTGATTTTGAGGGAGCTGGCTTTGCAAGATACAATGCGACAATCCTTGTTTGGACTCGTTTGAATTCATTGAAGTATTCGCCCTTGGATTTTCTGCGATTTCCTCCAGCTTTCTTGCACGATCTTCTACTAGTATTCAACTTTGGAGGTTCAATTTTTGGAAGCTCGACTACCATTAGGGCATGAAGAATGGCTAAGTCATTATCAAAGATTTGATCTTCAATTTCAACATTCTCAGCCTTAGTTTCAAGGTCCCAAGGGAAATCGGATTCATCATTGGTATGGGTACCTTCTTCAGATTCATTATCCCACTCAAGATCAGCTAAGGTTCATTATCCCACTCAAGGTCAGCCATAAAGAATGGCACCTCTAGATTGATTGGTTCTTCATGTGTGAGTGGAGGATCTACCTGTAGCACCTTCGCATCTATCTGTGAGAAGATGGGGTCTAATGAATGGCAGTTGTCGATGCTCGCCAATGTTTGTATCCAGTTATTGACATTGCTTTGTAAATCATCGGCTATGGCATGCTGTTGTAAGGGAGCTGATTTGCTTGAGATTGTCATTGAAGATATGTCATCCAATGCTCTAGGCACAATTGGTTTTATAGCTCCTATACCCACATTCATCCTAATTGCGGTGTCGTGATTCTGGATTGTCAATCTATCAGTTCCCCAGTCATGGAGGATTGATGCTTCCCATAACCAAGGACATCCTAGTAAGATTTGATAGGATTTTTTGGGGAGATCCAAGATTGTGAATTGAAGGGAAAAGCGGACTCCTGCGACCTTTGTTGACACACCATTCACTATTCCCAAGGGTTTAGCCCTTGAATCATCGGCAAGGCGTATGTTGAAATTAGCCTCTTGCATTGGTGGGATACCCCATTCATTATAGAGCTCCTTTGATAGGACATTTACACCTGCTCCACCATCCACTATGGCTTGGACTTCATTATATGCCTTGTGGATCAAAGGCACAATAATGTTGCGTATGTCATCTCTCTCACCCATCCGCACAGGGATATCTTCGATATCGTCCATAGGTGGAGGGGGATTTGAGAGTTCAATCCAGCCTTTGAAACTCTCCCAGAGATTGGGACAATTCCGCAGAAGGATTCCGATGGGAATTGACACAAGGAAACTCAGGATGCTAGAGAGTGCGGCTCCTTCAAGTTGATGTGGTGGTACATTATGTTGTGGAGTCTATTGTTGGAACAGAGGCTAGAGTACAGTATCAATACTTTATGGGGCCAAGTCATGGATTGGTGTGGTGCTTGCTTCTCAGCCTCAAATTGAGCTTGTTTCTTTGCCTCAAATCGAGCTTGTTCCTTTTGTACCCATTGTTGAAGTGCCTGAAAACGAGCCTTCTCCACCTCTGCATTTGGGTATGGAGCTTCTTTTATTTGAGGCTTAAGAGTTGATGTGGATGAGCTCGGCTGCTCATTGCTTGGCGGAGGTGGAGACAATTGTGCTTTCTTTTTAAGAAGTCATTTTGGTTGGATTGGAATGTTAGGGTCCTTCGTGGCCTCTTTCTATTGGCATGTAATTACATTCACAGGTTGTGATATTATGCTTGCCGGACCTAAAATTTGATGGTCCACCCCAATGATGCCGATTGGGACATCAGGCTTAGCCTCTATTTGTTGTGGGACTTTAATTTTCATGCGACAATCCATATAGGCATGTCCTATGCCACAATCTCTATAGAGTGGTTGGAGAGTAGCAGGGCTATCACAATGAGGGCACTCTGTAATCCGATGATTTTCTCCACACCTGTAGCATTTGATTGGTGCTCGATATGTATTGGGTCGAACTTGATTTGTGTAAACTGGTATTAGACCCTCTGCACCTTCTACATAGTACACTGGGTACTCTGCTTTATACTCGAATGGCAAGTCTACTTCCTCTACGTGCAGTTGATGTATTGGAACTGCCTGAGCAGCTAGATTTGGTGCTCTTGGATATGGTCGTGGATTTGGATTCCTAAGTACTTGCGAGACTTGTGTTTGAATAGGAACAGGATTTAGCCTCGGAGCTGGGGACACATGTGCAAGTGCCAGTTTCCTATACACTGGCATGGGTGCCGGTTGGTATTGTTGAGGTTGAGGCGGGTTGTCGCGCATGTTGAAGATGCAACTATTTTCATCATGGTCACCGATGATGCAAATATGGCACCATAACCTTAGCGGTGGATTTGCTTGTGCAATGATCCTGGCTCTTAGGACCAGGCACTCATTTGTTGTATGATTGGCCATGCAGTGTGGACACCATACATTTTCTTGCCATGGATATGTTTGAGTTGGCGGCTGAGACAAGTGAAGCTTTTAATCCATGGCTTGCATCATGTCTTCTTTTAGGTTCGTGGTCATGGCCTCTAGGCGATCTTCATTTGATGTTTTAGCAGTGGACTTGGATTTGCCCTTTTTAGAGCACTTACCTCATGCACTGGATCTGCCATCATCACTGCTAGTGTTAGAGTCGGTCATGCCATCCTCAATGTCAATGGGTTGCCGCATGAGCTGCACTAAACGTTTCATAGCTGCTAATCTTTTTCATATCCTTCTGGATTTTTTTCCTTAGTCCTGCAATGAACCAAGCCATGAGGTACTTTGCATTGGGTGGTGGGTCACATTTGGCAATTAATCTTTTCGTCTTGCACAGATACATGCGTACATCTTCTCAACGGCCTTGTTCATCTTGCTTAGTTGGAGACCAGGATCATCTTGTAGCCTCTCCATTTGAAAGCGCCCTTTGAATTTTATTTGAAGTAGGTCCCAAGTGGCTCGCTCTTCCATTAGGAGGTCTAGGTACCATTCAGACGCTTCATCAGTTAAGGCCATGGGAAACCAGGTGACCTTGGTTTCATTGGATTGATCTCCACCCGCTCGGCATGCGGCATCAAAATGTTGGAGGAATCGAGCTGGATCTCCCATACCATTATATTTAAGAAGTTCCGGTTTTCCCAGGGGGCGCCTGCCTTGATTGTTATTATTTTTGTGATTAAAGAAATTGTTAGCCTCCGCATCGAGGTCCATATCCCCATCATCGTCTCGCGACGATGGTGTCTAGCCATGTTGCGGCGAGGAGGAGTTAAAGGGATTTCTTGAATTTTAGGGGGGGAATCGGGGTAGAGGATTGTCGGAGGCAGTGGTTGCAGTGGAGTTGTATGCAGATTTGGTGAGCGTTGGAGTCGGAGGCATTGGCTGGAGCGTAGCTTGCATGCAGAAGTGTTGAAGTAGGGGAAAATTTTGCCTTTTTGGGAGGGGGGCTTGGTCTTAAGGTTTGGTGTGGACGGGCTTTAAGTCTAACTTACGGGTAGTAACTGACCCAACTTAGTTGACTTAACTGGCTAACTGTCCAATTAGATGTCTAATAGTTAGTTTAACCTGACCTAACTATGGTTTAAATTGACCACAGTTAACTAAGCTAACCATAGTTAGTTGAACTAACTTTAGTACAATCAGATTAACCTAATTAGCTAGTTAGTCTAACTAACTCACAGCTAAACTAACCTAGCTATAATTAGCTAACCCAGAGTTATATCCTAACTAACCTAAGTTAAAGCTAACCTAACCTAAGTTAAAACTAACCTAGGTTAACACTAACATAACTAGGGTTAGTGGGATGGTTAGGTTAGGTTAGGGTTTTTTAATTATTATATATATTTATTTATTTATTTATTAGTTTTATTTTTTATTTTTTTTGGGGGGGGCGTCGCACGGCGATCGTCGAGAGGGAGGTTTGCGACCTGAGAGGGGGGTTGTGAGGATGGAGGAGAGGGGGGAGAGGAGTGTGAGGGGAGAGGGGGTTAGGAGGATGGAGGGTGGAGGGATGGAGGAAGGAGGGTAGGAGGTGGCATTGGGGAGAGGCTGATGCAGCTTGGTGGGGTGGGCGGAGGGCGTTGCAGGCGGAGGAGATGGCGAGGCGAGCAGAGGCACTGCAGGCGCACATGGAGGAGGTAGGGGCGGGGCAAGGCAGGCGTCGCCACCCGTTTGTGCACTTCTACCTCGAGTGGGCCATCATTGGCGCATTGTCGTCGGTGGGTTAGTGGCACTGCCACTGTGGTGGGCGCTGCTACGCTGTGTGCAGCCACCTTTGCAGCAGCAAGGGCTTAAGCCCTTGCTATTAGAAGGTAGGGAGGACTGGCGACTAAGAGGAGAGGGGGTTGGGGGGAAGAGAGAGAGAGAGAGAGAGAGAGAGAGAGAGAAGAGGGACGGGGGGAAAGAGGGGGGGTTGGAATGGAGGGGGGGTGGAGGGGGGGTGGAGGAGATGGAGGAGGGGGGGTGTGGAGAGGGGGGGAGGGGTGGAGATGGAGGAGGGGGGGGGGGGGGGGGGAAGGGTGTGGCACAACCCCTAGCTAAGCACTCCTACCTCTTACCAACAGGCACACATAGTCCTCGCATATGCACATAGCTGCCATCTCATCACTATGCTTCACAAGCACACCCTTGCTAAGCACAGGCTCTACATGTGACACTCACCCTACCACATCATCATTTTGCACCCTTTTTGCCCCTCCATGTAGATCATGCCATATCTCTTAATCCAAGAAGAATTTGAGGGTGGTCCAAAAAGGAAAAATGCTCAATTTATTGTGCTCTATGAACTTGTCACACCATGCACACATTTCAAGGCAAGTATCACACACTTTTGAGCATCAGAGACAAATCCACTTCCTACACACACATCACTCAGACTCTACATTGATGCATATGACCTAGCACATGGTCAAATTGTAACCCCTTACTTGAAAGTGGGACTTGGGAGACTCCCAAATTCTCTAATATAGTGTTCTCTACATCAATGTATCTGACTCAGCACCTAAAAGGAAAAAAGAAAAGGAAGTATTTGTTGCTTTTTCATCACTCGACAGTTTGTCTAGATCTAGTTCAGAGTAGATTAGATCATCCATAGAGGAGAAAACTCCAAAGCAGCCAATCGAAGCCATGCCAAAAAAATTAAAAATAGTTCCTACTCGGAGTCAATCCTTTCACTCACATGCGGTTTCACATCATCGCATTTCCTAAAATCCGATGTTCCATAGTTCAGCAAGCAGACTTCAGAGTGTTCAGAGGTTTGACCGATTGTTCAATGAGTAGATAGCACATGTTTTGATTTTTCACACACATATCATCATTGTAAAGCCCATTTGGCTATTTTTTGGCCTTGTGCATATTGTTTCAAGCCTTGTAAAGCCTCTTGGCTATTCCCAACATCATATGCCATAAGCCTTGTAACATATTTGGTTATATATTACAGTTCTATCTTCATCGATGGTTTAGATTTCACTTGATATAGTCAGTGTTTTTTGTAGTCGATTTAGACATTGATTTCACATATACTTTGAGTACATTTCTTGCACCATGTCTATGACTAGCAACCTCAATTTGGAGGCATCTACTAAGTTAGATAACTCCAATTACGACACATGGAAATACAAAATGGAGACCATTCTTGTACTTCAAGACAAATGGGAGGATGTTGATGGATCTACACCTAGACCATTGGATGATCCAGCCAGCAAAAGCTCTACTCCACCTGTTGCCACAACATCAATAATAGGATCTATAGCGGGATCTACAACTACACCAACAGTGTCCACACTTGTAGAAGATCCTACCATTGCCTGAGCATAGGCAAAATGGGACAATAAGTACAAGTATGAATATCATTTGATCAAGAAAAATGTAAGATGTCATGCTAGGACATCAAAAGAAGCATGGGATATGTTTGTATCTCTCTATGAGTCTAAGAACACTTCTAAGATTCTCACATTGAGAAACCAAATAAACCACAGTTTTTGCAATAGTAGTGAAACCGGCCATGCTTACTACTTAGGATCAAGGATAACAACAATCAACTCGCAGGCCAGGAGAGACCATGAATCCCCCATAAATGGTTCATCATCCTGCATGGACTAGGAGAGGGATATGAGAATCTAGTTTAGAGTATTGTCATTCAACAGCAAATTCTGACATTGGAAGAACTCCAGTCAGTTTTACTTAGTGAAGAAATCAGGATGCAAGCCATTCATGCACGTAAAGGTCATTCCAATGACCAAGCATTCATAGCTTCAGATAGAAGCAGAGATAGAGGTAGAGGTAGAGATAGATCACTTTAGTGAAGTGGTCCTCATCAGCATCAGCATCATCCTCAGCAACATCAGCATTAGAATCAAAGAGGAAATTGTTCCAATCGAGGAATATTCCAAGGAAGAGGAAATGCATCCACCAATGTGTCAAACATTCAGTGCAACTACTATCATAAGTTTGGACACTATGAAAGATATTGCCGTAACAAGAGTCTAACCAAGGCGGTCAATCCAGTAGCAATCGAGGGAATTTCCATTGAGTATATCGTGGTGGACATTCAAGTCACAATCATTATGCAAATGAACCTAAGAATATGTTCCTTGCAAGCGAGGATATGCAGAAGATTGAAACAGTGTATCTTGACATAAATTGCAATTCAAAAGAGGATTATACTTATCAAGTCAACCAAGCGGATCAAGATCCTTGCTACATCGACAACGGCGTATCATCCCATATGACGAATCATCAAGGATGGTTCATAGAGATGAAACCATTAGAAGGACTAAAGAATGTCATCTACACGACATGTAATACACCAAATCTAGTTCAAGGGAAAGGCATAATCCCTATGAACAATTCCACTAGTATGAAAGGATTGGTGAAAGATGTACTCTATGTTCCAAAACTCAGTAAGAACCTCTTGTCAGTAGGTCAAATGATGGAACAAAACTATCAAGTCATCTTTGATGGAGATGAATGCACTATTAGAGACAAATCTAGAGGTTATAACTTATTAGCTACTAGTAGGAAAAGAAGTTAAGGACCCTTATTAAAAATGCTAGCTTCAGTACCAAATTTGCATGCCATGTCATCTCAACCGCAACAGATGCCACTTTTCACAAAATGGTACAAGAGATATGGACATGTCAATTTCAAAAGCTTGATAGAGCTCAAAAATCAAAATATGGCCATTGGAATTCCAAAACTTGAGTTTCTTGGAAAAGTTTTTAACCATTATGCTTCAGTAAAAAAAAAGCGAACCGATTTTGACAAAAGCACCTCTCGTGCTAGAGGTAGTCTTGATTTGATACATATAGATGTATGGGGTTATGCCCAGACCTGTAGTTCACTTTACTACTTGACTTTCATTGACGACAACTACAGTAGATATTGTTGGGCCTTGAGAGAGAGAGAGAGAGAGATCATTGAGAGGTTTTCATTAAGAGTGAAAGAGTCATTTTTGTGCTTTCTGTTCTCTAGATTGTCCTTAGGGAGAGAAAGGTAAATAGAGTCCATTCTATTTCTAGAGAGAATGAGAGGCAATCCTCACATGTAGGTTGGCTTCATTTTAGAGAGAGGGACTTTGGACTACGACATACCTTGGGCTCCCGGCTCCTTCAACAACCTCACCTTCTAGCTACCTTCATAAGGTCAACTCCTCCAACAAAGCAAATGAATCCAGCTTGGTTCTAGTGCCTTTAAGGCTATCAATAAAAAAAGTGTAGCAAGCGGCTTCCAATGAGAATGGCTACGCTCCCACAATGTTTGATGACAACAAATTGCAAATCGACCTATGCCATCTCTCCACAGAGAGCATCCAAGGCCTCTATCATAGTTTCAACATCGACTTCAGCAAATGAAGCTCAGCTTACTAGGAGCAACATCTATGTCCATAGCTCTGGGCTTTAGTAGGTGAAGAGCTCAAGACTCAGGCCATTCTTGCATGCAAAGGTCATTCTAATGATCAAGCATTCACATCTTTAGATAGAAGCAGAGGAGGAGGGAGAGGTAGATCATTCCAGCGAAGTGCTCATCATTAGCAACAAAATCAACATCAAAGTCAGAATCTACATCAATATCATCCTCAATAACATTAGCATCAACAAAGAGGAAATCATTCCATTCGAGGAAGATTCCAAGGATGAGGAAATGCATCCACCAATGTGTCAAACATTCAATGCAACTGCTTTCATAAGTTTGGACACTGTGAAAGAGATTGCTGCAAGAAGCAGTATGGCCAAGGTGGTCAATCCAGCAACAATCGAGGGAATTTCATGGAAGAGGAAATCATCGTGGTGGACATTCCAGTCAGAGTCATTATGCCAATGAACCTAAGAACATGTTTCTTTTGCAAGCAAGGATATTCAGCACACTGATATAGTGTATCTTCACACTGATTGCAATTCAAAATAGGATTTCAGCTATCAAGTCGACCAAGCATATCAAGATCCTTGGTGCATCAATAGCGATGCATCATCTCATCTACACAGCAAATAATACACTCAATCCAGTTTAAGAAGAAGGCATTGTCCCTATGAACAATTTCACTAGTATGAAAGGATTGGTGAAAGATGCACTCTACGTTCCAAAACTTAGCAAGAACCTCGTCATTAGTATGTCAAATGATGGAACACAACTACCGAGTCATCTTTGATGGAGATGAATGCACTATCAGAGACAAATCCAAAGGATATAAGCTACTAGTAGGAAAAGTAGTCAAGGAAGGACACTTGTTCAAAATGCTAGCTTCATTACCAGATTTGCATGCCATGTCAACTCAACCACAACAGATGCCATTATCCACAAAATGGCACAAGAGATATAGACATGTCAATTTCAAAAGCTTGATAGAGCTCAAAAATCAAAATATAAGAATTGGAATTCCAAAGCTACAGTTTCTTGGGAAAGTTTGCAAAGCATGCTGCTTCTCAATAAACAAAAGCGAACCAACTTCAGTAGAAGCACCTCTCAAGCTAGAGGTATTCTTGATTTATAGAAGTATGGGGTTATGCCTAGACCCACAACATCAATGGTTCACTTTACTACTTGACTTTCATCGATGAGTATGTCATCGACACCCAGTAGAGGGTGTAGACCATAGTATAAGTATAAACATATGCTCTCACATATAGAAATCCACACACCCACACATACTTGAGAATCCATTAATACAAAGGTCTTCATATTGAGTTTCTATCAGCATGCTAGAGTTGAAGGGTAGACTCAGTCGTGTGACAAAGGCTAGCAATAAAGGAGAAGGCTAATCAAAATTGGTCCACACTCTTTTCATTCAAGCTTCAATTGCTTGTGAAGACTATACGTTTTCATTTTAGTCTCTCCCAAACGAGCATCCAAGGAAGAAAATGCTTAGGCAATCTAGATAATCTAGCTGCTGATAGTTCATGGAGAAATATGCTTGGCCTAAAAAGGAGGTAGGCATGGATGAGGACCTTATGAGCATCTCACCTATAGATAGGATCTGTGGAAGAGGCCCATAAAGGGCAATGGCAAGCCTTAAATAGTCTCATTTGTAGGTGAGTATGAAGGGACTGGCTGGCCAGATAAGGGGTCAATTCCCCCTTGTAAGCCTCCAATGAAGACCTAGGGGCTTGAAAGATGGATGTGAGAGGTGCATCCATCTAGGTACACCATATAAATGCTAACCTAGTACATCTAGGTGAAAAGAAGATATTGTACATGGGCTACCATGTGAGCAACTACATGGTTGTCACATAGGCAACATGATGTTCAGCAATGTGTCCTAGTCAATGGAGTGATATGCTTGGCCTAGTAACCAAGGTAAGCATGGGTGTGGATGGCCTTGTGGGAATCTCAACCTATAAGGACACAAGAGTTATGGCACATTAAGGCCCATGGTTGGGGCTATGGAAGAGGCCAACAAAGGGCAAAGAGGAGGTGTAGCAGGGCCTTAAATGGCTTGTTGTAGGTGAAGTAGAAGGGTATGTCTATCCAGATAGGTTATGTTAGCCAAGTCTGGTCTATCAGATCTAGCTCAATTGCACATCTTTAGGCCCTTATCCCTCATCATCCAAATGATTGGAAAGCCACTGGGAATATTGGTTTAATCATAGCACCACATGCATGATGCTATTCTCAGGATCTGCATACAAGCTCCGATTAGGACAATGTGCTCCCTCTCATTTTTTTAAAAATGAGAAAGGGAAAGGAAATTTACCTCCATGCAATCAAGAACTGGATACTTGGGATAGGTTGACAACTCATTTAACATGTCTTTCAAGGCACTTTAGGACTAGACTATGTACATGTGTCCTACCCATTACCTTACCTTCATGATATTTCTTGATACACATGTATTCCTCAAAGGAATTATGCTTACAAAAGCATGTAGTGTACAGTTGCTCACTATTTGAGGTCAAAAGAATCACCCTTGTAGAATTCGACAAGAGATTTTCAGAATATGGATAGGAAGTTTGGTAGAATAAACTAAGGCATATGGTTTGTCAATGGATTTCTATCAATATTCCATGCTTGGATAAGACTTTTCTCTACTTTCTCCTCTGCTGCTCCTTCTTTAGGAGGGAACAGGCCCTTCCCTATAGGTGTCGAGATAATGCCAAGAATACTAGCACCGAGGATGAGTCTCATGAATGGATAAGAAAATGGCATATTACTTGAATGTCAATAGTCAGAATCGTAGTCAAACGTCGAGAGACAATATCCAAAAAACTTGCCAATGTGAATACCTAGCCCGGGGTGCCTACTTCAATCTATTAAGGGCTTTTTTCAACCGTCTTACCTTCCCTTTAGAACCTACATGGTGGGATTGTAATTAACTTGTGAAGATCCAGGTTTGGGGTGGACTCTATGTGTCCTCATTGCCACTCTAGGTAGTGGAATTCAGCATTGCTTATGGGACCATAAATAGGAGAGGATCATTTGGAAGGGGATTGCTAGGCTTTTCAGCACCTTTACCCATCACCAACCCGAGGTTCAGTTTCTTGGCTTTCCCTTTCAGGACCACAAGTATTTTACAAGAGGCATGACTCTTCTTTGGATTTCCTAGTTCGACAACACTTAGTAGAGTCATGTTCTTTGGATGATGTACCAGACCTACCTTTTAGAGTGGCATATGCTTTGGTGGATTTCTTTTAGGAGATTCTAGAAAGCATTTCAACATGGCATATTTAGAGAGATAGAGGCACAAAGGCTCTAGACCATTCCCAAGTCCACCCCTCCCATACTTTGGCCAATATTTGGATAGATACTATACATACATTGATGGATCATATTTGGATAGTTACTATACATACATTGATGGCTACTTGGATGAGCATGCAAGGATCCTCTAGAGTGGTGAGAGCTATGTTCCTTAGGGAATGGAGAGGATCCCCTTTCTTCTCAAAGTCTGCTACAAGGTTGCATTGGCATCTTCAACCTCAACCTTGTATTTTTCCTACCTCATTTTGAGGGGGAGTTTTTTGGCATTTTATTTCATGCTATGCATGTTGTATTTTTTCTTTGAGCTTGCTCTTGTGGGTTTTATTGATACTTAATAGAAGTATTTTTCATGAAAAAATAAAAACATCATCCTCCCTAGCTATGGCGGTGTTAAATTACATGGCGCAGTAGAACAGAAACTAAACAAAGAATAGAGAGTACACAACAAACTAAAGATGAACAAAATTTTCCTTCAATACTGATGTAGTACAAATGATGGCTCCATCCACCCATGTGCGCCCACAGTGGAGCTTAGATGATGATCTAGACAGATACTAGGTGAAGAGCTACTAGCTGCTGGAAGATCTCTACTGCTGGAAGATCTAATTTGATACAATGGACTAGGGAGGTCACCTCTTTATAGCTTTGAGGGAGGGAGGTAGTCGATAAAGCGAGCGAGCTAAGAAAAGCGAGCAGCAAAAACCAAGAGAGTACACTTTACATAGTTAAAATCATGATTCCAACATGCAATTGAAAACATGATGTTGCATGCCTATCCTATCAAGTAACACATTTAACATGGTCCATCTAAGGAATACATGGTCCATTAATAAATTAAACATTAATGTTTTGACTGGAAGGGCATTAAGATAAGTAGTGATGTTGTATGTGAAGTCATGCAAAAAGGAAAAAATAATAAAATAAAGCAAGCATAAAAAAATAATGCAACGTCTATGCTCAACAGATAATAGGATCTCGTATGCAAGAGAGAAAACAAGATAGTATGGAGAATCAAAATTTTGATTACTGTAGAACTGATACAATAGATGGCGCTACCTCCCAACCGTGCACTCCTGTGAAAGAAGCTTCGATGGCGTGCTGGAAACAGTAGAAGACGGAGGTTGGATGCTAAGGAATCAGGGTTGCTGTAGCCAGTGATGAAATGGGCTTCACGGTCTTGCTCTTATATAGCCACCAGGTTGGGCTCAATTGGGTGACCAACCCAGTCCGCCCAAAACGGTCCCGGTCCCAAAATAGGCCACCGACCACATGATAGAACCGGTGCGCAAAATAGAGCAACTAACCTATGGACGTCGTTCGGCCCACAGCCATCTGGGATCATCTAGGACTCCAAATGGGCCCTGCAACCTGAGAGTGGGCTACCCCAGGAAAAGCTATGTCGACCCTTAGTGCGGTCAGTCATGGAATGCCTTCCTGCACTTGCATGTAGCCTAGTTAGCAGTGTGCCAACTCTATCTGAAGCCGTCCAGCCATCAGGCCACACATGGCCCCCATCTGGTGTCCAAACCAGGACCTATCGGATAACCGAGCTACTCAAATGCCTTCTCCTCATATGGGGGGCTTGCAAGTAGAGTTAGCTGGTTCTCGCATAGTTACACGAGAGTGGAGCATTAATATCTAACACCCCCCCTCAATGTCCACCCGCAAGTGAACTTACTTTTTCAGTCCAATGCCAAGTCGATGAAGATGCCTCTCCAGCAAGTCTCTTCTAAGAGCCTTCATGAAGTGTCCGCAGCATTCTCTGTAGTTGGACAGTACACCAAGTTGACCTCTCCATCCATGATGAGCTCGCGTACAAAGTGATATTGAATCTCAATATGTTTTTTTTGCGAGCATGGAACATAGGGTTCTTTGCAATCGCCATGCAGCTCTGATTGTCACATGATAACTGCCTAGGCTTGTTCTGCACTGCACCCATGTCCCCGAAAGTCCTCCTCGACCACACTGCCTCACAAGAAGCAAAGCATGCAAATTTGTACTCAGCCTCAGTAGAAGAAAGAGCAATTGTGGGTTGCTTCTTGCTGACCCATGACACAACTCCAGATCCAAATTGGAAACAATAACCTGTCACTGATCTCCTGCTGTCCACGTCTCTTGCCCAATCCGAGTCACAGAATCTAGTCAAGATGTTGCCCTTGGTATAGGTGATGCCATAATCAAGTGTGCCTTTGATGTATTTCAGCACCTGCATCCTTGCCCTCCACTGGTTCTCCAGGGGCTTATTGGAAAACCTGCTTAGTACACCAGTCGCAAAACTGATGTCTAGCCGTGTGTTGCATAGGTAAATCAAGCTGCCCACAAGCCTTCTGTACTTCGCTTTGTCCACCAGTGGTGATGAATCCTCATTTGAGAGCTTCGCGTCAACCTCCATAAGGGTACCAACTGTCTTGCACTCGGCCATGCCAAATGCCTTCAGTATCTCTCCAGCATACTTCAACTGTGAAATGAAGATCTGTTTCGACTCTTGCCAAACTTCAATCCCCAAACAGAAATGCATCAGTCCGAGGTATGTCATTTCAAACTCTCTTCCTAGCAAATGCTTCGTCTGCGAGATCTTCTCTTCATGGTTCCCTGTTATGACAAGGTCGTCCACATAAAGACGACAATCATACACCTTTGAAGATATACAAATTTACATCAGATGGGCTCCTCCTGAACCCGTTTTGTAGAAAGTAGGCATCAATTCGCTGGTACCACGCTCGTGGGGCTTGTTTTAGCCCATAAAGTGCCTTCTTCAGTTTGCATACTTTACCTTCTGAACCGGGGATCTCAAAACCTAGTGGTTGTTCCACCTATACCTCCTCCTTGAGATCTCCATTCAGAAAGGCGGATTTCACATCCATCTGAAACACGGGCCAACTTCCCTGGGCAGCTAAAGCCAAAACACTGCGAATTGTGGTTAGTTGAGCTGTGGGAGCAAAAGTATCTTGATAATCAAAACCATGTACCTATGCAAATCCTTTTGCCACGAGCCGAGCCTTGTACTTATCCAACGTGCCATCAGACTTGTACTTGGTCTTGTACACCCACTTGGTTCCGATTACCTTGCGTTTTGGTGGTCGATCCACAAGGTCCCAAGTGTTGTTCTTCATTATGGAGCCATACTCCAACTACATAGCCTCCATCTACCTATCATCGCCCTGTGCCTCTTCAAGACACTTGAGTTCATCAGCACAGATCACTTCTGGCATCAAAGCATAGTTAACCAAGTGTTCCCATGCCCTTCTTTGCTCCTCTAATCTCTTGGACCAGTGGTGTTCGGATGGTTCCTCCTCAATGGCTGGAGGTTCTCTGCCGTCCAAAAGCTGCTTTACCCCTTCGGGAATGGCCATTTCTGTTGTGGTTCTGTAGGCTCTTCTTCATCTTCTTTGTCTTGAATCCTCCCAAGCACCGTTGGGGGAGTTTGGTCTGCTATTGGTGGTGGTACTGGATGGATATCCTGGTCCTAGTTGTCTGGGAAGGAAGCATCCTCCTCCAATTGATGCAGCTATTCTGAGAAGACCACATCGCGACTTACAATTACCTTCTTAGTAATAGGGTTATAGAGACAGTAACCCTTCACCTCTTCAGTCTAGCCCAAGAAAATACACTTCCAGCTCTTCGGTTCCCATTTGGTCCTAGTAGCATCAGGGACATACACAAAACAGCCACATTCAAAAACTTTGAAATGTGCAGCTGAAGGTTTCTTACCAGAAAAGGCTTACAGTGGAGTCATCCCGTTCACAGCCTTCGTGTAGCTACGATTCAGGATGTAAACTACAGTGTTACATGCTTCAGCCCAAAAAGTCTTAGGCAAATCTTCCCCTTTCATCATACTCCGGCCCATTTCGCAGATGATGTGCATCTTGCATTTTGCTACTCCATTTTACTGTGATGTATGTGGCGAGGGTTTCTGCCTCTTGATTCCGTGACTTTTATAGTAACTTTCAAATTCAGTTGATGTGAACTCTCCATCTATATCTGATCTCAACTTCTTCACCTTCCTCCCCATTTCTTTCTTGACCATTACATGCCATTCCTTGAACCTACTAAAAGCCTCGTCTTTAGTCTTCAAGAAGTATATCCATATCCTTCTACTGTAGTCGTCCATTAGCATCATGAAGTAGTAGGAACCACCCAAAGCTTCCATCTCCATCTTTCCGCAAAGGTCCGTGTGAACGAGCTCTAGAGGATCCTTTGCCTTGCTGGCCTCTTTAAGAAAGGGATGCCGATGCTGCTTGCCCATCATGCAAGCTTCACATACATCGGGCAGATCTGAATTTTTGGTAGGTCTGCAATCATTCCACTTTTATGCATCTCCTTCAAAGAACTAAGGTTTAGATGGCCAAATCTCTCATGCCACAGCTTAGTGTTCTTCACATCCGCTCGAGCATTGAAAGCTGAGAGTTTGTAAATGTTGTTGCATCGTGTACCTTTACCAACGACCTTCCCTTGAAGATCCAGAATCTGTACACCATTCTTATCGAATTAAACTTTGAGGTCCCGATCCGTGATCATAGAAATGGACAACAAGTTCCTCTTGATATCTGGCACATAAAGAACATCGGACAACTATTTTACAACTCCATCTAACTTGAGAGCAATCGTACCTTTTCCTTTTGTTGGACATTTTGCATCATTGCTGACTGCTACTAGGATGTCATTCCCTACGGCTATAGAGAGGTATACCAATCCTTCCGACTGGTCATGTGGCACGATGCACCACTGTCAATGATCCACGGTTCATCAGCAGGTACATGAACTGCCTTTGTGCAAATCTCCTCAATTGTGATGAACATCTCTACTGGTACTGCTTGTACACTATTGCTGGACTCTTTCTTTACTCCGTTCTTCTCATTTGCAATCTTCTTTTGGCACTCATTCTGCTTGTGCCCTACCTTGTTGCAATATAAGCACTTGATCTTCTACTTTCTCTTTTTATCATCAGAAGAAGATGGGTTACCAGAGTCCTTACCCTTACCTATCTTTGATCCAGTCCAGAAAGCCAAATCTTCTCCAGTCCTCGTCTTTTGACGCATCTCCTCCTCTAGAAGCATCGCGCTGAAATCCTCAAAGTTGAGGGGTGGATTTCTGTTTTGCGTATTCAGTGCCGTAACAAGACCATCGTCCTTTGGTGGGAGAATCCGTATACACCTTCATGCTAGATTCCCGCTGGTGATGGTGATGCCAATCGCAGTCATCTGATCGCGGAGATTCTTCACCCTGGTGATGAACTTCTCTGCCGCTTCAGACTCAGACAGTTTCTCGTTTGCGAGTTGAGTCTCCAAATTCTGAATCTGCATCTGATTCGTAGTCTTGTACTGATTTTTCAAGACCGTCCATGCCTCCTCCGCTGTGGTGACATGTTGAATTAACACCATGATGAAATCACTAACACTGCAGACAATAGAACACAGTGCATCTGCATTTCTTCTTGTCCATGCGAGAATCTCATCCACAATTGGTACTATCTATTGTCCTGCATTGGCTAGATCCGGTCTCGCAACAGGCCTCACGTCCACCCTAGTAGTAGTGTCCTAAATCTCATATGCGCTTAGGATGGTCTTCATCTTGATCTTCCAGAGTGGATAGTTAGAGCCATCCAACTTTTCGCTTTCGCCAAACGGTGGGATTCGTAGTCTTGCGGGCTGGGCCATCTCTCACAATCTGCCCTTAAATAGAAACACACTACCAAATCTTCTTGCTAGAGTCTAGGCTCTGATACCATGTAAGAAAATAATACAATGTTTGTGCTTAACAAATAACAAGATCTCGTACGCAAGAGAGAAAACAAGATAGTATGGAGAATCAAAATTTTGATTACTGTAGAACTGATACAATAGATGGCGTTGCCTCCCAACCGTGCGCTCCTGTGAAAGAAGCTTCGATGGTGTGCTGGAAACAGTAGAAGACGGAGGTTGGATGCTAAGGAATCAGGGTTGCTATAGCCAGTGATGAAATGGGCTTCACAGGCTTGCTCTTATATAGCCACCAGTTGTAGTCAGTTAGGCTCAATTGGGTGACCGACCCAGTCCGCCCAAAACGGTCGACTGGGGCGGTCCCGAAATAGGCCACCAACCACACGATAGAACCGGTGCGCAAAATAGAGCAACTAAGCTACGGTTACTGTTCAGCCCACAGCCATCAGGGATCATCTGGGACTCCAAACGGGCCCCGCAACCTGAGAGTGGGCTGCCCCGGGAAAAGCTCTATCTACCCTCAGTGCGGTCAGTCATGGGATGCCTTCCCACACTTGCATGTAGCCTAGTTGGCGGTGTGCCAACTCTATCTAAAGCCGTCCAGCCATCTGGCCACACATGGCCCCCATCTGGTGTCCAAACTAGGACCTACCGGATAACCGAGCTACTCAAATGCCTTCTCCTCATATGGGGGGCCTTACAAGTAGAGTTAGCTAGTTCTCGCGTAGTTACACGAGAGTGGAGCATTAATATCTAACAGGGCTCACAAGTTCTGATGAAGGATGGCCCTCCCTCATAGGAGTACACATGAGGCCCGTAGGATCCATTATTGAGGTGGGCATTGGGATCCTATGTGTGCTTCCTGATGCAGATGTTGATGGGGGGGCCTGCGGCTCCTCAGGCACTTTAGTTTTCCTTGCAAGGGATTAACCAGATTGGGGCCAGACCTAGATCAAGGTTAGACAAACTAGACCTCCCCATAAAGCTAGAGAGCATTGCCTTGCAAGGGATTAACTAGATTGGGGCCAGACCTAGATCAAGGTTAGACAAACTAGACCTCCCCATAAAGTTAGAGAGCAATGCCTTGAGCCTGAGGCTATGATTGATGGTATGGGGGATTGAGGCCTGACGAAGTTGGAGTTAGGCCCTAGGATTCAAGTTTTCACCCGATTTTGCATCAAAGCTCATTGCAATCTTTGAGATCAAGGTGTCCTTGAGTGCCGGACCATGCATTGAGTATGAGCTTAAGGTCTAAATCCTGGAAGGGATTGATACTATGTTGGTTGCTGGGCTGGTCAGTATGTTATTCAAGGCACTGTCCTCCAGCTTTGGTTTAATTCCTAGAATTCTTCCAAACCTCATGTGCAGGTAGGGGAGGTGTTGGCTCAATTCATATGCCTCACCTAGCTCTTTGCAGTTTCCCTAGTTGGATTTTGCATTAGAGTTATCTCTCGGGGCGTTGCATTTGCATTATCTCTCCGTGAGGTCGAGTTCTATTGCAATGTACCCTGTGTTAACTTTATTGCTTGACATTCTAATGCAATGTGGGTAGGGGATGATAACATTAAAATGTGCAATAAATCCCAACTTATTGTGTCAAAGCTAGGTAGACTATTGCAATGCACAGAGCATTATATTGCAACATCGTGTTACGTTATCCTTAATGCAATGTCACATAGCATTAGAATCTTAATGCAACATCTTCCCCACACACTATTTGTGAACGATGTTTTAATGCTTTTCTTGAAGGTTTTGGATTTCTATGCAGGGTTTCAAAGCTTTTAGGGGTCCTATTCTGCCTATTGAAAACCAAAAGCACCAAAAATCAAACTCAAAAAAAACATTTAGAGGCAAAAATGGGAGTTTTTCAATGCTGGGACAGTTTTGACCTTCCCAAGAACTTGAAATTCACACAAGGACGTCATTTCCAAGCATTTTTCTTGGGATTTGATTGCACAAGTTTGCCTTAGCAACCCTCTAAACTAGAGCCTACTAAGATCTAACAACCAAAAAACCACTCACAATCACTTGAAATGCTTCAAAGATGAGAAAAAATAACTTTTCTCCTTTTCCACTCAACTTTTCACTCACACTCCACCTAGACTCCAAAATCAAAGCTCCTAGCTAAGCTAGAAACAATGAGCAATGGGTGGATAATAGAAGAAGGCTCATGCATTGCAAAAGCATACCTCAAACTCCCAAGCCACAATGGCAAAAATGTGTAGTCTCCGGAGGCAAGCTTCAAGAATCTTGATCATGCAATTCCTTCTACTAGGATCCCTTCTTCTAGTCAAACTAGGCAAGCAATAATCATAGAAGCTTTGAGGAAGACCAAACTTAGAAGTGATCAAGATGATATTGCAAATGTAAAATATTTCCATGTATCAACATTGAGTCTTGTTTGGATCCTTGATGGCATAGAGCCTTGCACTCAATGGGAGAAATGGTGAAAACTTTGTGATTCCTATTATGCGATGAGCACCACCTTGTTGGATTTAGCATATGAAAATATGCAAGAGTGGGTGAAGGAATCCATCATTTATTAGTGGGACTTAATAGGCAGTACGATTGTTTCACATGGATGGTTGAATGTTGCTCATTGTCATCTCAACAATGTGATAGTTATCTCTCCCAAAGGAGAATACTTCTATAATCCTTACAATACAAGTGGTGGGATCGAAACAGCAAGTACATAGCAGAATTAGTGAAACAAACAGTTGATAAAATGCGATCTAAAAATGTTTACAAGTCATCATGGATAATGCAATGAATTGTAGATGTCTTGGTGCCATTTTTAAAACAAAGTATAAGCATCTCTACTTTGGTGGATGTAATGCACAAGAATTAGAGCTTGTCTTAGAAGATTGGAATATAAATCTAGATACAACATGGTACAAGAATATTGGATGAGATCAATAGTGGTATGTTCTAGGCATATATGGAAAAAAATCCCAAAAAGTGATTAAAAGGCCTGTTGATGAAAGCTTTTATACTCATTTCTATACAATGGAATCCATCTTAGAGAATTGAGATGCTAGCATAGAGACAATTCAACTCATAAGATTATTTGCCTTGGGAAAGAGCTCTGAATTCATAGGACAAGATAATGATAGCATGGGTTGTGAAGGCTATAATTACAAACATGATGTTCTAGAAAGATGCAATGGTTGTGAGTCAACCTGTCATGTTTGCACTAAGAGCTTTCTGATGTTAAGGCGCCTACTTTGGATAAAACTTACATGATATGGTGGGATTGTGAAGAAGCTCTACTTGGCATGAAAAGATGAATGGCACCCTTTTGTGTAGCCAGGCATATGTTGTTGCATTCCAACTATTGGCTAAAGGTGCATGCTATTATACATAACATAGGATTGCTGTTAGATCTTGAGTGGTGGAAGGTGAAAAATCATCAATACTAAAGGTAATGGAAAATTTTCATGGCCTAGTATGCACATATTACCTAGACCCTATTATTTTAGTAAGCAAGACTTTGGTAACCATTGCATCAAACATAGTATGCAATATTACATAGACCCTATGATTTTAGTAAGCAAGACTTTGGTAACCATCGCATCCTTTAATGATGTTGCACATAACGTAGGCTTGTTGTTAGATCTTGAGCGGTGGAAGGTGAAAAATAGTCAGTACCAAAGGTAATGGAAAATCTTCATGGTATATTATGCACATATTACCTAGACCCTATGATTTTAGTAAGCAACACTTTGGTAACCATCGCATCAAACATAGTATGCAATATTACCCATACCCTATGATTTTAGTAAGCAAGACTTTGGTAAACCATCGCATCAAAGAAGGCTCCTTTAACTCTGACTATGTGAAGACAATGGAAAAGGAACATGTGATATACAAGTGGTGGTATATAAATGGGTCCAGTTGGTGAGAAATCACAATCTCTTGCACGAAAATTCTTACTCAGACTACTACCAATCCAAGTAGTGAGAGTATTTGGAGAATATGTAAATATATTCATATTACCAATCATAATCAACTATTGGCAAGTATAGCGAAGATATTGGTGTGTTTTATACAAATAACAAGTTATTGAAAACCTTGAGGATGAGGAGTTTGTGTAAGAATATAACAAGCAAGAAGAATATATGGGCCACCATTTTAGGATGCATATTTATATGGTAGGTTCTTATGCTATACTTGCAAGCCAAGAGGAGGTTGTTGATGATGATGTGACCAAGTGCTAGCCTGCTTGCCACCCCCTATCACCAAGTTTGAGGATAATTTTGAGATTAAACTCACAATGTAATAATAGAAAATTGTTTGAGTGGAAGATATAATTTGAGATCTCTTCTAGTTCGAGATTTGGAATAGCATATTCTTTATTTATAAGTATTTTTATAATAAACTATGCTTTATTGAGATAACATATATTTTTTCTTTTGCACGCAACCAAGCTAGTGAGACTTTTTGTCGATTGCAAGCATAAGCTAGAGAAAGTAACAAAGGGAACTTGACTATGTTTGGTTTTTAATCTTACGGGAAATAGCACTCTATCCAACGCATGTCAAGCTTCTTTTGTTTGCTAACAATTCATCAAACAAGCCTAGCTGTGTGTTGGACATAGACAATGCTAATATTCTTTCTCACAAGATTAAAAACTAGACATAGCCTGGTTCCCTTTCTCACTCATTAGAGTTCATGCCTCGAACCAACAAAAAATATGATTTCATAGAATTGCTAAGAGCTACATGAAGAGTGGTCAAATTTTTTCTTGCAAATAGCTTGAAAATTATATTAGCATCTTCTACAAGGTTAGGATACTGTGATGCCAAAAATTGATATTTTTAATTTGGCATTGGTATTGTTTTTCCTTTATGTTTGATAAGAGTTTGAGTATCAAGTGATAGCCTAGCGGCTCTCACTTATTTCTATTTTCTATGATATTGTATGGGATTGAGAGAATGAGTGAAATGGCTCATTGTAAATACCATAGGTATGAATTATAAATACCTTGGTATGGGGTGAGAATTATTTGTGTATGGGATATTATGGAGTTTTTTGGAGAATAGGAAGAGTGAGTCGTATAAAGAGGTGGGCTCATGTCCATGTGTTCCAATAATATAAGAGAGGCCACATGCCAAATGTGTGGAAGGCATGTGGAGGAGTGTGAAGTCAAGAGGAATCCTTCTAGAACTCCTATGTGGAATAAGGAGGATGTGAATATGTGGAAAAGAGAGGGTCCCTATGGGCTCCATGTGAGGAGACTCTTGACTTTCTCAATATTTTAAGAGTCTTGAGCATCTTGTGATGGGACACATGGCAAGAGTAGCCAAAAAGGGCATGGATGGTGACATACGTGCTTATGTGATTGATGGGGAAAGGAATCTACAAGTAGCAATTGTAAATGGGTGAAGGACAAAATCTTTATAAAAGGAGCCCTCCTCTCCCTTGTTCATCAATCTCTTCCACCATTAGGCCTCATGTTGCTGTAGCTCTAGTCTCCCCAAGCCTCTTCCATGAACCTTCTCTCCCTCTTGTAGATATTCTCTTATGTAGACTCTTGAGTCCATCTCTCTCTAGTTTATTCTCTCTCTATGAGTAGTCTTGGAGCTTCCGCTCCCTCTTGTATGTATGAAACCTCTTCTTCTTCCTTGTTTTTGTAGTGTTGGAGTGGATTCTCACTCTATTTGTAAAGAAGATCACTTCAGGTTCTCTCTCTCTTGAGTGTCTCTTCCCTTTTCTTTCTTTCAAAGCCTTAAAAGTTCTTTCTATTCGGTTGCTCACTGTGCACACATGGTCCATCTGTTTCCTGAGCCACCATGCAAACTTCTTCCCCTCTTCTAGGAGAAATCTATGAGGGGTGGATCGTTGATAAAGGTGGAGTCTTGAGGGAGCATCCTGCTCAGGCGAAATTAGCATGGGTGGAGGGCAGTTTTCATGACAGTTTGACCCCCTGTTAGTATTTTGCTCATAACTTTCTGCTCAATAGTCCGATTTTAAAGAAATTTATATCAGCGCGAAGCTCTCTTTAAGAAGAATGTTTGTATGTGATCAGATCTTAAATCAGATACTGCTTCAAAAAGTTATGATTCTCTATGTTTGACAGTCAATTTTCATGATAGTTTTTACCCCCGTCTAGTAAACTGTCCATAACTTTTTGGCCACTTCTCTGTTTCTTATGAAACATATATCAATGCAAAGCTCTCTTTAAGACGCATGTCTCTAGGTGCTTAGATCTTGAATCAGATACTGCTGCAAAATGTTATGAGTCTCTATGTCTGACAGTCTGTTTTCATGATAGTTTTTCTCAGGGGGGTCACTATGTATAAACCCTCTATATCACGTGCGTTCAAGGCCTATATTTAAAATCCCTTATCTGTAAATTTTTTCATTAATAAAATGTACCCCTTTTCTATACAAATCTGTAATTTTTTTCCAAAACTATTTTAAATAGTCCCTTATGTATATTTATTTCTGTAAATTTTAGAAATAAAAAATATCCTTATGTTGAACTCACGTGATAGGGTTACATATGATGAGTGACCCCCCCGAGTAGTTTTTACACATCTCTTTGTGTGCTTTAATATCTGATATCATGTCTCTACTGAAAGTTATAGGCCTCTATGTCTAATGATAGTTTGTAGTGTGTTTTGAGCTAAGTGTAAAGGTGTCTATGAAGGAGGTGCAATCTTTCCTCAAAATCTACCCATCCGACCTAATCAGCCCCTTCAAACTCCTCGATATATATCAGTTCATGTCATGTTGAGCCGTAAGATCTTCTTTCAACAACGTATCGCTCTTCTCTTTGGCGCAGACCGGCTCGCTGAGATTATGGCCTCTGCTGATCCTTTCCTTCTCCCTATGCTTGATTACAACATCACTTGGGATGTTACCATCTTCATTCTCATCTAAGGGAGGAAAGTATGGTGTGGTATCTTGGCATAAAAGATTCTTTCTAATGTCCCATTCTCAATGATAAATATCTTTGTCAGTCAGCTCAAAAGCAGCAGGAAGTGAAGAGGTGCGTGAACTTTATTACCCCCAACTTCATGTCACAATACCCATGTCCTAACCCCCTTATGTATGTCCTAACTTATTGATTTACTAATCCTTCCTAACTCATTTTCTATCATCTATCTCCCTTGCCACTCATAAGTTCAGTTGAACTCATGTTCAAAGGGTCAATTTTAAGCAACCACCCTACCTTTCAGTGCACTGTCATGGCCCTTCTTCATCAAATACCTATTGTGCATGCATTTGCAGTATCTCTATCTTCTTGGACCTTTCTCAACTCCTCTACTTATGCACATGTTTGCTCTCATAGCTGTGTCTCTATGTGCCCTGCTACCAACTGTGTACCTGCTATAGCCCTTTGATAGTGTATCTTGTGAAAAAAACTCTAGGAATCTGGCCTTGCTCCTCTATTTATCCCCTAACATTTTGGCCTATGTGAGGAGAAATTCACTATCTTTCTCCTTACAAATTGCATATACAATTTTTGAGAGAAGAAGTGAGGGAGATCACTGTGATATGGCTATTGTCAATTCATCTCTACAAAAATCATTTTTGCATGATGCGACTCATTGGTACAAAATTGGGTCTTCCACCTTCCATGCCTCTCATCATGAGAGGTAAACAAAGGTTCCACATTGCCCTTTCTCGCCTCTTTTAACATCTTTCCATGTCAATCCCATTGGCTCTGCCCACCTACTATTCCAATTTATAGCTTCCATCACTTTCATGTGGGGGACGTTTGCAGAGTGAAAGTGCTTTTGTTTGATAGAGGTTTTTACATCCTACTATTGGCTCTACCCACCTACTATTCCACTTTATAGCTTCCATTGCTTTTGTGTGGAACCTTTTGAGAGTCAAAGGTTTCAGGCTTCTTTTGTTTGCTAACAATTCATCAAACAAGCCTAGCTGTGTGTTGGACATAGACAATGCTAATATTCTTTCTCACAAGATTAAAAACCAGACATAGCCTGGTTCCCTTTCTCGCTCATTGGAGTTCATGCTTCGAACCAACAAAAAAGATGATTTCATAGAATTGCTAAGAGCTACATGAAGAGTGGTCAAATTTTTTCTTGCAAATAGCTTGAAAATTATATTAGCATCTTCTACAAGGTTAGGATACCCATGTCCTAACCCCCTTATGTATGTCCTAACTTATTGATTTACTAATCCTTCCTAACTCATTTTCTATCATCTATCTCCCTTGCCACTCATAAGTTCAGTTGAACTCATGTTCGAAGGGTCAATTTTAAGCAACCACCCTACCTTTCAGTGCACTGTCATGGCCCTTATTCATAAATACCTATTGTGCATGCATTTGCAGTATCTCTATCTTCTTGGACCTTTCTCAACTCCTCTACTTATGCACATGTTTGCTCTCATAGCTGTGTCTCTATGTGCCTTGCTACCAACTGTGTACCTGCTATAGCCCTTTGACAGTGTATCTTGTGAAAAAAACTCTAGGAATCTGGCCTTGCTCCTCTATTTATCCCCTAACATTTTGGCCTATGTGAGGAGAAATTCACTATCTTTCTCCTTACAAACTGCATATACAATTTTTGAGAGAAGAAGTGAGGGAGATCACTGTGATATGGCTATTGTCAATTCATCTCTACAAAAATCATTTTTGCATGATGCGACTCATTGGTATAGAATTGGGTCTTCCACCTTCCATGCCTCTCATCACGAGAGGTAAACAAAGGCTCCACATTGCCCTTTCTCACCTCTTTTAACATCTTTCCATTTCAATCCCATTGGCTCTGCCCACCTACTATTCCAATTTATAGCTTCCATCACTTTCATGTGGGGAATGTTTGCAGAGTGAAAGTGCTTTTGTTTGATAAAGGTTTGTACATCCTACTATTGGCTCTACCCACCTACTATTCCACTTTATAGCTTCCATTGCTTTTGTGTGGAACCTTTTGAGAGTCAAAGTGCTTTTGATTGATAGAGGTTTGTATGTCCTACATGCTCATGTGACTCTAGACTCTTCCTCATGAGCTTCCTCTTTACTAAAAGAGCAATTCTCTAGCCTTCTTGGGTGTTCACCCCCCTCACGCCCTCCACTAGTATTTGAAGGCTCCCCCATATGCTCGTTGCTTATGTTTGAAGCTCATTTGAAGGCACTCATGGATGCTTTGGTTGCACAAAAAGGGATTATTTTCCTGCACAATAACATAAGATATAGCCTACAAATGATAAAAATTATGGCCATTTTATTAATAAGGAGGCACCGAGGGACCTCTTTCAATCACAAAAGTCAAGAGCACGGCCCTAATCAATAATATCTACTCACTACCCTTTGCGAGCCCAATCCAAAACAACATTAGAAGCATGCAATTTGCAATGAATCTAGCCATGCTTGTATAGTGTTGCACATCCCAAAAAAAATGATGGAGCCACATCAATAGTAGCATTTGTAAAATTTTTAATTTTATCAAGCATACCATTGATTGGCTTGATTTGATTCATGCTCCCCCCTGCTTGCCATAATGACCCTCTTGCGCTTTCCCTGCAAAAATCTTGTCCATGTATTGTGAATATCTTGATTTCCATATGAAGATGCTTCAAAAAGGTATCTAATGTATCACCATTAACAATTGGTGTGACAACCGAATAGGATTTTGTTTTGATTTCAACCACCATGATGCACACCAAGCCTACTCCTCGAATATTTCTTGCACCGCTTTTGCATCCCCTCCATGAAAGTGCTTACCCATGAGCCATAAATGCTCATGAAAGCCTAGAAACCCTCTTATCTTATCTTAAATGTGGTAGTGTATGTCCCACTAGCAAAATTTCACCTATCTTAATGTAGTCATCACTAAACTTGGCAAAATATGTCACCTTATGTACATGGCAAGTTTCCATGTTGGGCATGGCTTGTGCAACCATTGAATTCATCTCCTCTAAAAGCTAGTATGTAATGTGTGCAAGGATCCGTGGGCCTTATTTGTGCCCTCACCTATTTTAGCCTCCCTTCTCAAACATTCTTCATCCATGGGACAAAATCATATATCCTCTAAATTGGTAATCTAGTAGGGATACCATTCGATATCCTAAGAATTAATTTGTAAATTCATGACCTCACCATTTTAACTTCATTTCATGTATGTAAGTTGTAATTTATCATCCCATGTGAGGATATTTATTGGCCACGATGAGTATCCTACCCCTTATGCTTCGAAGGCCAAGGAGAGCCACATTTCCATAGCCTTTCATCATGATGCCTTGCTTACTCCACCCACTGCGAAGATTAGACAAAGTAGCGATGGAACAATGGAATCCCTAGACCTAAGACTTCCTCTTTCTCCTAGCAGAAAGGAAAAGGAATAGCCACGTTGAATGGATACATCTTTTGCTCCGAAGTTCAAAGATAAAAAGAGCACAAACACTACAATGTTTGCATCATGATACTTCTCTCGCCCCAACCAATCTGAGGATCACAGTCAAAGTAATGGCACCACAATGGAAGCCTCAGACCCCCTCGGGTTGAGGAAATTTCTTGTAATTGACAATTGATTATTTTCTATCAAATTATCAATCTATTCATGATTGGTGACCCTATTGCAAGCTGATCAATGACCTTGATGTTGAAGTAAGGACAATGTCTTGTGGTCCTTTGATTATCGCAAAGGATGGAGTTGCAACGTCATGGCATGGGCTGTCTATGACCTTTACAAGCATTTCTAATACCTAAAGTGGACTCCCAGTGGCTATCACCCTCCAATATGTGTGTTGCAAGTGCAATCCCATTTCATGCCACCCTCGGCAAATGCATTTGTGTGCTTTAAATGGGCTGGAAGTCTTTAGTAGTTTAAAAGATTGTGATTCTACCAAGGCCTCCTCCCAATTTTCAATTTTTTCATGTCTACAAAATTTATGGGCCCACCCTTTGCAAATGCATTTGTGTGCTTTAAATGGACCAGAAGTCTTTGAAAGAGGGAGCATCCTGAGAGTAGCCAAGAGTTTTGAGAAGGTCTTTGCCAGACAACAATCGATCATAGCAAATGTCAAGGGACGTGGTAGAGTGAGGTGCACTTGATGACATGAGCAGAATGCCCACAGGAGGCATTTTCCACAAATTAATAAGGCGAGCGGCGGGAGTTATGAGCCATTTTAATTTGTGGGAAATACCTCCTATGGGCATTTTTCAAAACGTCAAGGTCCTGGGGATTGACAATTGATGGAGACCTTAGTTTCATTTTCCAAGCGATACCTTAGAAATTTGTAATTTTGAGCCATCTTCCAGCTTTGACGCTGACTTGCGTCTCATCTTCCAAGCTCCAACTCAACGATTGGGAATTCTGACTTGATGCCAAACCTGTCGCATGCACTTATGAGACTTCTTAAAATGAAGATGTCTTGATCGAGTGGCTAGGGTTGTCTTCTAGCCACCCTAGGACCTTGACGATGCGAGTCGTGCACCTTCAACGTGCTCTTGACGTAGAGAAGAAGGCATGAGAATGATGCCTTTTTGGAAAGGGCTTGCTGAGGTCCTTTCCAAATTCGTAAAAGTCCTAGGTCGGCCTAGATCTAATAGCAATCATCAAATGTTGGCATATTAGGAATGGGAATCTTCCCTCCCGCCCACCACAATTAGTCAGTCTCTTACTTCATTTAGACAACACTTTAACCTTGGGTTACCCTCTCAAAGGCCTTTCATATTGGGGAATAAATCATGGTTAGACTTTCCTGGGAGGAAAAATTTTGGGATACGGCTTGTGACAAGAGCCTTTCCGCCCAGGAAAGTCCTCCCATGGCCCATTCCTCTATGCTTCTCCAATAGATACAACATATAGCAGCGTCCATTGGGAAGAGATCAAATGAATTGAAGAACTTGAAAAACTTTGAATCGTGCGCAGCCACAAGTATCTTAAAAGTTAAAACAGACGAGCATCGATTGACTTTTATCTATGTATATGTATCTCAAGCTAATTGCTTGAAAGAAGAGACGAGGAGGCTATGGAGTAGGGAATCGGCGTTGAGAGAATTCTCAGGAGGAAACCGGGCATTCTGGCGAGCGGCCGAAGGCCAAGAGCCGGTTGCCTTGGTTAATCGGTGACCGATGCCAATTTCCAACTGTCAACTACGAGGGGAGGCTGCACAAGCATGACACATGTTAGAATGTCACTCGTGAAAATGGCAACGCTTTTGTACGCCAGTGTGCAGGCCACGCACAGAGAGGTGCCGTCGTGTGCCACGATGGAGATTGTGGAGTGTGGATAGTGGATGGCCGTTAGATCTGGATAGATCTAACGGTGTGGAGTATGGCGGCCGTCGGGCACTAAATAGCCAAGCCCCCAAAATCAACGGCCACGATTTCAGTTCAGCCGACAGCCGAGCGAGAAAAGACGCTTTTGGGAGCTTATAGTCTTCCGAACTCCGTTAGTTAATGGAGTCTGCCACTTGGCAAAGCGCTCGCTTATTGCATCAGAGTTTTCTTCCCACCCTGCCTTACTCGTTTGTGCTGGTATCTAACGTAGTCTGCATTCGTTTTCATGAATTATGGCCTTGCTGCTTAGGCTGCCCCTCGTCACACATGCCTTTGGAACAGGCAGAGATGGAGATGCGGTGGTGCCTCAGCTGGAGGAGGGTAGGGGACTTCCTGCTCTTGTGAAAGAACGTTTGAAGGAGCTTTCGGAATTTGAGGCAAACAATTTGATGCATATGTATGTGAAGCGTGGCAGCAGTGTGAATGCTCGCCATGTATTTGACGGCATGGCAAGGCGTAATGTGGTCTCCTGGAATATTATGATCCTGGCGTATGCTAAGCAGGAAGAGGGTGCACAGGCCTTGGAGTTGTATGCACGGATGCATCAGGAAGGTTTCCAAGCGAACGCTAGAACCTTTGTCGGCACATTCAAGGCTTGCAGTAGCATGGCAGCACTCGAAGATGGAAAGAAAGTTGACGGAAAATGTGTGAAAATAGGGAGCCTTGGAAAAGGGAGAGCCATCCACTCCCGAGTAGTAAATAGTGGCTTTGAATCAAATGTGTTTGTAGGAAACATTTTGGTGGATATGTACTTGAAATGTGAGAGCATGGAGGATGCATGGCGAGTCTTTGACGAACTGCCTCATCGTAACGTGATCACGTGGACTACCATGATCTTAGGGTGTGCTGAGCAAGAAGATGGTGTTCTGGCTATGGAATTGTACGTACAGATGTACCAGCAAGGTGTCCAACCAAATGACCGAACCTTTGTTGGTGCATTGAAGGCTTGTAGTAGTCTGGCAGAACTTGTAGAGGGGAGCGGAGCTGACAAGAAATCTGCAAAATCAGGGTTCCTGGAGAAAGGGAGAGCCATGCACTCTCAAGTTATAAAGAGTGGCTTTGAGTCAGACATCTTCGTGGGAAATACCTTGGTGAGTATGTATGCAAAATGTGGGAGCATGGAGGATGCATGGGGTGTTTTTCAAGAATTGCCTCATCCCAATGTGGTTGCATGGAACACCATGATCCTGGGGTATGCTGAACAAGAAGGAGAAGTGATGGCCTTGGATCTGTATACATGGATGCACCAAAAAGGTGTGCAACCCAATGCTCGGACGTTTGTTGGAACATTGAAGGCTTGCAGTAGCCTGGGTGCACACGAAGGGTTGAGGCAAGGTGAAGGGAAAGGTGCGAATCTAGGGAGCCTAGCAAAAGGTAGAGGCTTCCACTCCCAAATCGTCAAGAATGGCTTTGAGTCGGATGTTTTTCTAGGAACCACCTTGGTGTATATGTACACAAAATGTAGGAGCATGGAGGATGCACGGCGTGTCTTTGATGTGTTGCCTGACCGTGATGTGTTCACATGGACTAGTATGATTGTGGGCTATGCTGAGCAGGAAGAAGCTGAGAAGGCTTTTGGGCTCTATTCACAAATGCAAGAGCAAGGTGTACCACCAAACAGTGTTACCTTTGTTGCCATCCTGAAAGCATGTGGCAACACAGTAGCTCTAGAAATTGGAAAGGACCTGCATTCCTGTGTTGTCAGGGTTGGCTTTGAGACTTTTGCAATTATGGCAACCAGTCTTATTGACATGTATGCTAAATGTGGGAGCATGGCTGATGCCCAACTGTTGTTTGATTCACTACCCACAAGGGATATTGTAACGTGGAGTGTATTGAGTGCAGGATATGTCCGCCAAGGAGAGAGTGAGCACGTGTTTCATTTGTTTGAGAAAATGAGGCAGGAAGGCATACAGCCAAACGGGTTAACATTTGTTAACATCCTGACTGTATGCAGTCATGTGGGCCTAGTGGAGGAGGGTCAGGAGTACTTTCAGGCTATGAACAAACAGTACGGCATTGTCCCAACTATTGAGCACTACACTTGCATGGTTGATCTCCTTGGCCGCGTAGGCAGAGTGAATGAAGCAGTTGTGATGGTGGAGAAGGTTCCATTTCAACCTGATGTTGTTGTATGGCTGACTGTGTTGGGTGCTTGTCGGAAGTGGAAGAACGTAGAGGTTGGTAGGCGCGCCTTTGAAAATCTAGTCGGACTAGGGGCAAGGCTTCCTGCTGCAGCATATATCTTGATGTCAAATTTGTATGCTGATGTGGAGATGTGGGAGGACTATGATAAGGCTCAGGTAATGAGAGAGAGCACTGAAGCAACGGAGGAGCCAGGACAAAACTGGTGGACTGACCTTATTCAAAATGCATATTTTGGTGATGGAGGATAAAGTCATCTCGATGCAAAGCTGTATCGTCACAAGGCAAAGACATGCAAAGCTAAAAGGCCTTTCTTTCATTATGAAGGAAACTTATGTGCCTGATTCAAACAGTGTACTCCACCAGGTGTGTAATGAAAATGCATTTGTGGGTACAGTGACATGCAAAGCTAAAAGGTCTTCTTTCATTATGGAGGAAACTTATGTGCCTGATTCAAACAGTGTACTCCACCAGATGTGTAACTATGAAAAGAACATGCATTTGTGGGTACAGTGAGATGCTGCCCATCACTTGTGACTTACCAATACACCACTGCAGCCTTCCCTTGACGTTGTGAAAACTCTGGATATGTGCTCATTGTAACAATTTGTGTAAAAGCTTGAAGGGCAAAAATATTATTTGTAGAGGTGCAAGTCACGTTTGTGATTACAAGGACAAAATGTTCTGGGGGACTACCAGCGACAATACTGCATCAATAGCTGTCCCTCTTCTGCAGCGGGTTTGTCTATAAGGCAGTCCTCTGTCCTTGGCCTTGGGCAAGCTTTGGTGGGAACCTTAATGGTTCTTTTACAACTCTGCAAGTTACAGGAAGGATATTCTGCCTCCAAACATGTCTGTAGGACCTGTAGAAGGAAGATTTCAGCAGACAGTTTGCTTAAGAAACAACATCAAACGCTCTTCATCTTCCTATTTCTGCAATCAAAACATGATCCGCTAACAGCAACAGCTTGAAGAAGCCAAGTAAGACAACCAAGTAGTTGTCCTTTCTTATTTTGCCTTGTCCTCTTCTGCCAAATAATAAGACATCTGACTTGCTTCCCCCCCTCCCCTCCCCCCTCTCTGATGGGGAAAGCTAGATTGGGCATTTGGGTTATCCTTTGGGTTGGTCAATTACACGTTGCCAATAAGCTGATTGGATTTTAGCCAAGCTGAAAAAAAGCTAGAATATTAGAAGTTGGCAACATGGCCTCATGTTAGGCTACGAATTGCTCAATCGATTCTGGTAGCTTATATTCAGTTCTAGTTGTCGCTCATAATGTTCAGCAAGGCTGAATTGTCTTCTTTTATGTCCATTGTTTTGGAAACTTTTTGGTGTTCGAAACATGGCAGGACGAGTTGTAAGATTACTCTCATTACAGCATCTCTGTTCACCAAAAATGCACGGGGGATTAAATATCCTGAACATTCAGGTGCATATCCTTGCTCACAAAGGACAGATGATGCTGCATTTTCTACAGGATTCTCAGCCTTGGGTTGCAATGATACATCATTTGTTATTACAGCTCAACACTCCTGCTTTTGGATATTGGTGGCCTACACAATGGGATTTTATTTTGGGTTCAGTGGAAGGAAAAAGTAAAGGTTGTCCTTATGTTTCGAGCATGTTGCTGGATTGGAAGCATATCCTCTATCATTTGGAATGGAATGGACGAGATTCTTTACAAGGCAACTCTCTCAGAGCAGAGAGTATACATTGGTCTAGAGTTTTTGTCCCTCCATTGCAAGTGCAAGAACCTCGCCGCTCGTATTTCCTCAATTTAAAAGGGATCCATTCAGTGGCAGATGTCATTCAAGATGATGGGTTTCCTCTTTCTTTTACATTGATTGACTGCTGCAAAATTTGACCTTGGTATGCATTACAGATCCATTTGGTGAAAAATTACAGCTATGCTTCAACCCTTTCAACCCATTCCACCATTGGAACTTCAAGAACATCTTCATGATTGGATTATTACTTCTCTAGGATCGTTCTAAAACCTTTACGCCTATCACATACTACTGTCTCTTCATTATACAAGGTCCTTTTACCCCCACCATCGGTTTCTCACAAGCTCGATCAGCTTTGGTGAATGAATTGCACAGCAAAGTGGTGGCACAAAAGATTGAGACGTATTTGGCATTCTAAAATGTCACTCAAACAACAAGTTTTCTTGTGGCGAGTATTGTTGGGAGTTTTTCCATCTGGGCAACTATTGGCACGCAGATATATTGCTCCGACTGTTCATCGCAAATGCTTAGCTCCACGGGAGTCTGTGCCACATCTACTTTGGCATTGCTTCTCCACTTAGGATTTTCTCACTTTCCTTGGACAACGTTTACATGCCAAATTTCCACATGTTATCTTTGGAAAGTCTTTCTGGATCTTTGGGATACACCCAGCTACAAAGAGTTTGATTTGTTTTTTTGTTTGGGTTCGTTACTGGGCGCTCTGAACTCTATGGAAGGATAGAAATCATAGTCTTTGGTGATGCCACGTTTTTAATTTTTGCTTTCTTTATGCACTCTCTGCAGCACAAAGTGTGTGTGTGTGTGTGTGTGGTTGCATGTTCACTATCTAGGGACTGCTCTTTGTAATAAAATTACGATAGATTTCATCCCAAAGAGAGAGAGAGAGAGAGAGAGAGTCACAAATAATGATGTCGTAGTTGCATGTTCCCTATCTAGGGACTGCTCTTTGTAATACAATAACGATAAATTTCATCCCCAAGAAAATTTGTGTGTGTGTGCATGCGCGTGCACACACACACACACACACACCAAATGTCATTATATTAAAGAACAGTCCCAAAGAAAGGGACAATTTGCTACGAGTATCAATAGACCTCATTATACGACAAGAAAGGTGGATAAATCCCTTGCATGTAGACATTCTCTCTCTCTCTCTCTCTCTCTCGCACACATACACATACACACACACACACACACACACACACACACACAGATGTCATATTAAAAAACAGTCCCAAAGAAAGGGACAATTTGCTACGAGTATCAATAGACCTCATTATATGACAAGAAATTTGGATAAATCCCTCACATGTAGACATTCTCTCTCTCTCTCTCTCTCTCACACACACACACACACAAAATCAATGATTCGATTAGTTAATGCAATTTACAAATCCTACCACCAACTGTGGCAACTAGAAGCAATGGGAAAACACCTCCAAAAGATGCAAGGAAATGTCACCTATAAGATAAGCATCATATAGGAAGAGATACAAAGAGTGCTTGAAGGATTCATAGGTATCTAAGCATGAGAGGACATGTGATGGTTGCTATCATGCTAGATGGTCCAGTATGTCGTAAAATCTAACCCACAAAAATAATGGGCTATAGTCAACAAGGAGAGTGCGAAGTGAAGCGAATCCGAAGGTCAACTGATAGTGCTCCAAGGAGATCCTTGGTAGTTGAGAAGTCCACAAGAGATGTGGAATTATTTCTTTGGGGCAAGAGCAACGCAGACACTGCATCGGTGCAATGCAGCATCAGGTTAGTGTCATCCCCACTGGCAAAACCTCAGCAGACACCGCCACATGAAGATCTTATGCTTTAGAGGAATCCCATTCTTCCATATGATATCAAGCATCCTCTCCACCATTTGAGAGATTTATCCATCCACCAAAGCTCATTTGCATGATTCTGTATCCATGGCGCAGGGATCAAAAGCTGCTAAACTCCCACAGCAGTCAGTTTCATCATCGGAATGTTTTGACAACCAGTCTCTAGTCTTTCAAGTTTCCAATCCTCCAATCGACCTTGCTCCTGAAGACACAAAATCGGGAGGAAGGGCTGATATCCCATAGCTTGTGCCATACACGCATCAGTGCATGCCCAAACCCTAACACCTATTTGTTGTAGGAAAGAATATGAAAGTACCATCCTCTTGAATGACATCCTTCACATATTTTACACCTTTTCCCTTTGCACGCAAGAGAAAACGCTTTTCGGGGTTCTACCATAGCAAGAGGTGTAGGAAAGAGTCTACTCCAATGTATGCTCTCTAGTGCCATACTGTTTCCCATATCTGGTGGACATCCGAACCGGTAGAGGTATTGCAAGATTAGCTACCAATCAACAATCAATCAGCTTGAAAAACGACTACCATGGATCTTTCCATGAAAAGAGCCCATAATAAAATCCCAGAAAGTGATCTCCTATTACCAAACGCATGTGTACAAACCTTAGTGCACATTCCGGCAAGCATTTCCATGGCTCTTGCGGAGCTGCAAAAGTAAGTAGCATAGTAGCCTTTTGAGCAACCAAATGATAGTGTATGTTTAAAATGTTGAGCCCTCCATGAATGTTTGGAGAACAAACTAGCTCAACTTTCAAGAGATGGAAAGCTTTCTTGTCTTTTCTTTTTTTCCAAAGGTACTCCATTGCTTGCGACATGAAGGCATCCAAGGTTTCCTTATCCCATGCTATAAATAGCAAATGGAGTTGTATGGAAGCCATGATGATTGCTTGTACTATGCACAGATGCACATGTAGTGGCTAAGTGGAGAGCTTCTAGTAGTAAGCTTATGTTTCATCTATTGCATTACCTGAGAAGTTTCCTCCTTTAAAGAGATACACCAGCTAATCGGGTATCCCAAGTACTATACTATCTGTCTTGGTTTCAAAATCTGACTTGCCCATGTATCTCATGCCAATATTTGCAGTCAATGGCAAGATCTTATACTTTTGAAAATTGATATGTAGCCCAAAAGCCAATCCATATAACTCCAAAGTATCCATGATAAAGTGTGTGTCCAGGACTGTTGAATGGGAAAAAGAAAGAGTCATCTGCATATGCTTGGGTTACAAAGTGTGTGTGTCCAATGGAGTATTGCAAGGGAAGAAGAAAGAGTCATCTGCATATGCTTGAGCTACAAAGTGTTTACCATTCGCAATTTGAATTGCCCTAAGCTGTGAGTTTGTCCATGTATAACAATAATGGATAAAAATAGGCGA
Source organism: Dipteris shenzhenensis (assembly GCF_047967505.1). Classification (NCBI taxonomy): domain Eukaryota; kingdom Viridiplantae; phylum Streptophyta; class Polypodiopsida; order Gleicheniales; family Dipteridaceae; genus Dipteris; species Dipteris shenzhenensis. The sequence goes on from NC_141615.1 coordinate 52,803,932, forward strand.
TTTGAATTGCCCTAAGTTGTGAGTTTGTCCATGTATAACAATAATGGATAACAATAAGCTATTTGCATTGCCCTAAGCTGTGAGTTTGTCCATGTATAACAATAATAGATGGGTAGAAATGGCATAAAGTAAAGCACTGAGAGGGCATCCCTGCCTAGCTGATCTACCCAACATCCAAGGACAGGAGATATCATCACCAACCATGTAGCGAGCAATACTATTTTGATATAACCATAAGATGGCATTGCACGTTCTTGAACCAACACCCTGTGCATTACTTGAGCAATGAAATCCCATTCCACAGTATCAAAAGCCTTAGCAATATTAACCCGCATACTTAGCTCGTCTTGATTTGTGTATTTGGCATATTTGATGCCTACATATGCATTGGCAATGTTGTCATGTGTCTACCTTCGTGACATGAAACCATATTGAGCCAGATGTAGACTTGCATGAAGAACCCCTTTCAATTGATTAACCAACATTTTTGTTATGAGCTTGTATATAACATACATTAAAATGATAGGTTTCCACTCAAACATGGTTTCACACATTTGTTTTTTCGGGACCAGCTTTACTAGTACCTTTTTCCATGAGGGTGGGAGGAGTTGAATTTTCCAACCATCGTTAACCATATGAAGGATCTAACCCTTTAGTTGACCCCAATATGCATGAAATAATTTCACTGCAAGCCCATCCCATCCTAGGGATTTTCATGCACCCAAAGAATTTAAAGCATCATCTAGCTCACTCTAACGAAAAGACATATCCATATTGGGAGCATCTTGGGGAAGCACTATGGGCATTACAGTATTCAAAAAAAGGTTCTTGGCTTCAATCTGTGATGTACTAGGTGGCAACAGTGCTGCAAAAAGTTGGCTGAAATGTTGAGGATGGTGTGTAAATTGCACTATACCTATAGGGAATTAGGGGCAAACCCTAACCCTAGCCCTAACCCTAAGGGGTACTCATGTATATATTCATGTTTATGTTTAATACAACATAGTGTATAGGTAGCTATATTGTGTGCACTCCTCTCTCTCTTTCTCTCTCACTTCTCATTTTATCATCGTATTAGCGGACCAAGTGCTCCCAAGCCCTTGCATCTCGTCAAGGCACTTAGCCCGCCTTGTGTGAGGCATCCTCCATCTCTGAGCACGAGATTTGTGAGGTTCATCTTTGTGAGAGAGAGTTTCTGTTGTGAGAGAGAGCGAAATCCCTTGCTCCGTCAAGGCAACAAGCCCTCATTTGTGACTCCCTAGAGCTTGAGATGTAGTCTTTTGCATGACTATATTTCTTGTGAGGTCCATTTCATGAGCTTTGAGAAGTTTGAGAGTTGTTCATGAGATATTTCCTTAGTTCTGTGAGAAAATAGGGAGAGACTCCCTCTTTGAGAGAGATCTCTACAGAAAAAAAGACATAGATTTTACTCTGATCTATATTCCAATAGTCAAGCGTAGCTTTGAACTTCAACAAGAGTTTGTGAGGTGACTGAAGCACTCACAATTTCCTAATGCTCACTATAGGTGCATCTACAACCTTGGCTTCTTCAACAAAATGCTCCAACGCCTTGCTTGAAGGATCCTATATCTACTGGCGACCTATGGCAAGCCAAGGAGACTCAACCTACATAAGCAAACTACTCAACATCCTCCTCACGTCCTAACACACAAGTGGCTCTAGTCCATGAGCAAGTGGCTCCATAGTCTCTTGATGCCATCATCGGCTCTACGAACTACATACCAATAGATTGCCTCCTTCAATGCCATAGCTAGCCAATCGGGCGGCTCCAAGGCCAACCTCAGATTAATGAGTCAACATCTCCAACCACGAAGCAATGACCTAGAGCAAAGCAACGAAGGTAATTGGACTCAGCAATCTAGCCGCGACACAGTCAAACATGACCAACAAAGTCCATCAACTGTACGACCTTCACACACTCCAAGTAAGCCTTCCCATCTCCAAGTACAACAACTCTTCCACGCCTCCAACATCCAAAGCTCGACAAACGACTCCCATGCCAACAACGCCTTGGCGTACCCTCTCACAGCCATGCAAACAATTGGCGACACTGCAAATCATGCCTCAACCTCAACTGAGTGACTCAACAATGCCATGGCAAAGCTCCTACTCATAGCGCCCATTGGCAACTCACAAACGACGTTGTTCCATCGACAAAAAGCTCTAGCCAAGCTTCTCCAAATGACTCAATTTGATGAGCTCGATGTTTGCCAGAATACATGAATGCCCATAGCCCTTTGTTCGTCATTTTGCCATAGCTTGCTTACATAGAATCTTCTCTCTCTACGTTTATCTCTCTTGCTCTTTCTTGGATTTGATTTCGGTTAACCCATGGTTAATGATCTGGTCAACTGTGTGCCATGTGGCAGCCTCATCCCTAGTTGCCACATCACTAGCCATGTACGTAGACTACCACATCATCATTGCTTGCCAGGTCAACAACCCATGCCAATTAGCCATGTCAGTAGTCTAGCTATCTGCCATGTCATCACTAGAAGTCCACGTCATCCATGCCACATCAGGCTATCATGTTAGTAGTAATTGACACATCACCACCTACCACATTAGTAGGTCTAGTCATCAGTGCCACATCAGTAGTCCCCAGTCACCTGCCACCTTAGCATGCCATGTCATCATGCCACATGGCACAGCCCCTGCTAGGCACACTTGCCTCTTCACAGGCACACATTTTTGCGTGTGCATCCATGTGCCACACCTCATCACACAATGCCACATAGGCACACTCTTATAATGAGCATGTGACCCACTGCCACATCATCCTCCATGCCACATCATATTTTTGATCACCCTATTGGGATCAAAGTTTGGCATTCTTCTAAGAGCCATAACTTTTGATCCAGGTGGAATTTGGAGGTGATTCAACAAAGTAAAAAATGATCACCAGATTGTACTCTCCACACTGAGCACCTTAGATCTAATGTTTGGTATTTCCACAAGTCAAAAATAGTAAGTCCTCATCATTGAAAATAAATGAATTAAAATTCATTTTGTTGCATTTGACGCTTCGATGTGTCGTCTAGCTGGGTAGACTAGTACAACCATAGAGGAGATTAAACTCCACCAAGCCAAGTAATACATTGCCGTATCACTCGATTAGTTCCCACCGACATTAGCCCCTTTGGTTCTATCATCAGTGTACACATTCGCACATCTGACACCAGCTCAATCTCTTGGGATTTAGCAGTTCAACACTTCAGTGTGACACTTAGCATAGTGATCTTTCTCAGATTCAAGATTGTTGCACACATCTTGCACACACATGCCACCCATGTAAAGTCACACATTGTTGACTATTTTTGGCATTGGTTCCTACACATATCCATTAGCCTTGTACAACCTCTTGGCTACTCGACACACAATTATCACCATTATACTATAGGCTTGATCTTTGGCATACACAGTCCTTCCACCATGACTTGGTTTTGATAGTTTAGCATAAGATCCCAGTGGGTAGACATTCTCATCCGTTTATGTGTAAGCCTCTTGTATAGAGCACCAGACCGCCTCCAGCATGGAGTTATCCGCATCACATAGTTTTGATGGTATATCTAGTCACATGACTCCAAATGAGATCTATGAGTGGAAAGAGAACCTAATTAGACCATTCATTTCCACAGGGTATGTACCAATTTATGATGTAGACTCGAGCCTCATTGGTCTCGAGAGATTGGACACAGATGTTTGACCCAGTAGCTTTTGATCATTCCAATAGCTTTTGATCATGCACAGTTCTCGATAAGCCCTCATCATGAGGCACATTTGTTCTGGCAAGCCCTTAGTACGAGGCAACCCCATCTACATTAGCAGAGCCAGTGATGTGCAACCATGACTTTCATGCATGGATCCGACTCCATCTATTGTCCTACCATATGCAGGTACACAGCAAGAGTTCAGTTATAATCATGCTATTTTTTAGCATGGTCCTCAGTATGAGGCACTCACATCTCCATCAACATGGGGAGATATATGACACAATGCATCCATAGCACAACCTGGGGAACTTTAGTGTTTCAGCATGCACTTATGGCTTTAGTATATTGTCCTTACTTGATGCAGATTAGTGGCAGAACTTCAAATCAGTCCCTACATCAATATTGAGCACCTCATTCACCACAAGGATATCTTATGCATTCTTAGTTGTATTTCAGGCTTTTAGGCCTTTATACTAACAGCTCCTTCTTGCCGAGCTTATGAAAGAATATACATCCCATGCCGATGGATGTTTAGGTATGCACATATCAGACGACCTTCAGCTCATGACAATTGAGCATATAGGTTTGACAAGTTGCCGGACTTTGTCAATTTTATAGGCCACTTCATTAGCAGAGTATCAGTTTCAAGTTCAAATGTATCCATTAACCAATCTTTTAACTTGAGCAATATATTGTTTTCATCTAAATGCAAAATTTTAAAGAATCTTTTTGATGAGCAACCTTACCCTCAAAATCTTTTTGTTTGCCTTTTCAAAAGCTTGTGTCAATCATTTTGTCTTATGCAGGTCTTGGTTGGCAAGAAAAATAAGCATCTCAGCATTTTGCAATGGCCATAGTTGACACAATTCTGAGTATTCTTACATTTTCTAGTTCACAACTGCAACATTTTGTCTTTGATTCCCTAAATATTGGCGGCCATATTGCTTGATGACATCCTACATCCTAGTGGTAAAAGAGTGCTAAGCTACATCCATATCTTTACTAGCTTGCATGAGTAAAGGCTGAAGTGCTTGCTTCACATTTTTGCAAAATATCAAAGTTCTAGATAACTTTTATTGACAACAATAAATCTTTGCATCGGTAGCTTAAGAGTAGGAGTATGCATACCAAAATAGAGACCCATCCAAAGCAGTGAATGATTTTAAAGCACAAGTGAGTGATCCACCCACATGTCACATCTAATATCATTATTTAAGTTTGCTTATGAATCAAGTACCATCTATTCAGTTGGCCCCATTATTGTGAGTGTACATTATCATGAAACATAAATCCTTTATAAGAGGGTTTTAACAAAACCCAAAGATCAAAAGCATGCAAATTTGAAAGCATAGCAGCCCAAGTGGTGTGTTTGATGGTGAGCATACCTGGTCCAGATCGATGGTCTAGATCGATGTGTTTTGTTGTCATCAAAATTTGGAGCATTATTAAAATCTCCACAAAGGAGATCATTTCCACGCCATGGATAAGTTGCAATCTCTAGCCATAGAACTGCTATGAGGGCAAAATTTTGTGGGGCATAAATAGATGCAAATTCAGATACTTCTCCATGAATTAGGCATTGTATTACAAATCATCTGCCACTCGGATGATTGAAAACAAGACAGGGATTGAGATCCCATCTACACATGACTAATGTGCCAAAATATCCTAATCAGAACTAGAATAAAATATATCATACCCTACAAAATGTCCATGTTCTCCAACAAGCATGTGTTGATAGTGCTTCTGCAAGCAAACTATTTGCAATTATGTTTTATAAACATAATGCCAAAAAAGCCTCCATTTTTTGGTATCAAGGTGACCTTGTATATTATAAGAGAAACACTTTAGAGGTATATACATGAAAGAAAATTGATTTTTGTGAAAACAAAAAAGCAAATCAGCAATAAGCATCACGTGCCATGACATCAATGCTATCAACCATATCATTTGCAAGGTGTATAGAGACTGCTATATCTGTTTCCCTTTGACAATGTTAGTCCATAGGGCACCAACTACAGTAACATCATGGGATGTAGCAGTGGAACTAGATGCAACTTCACACTCATCCTTGCTCTTGATATTAGAGACCTCATAGGAGCCAATGTTGGTCTTTTATTGTTTTGACCTCCATCTTCCTATACCTTTCCTTTGCTATTTGCTTGACTATTTTCTTTGACATTGTGCATGTGTTGAGGCTAATAGCCACTGGGAGATACATTACCCATTTTCCTTTTCCTTTTTCATCCTACACCGTAGTATTCACTTTACTGGGTGGAGGCAAGTCAGGCTGCAATATTACCCCCACTGGAGAAGGCTAATGCAATAAAAGAGGTAATTTTGCAAACATATGGCCAAATTTGTTACATCTATAGCATGCACCTGCAAATAGTTCCCATTTGATTTCAAAATACTTAGCTCCCATATTTAAGTTTTCAACCTTAATACCAATAGAGGGTATAGTAGAATTATCTATATCCCATAGAATGCAAAATCTATTCCGATTGCCTATCAGGCGAGGAGGGAAAACCACTTTACCAAGGAAGGGAAGCAATGAAGTAATGTATTTTGGAAGGTTAACCACCTCTACCCACCCACATGAGGCATCTATGTTGTATAAATCCCTGATAATCTTTGGTAGGAGACTATGGTAAAACATGTACGATGTGCATGCCAAACATCAAAGGTCATGCCTCAAGCAATACATTCCTATGTTTGGGCTCAGTGAGTAGTAATTCATAAAATCTAGGTGGTATAGCAATGTATATGCCCTCAACCCCATGGCCCTACAAGAGAGCTTTTATCCATTTTGCTACATCATCTACCGCAAAGGCATCTTTCTTCAGAAGAATATGATTCTCTAAATAATTTCAAATCAGATATACAATAGAGGGCAAAGCAATAGAGGGCAAAGCAATAATTTCAAATCAGATATACAATAGAGGGCAAAGCAATCTTAGGTAAAGGTAGGTATTGGCTTGTCCCAACTAAGATGACTATGTTAAAAATCTTCATGCAAAATATCATGAACATATTGTACATCTATGCTTACATGACAAGCAGGATTCTCAGTTTCCATATGCATGAAGCTATCATCAATATGACGATGTTTAGGATCTTGAGAAATTTCCTAACAAGAAGTAGGGGGTGTCATAGCTTCTCGCTAAAACAAAAAACACAACTGTACAATCGAAAGGCAACAAGAAGAAATAAAGGTTTGGATCAGCAGGAAAAACCTTGAAAAAGGAAACAAAACAAAACACAAGGGTAAGAAAAAATAGTAGGGTAAAGGATCCTTAAAAAACTTTTAAAATAAAAACTTAGAAAAGAACCTTTGGAAAACAAATGCAAAGTTTGCAAGGGAAATAGAAATAGTAGTGATACGATGGATTTATGTAGGCTATCAGGGAAGACGATAAAACATGCCAAGCCTAGCAGAGAGACGTAACACCCCAGATCCCAATAGGGCTGCAATCAAGCAATGACTAAGCAAGCATGAAAGCAAGCAATACGTAGACTGTATGTTGGTGAGGGAAAACATAGAGATGCAAATGAAACCAAAAGCATGAAAGTAGCCTCAAAGAAATAGGGCAAAAAGCATGAAGCAAACAGCCACAACTTAGAAAGAAAGAAGCAAATTTTTCTAAACATGATGCCTCCCGTCCAAGTGTAAGATGTGTAGCTTCCTCACCTTCTCCCTCTGCATGCACACATTTCTCTCTCTCTCTCTCTCTCTCTCTCTCTACACACACACACACACACATGTATGCATGCACAAGCATGCGCATGCGCACACACACACACACACACACACACATTGTACTGTCAAGGGGTAAAATAAGTAACAGAACTTTAATATCAAAATGGTAAAGAGTCTTAATGGGGTTAGAAGTTGTAACTGAAATACCAACCACAGGGTCGAATATAGCAAGAATGTAAGAGACAAATTGAGACAACATAATACGGAATGTGATGTTCTTGTAGGAGCTTATTTGATGATGTATACAATTTCAATTGTTATCTATTCTATCCACTATGTTTCCATTACTATTTTTGTGATTGCAACACTGTATCTATTTCCTTCTTCCCCTTTGAGAAATGAGACATAGAAGTATGTATTCTATCCTATAGTGATAATTGACTATCGCATGGATTTTAGTTCTTTCCTTTAGCAATGCAGAGTTAGTTTAGTCCTCTATTTTCAAACCCCCTATTTTTGTCCTCAATTTTAGTTCTTTCCTTTAGCAATGCAGAGTTAGTTTAGTCCTCTATTTTCAACCGATAATCAAAGATCAAGGCTGGTGGCCTATGAGCCATTAAGATTTTTGATGCATCAAGGTGACAATGTGGTCATCCGCATACCACATTCAAGATAGTAGAGTAGAAAGGTCAATCTGGGAGATGAGATCGCCTCAGTTTAATATTTTCAAAGCATGGTAGGCTCCAATAGTCTCAAAGGAGTTCAGAATGCGCTATATTGTGTATTCATTTGAATTGAGTACACTAAGCTCTTGGCAATGCGTATACAAAAGAATGAATGTCTAGAAATAGCCAAGATGACAACCCCATATATTAACATATGCATTTGCAACTCTGAATTCAGAGACAACAAGAGCAACAACCAGATAAATAAGTAAAATCTAGTGCTGAAATGACACTAACACATTTAACAATCCAATAAGGCATGATCCAAATGGCGACATGGGAAGAAACCAAGGTCAAAAGCCCCAAGGATGAATCAAGGGGAGATCACACAACATTAGAAGATAGATGGGGTCTCAAAAGGGCCTCATAAGGAATGGATTAGTCCTAATGAAAGGGCCATGGTAGGGCCCAAAAAGTCCTAACCCCCCCTCACCTAGGTGGGTTAAGCCCACAAGTGACCCCACCTCTTACACAAATCTTACTCCTAGGTGAGAACCAGCAAAATCAAAAATCAAAATTTGAATTTCAATTCCCTCCCTCCTCTCTCCTCCCTCCCTCCCTCCCTCACCTTGCCTCCCCCCCTCCCTCACCCTCCCCCTCCCTCCCTCCCTCCCCCTCCCTCCCTCCTCCCCCTCCCCCTCCCCCCCTCTCCCCCCCCTCCCTCCTCCATGCTTGCTCCTCCTCCCCTCCCCCTCCCTCCGCCTCCATTCCTGTCCTCCTCCCCCCTCCCTCCTAGTCCTCCCTCCTCCCTCCCTCCTCCTCCATGCCTAATCCACCTCACTCTCCACACCTGCTGGTCCTCCCCCCTTCCCTCCTCCACACCTATTGGTGGTCCTCCCTCTCCATCCCTCCTCTTCAACTGTTGGTCCTCCCTCCTTCATCCCTCCTCCTCCTTGTCCTCCCCCTTCAAGCCTGCTTCTCCACACCTTCTCCTTCTCTACACTCCTTTACTCATGGCACCATTCAAGGATGTCTCCAACAAGTACTAGGTTCACTTAGAGTTGGAGGCTGAATATGCAAGCACACACAGTCTGGGATTGAGGCGAGCTTCTAGGATCCACAGTCTTTGTTTGCAAGGAAAGAAACATCTTGGCCTTTGGGTAGAAGGATCCTTATATCCTTTAGATCCTACCAACCAAAAGATCCCTCCTTTTCATACAATGCATGAGCTAGTTCAGTTTGTTGGAAATGGACATGCGGGGTTGCTTGGTTATTGCAATCGGTTAAACAATGCTCCAAACAATGGCTATGCAAGCAAGCGAGATGTGCAAAGCCCAAGTAGAGTAGCTAGCACATTTAGGAAATAGCACCATTGTTGTAATGCATAACTTTATATAGGAGCTTCAAATGCAGAATAAGGATCTTCATGTGATAAAGCCAAAGCATTGGACTTGGAGAGAAATGCATTGGACTTGGAGGGACAAAATTTACAAGTCACTCTATAAGCTAGCTGAAACCAAAAAAGGCATGGAAAGATCTATATAAAACCAAGTTCAATGAGCCGTAGAGAAGGAATGAGAGAAGGAAGAGGAACGAGTGCAAAAGATGAAAGACACACCTTTGGGATTGAAGGATAGGAAAAGAAGGTACTTACATAACATCGATGCATTGACACCCCCATTGGTGGTCCTAGAGAGAGGAGAATCCGAGCTACAAGGTTGGTTATCAAATGTTCCAATGAAATAACTCTTTTGTGCTACATTGTTTTGTGACTAAGTTTTGCTTGTGTTCTTCTTTAGAACTTCATGGAAGTGGATGGGGACTGTTCTTATTCTCTAGCCAATTTATTGAAGTCAAGCAATTGGGATACTAAGGGACCCAAGAAACAAGCACCTACGTGTGCAAACTATTAAAGAGGTGATGAAGGACTTCAAGGACACTATGGACGTAAAGGATATGCTTGTAGCTTGTGATACTACTGGTGTAGAACGTGAAGCTTACACATCTATTTTCAAAAATTTCAAGTTTGCTATTTTGGGAAAGTATAAGAAGTCTACGATGCCCCTACCCACACCGTAGTCTATGAGACGTCCATGGCGAGAAACAAACCCCAACATACAAGAGAAATGGTTGGAGGGTACCATTGCGTAAGAGGCACAATGACTTGGAAGAGTAAAAAGAAATATCGTCTGCAAACCTTTGAGATGAATGCTTTCAACAATGTCTACTTAGATGTTGGAAACTGCAACAAGCAATGGTCAAGTTCTATGGCATGGGAGAAGATGGTAAGAGGAAATCCATTACAGCATTGCACTTTAGTTCATTTCCTATATCGTGTTTATCCTAACTATTTCTCTCCTTTTTTGTACAGAACGCAATTGTAAGCTCATATTTGTCATCAAAATGGATGAAGCTCAATTGGTGAAAGAACACAAGTTAGAGAGAGTGAGCATCTACATTATGAATAAAGCCTTAGCCTTTGTTCAAGGGAACGAGTAAGTAGAGCAAGATTTCTTAGTTCAATCAGAGGAAGATATATGGTGGCTTACAACATTTGAGACTCCAAAAGAGTGCCATGAGACATTGAAGTGGGTTTTAGATAGAACATGAATCCCATCAATGATCCAAAGATTAGCACACACTGACAATAGATGTCTATGGAACATTTCGAGTTGAATGGCATCTTGCTGGTGATTTGAAAACCGTCATTTGCTTGCATGGTTGTGATACAGGGGCAAATGCAATGTTCACATGCCTTTATTGCATGTGTTCTTGCAATGTAAGCAAAATGCTAGATTACAATGGGAGAATGGCATTCTATCTTGATACAAATGCAAGATCCCAATCGTAACATGAAGGATGTAAAGAGGGATCCCATCTTGGCCATCCCACTAGAGAGAGTATGCATATGTACTTTACATGCAAAACTATGTACTTGATAAGGTGTTGTATTTGCATCTTGTTTATGCTTCAAATTTAAAATTGCAAGAAATATCCACATGATGCATTGCAGAAGCTGAGAAGTTACTCTCAAAGATGGGATTCCATGGAGGACATGTCAAACTTAAGGAGGATAAGAAAATGTCTTGGGCAACACAGAATCTTCCTGCCAAAGTGTCATGGTCCATGGGTGGAGTGAAGGCAAGGATATTCCTATCTAACCACAATCTCAACAAAGACAAACATACATTGTCCCAAAGCAACTTGAGTTGGGAATACTAGAAAACATTGTGTGAATGCACGAGAAATAAGGCTTCTCATTCTCAAGTAGCAACTTTGAGAGCTAAAGTATGGACAAAGGTAGATGCATTGATAAAATTGCTTCTCTAGGTTCAAACTAATGAGATGTATTATGAAAGGTTTAGGATGGCAGTGAAAGCGTTTATGCAATTAATGGTGAAAGCATGGGGGGAGTCACACATTACGCATTACATGGTAATCTTGTCACCATCGTAATATTTAGCACTTGCTTTATTTCAAAATTTTGTTGCTGAAATGATGCTCATCATGTTTGCAACATATTCTCTATCCACATAGACCATGGTTCATATAGAATTGGGGGCCTTTTTCCATTTGGAATACATAAGGCAGGGAGAAGTCACACCATAGAGCCAAGGATGCCTATTTCAAGAACTCAAGGCATGGTTGTGGTGTCACTCATAGTAGCAATGTATTGCTGCTAGTAGAATTGAGGCCCTTTGTCCATTGGAAGACACAAGGCATGGAGAAGTCACACTATAGAGCCAAGGAAGCCTATTTCAAGAACTCAAGGCATGGTGGTGGTGTCACGCATAGTAGTAATGCATTGCATGAGATGTTTGACTGGGATTTTAGATGTTTACTAGGTAGGACTATGAAGTCTAAAAAGGCAAAGGCATCAAAACTTGCAAAAGTAGTTCAAATTGTATCAAAGAATAGAAGGCATAGTGCTTGGAAAGCATCCATAGGGAGTCGAGGAGTTGCACGTTGGTAAGCTAGAGTGAGAGAAGGGAGTAGATGGTTCCAACCAGCAATAGAAGCTATGGTGTAGTTGTACATAGCTATGAAATGAATATCTTGCCTATTTTAACCACAATTTATGTACTCGCTCTTGGAGTCTAGGGTCTGTGTGAGGTAAAAGGTTAGGGAAGGTGGGGATAGGGTGAGGGAGGGGGAAGATAAGGGAGGGGTGGGGGCGGATGATTATGCCCTGAGAGGCTTGTAATTAGTATTTTGTTACCACGGGCTGTATCCGTTTTGTGATTACGGCCCGATGGCCTTTAGGCCCTCTTGTACTCTTGTTTTCAAGCAATATAACTAGCACTACTTTTTGCGCAAAAAAAAAAAAGAGCTGAAAGGCAGAATGCTACTTTAGCAGCAGACAACAGTGCTACAGCAACGCTCAGTGAGAATCATCTTTTGAATCAATATTGGCCAGAAGTAATAGCCACTGCAAACTACTTGCTTAATTGGCTTCTGACCAAATTGATTCAGGTTATGACACCTTATGAAGCATTCACTGGACACAAGCCACGCATTGGGCATCTTTGCATATTTGGTTGCATAGCATATGCCCACATACATGATGATCATCACATAAAATTGGATGCGAAGTCACGTAAATGCATCATGGTTGGCTATAGTGAAGAAATAAAAACATACAAGTTGTATGATCCCATCAATCGATAGGACATTATCTCTAGAGATGTTATCTTTGATGAGGAATCAAAATGGAAAACCTCAAGTACACAAGAGATAGACACATCGATTACACAATCATCTATAGAACAGGTTGATGAAGAAGAGCAAAAATTGCCAAAAGCACCCCAAGAAGAGCCACAGCAACTCAGCCGGTCTACTAGGGAAAGCAGACTATATCTACTAGCCAGATTGACATATGCTCAGAATGGCAAAGCAGTTCAAGTAGAAACCATCAATTATGTTCTTATGATTACCATCATGGCTACAAAAGAGGCGATGTACTTGGAAGATGCAATTGACAAGCCAGAATGGAAAACTACTCTGAATGAAGAAATGGACCATTAGGGGAGAAATGGGGTCAAATGGGCCTCAAATTAGTGTTTCCTAATTTCAAGGGAATAGAAAGGCATTTGAAGTGTACCAATGAGAGTGCTCTGAAGTGTGGGGCAATGGTATGTTGAGGTGTCAAATTGCATTTACTATGCCTAGGTCTAGGTGGTTTTGATTTGAAAAAGATGGTGTTAGTTTGAGAAAAGGGGAGGAATGCCATGGATTTTGGGAGCAAAACCACCATGTTTGGAGAGAGATCACCATGTGTTGCCCTGTGTCTTAAATTTGAAATAGGGGAGGGAGCAGGTGCATTTAAGGCACTCCCTAAAGTCAAAAAAGGTGGCTATAAGGCTCGCAGCCTGTGCAGTGTATAGAAGTGAGAGAAAGCCGCATTGCACGCATGCTTGCCATGTGTAAACACGAGATTTAGGTGCCACTTGGGGAAGGGGGGCGCCCACTAAAACTTAAATTCCGACTTTGGCTCCTAGTAGGATTTGAACCTCTAACCACCTACCAAGGGCCCCTCCACTCTAACCACTAGGCCATTGAGTCAATAGTGATATCCTTCTCTGCCACGTTCTATATAATCTTATACAACTTTTTGCCTCTCTTCCATAATTGTCTCCAAAACCATCTAGAGTCTACCAAAACCACTTAAGCCTCCATTATGACCCCTCCACATAGGATTGGATTATGAAAATCAATCCTTCACTAATCCATTCCTTATGAGGCCCTTTTGAGACCCCAATTCTCCCCTAATGGCTTTGTACAAGAATAAAACTTGGAAATTATGCAACCTTTCACTAGGAAAGAAGACCATAGCAAACAAATGGGTGTACAAAGTGAAGTACAATCCAGATGGAAGCATCACAGTATCCATGCAACCATGGATGACTTCCTCTGTATTCTATTCCAAACTGTCTTGTACCTTTGATGTATCTCAAGACTCTTTTGGCTGCATTCCAATGAGACTGTTTTGGATTTGCCATAAACTATGCTAGTGAGCTTATTACGGAACAAAAATCTAGCCATGTGATAGTCAAATATATAAGAGATCCGATGAGCTCTTGATAGTATTTGTCATTGAATGTAGGATCTTATAATCTTTTGTAAGTTATCAAACTCAGTTCCATGGGAGTGGTTGCAATCTTGCAATCTACCATATGAAACTTCTTCAAGAGACTATCAACATATTTCAGCTAACTCATAATAGTGTTGTTTGAATCTCTCCAGAACTCGATTCCAAGACAATAGTGCATAAGTCCAAGATCTTTCATGTCGAACTCTATAGTAGATAAGCCTTGTTTCAACCTTTTGATGAAGCTACCATTTCTTCCAGTCACAATCAGATCACCTACATACTAAAGTGCAATAGTAATGTCTTCCCCTTGCACTTTGTAGTTGAGAGTATGATATGCATTAGATTTCATGTATCCCAGATTAGCCAAATACTTGTCGATTCTACTATACCAACTTTTGGGTGCTTGCTTGAAGCCGTAGAGACTTTTCTTGAGATGGAAAACCTGTTTCTCTTCTTCTTGTTCAACATAACCTGTTGGTTGTTGCATGTAGACTTTCTCATCTAGGTAACCATTAAGAAAAGCATTCTTGACATCGAGCTGATACACATTCCATCTGATGAGTGTCACTAGTCATATCAAGAACGGTATGGAATCCATCTTTGCTACTGGAGCATAAGTCTCATTATAATCTTGACCATATTACTGTGCAAGTCCTTTCATGACTTTGCTGGAGATCATGAGAGCAGGGGATTGACTTAGGGATATGCATTTTTCCTTGGTCAAGGTGCTATACTATGGTTGTCAAACAAACAGCCAACTGTTTCTTTGTCTTGAACTAAAGCAGAATATAGAGCACTCACTACATGTGCACATCATGCTAGATGGCTGAGAAGACTATTGTCAGAAATAGATTACTTTGATGAATTAACACCAATAACAATACATTGTGATAATCAATTGGCTCAAGCATTGCCCAAGAATCTAGTATATCACTCTAGGACAAAGCACATTGATGTCAGAGAGAACTCCATCAGAGAAAGAGTGTTACTTAGTGACATCACACTATAGCATTGTGATAGCAAAGAAAATGTTGCAGACATCTTTACCAAACCACTTGATAAAGATCTTTTTGAGAAGCACTGACACACTCTTGGTTTGATGCAGCGGAAGGCAATTCCCATTAAAGGGGTGTGATAGAATGTAATGCTTAGTCCTTCTTTAATTCCCTAGAACCATCATCTTGAGGGAAGACCTACTTCATGATGTTGATCTTGAGGGAAGATGTTGCGAAACCATGCTCAAGATCATGTGATCATAAGTGCATAGCACTAACACATACTGAGTGCTATAAAGGAAAGGGTTAGATGCCCTAACCCCAACCCTTCATTTTCAACTAAATCTAGTGTACAATTAGTCATTTGTGGTGATCTCTCTAGCTGTGCCCTCTCTCCTCATCTCCACTCTTCTCCTCTCCCCTCTTCATATTTTGTCAATCTGATGCATCCACAAAAACATCAAAAGGTAATGTACAAATAGGTGGCTACAATATAGGTGCAATGACTAACATCTTTTTCAAGATATCAAAGGCTTCTTGTTGCTCTTTTTCCCATACATATGTTTCTGATTCCCTTGTTAGCTTAGTGAGTGGGAAGCATACTTTTGATAAATACCTTAAAAATCTATAATGCCATTTGATTTGACCAACAAATCTTTGCAATTGTTTGACAGTCTTTGGAGGGATTGCCTTCTGTATCACTGAGACTTTTTTGGGATCCTTCTTCCAAGATGATATGGTGAGGATATGGCCCAAAAGGACTCCTCTTTTTACAGCAAATGCACATTTAGCAAGGTTGCTATCCATTCTACATTTCTCAAAGCATAGTCTGAGCTGAGTGAGGTGCTCATGTCTCTTTCCAAATACTAAGAAATCATGTAGAAATAGTCACATGAAAGCTGTTAAGTATTCAGCAAATACCTCCTGTATGTAATTTTGGAACGTTGGCAGTGCATTCTTGAGTCCAAATGTCATTACATTTGATGCAAACACTCCCCACATAGTTATAAATGTTGTTTTAACCTTGTCTTCTAGGGCCATTCTAATCTAATTATAGCCACTGAATCCATCAAGAAAATTATAAATTTCATATCATGCTACAGCATCTAAGACTAAGTTACAAAATGGTAGTGGGAATGGATCAGTAAATGTGGCAACATTCAACTTCCTATAATCTACATAGATCTTGAGTTTTTCATTCTTTTTTAGAATGATGACAATTGGTGACGACCATGTCATGTGATCTAATGATAGATGAATCCAACCTTGAGTAGTTTATCCAGCTCCTCTGGCATAATTGGGGTTCATTCCATACCGATGTTGGATCACTAGAGTTGCATCCTTCCTTAGGTTGATCCTATGTTCTACCCCTTTCATATCTGTATAATGCCACACAAACACATCTTTTCATTCAATCAGCAATTGTCTAAGGTGTTCTTTGAATGGCTCTTTAAATCCAATGCTTACAAGCACTATGTTTGGGTCACTAGGGTCTCCAAGATCCATTTCTTCGAGATCATCCTCTTTTACTCTTGCACTTCTTTTCATATGTTCTTCAAACTATTGCTTAGCCTCAATCCTTTGCATGAATGGGAGTCTCATTGATTCTTAGTAACACTTTTGGGAAGTGGAAGTCAGACAACTGTATGTTTGGAATCGAATCTGCTATTGCATTCCCCTTTTTCTATATCTTAGCTTCCGTTGCATCCTTCGCTACATTGATTTGCAGAATCTTCTCTAAGGCTTTATTCCTAACCCCTTCTTGTTCAGCCCAATCAATTGCCTAATTGTATTCTTGGGAGTTTCCCCCAAGCCTGGGAGTGGTTGTTTTCACTTTGATCTCGTTACTACCATTGCCTCCACATTTGTGTGAGCTTTAGTAGTCTCCTTGTTTTTCCTTACTATTGTGCCTTCACCTTCATCTTCATGAAATGAGTTGTGTTATTTGGTTGTATTGACTGTTGTGAGACAGGTGGACTAGCGTCATGATGCCTAGTCTGCTTCCATTCCTCGATGCTCATTAGGAATACCATATTAGCTCTAGTTGGTGGTTGTGCTAGGAGATTTGGGTTCCCTCTTGCATTATACTGCACGATTGGAATGCCTCTTTCCTCCATGTGCTTATGCCATAGTTCACATTGTGGTTGTTCGACCTTCGTGGTGCAATATTATTGAACCTTTGTTGCATTTGTCCTCCCATCCCAATCTGATTGACGGTGGCGGGACCGCATTGTTTGCTACTTGAATGTGATGGGGTACTGTGACGCCAAAAATTGATATTTTTTATTTGGCATTGGTATTGTTTTTCTCTATGTTTAATAACAGTTTGAGTATCAAGTGATAGCCTAGCGGCTCTCACTTATTTTTATTTTCTAAGATATTGTATGGGATTGAGAGGATGAGTGGAATGGATCATTGTAAATACCATGTGTATGAATGATAAATACCTTGGTATGGGGTGAGAGTTATTTGTGTATGGGATATTATGGGGCTTTTAGAAAATAGGAAGAGTGAGTCTTATAAAGAGGTGGGCTCATGTCCATATGTTCCAATAATATAAGAGAGATCACATGCCCAAGCATGTGGAAGGCATGTGGAGGAGTGTGGAGTCAAGAGGAATCCTTCTAGAATTCCTATGTGGAATAAGGAGGATGTGGACATATGGAAAAGAGAGGGTCCCTATGGGCTCCATGTGGGGAGACTCTTGACTTTCTCAATATTTTAAGAGTCTTGAGCATATTTTGATAGGACACATGGCAAGAGTAGCCAAAAAGGACATGGATGGTGACATACGGGCTTATGTAATTGATGGTGGGGAAAGGAATCTACAGGCAGCAATTGTAAATGAGTGAAGGAGGGTGACAAAATCTCTATAAAAGGAGCCCTCCTCTCCCTTGTTCATCATCTCTTCCACCATTAGGCCTCATGTTGTTGTAGCTCTAGTCTCTTCAAGCCTCTTCCATTAGCCTTCTCTCCCTCTTGTAGATATTCTCTTATGTAGACTCTTGAGTCCATCTCTCTCTAGTTCATTCTCTCTCTATGAGTAGTCTTAGAGCTTCCGCTCCCTCTTGTACATATGAAACCTCTGTTGAGATATCGAGCTCCACTCGTGATATGCCAGGGTGACTGTTGTGCATTTATGTCATCGACTTGATACTTTGACAAAAATGTATAGCACAAATACGCAAGCCAGGAAAATGCAGCTCAAGTAGGAGTTGCATAATGTGCAGAGAGTGTTGAAAGTTCACGCTCAACATCATGTGATCATGTGTGCATAGCACCATCACGTGATCATATGTGCATAGCACTAACCTTATAGAGTGCTATGAAGGAAAGGGTTAGATCCTCTAACCCTAACCCTAAAAGGGTTTGTATATATTCTATTTTTTCAACTAAATCTAGTGTACAGTTAGTCATTTGTGGTGTGCTCTCTAGCTGTGCCCTCTCTCCTCATCTCCACTCTTCTCCTCTCCCCTCTTCATATTTTGTCATAGTATCAGAGCATGGTTCTGCCTTCTGCTGAGGCGCCATCCTTCATTGTGATTCGTAAGAGTGAGATAGAGATTGTGAGATTGAGAGTTCTCTTGAGTGATTGTGAGATCCTTCCCTTCACTTCCGTTGAGAGAAATTTCCGTCCATTGAGAGAAAATTTCCGTCCATTATTCTTTCTTTGAGTGAAAGAGAGCATTCTTTAAGTGCTTATGATAGTTTCTTGTGAGGGAGAGAGAGACTTATGTTCATGAGATTTCTGTGAATCTCATCCATTTCCATTCATTATGATTTGAGAGATTTCTTTTGAAGAGATTCAATGAGAGAGAGGGAGGTTTCTGATTCCGAATATGTGAGATAGAGAGCTTCTTGAAGAAACTCGAATGAAATATCCACGGACTACTTCTCCGACTCTCGGCTGCCATAGCAATGAGAAGTAGTGCCCACAAGTGACCCTTGTAGTCGCATCTACCAGCAACAGCTGCTCCATCCACACGGGCTACAGCGACCTCTCATAAAGAAGCGCACCTTCAAGCTCCAACAACCTTAGCTTGGTAGCTCACGGCCTCCTAAAGCTCATATGGATGGCCGAGTTCTTCTCAAAAACTGGAAGCCTTTACAAGGCCTTCCATCCGCCTCTCCAATAGCACAATGGCACTAACCGTCTCTCTAACCAGCACCACTCCTCCATAGCAATGACCCTAGTCTCTCCTAGCCTCCAACAGCTCCGTCAGAAGACAACCTCATGCCTCCAACAACATACTTGAGCTTCTAAAGCTCTCGGCTACCCCGGCTCCTCCAACACATGTCTCGTACGACAAGCCAACAAGGAATCGACGAGTAGGCTCCTTTATGAGCAACCACTTCTAAGGCTCCAAGCTCCAAAGACTCAGCACTCAACGCTTCTTCTTCCATTCCAAACAAGACTGCAATAGGAGCTCCCTTTCTAGTGCAGCGCCATCCGCCAGAGCCCGTGCGGCTACTCAACCAACGAGCAGCAGCATCAAGCGACCTCAACAATGGCCTCCTCGACAGATTCCACAATGGAAGGCTGAGGCTTCAGTAGCTCCTTCAATAGGCAGCACCTACGAGCTGCTACGGGGGCTCCCCAACCAACGCCTCCTTGTGGAGGCTCTTTGACCAAAGGTGGGTTCTCAGCAACAGATTCGCGACCTCTCCATCAACACCCATGCGGCTCCAACGTTCTCCATGCTCAGCAACGACAGTCGACCACCTCTAATGCTCAACCATCGAAAAGGCTCACGGGCCTCTCCAAGTCACATAACACCGAACACGATGGAACCTCAGTGACGAAAATCCGTAGCAAACAAAATCTCCAAGATTCCATCGAATTTTCAACAAGATTCCGGCCACCCATAGACTCGAACCATAGTCTGCCACATGGCAGACCTTATCTGCCACATCATCGCCCTTGATCAGCATGCCACATCACCACATTATCCTGACACATGGTAGCCAACTATCACATCATCAACCTTGTCATCCTATCTACCACATCAGCAGCCCAACTTAGCTGACATGTCATCAGTGCCACATCATCCTACCATGTCACCACTACCACATCATCAGGACATGTCATCCTATCACATCATCAGGCCACTTCATCAGTGCCACATCATCACAACCACATCATCACTGCCACATCAGCATTACCATGTCACCTTGCTGACATCATCATCTGTGCCACTGCAGTAGTCCAATCAGCACTGACCTCTGCAGGCACACACAGTGTTTCACAATCACTTCGTGTGACCACTCCTGCCACCTCAGCACAGAGCTTCACAAGCACACCTCTTGCTAGGCATAGTGCCACCTCATCATTGCATGTGACTCACTGTGACACATCATCATTGAGCACCATTTGCACTCCTTTTGCCCCTCCACCTAGATCAAGTCATATCTCTTCATCCAGGAAGAATTTGAGGGCGCTCCAAAAAGAAAAGTCGCTTATTTTTTCATGCTCTATGCACTCGTCACATCATACACATATTTCAACGCAAGTTACACTCACATTTGAGCCTCACCTACAAAACCACTTCCTTCATGCACATTACATCGATGCATTTGACCTAGCACTTAAAAAGAACAAAAGAAAAGGAATTATTTGCTGTTCTTTAATCGATCGACGGTTGGTTTAAATCTAGATCAGAGTAGACTAGATCGCCATAGAGGGGACGCTTTGAATCTCCCCAAGTTGCCAATCTAAGCCATGCCCGAAATTCCTGACTAGTACCTACTCGGAGTCATTCCATACGCTCACATACGGTTTCACATCATTACATTACCTAAAACCTTACGTTCATCAGTTCAATGAGCAGACTTCAGAGTTCAGAGGCATTGTAGATTGATTCAGTCTGTAGATAGCATTTGATTTCACACACACATGCCACCATTGTAAAGCCTATTCGGCTAGCTCACGACATCATGCACATCATTTTCAGCCTTGTAAAGCCTCTTGGCTATTCCCGGCATCATTACCACAAGCCTTGTAATACAGATCAGATTTTATATACTGCAGTTCTATCTTCACCGACGATACATAGATTTCACTTGGCATAGACAGTGTATTTATAGTTGATTCATACAGAGATTTTCACGACACTTTTGAGTACATTTCTTGCACCATGGCGACTAGCAACCAAATCTGGAGGCATCTGCTAAGTTAGACAACTCCAATTATGGTACATGGAAATACCAAATGGAGACCATTCTTGTGCTTCAGGACAAATGGGAGTATGTCGATGGGTCTACACCTAGACCATTGGATAATCTAGCCACTAGTAGCTCTACTCCATCTGTTGTCACAGCACTAGCAACAGAATCTACATCGGGATCTACATCTACACAAACAGTTTTTGCACCAGTAGTAGATCTTGCCATTTCTCGAGCTCAAGCAGAATGGGATAAGAAAGATAATTATGCCTATCACCTGATCAAGCAGAATGTGCAAGATGTCATGCGAGGACAACTCAACACAGTCAAGACATCAAAAGAAGCATGGGATATGTTCGCAGCTCTCTACGAGTCCAAGAACACATCCAAGATTCTCACCCTGAGAAACCAGATCAACCAGAGTTTCTGCAATAGCCGTGAAACCGGTCATGCTTATGTACTCCGCATCAAAGACTACAACAATCAACTTGCAGCAGCAGGAGAGACTATGAACCTTGCAGAAATGGTTCAAGTAATCCTGAATGGACTAGGAGAGGGATACGAGAATCTGGTCCAAAGTATTGCCATCCAACAGCAAATTCCAACACTGGAAGAACTTCAATCAGTCCTACTTGGTGAAGAACTCAGGACTCAAGCCATCCAAGCACGCAAAGGTCATTCTAATGATCAGGCATTCACAGCTTCAGATAGAAGCAGAGGCAAAGGCAAAGGCAGAGGTAGATCATACCAGAAAAGTGGTCATCATCAACAAAATCAAAGTCAGAATCAGCATCAGCATCAGCATCTTCCTCAGCAACATCAGAATTAGCAAAGAGAAAATCATTCTAATCGAGGAAGATTCCAAGGACGAGGGAATGCATCCACCAACATGTCAAACATCTAGTGCAACTACTGTCACAAGTTTGGACACTATGAAAGAGATTGCCACAAGAAGCAGTATGACCAAGGCAGTCAATCCACCAGCAGTAATCGAGGGAATTCCCGAGGCAGAGGAAATCATCGTGGTGGACATTCTAGTCACAATCATTTTGCAAATGAACATGGAAATATGTTTCTTGCAAGCGAGGAATTACATTAGACTGATACAATGTACTCAGACACTGATTTCAATCCCAAAGAGGATTTTAGTTATCAAGTCGACCAAGTGGAATAGGATCCTTGGTATATCGACAGCGGTGCATCATCTCATATGACAAATCATCAGGAATGGTTCACATAAATGAAGCCATTAGAAGGTCAAAAAAATGTCATCTACACAGTAGATAATACACCGAATCCAGTCCAAGGGACATGTGTTATCCCTATGAATAATTTCACTGGTACAAAAGGATTAGTCAAAGATGTGCTCTATGTTCCGAAGCTCAGCAAGAACCTTTTGTCAGTAGGTCAAATGACAGAACATAATTACAAAGTCATCTTCGATGGTGATGAATGCACTATCAGAGACAAATCCAAAAGATGTCAGCTAGTAGCAAAAGGTGTCAAGGAAGGACGCTTATACAGAATGCTAGCTATAGTACCAGATAAGCATGCCATGTCAGTTCAACAGCAACAGATGCCACTATCTGCAAAATGGCACAAGAGATATGGTCATGTCAATTTCAAGTACTTGTTAGATCTCAGGAATCAGAATATGGCAATTGGGATTCCGAAGCTACAGTTTCTTGGAAAAGTTTATGAAGCATGCTGCTTCGGCAAACAAAAGCGAATCAACTTTATTAGAAGTACCTCTCGTGCACGAGGTATTCTTGATTTGATACATACAGATGTATGGGGTTATGCCCAAACCCGCAGCATTAATGGTTCACTTTATTACTTAACCTTCATCGATGACTACAGCAGATATTGTTGGGTCTACTTTCTGAAAGAGAAATCTGAAGTGTTTTCCAGATTTCAAGAATTCAAAGCCATGGTAGAAAACCAAACAGGCAGAAAGATCAAGGTCATGAGATCAGACAGAGGAGATGAATACATGTCTTCAGCATTCATGAACTTTTGCAAAAATCATGGCACACAAAGACAATTCACATGTGCAGATACTCCTCAGCAAAATGCAAGAGCTAAAAGGAAGAATGGGACTTTAGTAGACAGTGCTAGAGAAATGCTTAGTGAAAAGCATCTTTTGAATCAGTATTGGGTAGAAGCAATAGCTACAACTAACTTCTTGCTTAATCGGCTTCCTACCAAACCAATACAGGGTATGACTCCTTATGAAGCATTCACTAGACACAAGCCACGCATTGGGCATCTCCGCATATTTGGTTGCATAGCATATGCCCACATACATGATGATCATCACAGGAAATTGGATGTGAAGTCACGCAAATGCATCATGGTTGGCTACAGTGAAGAAAGCAAAGCATACAAATTGTATGATCCCATCAACCGCAAGGTCATTATCTCCAGAGATGTAATCTTTGATGAGGAATCAGAATGGAAAACCTCACCTGCACAGGAGATAGAAGCATCGACTTCACAGTCATCTACAGAACAGGTTGATGAAGAAGAGCAAGAATTGCCAGCAACACCCCAAGCAGAGCCACAGCAGCTCAAATGGTCTACTAGGGAAAGCAGACCACCAGCCAGATTGACATCTGCTTAGAAAGGCAAAGCAATTCAGGTGGAAACCACCAACTATGCTCTTATGACTACCATCATGGCTACAGAAGAGCCAGTGTACTTACAAGCACCCAGAAGTTGGTACAGTAGAATTAACAAGTAATTTGCTGATTTGGGATACATGAAGTCCAATGCAGATCATACTCTCTACTATAAAGTTCAAGGGGAAGACATTACTATTGCACTTTTGTACGTAGATGATCTGATTGTGACAAGAAGCAAGGATAGCTTCATCAGAAAATTAAAACAAGACTTATCTGCAGAGTTCAACATGAAAGATCTTGGACTTATGCACTATTGTCTTGGAATTGAGTTCTGGAGAGATTCAGATAGCACATTCATGAGTCAGCTCAAGTATGTTGACAGTCTCCTAAAGAAGTTTCATATGGCAGATTGCAAGATTGCAGCCACTCCCATGGAACAGAGTTTGAAACTTACTAAAGATTCAGAAAAGCCTATAGTCAATGATAGATACTACAGGCAGCTCATCGAATCTCTTATATATCTAACAATCACATGGCCAGATATTTGTTATGCAGTAAGCTCACTAGCATAGTTTATGGCAAATTCAAAACAGTCTCACTGGAATGCAGCCAAAAGAGTCTTGAGATACATCAGAGGTACAAGACAGTTTGGGATAGAATACAGAGGAAGTCATCCACGGTTGCATGGATACTGTGACAGTGACTATGCTGGAGATCATGAGACCAGGAGATCGACATAGGGATATGCATTTTTCCTTGGTCAAGGTGCTATATCATGGTTGTCAAACAAACAGCCAACTGTTTCTTTGTCTTCGACTGAAGCAGAATATAGAGCACTCACTGCAGGTGCATGTGAGGCTATATGGCTCAGAAGACTATTGTCAGAAATAGATTACTTTGATGAGTCAAAGCCAACAACAATATACTGTGATAATCAATCGGCTCAAGCATTGGCCAAAAATCTAGTATATCACTCCAAGACAAAGCACATTGATGTCAAAGAGCACTTCATCAGAGAAAGAGTGTTACTTGGTGACATCACACTGTAGCATTGTGATAGCAAAGAAAATGTTGCAGAGATCTTTACCAAACCACTCAGTAAAGAGCTATTCAAGAAACACCGACTAGCTCTTGGTTTGACGCAGAGGAAGGACATTCCCATTAAAGGGGTGTGATGGAATGTAATGCTCAGTCCTTCTTCGATTCCCCAGAATCATCATCTTGAGGGAAGGCCTACTTCATGATGTTGATCTTGAGGGAAGGTGTTGAAAGTTCACGCTCAACATCATGTGATCGTGTGCATAGCACCATCACGTGATCATATGTGCATAGCACTGACCTTATAGAGTGCTATAAAGGAAAGGGTTAGATCCCCTAACCCTAACCCTAAAAGGGTTTGTATATATTCTATTTTTTCAACTAAATCTAGTGTACAGTTAGTCATTTGTGGTGTGCTCTCTAGCTGTGCCCTCTCTCCTCATCTCCACTCTTCTCCTCTCCCCTCTTCATATTTTGTCAAAGAGAAAATATGAGCATCAATGACTACCACATGAAGGTGAAGAAGATTGCAGATGCACTTGCTTCCATTGGGTCGCTAGTGAAAGATGATGATTTAGTTTCTGTGACCTTGAATTGTCTAGGAAAAAATTACGCATAGTTTCGGACATCCATTGCCATCCATGAGAATTTTCTTGATTTTTGGGAGTTGATTGCTCTTCTAATTTCTAAAGAGTAGAGAAATGGTGGTGCATCTTCTTCAGGAGAAACTTCAAAAGAAACTGTCTTCTACTCAAATGCTGGAAGAGGTAGAGGCAGAGATGGACCAGGCCGGTCTAGAGGCTGTGGCAGAAATCAGAATATGTAGCAAATTCAAGAAAACCAGTCCTATGGAGGAGGACGTGGTATTCTTAGAGGCAGGGAGAGCCAAAGAGGTCATGGTGGATGGCAGGGAGGCCAAAATGCAAATAGCAATGTTGAATGCTACTACTGTGGTAAAATGGGTCATATGGTTAAAGACTGCTATAAAAAGCAGAATGACATCATGATTGGAAAATTGCAACAAGGCCATCATGCATCCTCTAGTAGACAGGGGGATGATAGAAATAAGCATCTCTTTATGGTGCAGCACATGACCAATTCTATGACAAGTGCAGAAGAAGGCAATGATGTGTGGTATGTTGACTCACGTGCATCAAACCACATGACAAGTCATGCAGAATGGATGCAAGATGCAAGGAAAATGGAAAGACCAGGATTTGTGGAGACTGGTGATGATACTACACATCCTATTGTGCAGATGGTAAAATTCCTTTATCTATGCAGGTTTCTATTGGTCAAATGGTTGAGTAGGGCTTGCAGGTTAGATTTAATCCTCATGGATGCTTTGTTGAGGATATGAAAAATAAAGGTCGCTTGATAGCAAAAGGGAAGAAGAAGGGTAGGATGTTCACATTGGATGCGGACATGCATGAATTGAGTGCAGCAATGTTTGCACATGGGACTGGTGTAGTTGTAGATATTGATATCTGGCATAAACGCGTTGGTCATGTTAATGTATAGTGACTGAAATTAATGTAGGCCCAAAATATTGTTGCAAGATTGCCTAAGTTCAAGGTTGCAAAAATGCATAAGGTATGTGAAGCCTGTCAATTTGGAAAACAGGTAAGGAAACCATTTTCTAGACATGTTCAAGAGAGTAAGAGGCCATTGCCTCAAGACAAGAATGCAATTGGCTGCAAGTGGGTTTATAAGGTGAAGCAAAATGCAGATGGTTCTGTGAATAGATACAAGGCAAGATTAGTTGTCAAGGGGTATGCACAGACATGACATTGATTATGAAGAAACATTCAGTCTGGTTGCAAGGATGGCAACCATAAGAGCAGTCATTGCTATGGCTGCATCAAAGGGATGGTCTTTACATCAGATGGATGTAAAGAATGCTTTCTTGCATGGTCATTTGCAAGAAGAGGTCTATATGGAGCAACCACCACGTTATGTTCATGCTGTTCATCCTGAGTTTGTTTGCAGGTTGAAGAAAGCCTTGTATGGCTTGAAGCAAGCACCCAGAGCATGGTCTGATAAGATAGGACAGTATCTTGTCACTATTGGTTTTCATATTTCCAAGGTAGATTTATCACTTTATGTGATAAAAACAGAGAAAGGCATTATGTTGCTTGTCATTTATGTCGATGATTTGATCATCACAGGTGATAGTGATGAAGATATCCTTCATGTGAAAATGCTATTGAAGTAGAAGTTTGAGATGAAGGATTTGGGAGAGCTGCATTACTTCTTGGGCATTTAGGTAATTAGATCCACAAGTGGGATATGGCTCTTGCAGAGGCAGTATGGATTGGGCATGTTGTCCAAATATGGGATGATAGCCTGTAAGCCTATTTAAGTTCCTTTGGAGCAGAATGTGAAGTTGAGCGCAGATGCAGGTGAGCTTCTGGAAGACCCTACTATGTACAAACGCATAGTAGGAAGTTTGATTTATATGACTATTACCAGGCCAAATTTGAGCTATGATGTTGGTTTGGTAAGTCAGTTTATGCAAGCTCCAAGGAAACCGCATTTGGATGCAGCTAGACGCATACTGAGGTATGTGAAGTCCACATTGCAGTATGGACTATTTTATGAGACTGGGGTTCAGATACAGTTGCATGGGTACACTAATGCTAATTGGGCTGGTAGTATTTCTAATAGACGATCTACCAATGGATATGTGTTCTCTTTTGGGCTTGGCATTGTACCATTAGAAAAAAAAGGGAACTCATTTTGGGACCTTGAGAGAAATTCACAATTTCTTCTTTTTTCTTTCCTCTAAAATAATAAAATATGACATAATCCCGTTGACATACGATGCAGAGTTTGATATTTTTGACATCACCGATGCGTTTGGAGCGGCCAAAACCCTCGGAATGACTTTTGAACACAAAAACGAGCACTTGGAGGTCCAAAAGACCACTCGTGCAATTGAATGCGATTTGATAGATTGGCACCCGCTCCAAACGCGTCGATGATGTCAAAAATATCAAACTCGGCATCGTATGCTGAAAATATCAAACTCGGCATCATATGTGCCGAGTTTGATATTTTTGACATCACCGACGAGTTTGAAGCAGCCCAAAACCCTCGGAATGACATTTGAAACACAAAAAACGAGCACCCAGAGGTCCAAAAGACCACTCGTGCAATTGAATGTGATTTGATAGGTTGACACCTTGCCAACCTATCAAATCGCATTCAATTACACAAGTGCTTTTCTGAGCCTTTTTTACCTTTTTCAAATCTCCGAGTGAGCGTTTTCGGTGTCAAATCGCATTCAATTGCACGAGTAGTTTTTCGAACCCTTTGGCCTTTTCCGAGCCTCCACGTATCCGTTTTCAATGTTTCAAAAGTCCTGAGGGTTTTGGCTCGCTCTGGACGCACTGGTGATGTCAAAAATACCAACTCTGCACCATATGTAAGATATATTAAAGTAGCTTAAGTATCCTTATTAAATAAGGACTCGGCAGTATTTCTTTTTTTTCATTTTTTCAACGTTACGTTGGCCCTCCTTTGATTGGTGGAGGGCTATTTTCCTTCTGGACTAAAAGGCCCCAAAATGAGCTCTGATTTTTCCTAATGAGCAAAACCAACATACCTTTCTTAAGATACTTCCCAACAATCTACTAATCATGCCACACTTTTCTCCTTCTTTGAATGACTTGGTGTGACTATGACATTCGGATGCATAGTTCATCCAACTGGGCTAGCTGATGTAATTGTCTCCTAATTGCTTATACTTCCCCAAGTTGATGTTGTATACCTGCTTGGAGACTCCGGACTAAGAACTCCAATGGTACCACCGCTTCCAAGCTAAAAGCCTTTCTAAAAGGTGTCAAATTAGTGGTTAGCTTGTAAGCTGGGCGATAAGGCCACAGCGGAACACCTACGATTTGTGCTCACCATCTTTGTAAGTATAACTTGAAAGTTTTATTTGTTGACTTGGCATGTCCGTTTGATATCCCAATCCCTTTGATGTATTCTCACCATCTTTTGTGAGTATCAACTTAAAAGTTTTATTGGTCGACTTGGCGCATCCGTTGCACCAAGGATAGTATGTCATAGCAACTCAATGTATGACCATGAACTATTTGGTCAACAACTCAAAAACTTCAGTCATTGAAACACTCAATGGACCAGCCATATCTGTAAAATTATCTTTTCAAAGGGAAACGTCGCAATGGTTCAAGCCGAGTTATCTCTCAAGGCTTTGGCCTCTACACATTTATTAGTATAAGCTGTAGCTTCCAGAATGCACTTATTCTGTGTATGCTGAGTTATATTCTTGAAAGGACCCATGTAATATAAGAACCATCTTTGTAATTCTTCCCATGGTTGACTCGGCTGCAATGCCATGTGATCCTACGAAAGTAATCTTCTGTTCTTTGACAGACACCACATTCCATAGTCTACCCATTTAGAAGCATAATCTGTGCCTTCCAAAATGTATTCACTCTATGTTTACCGAGCTGTATTCATGAAAGGACCCATGTAATCGGGTAGTGATTGGGCGCATTGTTGGCCTTACTTCAGGCTTTGTGTTCTTGTTTTCCATCTTCATTCACTTACTGCTTTGCCACCTTTGATGAAGGCCGATTTCCCATCTTTCTTGGCACTCGTACTTTTTCCAGTTCAGCCATTGTTGGCCCACAGTGGCTCTAACTCTAGCTCTTGTGAGGACCAGCACCGTCAAGGAAGGAAACCAGTAATCGAGCGCTACTGGTAGCACAGCCTGATCAGTGTTTCTAAGCCTGATCACAAACGAGATCAATAACAGAGCGCTGCTTGTGCTCAGCCCAATCAGTCTGTCTAGGCCTCTCCTCTATGGTTTCCCAGAGGTAGCTCGTCGCCTAACAAGTGCTACCGTCACTCCAGTAGACTGTCTACACATGTCGAATTTTAAAGAGGATATATCTACAGCCCTTTGTGTGGTTAACTCAAGTCATGCTCTCTGGGCCCCGACTATGTCAAATCCCCTTGCTGCTTCTAGGTCAGGTCACTAGGGTGGAGGAAGTCTATGATTGTCCTTTAGTTGGACTCTAATTTGACCCTCCTAGTTTTGCCTCTGCAATCGAAGGAGCCAGTCTCTCCCATGCGGCATGGGACGCCCTCTCCTCATCTCGTCTCTGAAAGTGGCCAATCGAGACCCTCAAGGAGTGTAGAAGATAATCTCCCATATGCCTTATATGCAACTGGATGACTCCAAATCTTATATGCCCACGTAACGATAGGTCTGTGATTGGGGTCCAGGCAAGTTTATCCCTGGAAGACTGACCATCCAGGACTGGTAGGAGGGGTTTTCCACTCCAGCTTAGCTCCTTGGTTACCACTGATGCCCTGGTGGAGCAGAGCCCAATATACCTTGGACCTCATTTGTCTTTCTTAATCCTTTGGTAACAAAGTTGCAGTGGGTGATATGGAGATGATACATCGCATACCGAGGTATTCATTAGCTGTGCTTCCAAGGCCTCCCCAAGGAGTACAAATCTATTTTTTCTTCTATCATGGCCTGTTTTGGCTAAGACACCAACCACAGCAACCTTGGTACTCTCAGACAACGGAACCCTGAAGGTGCTGCTGATTGTAGATGACCCAGATACCCTAAGGGAGGTACTTCTAGATGCTCCTATAGGATGAAAAATCCTTCAAATTCCAGATATATTCATTGACTCCATGACAATGGCTCTGACACCAATTGAAGGTCCATTGAATCAAAGACTAGGATCAGAAACAAAAAATGCGGCCTGGCCAAACACATGAGCTTCACAATGGAGGCCTTGAAGAAGTGTGCCAATCGTTTCCATGCTTTTTGCAAAGTGCCACTATCCAAGTACTGATTAACAGGACCATGGCTCAAGCCCTCACGCCAATATATAGGCTCTGTGCTCGACGCGTTCAAGTCCCAAAGAGACACAGTGACTGCTAATGCAATCCCATTCTATTTTCTCAAGGAAAAATGAAAAAAATTGTCTTAAGACAAAAGACCATCATGATCAAGCCTTGTGGGAGGGCAAATAGGAATATCCTTTGGCAAATTTCAGCACATCCAAACACATTGAGGTTCATCAATGTCCCCTTCCCTAGTCTTCCTGGAACCTTTCTGTCCAATGTCTTCCTGGAACCTTTCTGTCCAATCAGCGCCAGCGTATATAGCCTCAATTTGCATCAGCATAATACCTTAAAAGAAGTCCCTCATGAACCCATGCTGCAGTTGTCCCTTTAAACAAATCAGGATCTTCTCAAAACCTTCAGTCGCTGGTTGACTCTCTTGAGTCTGGAAGCAGACAAGTTCACCCTGAACGCTCAGCAGATGCTGTCAGCTAACTACCAGAATTGCTTGACTGGAGCCTGCCCCACTCCACTCAAGAGATCATCAACATTTGCCTTGCTTAAATAACGGGCACCAGTCCTCTCTTCTTAGCACAGCACAGACCATTGTCGGCCTGGCCCCAAAGGAGAAAAGCACTGGTACGTAAATAATGCATTATTGTCACCATTAACCGCCACAAGAACACTTACTGATTGTAATTGTGGAGTTGACTTAGCACATAACATTGTACCATACACAAACTGGCCATTTCTTATGACACATGACTCAAGTGCTTGACACGTTCAAGTCCCAAAGAGACAGACGTGGCTGCTAATGCAATCCCAACCTAATCCTGTTTTCTCAAGGGAGACTCAAACAACAGATTGTCATCACCAAGCCTTGTGGGAGGGGAAGGAGAATATCCTCATATCGAGCACATTGAAGTTCCAATGTCCCCTTCCCAAAATCACTGCCAGCATATATAGCCTCGATTTGCATCAGCATAATACATTAAAAACCAATGCATGATTGGAATGGCAGTTGTGCCTTTAAACAGATCAGGATCTTCTCAAAACCTTCATGTGGCTTGTTGATTCCTTAAAGTGTGGAAGAAGATAAGTTAGCCCTGAAAGCTAACTCAACAGAATTGCTTGACTCGGGCCTGCCCCATTCCACTCAAGAGAACATCAAGATTTGCCTTGCTTAATTTATGGGCACCGTACCTCTCTTGTTAGCACAGCAGACACTGTTGTGGAACGACCCCAAAGGAGAAAAGCATGGTATGTACATAAAGCATTATTGTCACCAACAATCCCACAACAACACTTTAGCCACTGTAATTCTGAAGGTGCTTAGATCTCAGCACATAATATTGTGCCATGAACAAACTGGCCATTTCTTATGACACATGGATATCCCTTAGGGGTATTGATTAGGGCATAAGTAGTAGCCAACTTATCTTTGTGCCCAAACAGTGTCATCCTCCTTTTACTCTGTAACATAGTCCAAACCAAGCATCTATCTTCCTCCTGCACTTGAAAATGTATTTCAGCTTTGTGTATCTTTGCCCCTACCCCCATCAAAACCGCATGAATGCCAGTCCATCAAATCTATCCTGCCTTCCTTCCATGCTATGGCATTTTGTCTCATTACCCCTCTTGCAGGTAAGCATCAGCATATATGTCTGCCATCAAGACGTATGGAGCAGGTAGTTTTTCATCTAGTCTCACAACATTCTCAAAGGCATGCCTTCCAACACCTACATTCTTCCACTTTCGACAAGCACCCAGCACAGTCAACCAGGCTATGACATCAGGATGGGAAGGCATCTTCTCCACTATTGCCACTGCCTCCTCTACTCGGCCTGCACGACTGAGAAGATCAAT
Source organism: Dipteris shenzhenensis (assembly GCF_047967505.1). Taxonomy (NCBI): domain Eukaryota; kingdom Viridiplantae; phylum Streptophyta; class Polypodiopsida; order Gleicheniales; family Dipteridaceae; genus Dipteris; species Dipteris shenzhenensis. Next base: position 52,836,645 of record NC_141615.1, read on the forward strand.
TACACAAGTATAGTGCTCCATAGCTGGGACAATGCCATAGAAGTTTCTCATAGCCTGAAAACACTCTTGGCCCTTGTCCACGAGACCCACATGACTGCATAGAGTAAGAACGCTAAGAAATGTGGACCAATTTGGCTCTACATCTTCTTGCCTCATCCTCTCGAAGAAGTGAAACACAAGTTCACGCTCTCCCTGACGGGCATACCCTGCAATCAATGCACTAAATGCAACAACACCCCTTGTGGGCAATCCATCAAACAGAAGTTGGGCATCAACCATGCTCCCACATTTAGCATACAAGTCAATAAGAGTACTTGCCACAATTGCAGTACTCTCAAATTCCGCCCTACTAATTTCAAAATGCAATTCCTTTCCGGTATCAAGAGCTGCTGTGTTGCTACATGCTTTCAGAATGGCAACAAACGTAGCTGTACTTGGTGACAGACCTTGCTCTTGCATTTGTGCATAAAGTCTAAAAGCCTCCTCATTTTCATCCTCCTCAGCATATCCCAAAATCATGGTAGTCCATGTAAACACATCATGGTGAGGCAATTCATCGAAGACACGCCGTGCGTCCTCCATACTTCCACATTTCGCATACATTTTCACCACAGTAGTTTCCAAAAACATATCTGACTCAAAGACACTCTTGACTGCTTGGGAGTGGATGGCTCTACCTTTTACCAGGCACTCTGATTTTGTGGAGTCCCTATCAGAAATTGTCCAATCTTCTAGTGATGCCAGGCTACTGCAAGCTGACAATGCACCAAGAAAGGTTCGATGATTTGGTCGGACGCCTTCCTTGTGCATCTGTACATACAGATCCAACGCCAATGTACCCTCTTCTTGCTCAGCATACCCCAGGACCATGGTATTCCATGTAGCCACATTCCGCTCAGGCAATTTGTCAAAGACCCATCTCGCATCCTTCACACTCCCACAGTTTGCATACATGTCCACCAAGGTGGTTCCCACAAACACATTCAATGCAAAGCTACTCCGTACTACTTGGGAGTGGATTGCTCTACCTTTTGCCAGACATCCTGCTTTTGCAGATCTCCCATCAAATTGTTTCTCCTCTGCCAGGGTACTGCAAGCCTTCAATGTGCCCACAAAGGTTCGAGCATCCGGTTGGACACCTTCCCAATGCATCCGCCCATAGAACTCCAAAGCCAGCATACTTTCTTCTTGCTCGGCATACCCCAGGATCATGGTAGTCCACGTAAATACATCACGGCAAGACAACTCATCGAAGACACGCTGTGCACCCTCCATGCTCCCACATTTTGTATACAAGTTTATCAAGGTGGTTCCCACGAACACATCTGACTCGAAGCCACCCTTGAGAACTTGAGAGTGTATGCCTCTACCTTTAGCCAGGCATTCTGCTTTTGCAAATTTTGCATTAACTTGTTTCCTCCCTTCTAAAGCTACCAAGCTACTGCAAGCCATCAAGGCAGCAACTAAGGTTCGACCATCAGGTTGGACACCTTTTTCGTGCATCCGTGCATACAACTCTAAAGCTCGTGCACCCTCTTGCTGCTTGGCATACCCCAGGATAATAATATTCCACGACACCACATTGGGGTTCGATATGCTGTCAAACACACGGCGGGCCTCCATCAGGCTACCACGATTAGCATACATGTGCATCAAACTGTTTGCTTTATGTACAGGAAGTTCATTCAAGCGCTCCACCGTAATCGACCCCAGCGGAGGTAACCTCATGAGGACAGAATGTCCCTCTCTGCGTACACCAAAGGAATGGCTGTGGAGAGGCAGCGAGGCCATAATTCATTAAGATGACAGCAAAGAGCCACCTTACATAAAGATGTGGAAGTGGCGCTGAGTACAACTTCATTGGATTAAAGGCACTAAAGGAGGATAACCTGAAGCTGTGGCATTTTGTTCATTTACATGAAGCTACCCATGGGCCATTGGGCTACAAAACCGCTTCCAAACTACCCACCTTCCACGATACTGCCTCGTAGATGAGCAATGTTCCTGTCTTTGAGTTTGACATGGTGTTTTTTTCCACATGCTTGCTAAATTCTCGATTCGAGAATGCCCATTGACATTGTCCGTCGTGTTTGAAGGGGCATGAGTTGTGTCTCCCAGGTTTGTTGATTATCTAACGTATCCTTTTGGCTTAGCATTATATGTTGTATGTTTGGCTTTATTTAGTCAAGTGGAGATAGCCTAATTTAATCAAAATTTATATTCTTCTCTAGGTTTCTTAATTTAATCAAAATTTACTTGAGCTTATGCCTTTCTCAATGTTTGCCTTGTTTGATTTTTGGAGCCCTAAGTCAGCAACATGTATTCTAATTTTAGTTGTCAAAAAGGAAGATCAAAAGTATTAGGTGAAGTTCGAATGAGTTCTTTCTCTAATCTTGTCATTAACCTTATCCAACTTCTTGAAAAAACCCGAATCTCTCTTCTTATAGTTTCCAATCAATTATCAATGTCACCTTTGATGCTTTTCCTCATCTCCCCCTACCACCTTTTCTCTCTGAGTGGGGAGGGGAATGAAAAAGGGGCTACCAAGCACCTATTTTCATCCCCTCCCTCTCCCTCCCAATGTATTGTATACACATCACACATATAATATAGCTCATGCCCCCCACCATACAACCCCACACCTAGATGACCCAGATCCCCACCATACAATTCCTTACACCCATCATACAACGCCCCAGCCCCACCCCTATAAGACAATCACTTCTATACAACCCTATAGCCCCATGACTTGGTGGGGGGAGGGGGATGAAAAAGGGGCTCCATATGAGCCCCTAGGTCCCTCTCCCTCTCCCTCTCCCTCTCCCTCCCCCTCTCTCTCTCTCCCTACTTTCATCCTTCTCCCTTGCCCATGACCCACCTTTGTTCTCTCCGAGGGGAGGGATGAAAAAAAGGGCTCTCAGGATCCCCATTTTCATTTGTGCTAGTGCAAATGAAAAAGGCGACCTAAAGAGCCCCTATTTTCATCCCTCTCCCTCCCTCCACTAATCATTTTTTCCCTTTAGGAAGGCAGGGAGGGGGATAAAAAGAGGCTCAAGAGAGCCTTTTTGTTCATCTTCCTACATCCCCCTACCTACTTTTGTTTCCCTTCCTAGGGAGGATGATTAAAGGGGCTTAAGAGAGCCCTTTTTCGTCCCTCCCCCATTTCTCCACCCGCCTTTGTTTCTCTCTAAGAGGGGGTTGAAAAAGGGACATCCGCCCGTCCTTTGTTTCTCTCCCAAAGAGCCCTTTTTTTCATCCTCCCCTCCCCCACTCACGTTTGTTTTCTCTCAAGGAGGGGGGGAGGGGGATGAAAAAGGGGCAACCATCCATGACATAAAGGCATGAGGAGAAGCTTCAAGAGTTGAAGGAAGCAAATGGTCCACAAGTAGAGTCCCGATTTCCACTAAGAGAAGAAAGGGAGCACCTTAGAGGGGGGGAAAATGGAACATTAGAAGATGCACGAGAATTTCATGAACAAAGCCATGGACCTTCAGGAGTAGTAAATCCTATTGGTATCTATAAAATTACCTTGGCTATAGTTGATGAGGATCTCATTCTTTTGATTGGCTTCACTCACATGCACTTGTTGGGTATTTACCGGGGGCATGCCCCCTACTAGAATTCTTGAGGTATGGGTGAGGAACAACTGGCTTAAGAAAGGTTTTGTTGTCATGAATGTGAGGGAGGCTATTCTGTCTTCCTATTTGAAAGGGCTAATATGGCTGCAAGAGTTCTCCACGAGGGTCTTTGGACTATTTGGAATCAACCTCTCCATCTACCCTAAATTTTAGCCCTAACAACCAATGTTCCACCAAGTTGTTGTTCTGGGTAGAACTTTTTGACCTCCCACTCTCCTGATACAATCAAGCTGTGTCCCTTCGTTTTGGTCTTGGAGAGGTTGTTAGTGTTGAAAAGGAGCAGCTCATAAATCCGATGGGGAACCCTTAAGTATGTGTTTAGCTTAATTTAGTTGAGGAGCTCCCAAGTACCCTTGTTATCCTAAAGGGAAGGGGGGAGCTTTTAGGGAATGACAGTTTACTTACAAGAACATCCCTAAGTCTTGCATCGTGTGTCGTCTCTCTACACACATAGTAAAGAATTAAGCTCAAAAAAAGGCAAAAGGTCGGCCTCTATTGTTCCCCCTCCTACCTCTAGGAGTAGCCCTCCCATGGTTGCTACTACTATGCAGCAAAATCAAGATCCTATTAGGATGGATGTCAAGGATTCTAAGAGGGAGACCTCTATTATTTCAAATAATCTCTTTGGCACTCTTGTTAACATTGAGATAGAGGAGTAAATTCCATAGAGGTTAAAAGAGTAGGTTAAAAATGGTTGGTCAAAAGTGTTCGAGGAAGAGGTGAACAAAATAGGTGATATGCTTATTGAACATAATGATGATGAATCAAAAGAAGAACTGCCAAAAATGCTCACCAACTACAAAAGGACCTTACAGAGTAAAGTAAGGCCCTAGCTATGATACACAACAAGAGGAGACTTTCTCATGCAAAGGATTTAGAATCTCAAGTGAAGAGACCTAACTTGAGGGCTAAGAAGGGATTTAAAAAGAATGGTAAGTAAGCCCATTTCTTTTCTCACACTTAATGTGTGTGGATTGACAGACCCCTCCAAAAGGGAGATTATTTCTAGATGGATGAGAGACATTGCTCCCTCCCATACTTTCCTTGCTTTGCAGGAGGTCAAGGTTACTAACCACACCCTTGATGCTAGACTAAAATCCATTTACAGCAAGAGAGAGTGGTTTTATGCCAAACATGATTTAGGGTAGAGGAGGTACTATCGTTGGAATTCTTTCACACTATATGCAAGGTATTGAGAGAGAATTCTTTCACACTATAAGCAAGGTATCGAGAGAGAGCTATTAGATAAGGAAAACATATGGATAGCCCTCCAATGTTCAATTGAGGAAGTGTAGTTTGCTATTTCTTCTATTTATGCTCCTACTAGAGTTCAAGACAGAAAAAGAGCTTGGGAATCTTTAAAACTTTTGGATTGTAATGGATTTGTGCTTGCAGACTTCAATATGGTTGAAGACTTCAGTATGGTTGAAAATAGAAATGATATATGGTTGGGCAAAGGGACAATTATTAGAGGCATAGAATTGTAGAATTGGGATGCTTTTAAAGATGCCTTACACTTGGTTGATCCTAGCACTCAAGAAATATTTACCTAGTTAGAATAAGTAGGGGAACTAAGAAGGGAAGCAAGGCTTGACCAAGCCTATTTATCTTAGGATCTTATAGCAAAAACTATCAAGATCACTACTCAAACTTTCTCTTCTCTCCTTGGGCTATTGAGACACCAAATTTTTTTTGAAAATTTCCAGCAAAACATAGAGGCAAGATTAGGGCTACAAGGATGGATAAGGTTACAGTTTATATTGAAGAATTGCAACTGCAAACCAAGCAGGGTATTGTCGAAGCTCAAGAGGACCTTCTACTGACCAAGAGAGAAGAGCAAGTTAGGGTGAATGATGCTAGAATATATTTAAGAGAGTGGTGTAGGTAAAATGGACATACCTATAAAGAAAATTTTCAAGCTCATCAGAAGAAAGAAGGAGAATGAAGAAGTCCCTTTAACTAGCAAAGGGTATAATTCTTAGGTCTCTAATGAAGAAGAGAACTTGTAGTGCATTACTCAACACTTCCTATCACTCCTTTCTACTACTTTTCAAAGTAATGAGTATGTCAAACTAGCAAGAACTACTTGTCAGGAAGTTAGGAGGAGTCTTTAAAAAAGTTTGATGACTTTTTTCTTGAAATACCTCTAATACTAAAAGAGCTTAAAGATGATATTGATGTCATGAAATATGGCAAGAACCCAATCAAGGACAAGCTCCCTATAGGGTTCTATAAGATTTTTTGGAAAGTTGTTGGTCCTAGACTCCTTGCTTTTTGGTAAGAAAGCATTCAAGCCAATCAACCAATCCAAATCAATGGAGGCATTATTAAGATCATCCCACAAGATGGTAGAAAGGATATCCTAAAGAACTGGAGACCCTCACCATGCTGAACTGCAGTTATAAAAGTTTTTCCAAATAACTTGCTTTGAGGATTTAGAGAAGGATGAGCTCTTGGATTTTGCTAGACCAAAAAGGTTTATTAAGGGCAGGCATCTTCTAGAACCCATTGTGAAGCTATGGGAAGGCTGAGTATATGATACAGGGACACTCACTAGGATAGTTGTTTTTAAATGTTGATTTTCAAAAAGGCCTATAATAAACTTGAATGGGACTTCCTTGTATAGTCCCTTCAGGACATGTGTCTAGGTCCGATTTTTGTCTCCTAGATCATGCTCTTGTTGACAAATGCTTCAACAAATGTTTATGCAAATAGGGTGATGATATATTATTTCCCTCTTATAAGGTCTATAAGGTAGGGTTTCCCAATAGCAACTCTACTCTTTGCTATAGCAGTTGACTCACTAGACTAGCTCCTTCTAGGTAAAGTTCAATAGGGTAGCCTTCAAGGCATTGAACTTACCATAGCTAAACACCTTTTCAATCAACAATTTGTAGATGACACCAATTTAACACCTAGGAATACACATTAGGATGACAAAGGGTCCTAGATTGTTTAGGAACGCTTCGTAAAGATTTTGGGTCTCAGATTAATTATCTGAAGATTGGATATTCTACTCTCAATGGCAAAGGTTATTTGTTCTTGATCATCTTGGTTGTGAAATGATACTCAAAGGCACTGTTTTCATATTTGTGGGTAAACCTATGGAATTTGGCATATCCATGAAGGATAGATGGGATTGGTTCATGGAGAGAGTCAACAACAAACTGAATAGGTTTTCAACAAGACCTAGTAGGAAGGAGAATGGTGTTGAACCATTGTATATATCCTTAAGTCATGTTTTATTTATCCTATAGGCTACGGGGTGCCAACTCCCTTTAGTAAGAAAACCTATAACAATCTTGAGTATGAGATGAATTTAATAATATGCCATGAGTGTAAATTATTCAAATTATCATGGTTGTGTTCTACACTAAAAGAGCTTCAAATATGTCTTTAACCCTGTTAGATATCCTCAATGCCCCACCCTCCTGGTAACCACTAGTGGTGCATGATGCTCAAGTTGTAAGGCCCCCATATGAGGAGAAGCCATGTGTGAGCCCGAACACTGGATGGATCCTGACTTACATGTCAGATGAGTTCTATCAATGAGATTGTTGATGGTAGAAAGGTGATCTATGTGAGCCTATGGGCTAGGCAGGGTAGGTAAGCTGGTAGCACAACGAGGCACATTGTCTTGATTGTGTTGGAGCCCCTTACTCTCGTTGGGGTCTGGGGGCCCCCAATTAGGGGGTCCCAGGGGGGCCAACGGCCCCCATGGTGGGGGTTCGGGGGCAAGATCCCCCGAGGTGAAGGTATAGGGAATATTCTCTGAATATTCCATGGATGACTAGGTTGACTGGTCGGCTCCACTGACTAGGTTGATTGGTCGGCTCCACCGACTAGGTTGATTGGTCAACTCCATCAACTACATTGATTCGACTACCACCCTCATAGCTATAAAGACATGACCTTCCCAATCCATTGCATCAGATCAGATCTGATCTGATCTTCCAGCTAGTAGCTCTTCACCTAGTATCTATCTAGATCACCATCTAAGCTCCACTGTGGGAGCGCACGAGTGGACGGAGCCATCATCTATACTACATCAATATTGAAGGAAAATTTTGTTCCTCTCCAGTTTGCTATGTACTCTCTATTCTTTGTTCAGTTTATGTGCCGCTGCACCATGTAATTTAACAAACCCTTGAAATTTGGGTAACACAAGAAAAAGTTACATTAATTTGAAAGGAGATAGGTTTTCATATTTTAGTGTATTTTTTGTTTTACCCCCCCCCCCCCCCAAATCCAAAAGACCCCCCCCCCTTGAGCCTCATATATTATGAAAAATATGTACAAATCTTAAAATCTTGCATATTTTTCAAGGTATATACCTTATATTTTGGATTCCTAGGTAGCTTCCGATAGAGGTAACCATGCCATGCAACCAACACCGTGGGAGGGATGGGGGACATGAAATTTTCATATTTTTCCTTTGCATATTTGAAACTTATTAAGGAAATCCATGCATATTATATATGGACCTTGTCCCCCCATACCCTGGATTTTGGTGGAGGGTAGTAACATATTACATATTGAGTTGGCGCCCCAAGGGGCACCCTTCCAAATCAGGGCTTGACAAATTCATTAGCAAATGTAGATCTTTCCTCTAGGGAGGTAGTAAGAGAATATCTAAGATTTTTTACAAGACCCAAGCAAGAGGGAAGGTTAGGTGTGCTTCCCTGAGCCTTGTTCAAATAAAGGCAGTCAGTTTGGGAAATCAGTTTAAGTAGCCTTTGAGTCAATTAAAATCCAAGTAGTGCTCTCTAGAAATGGGCCCTTCATGAGTTTGGATTCCATTTGGGTTTTTGTAATTTACAAGAACTTCCCTCTTGATGATGCTAAATTTAGCACTAATAGTCTTCTATTTAAAAGAGACTTAGAACATTAGGGTCAACTCTGACATCATTCAGGTAAGGTAGTAGACAAGGCTTGAAATTAGAAAGACATTTTAGGCTCTCGAATCAAGTAGTTGACTTGATCAAGGGAATATTTGCTCATTGGGATGGTGATATTCACGTAGGGGAGTACATCATTGAACTACATTAAAGAGTTTAATTGGATGAACTCCCCTCATTTGTGGCCTATATCCACACCTAGAAGGACATTGAAGAGATTTATAGGGTGTTGAACTCTAGGTGAAACCTAGGGGATAGTCATGTATGTTGGAAGACCAGATTTGTTAGAATTTAGTCTATAGAAATCCCTGAAAAGATTTCCACTCTCCTTTGGTTGATAATACACAAGTTTGGATGATAAAATGCTAGAGGAAAAAGAATTGGCAAGGGAGATGGGCAATGTAAGCATTGCCTCTGTCATAAAGAAGACATTTTTCACCTCTTTGCAACATGCACCGATGCTAGAAGGGTTTGGAAGATAACTCAAATGCAACTAAGGGAGCCTATAAGCTAGTCAATGATCCTCCTAAGAGAACCTACTAAATTGAAACAAGTTTTGTGGACATTGGTCACAGCACATGGACTTTGGTACAAGTTTGCTCAAGATGTGATCAAATCTTTAAAGAACTTGATGGCCCCATGTAGTTGCCTTCAAAAAAAAGAATGATAGAGAGTGCCCATTTAGAGACACTGCCTAGATAGCTTCTGAATCTAAATGAGATGCTAATGTTTTGTCGAGATTGTTTTGGGCTCTCTGATCTTGGTACTTAGTTCTGTATTTAGATGCAAGATGTTCTACCAATCCTATTGCACCAACCAATATAGCTAATACATCTCTTCCTTGGTAGAAAATTTTGAGCTATTTGGGTTATCTTAGTTTAGCCATTTTTGTGTTGTTTCAAAATGGATGTTCTTGCTATCTCTCTCTTCTTCTTCTTTTTTTCAAAAAATGCGGGTTATATTATATTATCAAAAAAGTTATATACAACTGTGCGATATCGATAGAAAAAAATATTCTGTGATAGGCAGCAATCAAACTGTCAAAACATAGAGGCGTGAATTCAAGCACATAGTCCTTAGAGAAACCCCAGAACATGATCCGGTCCATGGAGATGGCATCCTTGTAGGTCAAACATCTATTCCAATTCTTTTTTGACTTTGGTAGGAGCTGACAAAGCAGGATTAAGGAGCTGATAGAGAGGGATTAGTAGCCACAGGAACTAGTGGAGGAGTAGCAGGATTGCGCATTCTTTCCATGAACTCATCCACAGTAAGTGCTTCTCGACGAACCTTGTAAGAGATGCTAGCAAGATCTCCGTGGAAGGTTGGTCACTTGAAGGAATGCATAGGAGGAGGCAAGATCTGATTCACTGATGCAGCCATGACATTTGTTCTCATAGCAGCAGTAGTGAGGAGAGGTGACTCAAGGGGAGCTGAGATGGGAGGAGTCGTTAGCACAGCAAGGGGGCTGAGGATGGAGCTGGGGCTATGGTTGGGGTTGGGGATGGGGCTAGGGCTAAATAAGGTGCCACTGATCCATAGGAACTCTTCTTTTTCAGCTTCCACCAACTCAACCAATGCCTTGGCTTGGTCCAGTAGCGTGATTTCCTCATTTGCGAGCTTTTCTTCAATCTTGAATCATTCTCGGGCTTGAGTGTGAAGAAGGCCAAGCTTCTTGACATTATCTCTTCATTCCTATGAGCAACCATAATGTTTCAAACACAGTTTTAGTATTAAGACATTTTTAAGCAAATTATTGCATCGCTAAAGCCAAATTGACCATAGCGATGAGGCTCTAATGAGCTTCTGGTTTTGTGGAGCTCTATTAACTTGAGAGTCTCTGAGTAGAATGATTGAGTAGCTAAAAGGGAAGGGGGATATGTGTTGGTGTATCAAATCCCACAGTTCCTTGGAATAGGGACAATTGAGGAACAAGTGTGGGATATCTTCTCTCGCTCTGTTGCATCTTTTGCGCCACCCATTCCCATGCCCAATCTTTTGGGCTCGAACTGCGATCCAAATACCTTGAGCCAGAGAAGTCACGATTGCTTTTTAGATATCTCTCAATCCCAGACTTTAGAGAATCTATGAGACTAAATGTTGTTATCATATCTTCGATACCATGTTTTGTTTAGTCTACTTATCAACTCCTCCTAGCCATCCTAAGTAGAAAAATTTGAATTCGTGATTCGAAAAAATTGGGAAATTGCTTGAATGATTCAAATGGAAGAAAAAATTGGTTTAAAAAGCGGGGACACATCACATTTTTTAGATAAATTGCCACATCATCCCCACATATTCATACGAATAAACCTGTATTAGGATGAATATGTTACTGCGTTTCTGCATATAAGCTCACTGTTTGCCAATGTCTCTTATCTCGTGCTTGGTTCCCTAGCCGAGCATAAGAGATAAAACAAGAAAAAGAAGAAGAAAGGTCCTCAAGGTTGTGAAAGCAATCTAGAAGGTCCAAAATAAAATGGATTTTTTGTTAGGGAGCTTTAGGATCTCATTTTGAGTTCCTGAGATCTCTTGTGAGGTTTTTGGCTTTGGTCTTTGTTGTTTTGTTTGCGGGAGTTCCAGGCTCTCTTTATTGAGTTCCTTTGATCTCTTGTGATAAAAGAATTTTAGATATTTATTTGTCTAAAGAATGAAATTTGTTTGTGGGAGTTCTAGGATCTCCTTGTTGAGTTCCTTTAAAGATCTCTTGTGAGATAAATTTATTTGTGGGAGTGTGGGAGTTTGAAGATCTCCTTGTTGAGTTCCTTAGATCTCTTGTGAGAAATGTGCTTGTTTTTGTGTCTATGAAATCTATCTGTGGGAGTTCTAGGATCTCCTTGTTGAGTTTCTTAGATCTTATGTGGATAGATTTTTTTATGTGGGAGTTCTAGGATCTTCTTGGTGAGTTCCTTAGATCTCTTGTGAGAAATGGGCTTGTTTTTGTGTTTATAAAATTAAGAAATTAGTTTGTGGGAGTTCTAGGATCTCCTTGTTGAGTTCCTTAAATCTCTTGTGAGGATTTTTATACGTGGGAGTTCTAGGATCTCCTTGTTGAGTTCCTTAGATCGCTTGTGAGAACTGGGTTTGTTTTTTTGTCTATGAAATTATGAAATTTGTTTGTGAGAATTCTAGGATCTCCTTGCTGAGCTCCTTAGGTCTCTTGTGAGAATTTTTGTATGTGGGAGTTCTAGGATCTCCTCGTTGAGTTCCCTAGATCTCTTGTGAAAAATCTGATTTTATTTTGTGTTTGTATTCTCACACTTTCTTTGAATGAATATTTAATATTCTTTCAATAGAATGTGAAAGAATACAGAGAGTTCTAAAGTGTATGAGTTGAAAGTTTTAAAAGTTATTAGAAGAGTTGTCTCATTCTTACACTTTCTTTTGAATGAATTTTTAATATTCTTTCAATAGAAATGAATCAATGTCTTAATTTTTATTACTTATTCTTATAATTTCTTTTAAATTAATATTTTATATTCTTTTAATAGAGCATGATTGAATGACAATTAATATATTGCATGCTTGAACATGTTTTTCAGAGGATATGTGTTGTTTTCTATAAAATGTGTATTGCAGTATGTTTCTGTTGTATACTCAAATTAGTTTTTTTGCATTTTGTTTTTGGCAACTTCAAAAGCATGGTGTGCAGCAAGATTTGGTCATACGTGATGGAGATATGAAAAGTATATGCCTCTGTTTCTTTCTTGCAGTGTAAATATTATGGACACAAGTTCACAGGCACAGTTCTACTTGCATCAAGCAACATTTTCTTGGAATAGGCAGTGACGTTGGAGCTTGCACATGCACTCCATCTGATGTTCTTCTGTTACGCAAATCATATTTAGAGAAAGTGAAGAAAGTGGTTAATCCGACCCTAATAAGAAATTGTTCAAATCAACAAGATGTGAGCACTGAGGTTGATGAGATAGTTGAAGGAGAAGCACCAATAAATGCGAGGAGTGTATCCATACATGAAGGTGATGTAGATATGCTAGCAAGCGGGTCGCAAGTGAGTTTTGATGCGACTAATGCCTATCAGGTAAAGAAGAGAAAAAAGGGAGAACAATCTTCTACGGAGGATGGATTTCTTTGACAACAAGTGCATGAAGAGCACTTAAGATGGACAGAAGCATTTGTTAAAAATGGTATACCATTCAATGTCATGAGAGATGATGCATTTCGTAATGCCTTGAAATCATGTGCTAGACCAGGATTTACTTTGCCAGATTATAATAAAATGCATACGAATCATCTTGATAGAGTCAAACAAACTATGGCGAAAAAGATATTGGATTTTATTCCAACATATGGGTGCACTCTTGCTTTTGATGGATGGACTAGCAAGCAAGCTAGACCCTTGATAAATGTAATGTGCATTACTCTCAAGGGAACTATGTTTTTGGAGAGTATTGATACGTCTCTAAAAGAAAAAACTTCAGCATATATTGTAAAAATATACGAAAGAGCAATTCGTAAAGTTGGTGGTAGTGAGAATGTTACTGCATTAGTAATAGATAATGCGTCGAATTACAAGACCACAGGTGAGATGGTCATGGCAAAGTATCCCACTTTGACATTGGTACCATGTGGCACTCATACTCTCAACTTATTGCTGAAGGATATTGGACAATTGCCATTTGTGCAACCACTACTGCAAGATGCTAATGCCATAGTGAGTTTTATAAAGAGTCGTCAATACTTGCATGCAGTATTCAGAGAGCACTCTGTGAAGCAACTCAGGAAATTTTGTCAAACTAGATTTGCCACTTCTTTTCTAGTTCTTGCTAGATTGTTGGAAGTGCATCAAACTTTAGTCGAGACTGTTGTTGATAGACGATGGGTGAATTAGCTTGAGAAAAAGATGCAATACACAATACCAGGCTCTAAATGTGTGCATCTTGTACAATCATCTCTATTCTGGAAAAATGTCAAAAGAATAAAAGAAGGTGTAGAGACATTTGTAATAGTATTGAGGATGGTTGACGCTGATGCCTTTGTTATGTTGGGTAAAGTGTATTAGAAGATGTTAGAAGCAATACGACAAGTTAAAGAATTTGTGCGCTTTGCACCTAGGGAGAAGCAACAAGTGGTATATTTGGCCGATAAGAGATGGAAGCAAATGCGCACCCCTTTGCATGGAGTTGCATTTGCAGTACATTCACAATATCAAATGCATGCTCAATCATAGAATCCTAAAGTCATAAGTAACTTTCGAGAGGTTTGTAAAAACTTACTTTTGAAAGATCAAGGAAAACTAGCCTACCAGCAATGAGTGAGGTATACGAATCACAAAGGCTCTTTTGGAGATCCTTGGAATCTTGATGCTATTAAGACAACTATTGCACCTACTTGGTGGAGGAATATGGTGGAGAGACATTAGAGTTGCAACATGTTGCAACTCATGTGCTCTCTATTGCTACATCATCGGGTGCATGTGAGAAAAATTGGAGTGCATACGGTTTTATTCATTCTAAGAGATGCAATCACTTAAAGCCATCAAGAGCTGCAGATTTGGTATTTTGCTTTGGAAATCTACGATTGTTGAAAGGATTCAATGTTGCAGCTAGGGCAGCAAGCGAAGCTGCTGTAATGAGAATTGCTGGACAATGATTGACTACAGAATTAGTTGCTAAGGGTGCATTCAGAGGAAGATGAGATTGAGCTACTCAGTGACAATAGTGAAGTCGAAGATATAGACGATATTGTACTTGTGTTGAATGCAATATAGAGTGATAGAAGAATATGATAGGTGATAGAAGCGGTGGATGAAGCTCTAATTATATCGAATATAATGTTGTATGCGAGGGGATGGATGGGAGAATATGTCAAGCAATGGAAGAGTGCATATGCTCGTATCCATCTTGTCTCCTTTTGTACTTGAAAGCTAGAACCTTGTGGGCTACAAGCGATGTTGTGTTGTCATTATTGACATTGCGGATGATTTTGGTATACATAATAGTTAAAGACAACCTTGTGACTTGCAAATACTTTCAAGGCAGCATCGAAGGCAACATCGAAAAGTTGGAAAGAATAATCGAATATGCGCAATCAAAGTTTATATTTTCAAGTCTCAAGGGTTGATATAGCTATTATGTGCACTAATTCATGTAGATATATTTCAATATTTCTGCATTAACTTTACAAGTCCACCTAATCCACTAAACCACTTAAATCACTTATACATCACTTAGTCCACTTTAATCACTTAAATCGCTTAAATCACTTAGTCCACTTAAATCACTTAGTTCACTTAAATAACTTAAGTCACTTATATCACTTTGTCCAGTTGAATCACTTAACTCACTTAGTCCACTTAAATCACTTAGTTCACTTAAATCACTTAAACCACTTATATCACTTAGTCCACTTGAATCACATAACTCACTTTTATCACTTGAACCATCATTGCATAAGAAGTTGGAGAATGATAAAATTTGTACAATGAAACAAATGCACTTAACCTAGATCATTATATTCGAAGAAGAGTATTATAAAGTTATATATAAAGTTTACAATGTACATAATTATGCAGTAGGATCCACATCTACCACTCCCTGAGTGCTTGGTCTTGCACCCTACAAATCTATATTAGTGAGATCCTCAAAATAAAAAATGTCGGTATCCTTAGCTGCACCCAAATCTCCAAAGGTATGTCTGCAACGTGCAAGCTCAAACTCCAACATCTGTATGCGTGCTTGTAGGTCCTCGATTTTGCTTGTGATGCAACACAATCTTGTAACTCCTTAGCAGTAACACCTTGTTGATGGAGAGGTATGGTAGATGTGGCCAAGTCAACAAGATCACTGTGTGCCTGGGGAGGAGTTGGCACGCGAGGTCTCTGAGACACGGGCTCTCTGTTCTCTATCCTTGTGGTAAGCAAACATAGTGCATGCATGTGTAAAAGGAATGTGCA